>NW_027361697.1:11387500-11987500 GCF_039654945.1 Dendrobates tinctorius
GCTTATGTATGCGTTTTTTCAATGCGTTTTTTTGCGGGAAAAACGCGCTGCAAAAAAAAGCAAGTGTGAAACTAGCCTTAGCCATATGGAATGATGCAAAGGATCACCGAAAAGACACAAATTGAGTTAAGAAAAATGATGAGTTCTGATTTTCTTTCTGTAACAAAGATGGCGGAATGTGACAGACAGAAGCAGGTGGTGAGTGACATCATGGCCTCTAAACTGAATACTCTGCTCCAAGAATCTATCAGCTTCAAAATGGCAAGAACCTTTCAGGATATTTTTTGCAGAGAAATAAGTATGGGTGTAGGAATTGGCTAGAAAAAGTAATTATATATATATATATATTGTATAAAAATGTTATGCAATGTATTCATGTAATTATTATATAGAGTATAATCCTGTAGTTCTATGGTTTGTGGATATATACATATTCATACAGTATATATAGAGTGTTTGTAGAAGTAGAAATAGTAGAACTGTATTTTTTTATGAAAATTAAAATCTACATCAGTAATAATATTTAGAATTATGAATATGATATTAACCTTATTTTTTATGTTTCCTTAGAATTTTCATTTCAAAGCAGGACTTAATCGGAAAAATTCTCTTACTAGGATTTATGCCTTTATTTACACAGGAAGTTGCAATAATTGCATGATTTAATATTTAACACTTAAAAGGAAATAACTAACTGCATTTTAAAAGTGTTCTGTGTGTGCTTTTACTGCTGGCTTGAATGACAGCCACAGCATGTGAAATTTGAACCTTGTTCTAATAATAGGTATACCAGTATACTACGTCCCTGTTCTTTGGGAAAATAATTTTAAGGGGGTCTCAACTTTTGCAAACCAATGGAATTTTTTTCCAGGCCTAAATGTCAAGTATAGCTATACAACATATATTTATGTCATGTGTATTTGGGGAATATTCAAAGAAATATTAAGACTAAATTTAAATAGTTTACAATGCATTGATAATTTGGGTTAACCCCTTAATGTCCAATGACGGACATCTCCCCTGCTTTGATGAGGGCTCCGGCGCTGAGCCCGCATCAAAGCCGGGACATGTCAGCTGTTATGAACAGCTGACATGTGCCCGCAATAGGCGCAAGCGGAATCGCCGTCCGCCCGCGCCTATTGACTAGTTAAATGCCTCTGTCAAAGCTGACAGCGGGCATTTAAATAGCATTTCCGGCCGCTGGGCCGGAAATGACCTCATTGCCGACCCCCGTCACATGATCGGGGGTCGGCGTCATGTTGCCTGGACAACCAGAGGTCTCTATGAGACCTCTATGGTTGTTCCAGGCATAAGGCTTTCAGCGCCACCCGGTGGTCGGCGCTGAAAGCACAGCAGTAAATCTGCTACATATGGGCGATCTGCTCATCGCCCATATGTAGCAGAGCCGATCGGGTTGCGCAAGCTTCTAGCCTCCTATGGAGGCTATTGAAGCATGCCAAAAGTAAAAAAAAAAATGTTTAAAAATAAAAAAAAATTAAAAAAACATAAAAGTTCAAATCACCCCCTTTTCGCCCCAATCAAAATAAAACAGTAAAAAAAAAAATCCCACATACACATATTAGGTATCGCCGCGTTCAGAATCGCCCGATCTATCAATAAAAAAAAGCATTAACCCGATCGCTAAACGGCGTAGCGAGAAAAAAATTCAAAACGCCAGAATTACGTTTTTTTGGTCACCAAGACATTGCATTAAAATGCAATAACGGGCGATCAAAAGAACGTATCTGCACAAGAGTGGTATCATTAAAAACATCAGTCCGGCACGGAAAAAATAAGCCCTCACCCAACCCCAGATCATGAAAAATGGAGACGCTACGGGTCTCGAAAAATTGCCCAAATTTTTTTTTTTTTTTTTTTTTTTTAGCAAACTTTGGAATTTTTTTTCACCACTTAGATAAAAGAGGACATAGACATGTTTGGTGTCTATGAACTCGTAATGACCTGGAGAATCATAATGGCAGGTCAGATTTAGCATCTAGTGAACCTAACAAAAAAGCCAAGCAAAAAACAAGTGTGGGATTGCACTTTTTTGGCAATTTCACCGCACTTGGAATTTTTTTCCCGTTTTCGAGTATACGACATGCTAAAACCAATGGTGTCATTTAAAAGTACAACTCGTCCCGCAAAAAATAAGCCCTCACATGGCCATATAAACGGAAAAATAAAAAAGTTATGGCTCTGGAAAGAAGGGGAGGGAAAAATGAAAATGCAAAACCAAAAATACCCCTGGTCGTTAAGGGGTTAAATTACGTGTATTCATCACACCTTCGTATGTGAGGTATTTGGTTTAAACTTAAATATGTGACACAGTCTGAGTGACAGTGACTGAGTGTATGAGCAGCTGCTTAGGAGTAATGTGATACGTTTGATGGATGAGGCCTCAGGATTCTGAATGCAAGAAAAAAAAAAAAACCCAAAATCTTTATCTTTAGGAGAAATATGCAGATCAGTTAAATTATTAGAATATTAGGATATATAATGAAATATCATCTATACAACATATATTTCTATAGTAATTATTATTTCTTGATTTAGTTAATTGTGGATAAGTGCAATCGCACATCAAAATGGTTTATGAAGAAAATCTACATTTAAATTAATTTTTCCAAAGGATAATTTTATGATATTCAAATTAATTTTAACGGTCACACATCTTCAGACAAATAATGGTATAAGCAAGTATAATATTTACACAATTTATAAATTAATTATTTTTCATTTTGGTTTTGATAAATGAATAATTTTATGAAACAATATTTTTTGGTATTAAGGGGGAAATATGGTTTTGATCCTGACTACATCATCACATTTGATTAGTACCTCTTCTTCACACATTTTAATAAAAAAGAAATATTAATAAGGTACAATGGTATAAGTATTGGGTATAATAACAAGTATATAAAGAGTCATTTCTTTACACTAAGAGGAATATTATATGCAAAGTTGCATAATTTGAATATTTTGGTAACACAAGTTTATGACAATTATGAAATAATGCGGATCATGGAAATATTAAGGGTATATGTTACTGAAGACATAACTACTCTGCATCAACATAAAGGCCTAATTTTTATTTTTAGTTTTATTCTTATTTTTATTTTTAATTTTTTAATTCTTAAATTTTATTTTTTCTTTCATCATGATGATATGGTTCTATTACAAAGGAAAATGTTTCACTTCTGAGTTATATGCAACAATTCTTTTATTCATTCATTCGCTCACTCATATATTCTTATTTTGGTTCATGGCTATACATTCCTACATATTATTAGTATAATAAATATATTCCTTATTAATAAAGATGAAAACACTGGTTACATAAAACATAGTGACCCCTATGGGTTGAAAAAAGGTAATTACACCTATGACATAAAAAATGTTCTATCACATGAAAAAATATGGATAATAATGTATTATCACTTATTATTGGTTTATTATTTCAATCATTGAAATCCATATATGATACAAATTCTGATAATGATTATATGGATATTACTGATTGCTATGGTACGCTGTGATATTATAGGATAGGAAAATTACCAGATTTGGTATAGAATAGGGAATGAAGACTTCAAGCAAAATATTGAAATTACGTTAATAAAGACTTTTCATATTTCTAAACTTTATTGATTCTTACCAGTTGCAAGAAGAAGAATGCCGCTATCCAGAAGTCCCAGAAGGTAACAAAGCTATGATTACTGAGTATAGACTGTGTTAATTACAAGTGCAGTATCCACCACTGTCAATCACAAGTGCAGTATCCACCACTGACAGTCACAAGTGCAGTATCCACCACTGACAGTCACGATTAAAGTGTCTAACCTGACAACCAGAGGACGATGATCCTATGATGCTGATGTGAACTGTATTATCACGTTCTTACCAAGTTCCAGAGGTTTCAATCACCTGAAAAGCTTCGATGAAGGCTGGTGAACAATAAGGTAATTGTCAGGAAGCTACAACCCTGACATATGTCCTGTGCATTAGGACAAGGACTGGCTATGGTGCTATGTTTAGCAAGGAAGAGTCATTTTAACCCTTGCTTTGCTGACCAAATACGTCACACCTGTTCAAAGACCAATGCCGATGGAGGATTCCAGAAATATCCAAGGCGAGCCAATGTAAGCCCAGGTTTTTAAAGGTGACACTGCACAGATATTAAAGCTGCATTTCATCTATAAACTTTGTTTCTTATCAACATTTGAATTTATGGACTTTGATTTTATACACAACACGATTTCTACAACATCTATATGCTATAGAAAAACTGTGTTTTTAAAAGAACCAAGAAGAAGACAGAAGACATCAAAATGAAGACCAGATGACATCAGATGATGATGACTGGACCTGAGATGCTTCAATTTAGACTTAGGGAAGTATAATTATACATATTGTATATGAATATTGTTCACGGCTTACCATAACATGAATTCACATCAATTATGTCATTGAGTACTTATAATAGTAATCTGATATTATTATTATTATTGATATTAAATTATTTTGTCAAAGAAGAAGAAAAGAAGAAAGAAGATCTTGTTATATTTTGAGGGTTCCAATTAATGTCTGTCTCCCTCAAAAGGGGGAATTGTTAAATATTAATAATCCGTTAATTTCTTATCACACTCAGTTCTGTACATTGCTTTAGCTTACATGACATAGGCTATTTTTAAGCTTGGCTCATGGTACAGGACAACTCCATATATACCAGGATCACGTGCTTCAAGAGACGTATAAAATTCATGGCTAACTGTAGAGGTCGCTGGATCCTTCCCTCACCATCATGAGACACAGACGCAAAATGCCATCTCTGCACGGACATAGCTGAACAGCTGGTATGTTACTTTACTACAAAGAAGCCTAAGAGAGACAGAGGCCATTTGCCATGTGGAACTCAGAGAAAGAAGGTGACAAGCTTTTGCAATGAACTAATGGACAATCTCTCTTTCACCTATTTTTATGATTTTCTGTAATAATCTTTTCTTTGATGGAAGAATCCAAATAAACCACTATATTTTTATCTAGTAACTAGTCCTGAGTATTTACAAGGATAAGCATTATTTTACATATATCCATCATACATATCCTCCATCCCATAGTCGAGTGCCCATATACCCATCACACATCCTCCATCCCATAGTCCCATGCCCATATACCCATCATACATATTCTCCATCCCATAGTCCCATGCCCATATACCCATCATACATATTCGCCATCCCATAGTCGAGTGCCCATATACCCATCATACATATCCGCCATCCCATAGTCCCATGCCCATATACCCATCATACATATCCTCCATCCTATAGTCCAGTGCCCATATACCCATCACACATCCTCCATCCCATAGTCCCGTGCCCATATACCCGTCATACATATCCTCCATCCCATAGTCCAGTGCCCATATACCCATCACACATCCTCCATCCCATAGTCCCGTGCCCATATACCCATCATACATATTCTCCATCCCATAGTCCCATGCCCATATACCCATCATACATATTCGCCATCCCATAGTTGAGTGCCCATATATCCATCATACATATTCTCCATCCCATAGTCCCGTGCCTATATACCCGTCATACATATCCTCCATCCCACAGTCCAGTGCCCATATACCCATCACACATCCTCCATCCCATAGTCAACCATTATGACATCATAATGAGCGACGGGGCTTGCAACCTATGATGACATCAGCGTCGCCATGACAACCATTATGACATCATAATGAGGGTCGGGGCTTGATACACACACACTTTTTCCCAATTATGTAGATAGGGGCAAAATTGTTTGGTGAATTGGAACACCCGGGGTTAAAATTTTGCCTCACAACATAGCTTAGGACACTCTCAGGGTCCATACGTGTGACTGTGCCAAATTTTGTGGCTGTAGCTGCGATGGTGCGGATGCCTATCCCGGACATACACACATACACACACTTGAGCTTGATTTGATTAACTGCAGGGCAGTGTGATAAATAAAATGTAATTGAATGTACTTCTAAAATGACAGTGTAAATGTCAAATGTAATGCTTTATAAAAATGTATTTGATTGTTGTTCAATAAACACTATTATATTTTTCATAAAAATGGCGTCTCTCATTTTTATTTACAATTTAATAAAATGTTTCCTTTATTAAAATATTGGCCATATAAATAATATGCCCAATGAATCGATACTAATTAAAGTATAAAATGTGTATAAAAGGGTCCCATTATTGGTCACATAAAAGCGTATCAAACACAGCCTTTTATATCAAACAATAGCGATTGATATAAAAGTGATTCAATCATGATCCTTTTATTCTCCTTTAATTCTACTTTATTAAAAGGCCTATAAAAGAGAAAATAATTGAACATATAAATATTTTGTCCTATGATACCTTTTATATCAAATAGATATAAAAGTGTATCAAACACATCCCGTTTACAACAGCTTGATATCAAATTGTATAAACGGGGTGTGTTTGATACACTTTGATAGGGGCATGGCACCTGTCAGATTTCTTTTTGACAAGTGATACAGCCCCCTTACTACTTCCTCATCTCATCAACCACCACAACTAGCTCACCATGGTGACCGTTGTCCATGATGCAACAGCCACTAGAAATTTTTCAAGGGTGTTTCTGAAGCCCGTTCCAAAAATTTTACACTCTATATTGAGGTGTCCCCCCCAGGGGAAAATGTTTTTCAGTCTATACACTTAGTGTATGGGCATTACAAGAATAGGAGGCCCACTCCTTTAAACTGCAAAAATATTTTTCAGATGCCATACTCCAAGTCCCTTCCGACACCACCACTAGATCACTAGAGTGAACGTGTTCCATGATGCAACAGTCAAGTAATTTTTTAAAGGGTGTTTATGATGCCTGTTCCAAAAATGTTTACACTCTATGTTGAGGTGTCCCTTCCCAGGGAAAAATGTTTTTCAGCCTATACACTTAGTGTATGGGCATTACAAGTATAGGAGACCCACTCCTTTAAACTGGGAAAACATTTTTCGGAGGCCATACTCCACGTCTCTTCAGACACCACCACTAGAACACAAGGGTGAACATGTTCCGGGTGCAACAGCCACTATAGTTTTTTGCAAGGGTGTTTATGATGGCCATAAAAAAAAATATTTAAACAGTAGGTTGATGTGTACCGCCAGGGGGAAATGTTTGTCAGTCCATACGGGAATTACAAGCATAGGAGACCCGCTCCTGTAACTAGGAAAACATTTTTGGGAGACCATCCACATTCTTTCCTTGGGGGATTGTAGAGTGTGCAAATTTTGGGCCATCCTTGTATTCACTTCATAGGCAAACTTTAGGTGACTTAAAAAAATCAGAATAATGTGAACTTTGGTTTCATGTGGCCATCCAGTACGTGTTCAAAGGCTTATTGGGGTGCGTGTAAGTTTGGTGCAGGGCAGGCCTGGCATTCAATGCATAAACAGACAGTATTGGAGTACCAAATGAATACTGGGAACTATGATTGCATGTGGTCATGCATGATGTCTGTTCAATGGGTTGTTGCGGTGCATCGAAATTTTGGGCAGCCCTGCCCCTCACTGCATACTCAATAACAGTTTAAGATACCCAATGTTTAATAATGGGAACAACAAAGTATAGCCAGCTGATAGCTCTCTAAGAATAGTCATGGCCCACTGCTGGCCCTCTAAAAATAGACCTTGTGACTTTCTGAGTCCCTCCCTTCATACTGAAGGTTAAAAGATTAGTGAAAAATGTATTATGCCTGGTATACTGCATAGCCCTTGTATTGAGAAAGTATTCTGTTCGATTGACTCCTGCCCAATGGGGATGCTACTATAAAGCGACTCTACATCAATAGATGCTAGATAGGTGTCATTATTGATGCTTATCCCCTCCAATTTGACAAATAGGTCGGAGGTCTCACTTAAATATGATGGTAACGAGGTCACAAAGTGTCGTAGGATCTTATCTACATATATGCCTATATTCTGCCTAATCGAGTCAACCCCTGTTACAATTGGCCGACCCTTCAAGGGACTCAGTAACATGAATTTTTGGTAGAGCATAGAAGGCAGGAATCAAGGGAAAGGATGATAGGAGAAACTCAAACTGACTCTTTGTAATAATTCTGAGATCATTTCCCTCAGTCAGTAGGGAGGTAAGAACACCAAGATACCATGGCAAAGGGTCCTCCTTCACAATTTTGTAAGTCCTCATCTGATAGTAAGGACCCACACATAGTAAGATACTGTGTGGGATTCATAAATACCAAGCTTCCCCCTTGTCTGAGGGCTTAATGAGTAGGACCGTCTTCTTCTCAAATGAGGTGAGTGCCTATAGTTCGATGTCTGAGAGATGGGACCCACCACCGATAGCTGAGTAGAGGTGGATCCTTGACAGGTCCTCCACGATAACCCTCAGTAAGATGTCAATACTGTCCAAATCCCCAGTGGGGGGAAGCTTGGTACGCTTCTTTTTCAATGTTGTGAAGGGGCCCAGCCCTCTGTTGTGTTTGTTCTCCTCCAAGAGATCAGCTAGTGTGGTAACAGCTGTCAGGTCTCCTTCCCAATACCCATGCCAGCACATAATTCCCTGTCCTTGTAGGCATAAAATTTATAATCGCGTCAAGATTGACTTTGGCATTTATCTGTGTATCTGGAGCAACACGTATGTATTTTCTTGCTGGGTTATTCCCTTAGGCCAATTGATCATGATACAAATTGTGATACAAATGTTTGCTGTAATGCATGGTGCCCATACATATCACGCCAGTTGAAAAATTTATCTAGCATGCTGAGCATAACAGATGCTGTGTTTTTATGTGCACCCATGTTGTGGCTAGTATGCATGAATGTGTGATTGCCCTTGTGTGCTATCACTTTGACATCTAGCATCCTGCCTCCTGCCCATGTTCTGTTTTTTTTTTCCTCCCCATCAAGTTGGATATCTTACCTACCACAGAGAATATTATCAGTAAGGTATACAGGCCAACTGGACCTCTGTTTCATCCTATATGTCTGGTTAGGGGCTATACAAGAGCACAGGGGCAGCCGACACACGAGCGGGGGAGCCACTTTTCGCCATTTTAGGGTGTCAACCTCCGCAAATAGGTAGGTGAACAGCAGATGTGGCATATAGGGTCAGTTCACCCCTTTCTTCACTTTGGCTGAGTATGATTGACTATCCATTAGTGTTGAGCGATACCATCCGATATCCAGACATATCGGATCGGATTGGATCGGCCCGATAGACCAAAAGTATCGGGTATCGCCGATTCCGATACCGGAAGTCCCATTCAAGTCAATGGAGCAGAAATATCGGATTTAAAAAAAACCCT
The DNA here is from genome assembly GCF_039654945.1 of Dendrobates tinctorius. Lineage (NCBI taxonomy): Eukaryota > Metazoa > Chordata > Amphibia > Anura > Dendrobatidae > Dendrobates > Dendrobates tinctorius. Next base: position 11,396,847 of record NW_027361697.1, read on the forward strand.
TTCTTTACTTGTACATCCAGTTTGGGAGGGGGGAAGAGTGTGGGCGGTGCGTGGGCAGACACTGTGCGTGTCTGTGTGTGCGGGCGGGCTCTGTGCGGGCCTCTCGGGGGTCTGTACGGGCCTGCCGGGGGTCTGTGCCGGCTGCCGGCGGTCTGTACGGGCCTGCCGGGGGTCTGTGCCGGCTGCCGGGGGGTCTGTGCCGGCTGCTGGCGGTCTGTACCGGCCTGCCGGGGGTCTGTGTCTGTGTGCAGGCATCGTCTGATGGGACTAAAAGTCCCATCATCCGGCTAATGTGTTGAATGTAAAAAAAAAAAAAAAATACATACTCCATACATACTCCATACATACATTCATACAACATATATACTACATTCATACAACATACATACATACTACATATACTACATTCATACAACATATATACATACATACTACATACATACTACATTTTTACAGCATACACACATACTACATACATACTACATACATACAACATACATACTACATACATGCTACATTCATACAACATACATACATACTACATACATGCTATATTCATACAACATACATACATACATACTACATACATGCTACATTCATACAACATACATACTACATATATACTACATTCATACAACATACATACTACATACTACATACATATTAGAATCATAGCATCGTAGAGTTAGAAGGGACCTCCTGGGCCATCTGGTCCAACCCCCTGCTCAGAGCAGGATTCGCTAAATCATCCCAGTCAGATGTCTGTCCAGCCTCTGTTTGAAGACTTCCATTGAAGGAGAACTCACCACTTCTCGTGGCAGCCTGTTCCACTCATTGATCACTCTAACTGTCAAAAAGTTTTTTCTAATATCTAATCTGTGTCTCCTCCCATTCAGTTTCATCCCATTGCTTCTAGTCTTTCCTTGTGCAAATGAGAATAAAGTTGATCCTTCTACAATGTGACAGCCCTTTAGATATTTGTAGACAGCTATTAAGTCTCCTCTCAGTCTTCTCTTTTGCAAACTAAACATTCCCAATTCCTGCAACCTTTCCTCATAAGACAGGGTTTGCAGACCGGTCACCATTCTGGTCACTCTTTTCTGAACTTGCTCCAGTTTGTTGATGTCTTTTTTAAAATGTGGTGCCCAAAACTGGACACAATATTCCAGATGAGGTCTGACCAAAGAGGAGTAGAGGGAAATAATGACTTCACGTGATCTAGACTGATCACATACATACTTAATATATACTACATTCATACAACATACATACATACTACATACATACTACATTCATGCAACATACATACATACTACATACATACTACATATATACTACATTTATACAGCATACACACATACTACATACATACTACATATATACAACATTCATACAACATACATACATACTACATACATACTACATACATACTACATACATACTACATACATACTACATACATACTACATATATACTACATATATACTACATATATACTACATACATACATATTACATACATACTACATACATACATACATACTACATACATACATTGATACAACATACATACATACTCCATACATACTACATATATACTACATTCATACAACATACATTCATACTACATTCATACAACATACATACATACTACATACATACTACATACATACTACATTTATACAGCATACACACATACTACATACATACTACATACATACTACATACATACTACATATATACTACATGCATACATATTACATACATACTACATACATACAACATTGATACAACATACATACTCCATACATACTACATATATACTACATTCATACAACATACATACATACTACATATATACTACATTCATACAACATACATACATACTACATACATACTACATATATACTACATTTATACAGCATACACACATACTACATACATACAACATACATACAACATTGATACGACATACATACATACTACATACATACTACATATATGCTACATTCATACAACATACATACATACTGCATACATACTACATATATGCTACATTCATACAACATACATACATTCTACATACATACTACATATATACTACATTCATACAACATACATACATACTACATACATATTACATACATACTTAATATATACTACATTCATACAACATACATACAGACTCCATACATACTACATATATACTACATTCATGCAACATACATACATACTACATACATACTACATATATACTACATTCATACAACATACATACATACTACATACATACTACATATATACTACATCTATACAGCATACATACATACTACATACATACTACATATATACAACATTCATACAACATACATACATACTGCATACATAATTAATATATACTACATTCATACAACAAACATACATACTACATATATACTACATTCATACAACATACAAACATACTACATACATACAACATAGATAAAACATGCTACAGATATACTACAGACATACTACATACATACTACATACTACATACAATACATTCATACATTCATACAATACATACATATAGACATACAGTACATATAACATAGAGTACATACTCACCATTACTTGTCACATTGCTCCCCGAAGCCAGTGTCATCTGTGAAAAAAATAAGAAAAAAACAAACCACCAAATCCTCCCTGTTCCGCAGAAATCCACGAGTATCCCATGACGATCTCCCGTGGAGAACAGCAGCATCAGCTGATGCGACCGCTCTCTAAGGGGCTCCAGGAATCCAATGACGGGAGGTAGGTATCCTACTGCACTGTATTCCTCCGCCACTGTAAAAAAAAATAGTCCCTAGTCTCACTTTTGGCATTGCTGTGTGAGAAAGTTCCAATGCAGCTTTTGCCATAAAGTGAGACTAGGGACTATTTTTTTTACAGTGGTGGAGGAATACAGTGCGGAAGGATACCTACCTCCCGTCATTGGATTCCTGGAGCCCCCTAGAGAGCGGTCGCATCAGCTGATGCTGCTGTTCTCCACGGGAGATCGTCGTGGGACACTCATGGATTTCTGCAGAACATGGAGTATTTGGTGGTTTGTTTTTTTCATATTTTTGTTCACAGATGACACTGGCTTCGGGGAACAATGTGACAAGTAATGGTGAGTATGTACTCTATGTTATATGTACTGTGTGTCTATATGTATGTATTGTATGAATGTATGAATGTATTGTATGTAGTATGTAGTATGTATGTAGTATATCTGTAGCATGTTTTATGTACTGTATGTTGTATGTATGTAGTATGTATGTATGCTGTATGAATGTAGTATATATGTGGTATGTATGTATGCTGTATGAATGTAGTATGTATGTAGTATGTATGTTGTATGAATGTAGTATGTATGTATGTATGAATGTTGTGTATATATAGTATGTATGTAGTATGTATGTATATTGTATGAATGTAGTATATACAGTGGGGCAAAAAAGTATTTAGTCAGTCAGCAATAGTGCAAGTTCCACCACTTAAAAAGATGAGAGGCGTCTGTAATTTACATCATAGGTAGACCTCAACTATGGGAGACAAACTGAGAAAAAAAAATCCAGAAAATCACATTGTCTGTTTTTTTTCCATTTTATTTGCATATTATGGTGGAAAATAAGTATTTGGTCAGAAACAAAATTTCATCTCAATACTTTGTGATATATCCTTTGTTGGCAATGACAGAGGTCAAACGTTTTCTGTAAGTCTTCACAAGGTTGCCACACACTGTTGGTGGTATGTTGGCCCATTCCTCCATGCAGATCTCCTCTAGAGCAGTGATGTTTTTGGCTTTTCGCTTGGCAACACGGACTTTCAACTCCCTCCAAAGGTTTTCTATAGGGTTGAGATCTGGAGACTGGCTAGGCCACTCCAGGACCTTGAAATGCTTCTTACGAAGCCACTCCTTCGTTGCCCTGGCGGTGTGCTTTGGATCATTGTCATGTTGAAAGACCCAGCCACGTTTCATCATCAATGCCCTTGCTGATGGAAGGAGGTTTGCACTCAAAATCTCACGATACATGGCCCCATTCATTCTTTCATGTACCCGGATCAGTCGTCCTGGCCCCTTTGCAGAGAAACAGCCCCAAAGCATGATGTTTCCACCACCATGCTTTACAGTAGGTATGGTGTTTGATGGATGCAACTCGGTATTCTTTTTCCTCCAAACACGACACGTTGTGTTTCTACCAAACAAACAGTTCCAGTTTGGTTTCATCAGACCATAGGACATTCTCCCAAAACTCCTCTGGATCATCCAAATGCTCTCTAGCAAACTTCAGATGGGCCCAGACATGTACAGGCTTAAGCAGTGGGACACGTCTGGCACTGCAGGATCTGAGTCCATGGTGGCGTAGTGTGTTACTTATGGTAGGCCTTGTTACATTGGTCCCAGCTCTCTGCAGTTCATTCACTAGGTCCCCCCGCGTGGTTCTGGGATTTTTGCTCACCGTTCTTGTGATCATTCTGACCCCACGGGGTGGGATTTTGCGTGGAGCACCAGATCGAGGGAGATTATCAGTGGTCTTGTATGTCTTCCATTTTCTAATTATTGCTCCCACAGTTGATTTCTTCACTCCAAGCTGGTTGGCTATTGCAGATTCAGTCTTCCCAGCCTGGTGCAGGGCTACAATTTTGTTTCTGGTGTCCTTTGACAGCTCTTTGGTCTTCACCATAGTGGAGTTTGGAGTCAGACTGTTTGAGGGTGTGCACAGGTGTCTTTTTATACTGATAACAAGTTTAAACAGGTGCCATTACTACAGGTAATGAGTGGAGGAAAGAGGAGACTCTTAAAGAAGAAGTTACAGGTCTGTGAGAGCCAGAAATCTTGATTGCTTGTTTCTGACCAAATACTTATTTTCCACCATAATATGCAAATAAAATGAAAAAAAAAACAGACAATGTGATTTTCTGGATTTTTTTTTCTCAGTTTGTCTCCCATAGTTGAGGTCTACCTATGATGTAAATTACAGATGCCTCTCATCTTTTTAAGTGGTGGAACTTGCACTATTGCTGACTGACTAAATACTTTTTTGCCCCACTGTATGTAGTATGTATGTATGCTGTATGAATGTAGTATATATGTAGTATGTATGTAGTATGTATGTATGCTGTATGAATGTAGTATATATGTAGTATGTATGTAGTATGTATGTATGCTGTATGAATGTAGTATATATGTAGTATGTATGTATGCTGTATGAATGTAGTATATATGTAGCATGTATGTAGTATGTATGTATGTTGTATTAATGTAGTATATATGTAGTATATATGTATGCTGTATGAATGTAGTATATATGTAGTATGTATGTAGTATGTATGTTGTATGTATGTAGTATGTATGTTTTTTTTTACATTCAACACATTAGCCGGATGATGGGACTACTACTGTCCCATCATTGGCTAATGTGTCAATCACTGTGATTGTAGCAGGCATTGCCCGATAGGACTTGTAGTCCCATCGGACGATGCCTGCACACAGACACAGACCCCCGGCAGGCCCGTACAGACCGCCGGCAGCCGGCACAGACCCCCCGGCAGCCGGAACAGACCCCCGATAGGCCCGTACAGACCGCCGGCAGCCGGAACAGATCCCCGGCAGCCGACACAGACCCCCGGCAGGCCCGTACAGACCCCCGGCAGCCCGCGCACCATGATGCGCACAGACCGCGCATCATGATGTCATCATTTCAGCAGCCAATCACAGCCATAACAGTAGCTCATTGCATTATGGGAACTTCCGATTCCGGTATTCAATATTGAAAAAATATCGGTACTCGGTATCGGAATTCCGATACAGCGAATATCAGCCGATACCAAATATTTGCAGTGTCGGAATGCTCAACACTACTATCCATGTTAACAGTTACTGTAGACACTGGAGTAGGATATATTATAACTTTTTATAATATATATTGTTTTTTTCATCTGCCCCCATTGATTCTGGACCCTCGCCTCCCCCCGGTGTATAACATCCATCTCCTCGTCATACTGTCTGCCTTTAATATGTAGCAAAATCGCTAGTGTTGAAGAGCTACCTACTACCAGCGCAAACCTGTAATAAGAGCCACCGGTGTAAAAAGTCAGGTTATAACATGTCTTTCCTCTGAAATATTCCCCCCATCACCTATGTATAGGGTTATTGAGAAGTGGAGGAACTGCATTGTGCCTGCTAAAAAGTTTGGTGGAGGAGGGATAATGTTATACAATGTTTTCCAGATTCAGCCTAACACCCTTTAGTTCTTCGGCATACCAAGACATTTTAGACAACTGCAGCTTCCAACTTTGCGGGAACAGTTTGAAGGGCTATTTTCGGTTTCCCATGACTGTACCCCAGTGCACAATGCAAGGTCCATGAAGGCATAGTTTGGTAAGTTTGGTGTGGAAGAACTTAACAGGCCGCTCAGAGCCCTGAACTCAACCCTATTGAACACTATTTGGATGAACCAAAATTAAGATTATGAGCTAAGTTCTTTTGTCCAACATTATTGTCACTAAGGGTTTTCACAGTTCCCAAAGATACACTCCAAAATCTTGCAGAAAGCCTTTCCAGTAAAGTGGAAATTGTTTAGGGTGCATAACTTCAAATTTATGCCTTTGAATTTAGAATGGTCATAAATGCACAGGTGTCAAATGAGTGTAGTCAAATGCTTGTGTCCATAAACTGTAGAACCAACCAAATAATTTGGCTTGCAAAAACTGTGATATACAATGTCTGTGAGGTACGGGGTTTTGTCTACAAAAATATGATGTTTTCTGTTGTAACTTTCCAGAAAGATCCAGCACTATATGACAATGCAGGCTGCTAGCTCTGCAGCTTCACCCCTCCTCCCTTCACGCACACAGAGCAGTGTCACCCCCCTCCTTTACAGCCTGTGTTCGCACTAGTAATAGGAGACCCCCTGCTGTTACAACCATTTGGTTCCTCTCCACAGCTGAGAGAAAAAAGAGAAGGAAAAACTTTTTGTCTGAAACCAGGAGTTTGAATAAAACAATAAGGGATTGTCCCACGAAAACCATACCCAGCAGAAATATAAAAATCATATTTTTGTAATCTGAGCGGTTCCAGCTCCGCTACAGTGTCACTTCCGCAGTTCTACCATGTCCAGAACCGGAGATATGATTTGCTCCCAAATGGACGGTCATATCGCATAGATGTTTGATGTTTTCTTGATGGGCTCATTACGCTGGGAAACATGATACCACTGATGAGTCCATACCAGCTTCTCCCATAAAGTTATAGCTAATCTAAGTTTTGTAGCCAAATTATAACTTGGAAGAGAGAGGTGGGATTAACCCAGAATGCACTTCTCCGTGATGTCACATCGCAGAGTCTATAAGGCATTCCCTTGGCAAAACCAGCTCAGAAGAGCTCCAGTCCTTGTGCTGACAAGAACTCCAGATGAGTGGAGATTTGTGGCTCCACCTTCTTTCTCAGCCGCATGGGTTTGCCTAAAGAGTCATGAACAACCATGAGTGTACCTCTGTGTTTAATCCCTTTATTTTATATTTGTACTGTACATATTTTATGTCTCAATTTTATAGCAACTTTTATCTGTAACCACTGCCCTACTTTTTCGGGGAATAAATGATAAAATTATTTAGTTCTGTCTCTATGCTCTAAGAATCGAACTATACGCCTTTGTTAGATAATCGCTACTAATTTGTCGGGTTGGCTTCGAACCCCTAACTTAAGCGGAGAAACCAGGAGCTGGTGGCAGCACGTTGTGCACGGTGATTGCGGCTTGCTGGCGGTCCAGAAGGGTCTTATATTGCTGAATGAGGGGCTGCGGCCACAGCATTGATAATTCCCTTACTGCAGAAGCCTAATTGCCGGTTCACAACAGGCAGCCCGTCCGGCGACTAATTATCCTAGGTGCAGTTCCCTGACTGACCTGAGGGTAAGGGGGGCGCCGGAGAGCTGCGAGTTCCAAAGTGGAACTGAGAAAGTGGGATGTACATAAATCCCTGCAGTACTTAGAAGATTGATAGCAGTGGTGGGGCACCCAAAATACCCCCTGCGTTAAATTGTAGAGCGAGATTAGCTTGCTGGATTTTTGTCACATGGTGCCAGCAGTGGGATAACTAAGATAAGCCCCCCTCTGCGCCTGTGATAGCCGTGTGCCGGCATTGTGTCACGTCCCTCCGTCCGCTGAAACACCCGTGTCAGTGGTGGGATTGTGACATAGTGGTGACACAGGGTCCGCTGTCCGTCGCGTTTTGGTGGCAGCAGTGGGATAATCCTAGAGCATTAGTGATTTGGTTTGAGCAATCTTGCCTCTCACTAAAAACCTGCACGGTTCCTGCGTGAATCCTGCATCATAGGTTTTGGAGAACAGACTCAGTGGTTACTAGTCCTGAGACCTTAGTGTGTACTTGCAAGTATCCCCCTCCCATTTCTTTGTTTTTCTTTTTCTATCTTTTATTTGGCATCCATGGCGGCGAGGAGAGCGGATTGGTATCAGCAGCAGAAAAAGGAAACTCTTGCTGGGATATGCACGTACCGAGGCCTTGATGCCACAAGCAAAACCAAAGACCAACTGATCGTGGCTCTGGTGCAGCTGGACAATGACCAGAATCCAGCGGGCGCACACGTTGGCCCAAGTGGCAATGGGGCTGCAGCAGAGGCTCCACTCCGGAGCGCTGGCCCCACATTCAACCAGAGCACGCTGGACCCCTACCTGCAAGCGGCCTTGGACGCACTCCCTGCCGAAGACTGTGACGGACGCCTGCAGCTGATTCAGCAAGCTTGAGAGAGAGCAGAGCAGCGAGCCGAGCGGGAGGCGAAGAGAGCTGAGCGCCAAGCTGAGGCTCAGAGAGCCCATGAGCTGGAGATGCTCTGACAAGGGGGGCATGCCCTCACAGCCCGAAGCAGTGAGCCCAGCAGCGTCCAGACTCCTAAACCCCGGCCAGAGCATTTTCCCGTGATGGAAAAGGACGGGGACTTGGACACGTTTCTGCGAGCCTTTGAGAAAGCCTGCAGACAGTACCGTCTGCCCGAAGGCCAATGGGCCAGGTACTTGACTCCAGGGCTAAAAGGCAAAGCTCTGGAGGCGTTTGCTTCTCTTCCGCAAGCGCATGATGATGACTATCGCGCCATAAAGGAGGCGCTGATCGCCAAATATCGGCTGACACCTGAGGTATACCGAAAGAAGTTCCGACACCTCCAACATGGCCCACATGATAGCTACAGTGATGTGGTGCAAGGACTCAGGACCCACTTTGACCAGTGGATCCATGGACTGTCCGTTGAATCCTTTGAGCAGCTACGGGACCTGATGATCAAAGACCAGTTCCTGCATCTCTGCCCAGCTGAGGTCCGACAGTTCATCCTGGACCGCGAACCAACGAACGCCTACAAAGCGGCGCAGATCGCCGACAACTACGAGGCCAACCGGAAGCCCGAGACGCGGAGGCCAGTCGCCACCAGCTGGAATGGGGGTAAGCCTGCAACCAACCCCAGTGCCCCAGCTAGCCGTCCCTCCGGAGGCCCAGTCCCTGTTGCCAACAGCAGGCCAGCTACTGACAGGCGCCTGTGTCACCACTGCCAGCGGCCTGGTCACTTCTCGTACACCTGTCCGGAAAAGCCGAAGAGTCCCCCAGCCAAGGCCCCCAGGCCCAACGCCTCTGTTCTTTTGGTGGGAGGTGTGGTTGGGAGGGCTGACGACAACGTTCAACCTGTCCAGGTGGGGGCCCGTCTTGCTACAGGCCTCAAGGACACCGGGGCTGAACGAACCCTCTTCCATCCTGGACTGGCGGCCCATGAAGAGTTTGTCGAGGGGAAAACCCAGACTGTCACCGGGATTGGAGGCACCCGTTGTCCCTTGCCAGTTGCCCGGGTTTATCTTGATTGGGGTGCTGGTTGCGGGTTGAGGGAGGTGGGAGTGTCTGAAAATTTGCCCACTGATGTTTTATTGGGGACTGACTTGGGGCGGATGGTTATATACTACGTCCCTGACACCCTTCCCCAAACTGATAATAAGGGTAACGTTAACCCTGATGATGATGATGATGATGATGATGATGATGATAATGGGAAACTGAATGTGTTACCTGCTAACGCCTTGATGAGTAATGAATGATGCAACTAACAACCATTCTTTCCCCAGGTATGATGCTGATGGTGATGTGAATGTACCAAAGCAATCTGATAACCATTCTTTTCTTAGGAATGATGATAATGATGATGATGTATCTGTGCCGACTGAACCTGCTAACCCTTTTTTTGAAACAGTAGATGTGTCCACAGGTACCGAAGTGCTCAGCCCCGTCACTCTGCAGAGTAAGACGGCTGAGGAACCCCTGGCAGGAGCAAGCAACGGTGCTCAAGGAAATGGGGAGGTGCATGGTGACCATGAGGAAAGTAATGCCATGCAGCTGACCAGTGCCACCGAGGAAGGTAACTGGCCCATAAGTAGCACTGCTCCTGAAGTGTTGGGGGTGGATGGGGAGGCAGAGCCCAGGGCAGCACCGGCTGGTGGGTCTGTAGAAATCCCCAGGGAGGCAGCATACATAGCAGCTGTCACACGCAGTCAGAGTGCCCAGATCGCAGGTAACGCACTGTCTTCTGGACCCTCTGCTGCTGCAGGAGAGACTGAACCAGAGGTGAACCCAGAGCCGGTTCCAGAGGGTCCCATTAAAGAAGGTACCCTGACGTCACTTCTGGCAGCCTCCAGCAAGGAGTTCCAGGCTGCTCTGCACTCAGATGCGAGTCTGGAGAAATTGAGAGGTCTCGCCAAGACGCCCACCTCCAAGTCTGATAAGGAGAGGGTGTTCTGGGAACGAGGAAGGTTGTACCAGGAGACAGTACCCGGAGATCCTAAAAAGGAGTGGTAGAGGGAAAGACAGCTGGTCGTCCCCTATCAGTTCAGAACTGAGTTGTTGCGGATTGCCCATGAGATTCCACTCGCTGGACACTTGGGGATCAGCAAAACAAAGGCACGGCTGTCTCAACACTACTATTGGCCCAAGATGGGGACAGATGTAACACACTACTGCCGCTCCTGTGCCACCTGTCAAAAAGTGGGTAAGGCGGGGCCTGCTCTTAAGGCTCCCCTTATTCCTTTGCCGGTGATAGAGGAGCCTTTCCAGAGAATCGCGGTGGACATTGTAGGACCGCTGTCCGTCCCCAGCAGCTCCAGAAAGCGATACATTCTCACCGTGGTAGACAACGCTACCCGGTACCCAGAGGCAGTAGCTCTGTCTTCAACCAGGGCAGATAAGGTGGCTAACGCACTGGTGACCATCTTTTCAAGAGTAGGATTTCCCAGGGAGATGCTTACCGATCAAGGGCCCCAATTCATGTCTCGCCTAATGGAGGCTCTCTGTGAGAAAATGCAGGTGACGCACCTGGTATCGAGTCCGTATCACCCACAGACTAATGGTTTGTGTGAATGCTTCAACAGTACCCTCAAACAGATGCTCCGCATACAGGTTGAGACCCAAGGGCGCGACTGGGAGCGGTACCTCCCACACCTGCTGTTCGCTTACAGAGAAGTTCTGCAAGCCTCGACCAGGTTATCCCCCTTCGAGCTCCTGTATGGCAGGTGAGTCCGGGGACCTCTTGGGTTGATAAGAGAATCCTGGGAAGAAGAGCCAAACCCCACAGAAGTGTCCATCGTGGATTATATCATGCGCTTCCGTGACAAGATGCAGACCTTGACGCAGTTGGTGCATGACAACATGACGCAGGCTCAGGCTGACCAGAAGCACTGGTACGACCAGAACACCCGGGAGCGGACCTACCAGGTGGGTCAAAATTGTGTGGGTGCTGGTCCCCGTACCAACAGATAAGCTTCAGGCAGCCTGGGAAGGCCCGTACGTCGTCCACCAATGGCTCAACCCGGTCACCTACGTGGTCACGCTTGACCATGCTCGGGGTAGGCGCAACGCCTTTCACGTCAACATGCTGAAGGCGCACCATGAACGTGAAGCTTGCGTCCTACCGGTCTGCAACCTGCCCGAGGATGGGGAGGAAGATCCCCTCCTGGACATGCTGGCCCAGGCCACGGCCGATGGATCCATTGAGGACATGTAGATAAGTGGTTCGCTAACCGTGTCCCAGCGGTTGCAGTTGGTGGAAACCCTGGAACCCTTCGGGCCGTGTTCACCAACCGTCCTGGGAGGACGGAGTTAGCGGTTCATGAGGTGGACACCGGGAATCACGCCTCATTACTGCGAACACCTTATCGGATCTCTGAAACGGTGCAACAAGTCATGCGCCAAGAGATCGATGAGATGTTAAGGCTGGGGGTGATTCGACGGTCAAAAAGCGCTTGGGATTCACCGCGTGCCTAAAAAGGATCGAACCACCCGGTTCTGCGTGGACTACAGGGGGCTCAACACCATCACAACCTCTGATGCACACCCGATGCCGCGCATCGAGGATCTGCTCGAGCGGTTGGCAAACGCCAAGTACATATCCATCATGGATTTGAGTCGGGGATACTGGCAGATCCCCCTGAGCCCTGAGGCGCAGGAGAAATCCGCCTTTATCACCCCCTTTGGACTGTACGAGTCCAAGGTCATGCCCTTCGGCATGAAGAATGCCCCTGCCACTTTCCAGCGGATGGTCAACCACCTGCTTCGGGGACTGGAGGAGTACACGGTGGCGTACTTAGACAATATTGCCATCTTCAGCTCCAGCTGGGAGGAACACCTTCAGCATCTCCAGGATGTGCTCAAGTGTCTTAACCAGGCAGGCCTGACTATCAAGCCGAGAAAGTGCCAGATGGGCATGCACGAGGTCCACTACCTGGAGCACCGGGTAGGCGGGGGTTTCATGAGTCCGGAGCCAGGAAAAGTGGACGCAATCGTGTCCTGGCCCACCCCCAGGACCAAGAAACAGGTGAAGTCCTTCTTGGGCACTGCAGGGTACTATAGGCGATTCGTACAGGACTATAGCGCCATTGCAAAACCCTTGTCGGACCTCACCAAGCAGAGGCTACCCCAAACAGTCAACTGGACAGATGACAGTGAGGCGGCTTTCCAAGCTTTGAAAGCAGCCCTGTGCAGCTCTCCAGTGTTGAGAGCAGTCGACAGCAGTCGCCCGTTTCTGGTACAGACCGACGCCAGCGAGTTTTGCCTCGGTGCTGTGCTCAGCCAGGTCGACTCAGGGGACCAAGAGCACCCCGTGTTGTACCTGAGCTGGAAACTTTTGCCGAGAAAAGTGGCATACTCGACCATCGAGAAGGAGTGTCTGGCCATGGTGTGGGCACTGCAGCGTTTGCAACCCTACCTGTACGGGCGCGCCTTCACGGTGGTAACTGACCACAACACTCTGAGCTGGTTGCACACAGTGTCTGGAACCAATGGAAGGTTGCTCCGCTGGAGCCTTGCCCTTCAACAGTACAACTTTGCTGTAAAACACAGGAAGGGCAGTGGAAAAGGCAATGCCGATGGGTTGTCCCGCCGGGGTGAACCCGCTGAGGTGCGCATGGCCGATTACCGAGAGGTAATGCCTCCTTAGTGCCCTCTTAAGGGGGGAGGTGTGATATACAATGTCTGTGAGGTACGGGGTTTTGTCTACAAAAAATGATGCTTTCTGTTGTAACTTTCCAGAAAGATCCAGCACTATATGACAATGCAGGCTGCTAGCTCTGCAGCTTCAACCCTCCTCCCTTCACACACACAGAGCAGTGTCACCCCACTCCTTTACAGCCTTTCTTCGCACTAGTAATAGGAGACCCCCTGCTGTTACAACCATTTGGTTCCTCTCCAAAGCTGAGAGAAAAAAGAGAGGGAAAAACTCATTGTCTGAAACCAGGAGTTTGAATAAAACAATAAGGGATTGTCCCACGAAAACCATACCCAGCAGAAATATAAAAATCATATTTTTGTAATCTGAGCGGTCCCAGCTCCGCTACAGTGTCACTTCCGCAGTTCTACCATGTCCAGAACCGGAGATATGATTTGCTCCCAAATGGACGGTCATATCGCATAGATGTTTGATGTTTTCTTGATGGGCTCATTACGCTGGGAAACATGATACCACTGATGAGTCCATACCAGCTTCTCCCATAAAGTTATAGCTAATCTAAGTTTTGTAGCCAAATTATAACTTGGAAGAGAGAGGTGAGATTAACCCAGAATGCACCTCTTCGTGATGTCACATCACAGAGTCTATAAGGCATTCCCTTGGCAAAACCAGCTCTGAAGAGCTCCAGTCTTTGTGCTGACAAGAACTCCAGATGAGTGGAGATGTGGCTCCACCTTCTTTCTCAGCCGCATGGGTTTGCCTAAAGAGTCATGAACAACCGTGAGTGTACCTCTGTGTTTAATCCCTTTATTTTATATTTGTATTGTACATATTTTATGTCTCAATTTTATAGCAACTTTTATCTGTAACCACTGCCCTACTTTTTCGGGGAATAAATGATAAAATTATTTAGTTCTGTCTCTATGCTCTAAGAATCGAACTATACGCCTTTGTTAGATAATCGCTACTAATTTGTCGGGTTGGCTTTGAACCCCTCCCTTGAGTCTATAACTTAAGCGGAGAAACCAGGAGCTGGTGGCAGCGCGTTGTGCACGGTGATTGCGGCTTGCTGGCAGTCCAGAAGGGTCTTATATTGCTGAATGTGGGGCTGCGGCCACAGCATTGATAATTCCCTTACTGCAGAAGCCTAATTGCCGGTTCACAACAGGCAGCCCGTCCGGCGACTAATTATCCTAGGTGCAGTTCCCTGACTGACCTGAGGGTAAGGGGGGCGCTGGAGAGCTGCGAGTTCCAAAGTGGAACTGAGAAAGTGGGATGTACATAAATCCCTGCAGTACTTAGAAGATTGATAGCAGTGGTGGGGCACCCAAAATACCCCCTGCGTTAAATTGTAGAGCGAGATTAGCTTGCTGGATTTTTGTCACATGGTGCCAGCGGTGGGATAACTAAGATAAGCCCCCCTCTGCGCCTGTGATAGCCGAGTGCCGGCATTGTGTCACGTCCCTTCATCCGCTGAAACACCCGTGTCAGTGGTGGGATTGTGACATAGTGGTGACACAGGGTCCGCTGTCCGTCGCGTTTTGGTGGCAGCGGGACCCCCGTCAGTCCTCCGTAGTTGGACGAACGGCGGTGGGCTGTTCGTCACAAAAACATAAAAGATTATTATAAAATGTAATACATAAAAATACAATTGCACTTATTAATCACAAAAATTTATTAATTCATTTGATTGCTTTATTCTAAGCTAAACTTACAGTATTGTGGTACTTTTTTTATTTTGCTAAAAATTTAACAAGATTGTGTGCTTTGCGAAAATTTGGGCAACTCCAAACACAAGACATCCTAATGGAGTAAATGATCAACAAACAACAAATTTATATCCTTGATTATAACCATTTGTATATATGACCAGCTTTATAACAGACTTGGCTGATTGGTTAAGTTCATACATCTCTGAAATAGAAAACAGATGAAAATAATTTGATTATGGAATCTTAAAATAATACATTAATTTCCACAATTTATTAACTATGCATTAGTATAAAAACATTCTTATTCTCAATTAGGTAACATAATCCTGAACACAGAAAAAGTACAAAGAGACCTAGTTTTTATTTCAAAAACTTGACCCTTTCAGCACAACCCTGGTCCATGGGCCATAATATGGCTCATGGATGTCAATGAGTTGAGTTCTTAGTCGCTCCCACCTTTTCAGTTTTCAGGATATGGGACTGTGTGAGAGCTTATTTTTTGTACCCCAAGTTGACATTTTTACTGATACCATTTTGGATTTTGGGGTAGATGTGATGTTTTCATTGCCTTTTATTGCATTTTAATGAAGAGTAAAATGTAATTCTGGCATTACATTTTTTTTCTCAATATGACATATAAAGATCAGATTACCGTAATTTATTTTATATGTTGACAGATCGGACTTTTATGAACGTAGAGATACCAAATATTTTTTTTTTATTATTTAATAATTTTTAATGTGACAAAATGGGGGGTGTCTTGAACTTAGTTTTTTTTTAAATATTTATAAAAACATATTTTTACTTTGTAATGTATTTGTTAGTACTCCATCCTGATATTATCCAATTGCTTGTGCCATACTGTATGTATAGCGAAAATCATGATCTCATATGAATGTCAGCTAAACGCTGGTTTTCACAGGAGGTTCGTCATGACAGGCACAGAGATCTTAGAAGACTCCAGCTGTCAAGGCAACCCATTGGTGAGCCACAATCATATCACGAAAACAAAAGAAAACCACAATCTTTTTGGGGTGCTTGGAACCAAGACAAACAAAGCAAAACGCGCCGGTTAATTTACTCTTTTCTAATAAAGCTTTGCACCTTTATAATTCCTTCTCTGCCCTGTTGGTCTCAGTTCCAAGCGCCCCACAAAGACAGTGTTTTTTTTTTTCATTATCTATCCCTCTCTGAGGGTACTCGACAGGAGCTGCAGCAGACGGGACATACTGCCATTACCTCCAGGACCTGCCATCACCTTCAGGATTCATGGTCATGTGATCACAAGGACCTGTGATCACATGGTGCCCAGTGTGCACAGCGGCTGCTTCCTGTATCCACTGCCGACCTGCACTGGGGAACATCGCAGCCTGGTCACTGTACATCTCTTACCTTTCCACAGATTTAGGTACCTGTGCCCACACCTCTACTCTTTAACCGGGTTATGCAGGGAATGCATAACCCTTAAAGGTTAGTAGCCTCTTGGCTATGTGTCTGCCAAATACCCTCCCTTGCACTAATTGATACCGCTCATGTGCGCTTCCTTATTTCTTTTATTTTAGACAAGCATATCACGGCCGCACCGATGGGTACATAGAATGGCGCATTCCTCTGCAGTTGTGAGAGATTGATAGCAGCATTTAACAAATTACCAGCCGAGTGCGGAGGTCATCTCCATCTGCATAGAATCAGGCTAGCCTTGCGAACCTGCATCAAAGTCAGGGGGCGGACATATGGCGCAACTGTACTTTACATGTCGGGAAAGGTATGATTTTTGTCAAGGCAATGTCCCCTGCAATATGCGGTTCTTAATTTGAAGTCATTTTGTACTGATCGACTCATTTTATTGCAACTTTTTTTTTTTATTGCCATTTCCTACGGTGGCTTACAATTCTCTCACTCCCCGAGACCCACAAACAGACCTGGTGGTGGAGTTGGCATACTTCTGTCCCCACAATGCACTTTCCAGGTCATCCCCCCAGTCCCATCACTCTTATTCCCTTCTTTTGAGGTCCTCACCATCAGGCTCTTTCATCCCCTCTCCCTCAGAGTAGCGGTCATATACCGGCCCCCAGGCTCACCCACCCACTTCCTTGACCACTTTTCAGCCTGGCTGCCACACTTCATGTCCTCAGAACTACCAACCCTCATCCTGGGAGACTTCAACATCCCCATTAACAGCCCTAATTCCACATCTGCACCCCAGCTTCTATCACTAGCCACCTCTCTAGGCCTCTCACAGCTTTCAACCTCTGAGACACATAAGGACGGTAACACCCTTGATCTGGTCTTCTGCCGGCTCTGTTCAATCTCCCACCTAAGCAACTCACCGCTTCCACTCTCTGACCACAACATTCTCTCCTTCACGCTCACAAATCCTCGCCCACCCCAGCTCATTCCTACCTACCACACAGTCAGAAATCTACAAGCTATTAACCCTCAGACACTTTCAGATTCCCTACACTCATCTCTGTCCCCAATCTCCTCTCTTTCCTGTCCTAATCTGGCTGTTCATCACTACAATGACACTCTTAGAAGCACCCTTGACCAAGTAGCTCCCCTCACCCTCAGAACCTCCAAACACAGAGTAAAACAGCCCTGGCTCACATCGCAAACTCAACTTCTCCAGCGATGCTCCAGGAGTGCTGAACGCCTATGGAGAAAAACCCGCACACCAGAAGACTTCATCCACTTCAAATTTATGTTAAGAACCTATAACGCTGCCCTTCACCTTGCCAAACAGACCTACTTCACCACCCTGATCTCCTCACTAGCCAACAACCCCAAGAAACTTTTTGACACTTTTCACTCCCTCCTCAGTCCAAAAGCACAAGCCCCTATCACAGACATTTGTGCTGATGACCTGGCCTCCCACTTTACAGAAAAAATAGATAATATCCGTCAAGAAATCTGCTCCCAACCACCAAGTGCTGTGACTCCCATCCCTTCCTACATCTCCCCTGGCTCACTCTCCACATTTGATCCCATCACAGAAGAAGAAGTCTCCAGACTCCTCTCTTCTTCTTGTCCGACTACATGCACTACCGACCCCATTCCCTCACATCTCCTCCAGTCTCTCTCTCCAGTCGTCACAACCCACCTAACTACAATCTTTAATCTCTCCCTCTCCTCGGGCATTTTCCCATCCTCCTTCAAACACGCCATCGTTACTCCATTACTAAAGAAACCCGCTCTCGACCCATCCTGCACAAACAACTACAGACCAGTCTCCAATCTCCCCTTCATCTCTAAACTTTTGGAACGCCTAGTTTACTCCCGCCTTACTCGTTACCTCTCCATTCACTCCCTTCTAGACCCTTCACAGTCCGGCTTCCGCCCCCTACATTCGACTGAAACTGCACTCATCAAAGTGACCAATGACCTTCTGACAGCAAAACGTAACGGTGACCACTCTCTGCTCATTCTTCTTGACCTATCTGCAGCTTTCGATACTGTCGACCACCATCTCCTACTCTCTAGGCTCCAGTCACTAGGCATTAAGGACACTGCACTCTCCTGGTTCTCTTCCTATCTCTCTGACCGCTCCTTCAGTGTTTTGTTCTCTGGCTCCACGTCATCTCCTCTTCCTCTTGCTGTCGGGGTACCTCAGGGCTCAGTCCTTGGCCCCCTTCTTTTCTCTCTCTACACGGCCCCAATTGGACAGACCATCAGCAGATTTGGCTATCAGTACCATCTTTATGCTGATGACACACAACTATACACGTCTTCCCCCGACCTTACCCCCGCTGTACTACAGAACGCCAGTGACTGTCTGTCCGCAGTCTCCAATATCATGTCCGCTCTCTATCTGAAACTCAACCTCTCCAAAACTGAACTTCTTCTGCTCCCGCCGTCTACTAACCTCCCTAAATCTGACATTTCCCTCTCCGTGGGTGGTACCACAATAACACCCCGGCAGCAGGTGCGCTGTCTGGGTGTTATGTTTGACACCAATCTCTCCTTCACATCCCATATACAATCCCTTGCCCGCTCTTGCCGCTTACACCTAAAGAACATCTCTAGAATCCGCCCTTTTCTCACTATGGAAACAACAAAAACCCTCACTGTTGCATTGATCCACTCTCGCCTGGATTACTGCAATGCTCTATTAATTGGCCTCCCCGTCACTCGACTATCCCCTCTCCAGTCCATACTTAATGCAGCGGCCAGGATCGTCCATCTGGGTAATCGGTACTCGGACGCATCCGCTCTTCGCCAGTCCTTACATTGGCTGCCCATTCATTATAGGATCCAATTCAAAGTACTTGTTCTCACCCACAAAGCTCTCCACAGTGCGGCACCCCCTTACATCTCTTCTCTCATTTCTGTCTATCGGCCTAGCCGATCGCTGCGCTCTGCAAACGACTTTCGACTAACCTCTGCACTAATCCGTACCTCCCACTCCCGACTCCAAGACTTCTCCCGTGCTGCTCCTATCCTCTGGAATGCTCTACCCCAAGAAATCAGGATTATCCACAATTTGCATAGTTTTAGGCGCTCCCTCAAAACACACCTGTTCAGAGCGGCCTATCACATTCACTAATCAAAGTCATTCTCTGTGTAAGTGTGCGTGTGTAGCCCATTCACTATCTCCATCCATCCTTCACTCCCGCAAGATGGCTGGACCTTCATTGTAAATACACCATTGTAAATACACACCTGTACTCTGTATCTCCCTCACCTCATTGTAGATTGTAAGCTCTCACGAGCAGGGTCGTCTTATTTCGTCTTATTTTGCTTTAATTATTGTATTGTTAGCGTTGTTACTTATGACTTGGGTTCTGAAACTGTTAAACTGTAAAGCGCTGCGGAATATGTTGGCGCTATATAAATAAAGATTATTATTATTATTATTATTATTATTAAAGATATCTACTCTGCACCAAAAAAAAGTGAAAACTGTTGGATTATGAATTACATATTAGAAAACAAAAACAATCCATACTTCACAAAATATAGAAATTAAATAGTTTTTTGATCGTACCTGAATTGTTTATTACATTGAATACATTATAATAAATACTTACTCTACATTACAGTGCAGTTCTCTTAACTTCCTGCTACGTGCAAGGAAAGGTAGGTGACAAACGATATCTTATATAACTTTTGCAAATGTTTCTGGATTTTCCCCACGTAATCCCTGGATAGATGATAAAGACAATTATTAATGTGTATTAATGTTGAACTGATATTGAAATTAATTTTAGAAAAAAGAGGGAAACAACTGAACTAGAGATGAGCGACTTTATTCAAGTGAAATTGAATTCTACTCAAATATACAAAGAATCTGGCTCCGAGGACTGGACAGCGGGGAATGAGCAACCAAGGGGCCAGACAGACTAGCAGTGAGGTGAGCATAAGGATTTTTTCTTTGCTTTTTTTTACATCTTAAATTAATTATGTTCTGGGATCTGGAGAGGCCTCCGAAGAATAATAAGGGACATTAAGTTCACAGAGGATAACTTTGCTGTGAAACAAATTGCCTGTGAACATCCACGCATTTTGTCAGATTCTAATTTTGTCAGATCTGCGCATCTTGGATTTTACATAGAGCATATAAAAAAATAAATTTTGAAAGGGTAACCTTTGCTTTAACAAATTTGTTTTTATCTGTTTGATTTGATTTAGCGCTGCTTAAGTTTTAAACATCAAAACTATATGAAAACAGTAAAATAAAAAATACAGCAGATTGGAGAATCTGTGCTACGTCCTTTCAGACTTTGTGGTTTTTGTGGTTATAAACTGTGAATACATCTTAATAGACTTCACTTGCTGAATAAGATTGTAACGCATAACAAATTAAGCTACAGTATATACTTGTGTATAAACCGACCCGAGTATAAGCCGACCCCCCTAATTTTGCCACAGAAAACTGTGAAAGCGTATTGACTTGCGTATAAGCCTAGGGTGGAAAATGCAGCAGCTACTGGTAAATTTCAAAAATAAAAATAGATACCAATAAATAATAATAATAATAATTTTTATTTATATAGCGCCAACATATTCCACAGCACTTTACAATTAAGCGGAGACATGTACAGACAATAAATTCAATACGAGTTAAGACAATTTAAACAGTGACATTAAGAGTGAGGTCCCTGCTCACAAGCTTACAATCTACAAGGAAATGGGGGGACATAGTAGTTGAAAAGTGCTTGTTATTTCAGGTCTGGAAATTATAATAAATAGGAACAAATAAAAGTAAAATTAATTGAGGCATCAGTGGGTTAAATGTTTTTGAATATCCATATTGAATCAGGAGCCCCATATAATGCTCCATACAGTTCATGATGACCCCATAAGATGCTCCATACAAAATACACCCCATATAATGCTGCACAAAGGTTAATAATGGCCCCATAAGATGCTCAATAGAATAATATGCCCCATATGCTGCTCCATAAAGGCTATGGCCCCATAAGATGCTCCATAGATTATGCCTCCATAAGATGCTCCATTTATTATGCCCCTATATGCTGCCCCCATAAGATGCTCCATATATTATGCCCCCATATGCGGCTGCAAATAAAAAAAATGACATACTCCCCTCTCCGTCGCTGGGGGCCAGGTGCCAGTGTCACTGCTGGCTCAGGACCCAGCACCTGAGATATTCACCTGTCCCCGGTCCATCGCTGCTCGCCGCTGTCTGCGCGACCGATATCAGTGACATTCAGGCTGCAGAGGACGCAGTGCGCACTAACCACGTCATCGCGCCCTCTGCTGTCTGAATGTCACTGACAGAGGATGCGGCAGACAGCGGCGAGAAGCAATGGATCGGGGACAGGTGAATATCGCATATACTTACCCCCTCCTGGCAAGTTTCTACAGCCCTGCTTGTCCCACGGTCTCCCTTCCTTCCTTCCTTATGACCGCTTGTAAAACCGGGCCCTGGAATTGCCCAAATAAGTCTCTCAGCACTATAGGTGCTGGAGCATACATGCAAGCTCACATAACCACTAGGGATGAGCAAGTATACTCGTAAGGATTCGGTACTCGGCGAGTAATGCGGTACTCGCGGTACTAGAATCCTAGCGAGTAAATTTCATTACCCGCTACGCAATATTCGGCAGAGCCCGCACAGATCGCACACAGCCTGGCACAGTCCCGCACAGCACAGTCCGCACACAACCCGGCACAGTCCCTCCACAGCCCAGGCACAGACCCGCACAGCCCGGCACAGTCCCCGCACAGTCCCGAACAGCCCAGCACAGTCCCGCACAGCCCGGCACAGTCCCCGCACAGCCCAGCACAGTCCCCACATAGTCCCGGCACAGCCCACAGAGCCAGCAACAGGCCAGCACAGCTACTCGTAACAAGTACAGTGAGTCCGAGTATTTCACTACTCGCTCATCCCTAATCACCGCAGCTAACATTCACAGTGACACATATCTCCCCTTAAGGACTTGTCTGGCGGGCATTTTACATACTCTCCACCTCTGCCCAAAGCAGCGAGCTTGAAACCTTCTGCCAATAAACAGTGGACTCTCAACAGAGTATTGTTATGCAGTTTGCCTGATCTATGCTCTACATGGAAGTTAAAATCCTGAAGTGCTAGGAACTACCTGGTCACTCGGGCATTGTTCCCTTTTTCTCCCTCATCCACTTCAGTGGGGCATGGGCTGACGCCAGTCTGAACTTCCTGCCCAAGAGGTAGTACCTTAGAGAGTCCAATGCCCACTTGATGGCTAAACTTCCTTTTCCACAATGGAATAGTTTTTCTCACAGGATGACAACTTTCAGCTAAGATACATGATGGGGTGCTCTTCCCCGTTCGCCTCCTGAGATAAGACAGCGCCCAGCCCGACATCTGACACATCCGTCTGGACCACAAACTCCTTGGAGAAATCGGGTGCTACCAGAACCGGCTGTTTGAACAAGGGCCAGCCTCTGTTCCTAGAAGGCCGTCTCAGCTTTTGAAGAACACTTAGCCATAGCTGACTTTGTCCTTTTAAAGGAGGTCTGTCAGAGATGCAGCTATCATGGCGAAGTTTGGGAGAAACCAGCGATATAGCCCACAATGCCCAGGAACACCCTGACCTGCTTCTTTGAGAGGGGTTGTGGTCAGTCCTGGATCACCTCAACTTTATTTGGGGATTTATTAAACCCCTGCCTACAACATATCCAAAGTATCTCACCTCCTCCATTCCCAAGGCACATTTTTGGGGGTTTATAGAAAGCCCTGTGTTCTATAGAGCATCCATTACCGCTTTATCTTTGCTCAGATGGCTCCCCCAATCCTGGCTGAAGATCACAAAGTCGTCCAGGTAGGCTGCCGCTTACCTTTTGTGCAGGGGGCCAGGATCCAGTTCATGGCTCTCTGGAATGTAGCTGGAGTGCCTTGTAACCCAAAGGGCATCCTTGTGTTATGGAAGCACCCATATGGTGTTAAAAAGGCAGTCTTCTCCTTGGCATCTTGGGACAGGGATTTGCCAATACCCTTTTGTGAGCTCAAGGGTAGTAATGTACGGGGCTGGCCCTCTCAATTAGTTCATCAACCCGGGGCACTGGGTAAACATCACACTTTGAGACTTCGTAAAGCTTCCTATAGTCATTGCAAAACCGCCATTCCCCATCTGGTTTCTGCACTAAGATTACTGGACTGGACCAGCCACTCTTGGACTCTTTGACTCCCAGGCTCAGCATCCGCTTCACCTCCTTTGAGATTACCTCTCGACGAGGTTCAGAAATCCAGTATGGCTTCACGTTGACCCGGACATGAGGCTCCGTCAGGTGAATTTTCTAGCTTACCTCCCCAAATCCAATACCTCATAGGGACCCTGCCACTTGGCCAGGAATTTGGTCTCCACCGTGTGCATCGGCACCAGTACTCGATCCTCTGGGTTGAACTGTCTCACCCTTGCCGACCTATTATAGATTCTCGACTGCGCCTCTTGTGCTTTGAGGAAGTGTTTTCATAAGGGGCCTAACCTTGGCAATCCTCTCTTGCATCTGGGCCACATGCTCGATTACACTCCGAAAGGATGTAGACTCCGCCGCCCATGTTTCTTTTGCTATGTCGAGGAGTCCACTGTCCACTGTGTCAGGCATACAACAGTTCAAAAGGGGAGAACCCAGTAGAGGCCTGCGGGAATTCTCTGATGGAGAAGAGAAGGTATGGTAGTAGACAGTCCCAGTCCCGGCCGTCCTCCACGACCTTCTTCAACATGACCTTCAAGGTTTTATTGAACATTTCTACCTAGCCATCCATCTGAGGATGATAAACTGAGGTCCAGAGTTATTTGCAGTGTTTTGCACAACTCCTTCATCACCTTTGACATAAAAGGAGTCCCTTGGTCCATCTGGATCTCTTTCAGCAACCACGTTCTCTTGCATCTGGGCCACATGCTCGATTACACTCTGAAAGGGTGTAGACCACCGCCCATGCCACAATTTGTGCTTATGGCCACTTGGGTCACAGGGTAGTTTTTCTCATCCGCATGAATATAGTGGACGTCCGCCCTCTTTCCAGGAATTAGCCGATGAGGAATTCTGGCCCTCACTAGGGTTAACAAACTTCCTGAGTCCAGCACACCAGTCACTTGCACCCCGTTTACTATCACGGGGCATGCCTGCGGCCCCTCTCCTGTTTGGGGAAGAGCAATGCTGGCCGGATAGGCAAAATACAAGCAGCGCCGTCCTGTGCTGCAGTCCATTGATTCAGTGGTCATGGGACAACAAGCGGCTATGTGGCCAGGGGTATGACACATCCAACAAATTACACTATGGGAAGGGACCTTGGACCCAACTCCGGTGCTCTTGGACACCCCCCACGTGTGGCTCTAGCTCCCCTCTTTTGGGTGTCAGCCCCGCTTTAGAAACCCCAGTATGGGGATGCTACAACCCCTTGCTTTCCGAAGGACTTTTCAGCCACCTGGTACCACTCCACCAGGCTCAGTAGGTCATCAGCATAATGGGGATCTCCCTGGGAAACCCAAGATTGCACCCCTCCTTGGTAGGGTGTGTATTAACCTGTCCATGACAACCTTCTCCACCATCTTTACTGGAGAGGAGGATTCAGGTTTCAACCATTTTTGGACCAGGTGTAGGAGATTGCACTTTGGGACCAGGGAGGTTTGTCACTGTGATACGCCCACTCGTGCACCCGTTGCGCTCTGACAGTCAGAGTCACTCATAAATCTGCCAGGATCTCAGCCTTTAACTTGGCGTACTCTTTTGCATCTGCAATGCCAAGTCATAATACACTTTCTGTGGTTCACCTGTCAAATACGGCGCCAGAACCTCTGCCCACTGCTCTATAGGCAATTTCTCCTGTTCCGCCACTCTTTCAAACACCACCAGGAATGCCTCAATGTTATCACCCGGGGTCATCTTTTGCAATGCTCTCTTTACCGTCTTCCTCTCGCAAGAGTCATCACCTTGAGGTTTTGGCGTTCTCTCTGCTGCGGACTTCTCCCGCCAGGAGTTCCATCTGCCTCTGCTGCTGTTGAATTTGTTGCATCAGGAGTTTGTCTTTTGCTGTATCTGCTGCTGCTGCTCTTGGTGCCGCTACTGCTCTTGGCGCTGCTGCTCTTGGCGCTGCTGCTGTTCTCTATGCTGCTGGTGTTGTTGCTGCCATATCTGTTGCTACTGGAAATTAGCCAGCATGAGTTGTTTTACCAATTCCTCCATGTTGTCAGATTTTGCTCCTGTAGCTGCTTTCACCCAGAACATCGATATTTGTGTGGCAGTCACACTGGCCCTTGGGATTCGTGCTCGTGCTTCTAGCACCAATTATAGAGGCTTTACTCACTGAGCTGCTCTTGAGGTAGGCACGGGGAGGTAGTGTTCATGCAATAGTTCATGCAAGTTTATTTAACTTCATAAACAGCTCCAGGTGGTAAAACAAAACAGAGCCTTGTCTGACACAAAGTGAAGAACAAAGTGAAAACAGAGTCCATATGGTGTTGCGGGGCTGCCCTCTCAGGTCAGTGTCTTTCACAACACACACTGGTGGTCTCCTCACCTCCAGCCACAGACACTGAATGAGAAACTCGGCCTCCATTTTATCTGCCAAACCACGCCCCTGGGTTGGGATATGTGAGCGGTCATTCCCACCCTGCTCTAATGACCGTTCGTAAAACCCGGCCCTGGAATGGCCCAAATAACGCTTTCAACACTATACAGTAGGTGCTGGAGCACATGGAGAAATGTTTTTTTAAAACTGCATCCAAAGATTTTCCCTTTTCTGAGAGCAGTTTCAAACACTATTTGTTTCAGTGTCCGGCTGCTTCATTCCCTACCCCTGCTTTTATACAGGTATGAATGATAGTCCCTCTTGATTGGCTGTATAATACCGTGTGTTGTGATACAGTTAGGTCCATATATATTTGGACAGAGACAACATTTTTCTTATTTTGGTTCTAGACATTACCACAATGAATTTTAAACAAAACAATTCAGATGCAGCTGATGTTCAGACTTTCAGCTTTCATTTGAGTGTATCCACATTAAAATTGGATGAAGGGTTTAGGAGTTTCAGCTCCTTAACATGTGCCACCCTGTTTTTAAAGGGACCAAAAGTAATTTGACAATTGACTCCAAGGCTATTTCATGGACAGGTGTGGGCAATCCTTTCATTATGTCATTCTCAATTAAGCAAATAAAAGGCCTGGAGTTGATTTGAGGTGTGGTGCTTGCATTTGGAAGGTTTTGCTGTGAAGGACACATGCGGTCAAAGGAGCTCTCCATGCAGATGAAACAAGCTATCCTTAAGCTGCAAAAACAGAAAAACCCATCCGAGAAATTGTTACAACATTAGGAGTGGCAAAATCTACAGTTTGGTACATCCTGAGAAAGAAAGAAAGCACTGGTGAACTCATCAATGCAAAAAGACCTGGGCGCCCATGGAAGACAACAGTGGAGGATGATCGCAGAATAATCTCCATGGTGAAGAGAAACCCTTTCACAACAGCCAATCAAGTGAATAACACTCTCTAGGAGGTAGGCGTATCAATATCCAAATCTACCATAAAGCGAAGACTGCATGAAAGTAAATACAGAGGGTTCACTGCACGGTGCAAGCCACTCATAAGCATCAAGAATAAAAAGGCTAGACTGGACTTTGCTAAAAACATCTAAAAAAGCCAGCACAGTTCTGGAAGAACATTCTTTGGACAGATGATACCAAGATCAACCTCTACCAGAATGATGGAGAGAGAAAAGTATGGCGAAGGCTTGGTACAGCTCATGATCCAACGCATACCACATCATCTGTAAAACACAGTGGAGGCAGTGTGATGGCTTGGGCATGCATGGCTGCCAGTGGCACTGGGTCACTAGTGTTTTATTGATGATGTGACACAGGACAGAAGCAGCAGAATGAATTCTGAGGTATTCAGAGCCATACTGTGTGCTCAGATCCAGCCAAATGCAGCCAAACTGATTGGTCGTCGTTTCATACTACAGATGGACAATACCCAAAACATAAAGCCAAAGCAACCCCAGAGTTTATTAAAGTAAAGAAGTGGAATATTCTTGAATGGCCAAGTCAGTCACCTGATCTCAACCCAATTGAGCATGCATTTCACTTGTTAAAGACTAAACTTCAGACAGAAAGGCCCACAAACAAACAGCAACTGAAAACCACCGCAGTGAAGGCCTGGCAGAGCATCAAAAAGGAGGAAACACAGCGTCTGGTGATGTCCATGAGTTCAAGACTTCAGGCAGTCATTGCCAACAAAGGGTTTTCAACCAAGTACTAGAAATGAACATTTTATTTACAATTATTTAATCTGTCCAATTACTTTTGGTCCCTTTAAAAACAGGGTGGCACATGTTAATGAGCTGAAACTCCTAAACCCTTCATCCAATTTTAATGTGGATACCCTCAAATGAAAGCTGAAAGTCTGAAGTTCAACTGCATCTGAATTGTTTTGTTTAAAAGTCATTGTGGTAATGTCTAGAACCAAAATTAGAAAAATGTTGTCCCTGTCCAAATATATATGGACCTAACTGTAACTGGTAGCCATTATGGGAAGTCTGTCTGCCTGTGACTAAAGACATGTTATGGCAATCCAAAGTTAGTAGCAGATCCAGTACCTCCTTAATATATAAAAGTATGCAAATATAAGGGATTCACAGAGACTGTTTCATGCCCTCTACTCCCTAAGTCCATCCCAGTTAAAAGTTGGTATATCCGATAATGTAATATATACGGATATGTCATGAGATGCTGCTGTTTCATGCTATGTATTGTAAATATATATGGTCCTGTGACTGTATAGTAATAGGGAAAGTGCAGTATTTAGTTTAGCCCACTAGAGGGAGGCATATTAGAGTACAATAGAATAAGATAGATCAATAGGATAGGATTTAGTTAATCTAGGAGGGGCCAACAGTGGGTAAGTCAGTAAGCTTCCTGTATTTTTAGTCATTAGGGCCTTAGAGCCTGGACAGGGCAGTTGTGCCGCGAAACGTTAAGTAAAGGAGCCCAGCCGTCAAGGGTCTAGGAGCAACGTCACCGATAAGGTGAAGGACTACAGGGCAGCTTCAGCATGGTGGCAGTCAGCTATGTAGGAAGTCGCCTGAATGTCCAGGGCGAAATGGACAGTGAACTCCTAAAGATAGTCAGACTGGTCAGACAGAATGCTGCGGTACCGGAGGCAATGGTACGACCCTGCGATATTCCTAAAGAAGAAAGAAGTGAGGGACAGCACAGGGAATGTAAATGCTATGCTTTGTGAAGGATCTTGTGCTGTATCTAAATGTGGCCTAACCGAGCTGAGAAAGGAACTGAGTAAAACCGTTTCTTTTAAATTGGAGCTTGACTGTCTCTCTTTATATGAAACCTCAAGATGGAAATCCTACGCAGACCAGAGAGGACCCTGAGGGACAAGAAAGCTGGAAAGAAGGTATGCTGCAGAAGGGACAATGTGTTTATGTGGCGGGAGGCCTGTTGGTCACAATTACAGTACTGGCTCCCGTTACACACGCTCTGTTTTTGTTTGGAGGTCCTTGTGATTTGTGATTATCACTTTTTGTGACGTAGGCTGCTTTTATAGTACGTTTTGTTTTTGCTTCCTAGTGGCAACAGTTACATTTGGGAAGAGATTAAAACCGAATATTTAGCTTAAAGTATTTAGATAATTTTGCCTTAGGTTAATCTCCCATGATTAATTTTTGGTGAGCTTTTGACGCTGTGTATTTTTGCTGCACTAAAAACTCAGCGTCTTCCAGGTCCAGCAAAGTGGATGGGATTTATAGAAATCTCCTGCCCATTGTGTTTTTTTTTTACTCAGTGTAAAGTGCGGAGCATGTGGGAAAGTCACAATATGTCAATTTCTCAGTTTCTGTTGCGAGTAAGCGGAGTTTAATATGCGGATTTTCCCAATAGAATTACATTATATGCAGAAAATCAGACATAAAAAATGCATGTAATCCACACATGAATGTATCAATAAAGTTTTGTCAAAGCCAAATACCAGAGTATCAGAAATAAAACAGCTTATTTAACGCCTTAGCGACCGCTGATACGCCTTTTAATGGCGGTATTTAACTGTACTAAAACAACAGCGCCGCTGATTCACGGCGCTGTAGAGAAAGTGAATAGCGCCCCCAAGTGTCGGATTTTCTCCGGGGTAGCCGAGACCCCAGAGAACATGAATCGGTCGGTTTTTACCGACCCCGCTTTTGCGATCGCCGTTATTAACCCTATATCGGCGACCGCAAAAAAAAAGCCGCGATTGTGCATTAAATTTCTCTTTCCTCTGATGTGATCATACATCAGAGGAGAGAGAACTAGGGTCCCCGATCCCCCCGGTACCTCTCCGTGGTCCAGGGTCCCCTCCCGGTGGTCCCGCATCCCGCCGGCGTCTTCCGGTGGGCACCGCCATCTTGGATCCGTAGAAAATGGCAGGCGCATGCGCAGTGCGCCCGCCGGGAATCTGCAGGCTCCGGCTAGCAGATTCCATTCATTCATTTTGATCATGATGATAAACTATCATCGTGATCAAAATAAACAAAATAGTACATAATCCTCCTGTTTATCACCCCCTTAGTTAGGCCAACATAACGAAATAAAGAAAATATTTTTTTTTCAGTTTTCCATTAGAGTTAGGGCTAGGGTTAGGGTGAGGGTTAGGATTGGGCTAGGGTTAGGGTTAGGGTTGGGCTAGGGTTAGGGTTGGGCTAGGGTTGGGCTAGCCTTAGAGTTAGGGTTAGGGTTGGACTAGGGTTAGGGCTAGGGCTAGGGTTAGGGCTCGGGTTAGAATTAGGGTTAGGGCAAACTAGGATTAGGGTTAGAATTAGGATTAGGGTTGGGATTAGGGTTAGGGTTGGGATTAGGGTTAGGGGTGTGTTGGGGTTAGGGTTGGAGCAAGAATTCAGGGGTTTCCACTATTTACCAACTTTGGGGAAATAAAAAAGACTTTTTATTTTCACGGCTCTGCGTTTTTAAACTTCTGTGAGGTGCATGGGAGTTCAAAGTACTCACCACACATCTAGATAAGTTCCTTAATGCGTCTAGTTTCCAAAATGGGGTCACTTATTGGAGGTTTCCACTGTTTAGGCCCATCAGGGGCTCTGCAAACGCAACATGATGCCCGCAGACCATTCCATCAAAGTCTGCATTCCAAAATGGCACTCCTTCCCTTCCAAGCTCTCCCATGCACCCAAACAGTGGTTCCCCCCACATAAGGGGTATCAGCGTACTCAGGACAAATCGCACAATAACTGTGGGGGTATGAATTCTCCTGTTAGCCTTGTAAAAATAAAAATTTGGGGGCGAAAAGATCATTTTTGTGGAAAAAAAATGGATTTCTTATTTTCACGGCTCTAAGTTATAAACTTCTGTGAAGCACTTGAAGGTTCAAAGTGCTCACCACACATCTAGACAAGTTCCTTAATGGGTCTAGTTTCCAAAATGGGGTCACTTGTTGGAGGTTTCCACTGTTTAGGCACATTAAGGGCTCTCCGAACGCAACATGGCATCCGATCTCAATTCCAGCCAATTCTGCGTTGAAAAAGTCAAACGGTGCTCCATCCCTTGCGAGCTCTTCCGTGTGCTGAAAAAGTGGTTTACCCTCACATATGGGGTATCGGCGTATTCAGGAGAAGTTGTACAACAAATTTTGTGGTTGATTTTCTCTTTTAGCACTTGTGAAAATAAAAAAAATTGGTTCTGAAGTAAATTTTTTGCAAAAAAAGTTAAATGTTAATTTTTTCCTTCCACATTGCTTAAGTTCCTGTGAAGCACTTAAAAGGTTAATAAACTTATTGAATGTGGTTTTGAGCACCTTCAGGTGTCTACTTTTTAGAATGGTACCACTTTTGGGTATTTTCTGTCATGTACACCCCTCAAAATGACTTTAAATATGATGTGGTCCCTAAAAAAATGGTTTTGTAAATTTTGTTGTAAAAATGAGAAATCGCTGGTCAACTTTTAACCCTTATAACTTCCTAACAAAAAAAATTTTGCTTCCAAAATTGTGGTGATGTAAAGTAGACATGTGGGAAATGTTATTTATTAAGAAATTTGTGTGACACATCTCTCTGATTTAAGGGAATAAAATTTTAAAGTTTTAAAATTGCAAAATTTTCAAAATTTTTGCCATATTTCTGTTTTTTTCATAAATAAACACAAGACTTATCAAAGAAATTTTACCACTAACATGAAGCACAATATGTCACGAAAAAACAGTTTCAGAATCAGCGGAATCCATTAAAGCGTTCCAGAGTTATAACCTCATAAAGGGACAGTGGTCAGAATTGTAAAAATTGGCCTGGTCATTAAGCTGGAAACTGGCTCTGTCGCTAAGGGGTTAAAAAATGACATCCCAAAAAGAGACAAAAACCGCAATAAAAAAACAAATAGATCACAATGCAAAGTCCTTAATATAACAGAAAGCCCATTGATGATGGGCAGCACTTCCTGAAAACAAGCTACTCGACCTTATTTTTGTACACAATAATCACTCTGTAAGGTATAAAAATCCATAGAAGTGACCACAAAAATTGTATTAAAACCATTAAAGCTTTTATTAATTCATATAAAAAAAATTAAAAAAATTATCAGGAACAGAAGGTGACTGTAATAAATGGAGGCTGGAAAAAAGTCCTCAAATAACCATACATAAAGCAGAAAAAGCAGGTATTCACATTATTAATAGCAGCAATGTATGCTTTTTTGACAATGTAGAAAATGCTCAAAATAACTAATAAAGTGCACAGTGCTAATAATTATCCAAAGATATATATTTTAACCCCTTTCCTACAATGGACGTAATATTCCGTCCATGTGACCCTGGACCTAATTACCATGGACGGAATATTACGTCATAGCGATCAGCGGCGCCCACATGGTGAGCGCCGTTGATCACAGCTGACACCCAGCACAATGTGTCAGGGGCGGTCATGGACCGCCCCCGAGACATTAACCTCTTGCACACCGTGATCAAACACGATCGCGGTGTACCGGGGGTTAAATGGAAGCATCGGCAGGGAGAGGGCTCCCTCCGTGCTTCCCTGAGCCCCCCACAGCAGCGCAATGTGCAGCGCTGCTGCGGGGGGCTCCATCCATGCAGGTCCCCGGATCCAAGATGGCGACGGGGACCTTCGGGGGCCTGCAGGGAGCTGGCTTCCTCAGTACCTGCAAAGCGCAGGCATGAGGAAGCCTTGTGCAGTGCCTGTGACAGATCGCTGATTTGTCACAGTGATCTGTGATGTGACAGATCAGCAATCTGTCACATGACAGCTATGTCTCCCCTGGGACAATGTAATAAAGTTAAAAAAAAGTGTAAAAATAATTTTTAAAAAAATCGCTAAATAAATTTAAAAAAAAAATATTCCCAAATAAATTCATTTTTTGGAAATAAAAAAAAAACAATAAAATTACACATATTTGGTATTGCCGCGTCAGGAACGACCTGCCCTATAAAACGGTCCCATTTAGCGAACCCCTTAAAAAATACAAATAAAAAACGAAGCAAAAAATGATGATTTATTATCATACCACCGACAAAAAGTGCAATAATGCGCAATCAAAAAGACGCATATAAATATCCATTGTACCGATGAAAACGTCATCTTGTCCCGCAAAAAACGAGCTGCCATACAGCATCATCAGCAAAAAAAAATAAAAAAGTTATAGCTCACAGAATAAAGCGATGCAAAAATAATTATTTTTTATATAAAATTGTTTTCATTGCATAAAAGCGCCAAAACATAAAAAAAGACCTAAATGAGGTATCGCTGTAACCATACTGACCCAAAGAATAAAAGCGCTTTATCAATTTTACCGCACACGGAACGGTGTAAACGCCCCCCCCAAAGAAATTGATGAAGCGCTGTTTTTTGTTCATTCTGCGTCCCAAAAATCGGAATAAAAAGCGAGCAAAAGATGTCACGTGCCCGAAAATGATACCCATAAAAACGTCAACTCAGCCCGCAAAAAATAAGACCTCACATGACTCAGTGGGTCAAAATATGGAAAAATTATAGCTCTCAACATGTGGTGATGCAAAAACTATTTTTACAATTAAAAGCGTCTTTTAGCGTGTGACAGCTGCCAAACATAAAACCCGCCATAAATAGTAAATCAAACCCCCCGTTATCATCCCCTTAGTTAGGGAAAAATAATAAAATTACAAGAAAATGTATTTATTTCCATTTTCCCATTAGGGTTAGGGTTAGGGCTAGGGCTATGGTTAGGGCTAGGGTTAGGGTTAGGGGTGTGTTGGGGTTAGGGTTGGAGTTATAATTGGGGGGTTTCCACTGTTTGGGCACATCAGGTGCTCTCCAAATGCAACATGGCGTCTGATCTCAATTCCAGCCAATTCTGTATTGAAAAAGTCAAATGGTGCTCCTTCCCTTCCAAGCTCTGCCATGCGCCCAAACAGTGGTTTACCCCCACATATGGGGTATCAGCCTACTCAGCACAAATTGCAAAACAACTTTTGGGGTCCAATTTCTCCTGTTACCCTTAGGAAAATAAAAAAATGGGGGTAAAAATATCATTTTTGTGGAAAAAAATGATTTTTTTATTTTCATGCCCGGGCGTTATAAACTTCTGTGAAGCACTTGGAGGTTTAAAGTGCTCACCACACATCTAGATAAGTTCCGTGGGGGATCTAGTTTCCAAAATGGGGTCACTTGTGTTGAGTTTCAATAATTTAGGTTCATCAGGGGCTCTCCAAACGTACATGACACCCGCAGACCATTCCATCAAAGTCTGCATTCCAAAACGTCACTACTTCCCTCCTGAGCCCTGACGTGTGCCCATACAGTAGTGGAATTCAGCCAGTCCCAGCCAGGGCTGGCTGAACACAAAAACTAAGTAAACCAGACAAAATCTCATGGAACAATAGCAGAGCAAAAACTTAGCTTTGGAAGACAGGAACTGAACTGGAGGCCAGAGCTCAGAGCAGAGAAATCACCAGCAAACCTACAGGTCGTCGGCTGCTTTATATCCACTCAGAGATTCCTGATGTCCAATCACAATCCACCAGTTCAGGTGTCAGGTTTCTCCCATCCAAATCTGTTTCACCACCTCCTTTCACCAGCAGAGGGAGTTCATCGGACTCCAAAGGTGAGCGAGAAAATGAGCTCACAACTAGTGTTGAGCGATACCATCCGATACCATCCGATCCGATATTTTAGGGTATCAGCCCGATACAAAAAAAGTATCGGGTATTGCTGTGTGAGAAATTTCCCACACAGCTTTTGCCATAAAGTGAGACTAGGGACTTTTTTTTTTACAGTGGCGGAGGAATACAGTGCGGAAGGATACCTACCTCCCAACACTGGATTCCTGGAGCCCGTAGAGAACGGTAGCATCAGCTGATGCTGCTGTTCTCCACGCAAGATCGTCGTAGGACACTCGTGGACTTCTGCGGATCAGGGGTAAGTATATTGGTGGTTTGTTATTTTAAGATTTATTCAACAGATGACAATGGCTTTGGGGATCAAAGTGACAAGTGATGGTGAGTATGTACTCTATGTTATATGTACTGTATGTCTATATGTATGTATTGTATGAATGTATTGTATGTAGTATATATGTATGTTGCATGCATGTAGTATATATGTGGTATATATGTAGTATGCATGTTGCATGCATGTGGTATATATGTAGTATGTATGTATGTATGTTGCATGCATGTAGTATATATGTATGTTGCATGCATGTAGTATATATGTAGTATATATGTAGTATGCATGTTGCATGCATGTGGTATATATGGAGTATGTATGTAGTATGTATGTTGCATGTAGTATATATGTAGTATATATGTATGTTGGTATGTTGGTATGTTGCATGCATGTAGTATATATGTAGTATGCATGTTGCATACATGTAGTATATATGTTGTATATATGTATGTTGCATGCATGTAGTATATATGTAGCATGCATGTTGCATGCATGTAGTATATATGTTGTATATCTGTATGTTGCATGCATGTAGTATATGCGTTGTATATATGTATGTTGCATGCATGTGGTATATATGTAGTATGCATGTAGTATATATGTGGTATATATGTAGTATGTATGTATGTTGCATGCATGTAGTATATATGTAGTATGCATGTTGCATGCATGTAGTATATAAGTAGTATGTATGTTGCATGTAGTATATACAGTGGGGAAAAAAAGTATTTAGTCAGTCAGCAATAGTGCAAGTTCCACCACTTAAAAAGATAAGAGGCGTCTGTAATTTACATCATAGGTAGACCTCAACTATGGGAGACAAACTGAGAAAAAAAAAATCCAGAAAATCACATTGTCTGTTTTTTTTTCATTTTATTTGCATATTATGGTGGAAAATAAGTATTTGGTCAGAAACAAGCAATCAAGATTTCTGGCTCTCACAGACCTGTAACTTCTTCTTTAAGAGTCTCCTCTTTCCTCCACTCATTACCTGTAGTAATGGCACCTGTTTAAACTTGTTATCAGTATAAAAAGACACCTGTGCACACCCTCAAACAGTCTGACTCCAAACTCCACTATGGTGAAGACCAAAGAGCTGTCAAAGGACACCAGAAACAAAATTGTAGCCCTGCACCAGGCTGGGAAGACTGAATCTGCAATAGCCAACCAGCTTGGAGTGAAGAAATCAACTGTGGGAGCAATAATTAGAAAATGGAAGACATACAAGACCACTGATAATCTCCCTCGATCTGGTGCTCCACGCAAAATCCCACCCCGTGGGGTCAGAATGATCACAAGAACGGTGAGCAAAAATCCCAGAACCACGCGGGGGGACCTAGTGAATGAACTGCAGAGAGCTGGGACCAATGTAACAAGGCCTACCATAAGTAACACACTACGCCACCATGGACTCAGATCCTGCAGTGCCAGACGTGTCCCACAGCTTAAGCCTGTACATGTCCGGGCCCGTCTGAAGTTTGCTAGAGAGCATTTGGATGATCCAGAGGAGTTTTGGGAGAATGTCCTATGGTCTGATGAAACCAAACTGGAACTGTTTGGTAGAAACACAACTTGTCGTGTTTGGAGGAAAAAGAATACTGAGTTGCATCCATCAAACACCATACCTACTGTAAAGCATGGTGGTGGAAACATCATACTTTGGGGCTGTTTCTCTGCAAAGGGGCCAGGACGACTGATCCGGGTACATGAAAGAATGAATGGGGCCATGTATCGTGAGATTTTGAGTGCAAACCTCCTTCCATCAGCAAGGGCATTGAAGATGAAACGTGGCTGGGTCTTTCAACATGACAATGATCCAAAGCATACCGCCAGGGCAACGAATGAGTGGCTTCGTAAGAAGCATTTCAAGGTCCTGGAGTGGCCTAGCCAGCCTCCAGATCTCAACCCTATAGAAAACCTTTGGAGGGAGTTGAAAGTCCGTGTTGCCAAGCGAAAAGCCAAAAACATCACTGCTCTAGAGGAGATCTGCATGGAGGAATGGGCCAACATACCAACAACAGTGTGTGGCAACCTTGTGAAGACTTACAGAAAACGTTTGACCTCTGTCATTGCCAACAAAGGATATATCACAAAGTATTGAGATGAAATTTTGTTTCTGACCAAATACTTATTTTCCACCATTATATGCAAATAAAATGAAAAAAAAAACAGACAATGTGATTTTCTGGATTTTTTTTCTCAGTTTGTCTCCCATAGTTGAGGTCTACCTATGATGTAAATTACAGACGCCTCTCATCTTTTTAAGTGGTGGAACTTGCACTATTGCTGACTGACTAAATACTTTTTTCCCCATTGTATGTATGTTGCATGCATGTGGTATATATGTAGTATGCATGTTGCATGCATGTAGTATATATGTTGTATATATGTATGTTGCATGCATGTGGTGTATATGTAGTATGCATGTTGCATGCATGTAGTATATATGTTGTATATATGTATGTTGCATGCATGTGGTGTATATGTAGTATGCATGCAGTATATACAGTATGTAGTATGCATGTTGCATGCATGTAGTATATATGTTGTATATATGTATGTTGCATGCATGTGGTATATATGTAGTATGCATGTTGCATGCATGTAGTATATATGTTGTATATATGTATGTTGCATGCATGTGGTGTATATGTAGTATGCATGCAGTATATACAGTATGTAGTATGTATGTAGTATGTATGTTGCATGCAGTATACTGTATATGTAGTATGTATGTTGCATATAGTATATATGTATGTTGCATGCATGTAGTATATATGTTGTATATATGTACAGTAGTATGCATGTTGCATGCATGTAGTATATATGTTGTATGTATGTATGTTGCATGCATGTAGTATATATGTGGTATATATGTAGTATGCATGTTGCATGCATGTGGTATATATGTAGTATGTATGTATGTTGCATGCATGTAGTATATATGTAGTATGCATGTTGCATGTAGTATATATGCATGTTGCATGCATGTAGTATATATGTTGTATGAATGTTGCATGCATGTAGTATATATGTGGTATATATGTTGTATGCATGTGGTATATGTAGTATGTATGTTGCATGCATGTAGTATATATG
This sequence comes from Dendrobates tinctorius, assembly GCF_039654945.1. Classification (NCBI taxonomy): domain Eukaryota; kingdom Metazoa; phylum Chordata; class Amphibia; order Anura; family Dendrobatidae; genus Dendrobates; species Dendrobates tinctorius. The sequence goes on from NW_027361697.1 coordinate 11,435,039, forward strand.
TAGTATGCATGTTGCATGTAGTATATGTGTAGTATATATGTATGTTACATGCATGTAGTATATATGTGGTATATATGTAGTATGCATGTTGCATGCATGTGGTATATACAGTATGTAGTATGTTGCATGCATGTAGTATGTATGTAGCATGTTTGTAGTATGTATGTTGCATGTATGTAGCATGTATGTAGTATGTATGTAGCATGTAGTATGTATGTAGTATGTATGTAGTATGTATTTTTTTTTTTTACATTCAACACATAGGCCGGATGATGGGACTACTACTGTCCCATCATTGGCTAATGTGTCAATTACCGTCATGGCAGCAGGCATCGCCCGATGGGACTTGTAGTACAGACCCCCCCAGCAGTCCGCACAGACCCCCGGACAGTCGGCACAGACCCCCGGCAGGCCGGTACAGACCCCCGGGCAGTCGGCACAGACCCCCCGGAAGGCCCGAACTGATGGCGCATCATGATGCGCACAGACCGCGCATCATGATGACGTCATTTCGGCAGCCAATCAGAGCCACAGCAGTGGCTCTTTGCATTATGGGAACTTCTGATTCCGATATTGAAAAAATGTCGGTACTCGGTATCGGAATTCCGATACAGCGAATATCGGCCGATACCCGATATTTGCAGTATCGGAATGCTCAACACTACTCACAACACATCTAGATAAGTTCCTTAGGGGTCTAGCTTCCAAAATAGGGTCATTTGTGGGGAGTTTCCACTGTTTAGGTACATTAGGGGCTCTCCAAAGGCAACATGACACCCGCAGACCATTCCATCAAAGTCTGCATTCCAAAACGTCACTACTTCCCTTCCGAGCCCCGACGTGTGCCCATACAGTAGTTTTCTCCCACATATGGGGTATCAGCGTACTCAGGACAAATTGGACAACAACTTTTGGGGTCCAATTTCTCCTGTTACCCTTGGGAAAATAAAAAAAATGGGGACTAAAAGATCATGTTTGTGGAAAAAATATGATTTTTTTATTTTCACGCCTGGGCGTTATAAACTCCTGTGAAGCCCTTGGGGGTTCAAAGTTCTCACCACACATCTAGATAAGTTCCTTGGGGGATCTTGTTTCCAAAATGGTGTCATTTGTGGTGGGTTTCCACTGTTTTGGTACATCAGGGGTTTTCCAATCGCGACATGGTGTCCGATCTCAATTCCAGCCAAAAAAGTCAAATGGCGCTGCTTCCCTTCTGAGCTCCGCCATGTGCCCAAATAGTCATTTACACCCACATATGGGGTATCAGCGTACTCAGGACAAATTGTACAATAACTTTTAGGGTCCTGTTACCCTTGGGAAAATAAAAATTGGGGGTGAAAAGATCATTTTTGTGGAAAAACTATGATTTTTTAATTGTACCGCTGTACGTTATAAACTTCTGTGAAGCCCTTGTGGGTTCAAAGTTCTCACCACACATCTAGATAAGTTCCTTGGGGGGTCTAGTTTCCAAAATGGGGTAAATTGTGGGGGGTTTCCACTGTTTAGGTACATCAGGGGCTCTCCAAACGTGACATGGCGCCCGATCTGAATTCCAGCCAATTTTGCATTGAAAAAGTCAAACAGCGCTCCTTCCCTTCTGAGCTCTGCCATGCGCCGAAACAGTGGTTCCCCCCACATGTCAGGTAACAGCGTACTCAGGACAAACTGCACAATAACTTTTGCAGTCCAATTTCTCCTGTTACCCTTGGTAAAATAAAAAAAATTGAACCTGAAGTATTTTTTTTTTTAAAAAAAAAGGTAAATGTTCATTTTTTTTTTAAATATTCAAAAAAATTCCTGTGACGCATCTGAAGGGTTAATAAACTTCTTGAATGTGGTTTTCAGCACCTTAAGGGGTGCAGTTTTTAGAATGGTGTCACTTTGGGGTATTTTCTATCATATAGACCTCTAAAAGTGGCTTCAAATGTGATGTGGTCCGTAAAAATAAAATGGTGCTGCAAAAATGAGAAATCGTTGGTCAACTTTTAACCCTTATAATTTCCTAACAAAGAAAAATTTTGGTTCCAAAATTGTGCTGATGTAAAGTAAACATGTGGGAAATGTTATATATTAAGTTTTTTGTGTGCCGAATCTCTGTGATTTAAGGGCATAAAAATTCAAAGTTGGAAAATTGCAAAATTTTAAAATTTTTTGCCAAATTTCCATTTTTTTCTCAAATAAACGCAAGTTATTTGAATGAAATTTTACCACTAACATGAAGTACAATATGTCACGAGAAAAAATGTCAGAATCACCGGGATCCATGGAAGCGTTTCAGAGTTATTACCTCATAAAGGGACAGTGATCAGAATTGTAAAAATTGGCCGGGGAGTTAACGTGCAAACCACCCTTGGTAGTGAAGGGGTTAAAGTTTGTTATTATAGAGTTGCAATATATTCTAAAGTTTTACCATTAGATGGTGCTATTGCACCATATGCCAATATATATCGCTTTTTACTGCCATAAAAAGCAGACGCTACTGTATCAACAACAGGAACTTTATAGTTATTCTAATCCTTATATTATCAAGCCATCTCGCTGTGTATCTGAAAATTATGGCAAACGGTTTCCCATAAGGTATACAAGTGCCAGTGCATTTAACACTCCTAGATTAAACTATCCTAGTTGGTGAAACACAAGTGAAATCTACACATGGAATGACTATTACCTGGGTGTCTCTGTGATAACAATGTGTGCCACTGTGAGGACCTCCTGCCCCAACGCGCGCATTGTATGAATGTATGAATGTATTGTATGCAGTATGTATGTAGAATATATGCAGTATATTGTATGTCTGTAGCATGTTGTATGTATGTAGTATGTACTATGTATGTATGTTGTATGAATGTAGTATATACGTAGCATGTATGTAGTATGTATGTATGTTGTATGAATGCAGTATATATGTAGTATGTATGTAGTATATATGTATGTTGTATGAATGTAGTATATATGTAGCATGTATGTAGTATGTAGTATATATGTATGTTGTATGAATGTAGTATACACTCACTGGCCACTTTATTAGGTACACCTGTCCAACTGTGTGTTAAGACTTAATTTCTAATCAGCCAATCACATGGCGGCAACTCAGTGCATTTAGGCATGTAGACATGGTCAAGACAATCTCCTGCAGTTCAAACCGAGCATCAGTATGGGGAAGAAAGGTGATTTGAGTGCCTTTGAACGTGGCATGATTGTTGGTGCCAGAAGGGCTGGTCTGAGTATTTCAGAAACTGCTGATCTACTGGGATTTTCACGCACAACCATCTCTAGGGTTTACAGAGAATGGTCCGAAAAAGAAAAAAAATCCAGTGAGCGGCAGTTCTGTGGCCGGAAATGCCTTGTTGATGCCAGAGGTCAGAGGAGAATGGGCATACTGGTTCGAGCTGATAGAAAGGCAACAGTGACTCAAATTGCCACCCGTTACAACCAAGGTAGGCAGAAGTGCATCTCTGAACGCACAGTGCGTCGAACTTTGAGGCAGATGGGCTACAGCAGCAGAAGACCACACTGGGTACCACTCCTCTCAGCTAAGAACATGAAACTGAGGCTACAATTTGCACAAGCTCATCGAAATTGGACAGTAGAAGATTGGAAAAACGTTGCCTGGTCTGATGAGTCTCGATTTCTGCTGCGACATTCGGATGGTAGGGTCAGAATTTGGCGTAAACAACATGAAAGCATGGATCCATCCAGCCTTGTATCAACGGTTCAGGCTGGTGGTGGTGGTGTCATGGTGTGGGGAATTTTTTCTTGGCACTCTTTGGGCCCCTTGGTACCAATTGAGCATCGTTGCAACGCCACAGCCTACCTGAGTATTGTTGCTGACCATGTCCATCCCTTTATGACCACAATGTACCCAACATCTCATGGCTACTTTCAGCAGGATAATGCGCCATGTCATAAAGCTCGAATCATCTCAGATTGGTTTCTTGAACATGACAATGAGTTCACTGTACTCAAATGGCCTCCTCAGTCACCAGATCTCAATCCAATAGAGCATCTTTGGGATGTGGTGGAACGGGAGATTCGCATCAGGGATGTGCAGCCGACAAATCTGCGCCAACTGTGTGATGTCATCATGTCAATATGGTCCAAAATCTCTGAGGAATGCTTCCAGCACCTTGTTGAATCTCTGCCACGAAGAATTGAGGCAGTTCTGAAGGCAAAAGGGGGTCCAACCCGTTACTAGCATGGTGTACCTAATAAAGTGGCCAGTGAGTGTATATGTAGGATGTATGTAGTATGTATGTAGTATGTATGTATGTTGTATGAATGTAGTATATATGTAGTATGTATGTAGTATGTATGTATGTTGTATGAATGTAGTATATATGTAGTATGTATGTAGCATGTTTTTTGGTTTTTTTTTACATTCAACACATTAACCGGATGATGGGACTACTACTGTCCCATCATTGGCTAATGTGTCAATCACTGTCACTGTAGCAGGCATCGCCCGATGGGACTTGTAGTCCCATCGGACGATGCCTGCACACACACAAGACCCCCGGCAGGCCCGCACAGACCACCGGCAGCCGGCACAGGCTCCCGACAGCCGGCACAGACCACCGGCAGCCGGCACAGGCCCCCGAGAGGCCCGTACAGACCACCGGCAGCCGGCACAGGCCCCCGACAGGCCTGTACAGACCCCCGGGAGGCCCGTACAGGCCACCGACAGCCGGCACAGACCCCCCACAGTCGGCACAGACCCCCCGTAGTCGGCACAGACCGCGCATCATGATGCGCACAGACCGCGCATCATGATGACATCATTTCAGCAGCCAATCACAGCCACAACAGTGGCTCATTGCACTATGGGGACTTCCGATTCCGGTATCCGATATTGAAAAAATATCGGTACACGATATTGGAAATCCGATACAGCGAATATCGACCGATACCCGATATTTGCAGTATCGTAATGCTCAACACTAGTCCTAACAAAAAAAAATAAGGTTTCCAAAATTTTGCTGATGTGAAAGTTTACAGATGGGAAATGTTATTTATTAACTATTTTGTGTGATATCACTCTCTGATTTAAAGGTGCAAAAATTAAAAGTTTGAAAATTGCAGAGTTAAACATATATGTCTGAAATCTTGCTGCCAGGGCCTGGTACATGCTAGCCATGGATCGGACAGCAAGTATCAGCTTTCAGGTTCCCTTTAACATTGCTTTTTTTTAAATTTATGGTTTGGTATTACAGCATAACTTACGGCTTATTGCGAATAAAGATTGAAGAGATATAGAAATAAAGAGATGAACTTGTTATGAAACTAAAATATCTGCAATGGCGTGTCCAATTTCGGGACTGATACATAGCAGAAAAGAATAAATTACCTCACATCACATAACATGTGGCTTTATACTTTGATAACAGTGAATTTGAAAGACAGTATCTCATGCATTACATGTAATTTCCATGGTTCATGTATTTAAGAATAAGAACTTACCATGTCAGACATTATCTCATTAGGGTCGCACTCCATGTGTTTCTGTCAATTAAATATTGTTAATGATAAATGAGAAGCCTATGGCGATAGTTTGATAAATCTACCAACTATTTTACTTACAGTTCGCACAAGTCAGACATTTGGCTGGCCATGTGATATGTGCCCTTACTTAGCAGCTACCTGATTTTGCTCATAGAGGGCAGTTCTGAATAAGGGGCTCACCTTCAATTACATCTAGTCACCTGTAATTAGATCTAATCAAATTACTTTAAAGAAACACTCCTCCCATCAAAGATTTTATCCTCTTAATATATTACAATCATCATATTGTATAGCACTCTACTTATTCCCAGGGGAGGGAATAAGTGCAGAGACATGCTGGTACAGCATGAGGGAACAAACAAGGATTAACAAATAACCTGGGGTAAGCCAAGTTAAAGCTTATATAATCAATAGAAACATCCATACAAAATCATGAGCATATCAAGAGCCGGTGCTCAATCAGAAAGTAACAAAAATCAAAAAACCACCGCACTAGTGTATGCTCCAAGGTTTGTCCTGCTTACCCACTGTGACTGGCAGTGTCCTTGCGCCCCTCAGCTGGCCCCTTTCAAAGTTTCAAAGTGACTTTGGCTAATACATTTTTTTGGATTTTATTATCCTTTCGGTGGTCTTTATGTACTCCGATCTTCTCCAGTGTGTTATATATATGGGAGTATTCTATCTGCCTATGTAATTTTAGCCTTTACTATGGGAGCAAGGCTGTAGCCTCCCTCAGCCTTGGTATTTTGAATTGCTTATTTGGACTTCTGCTTTAAACATTTGTAGCTAAATAAGATTTTTGTGGGAAAAATTAGATTTTTTATTTTCCCGGCTTAATGTTATAAATTTATTTGAAGCACCTGGGGGCTCAAGGTGTACAATACACATCAAGATAAGGTCCCAAAGGGGTCTAGTTTCCAAAATGGTGTAATTTGTGGTGGATTTCTACTGTTTAGGCACATCAGGGGCTCTTCAAACGTGACATGGCATCCGTTAATTATTCCATCAAATTTTGTATTAAAAAAGTCAAATGGTGCTCCTTCCCTTCCAAGCCCTGCCGTGTGCCCAAACAGTAGTATTTCCCCACATATGGGGTTTCGGCGTACTCAGAAGAAAATGCACAACAAATTATATGGAGCAAATTCTCCTGTTACCCTTATGAAAATGCAAAATATGGAGCTACAAAAGATTTATTTTGGAAAAATGAGATTTTTTTATTTCCTCGTCTCTTTGTTATAAACTTCTGTGTAGCACCTATGGGTTCAAGGTGTTCAATACACATATACACATCTAGATAAGTGCCTTGAGGGGTCTAGTTTACAAAATGGTGTCACTTATGGGGGGTATCCACTGTTTAAGCACATGACGGACTCTCCAAACGCGACATGGCAACCGCTAAGTATTGCAGCATATTTTACATTCAAAAAGTCAAATGGCATTCTTTTCCTTCCAAGCCCTGCCTAGCGCCAAAACAGTTGTTTTCCTCCACATGTTGGCTATCTGCGCACTCAGCAGAAATTGAACAACAAATTGTATGGTGCAATTTCTCTTGTTACCCTTATGAAAATGCAAAATATGTAGCTAAAAAAAGATTTCTCTGGGAAAAATGTGATTTTTTTATTTTCACGGCTTAACGTTATAAACGTCTGTGAAGTACCTGTTGGTTCAAGGTGCTCATTACACACCTAAATAAGTTTCCTAAGGGATCTAGTTTCCAAAATGGGGTCACTTGTTGGGTGTTTCCACTGTTTAGGCACATCAAGGGCTCTCCTAACAAGACACGGCGTCCGCTAATTATGGCAGCAAATTTAACATTCAAAAAGGGAAATGGAGCTCCTTTCTTTCTAAGCCCTGCCATGTGCCCAAACAGTAGATTTCCTCCACATATAGGGTATCGGCATGCTCAGGAGAAATTTCACAACAAAATATATTGTCCATTTTCTCCTGTTACCCTTGCAAAAGTAAAAAAAAATTAGGTCTAAAGGAAAATTTTTGTTAATGAAAAGTAAACGTTTATTTTTAACTTCCACATTCCAAAAATTCCTGTGAAGCACCTGAAGGGTTAATAAACTTCTTGAATGTGATTTTGAGTACCTTGAGGGGTGAAGTTTTTAGAATGGTGTCATTTTTGGTTTTTTTCTGTCATATAGGCCCTTCAAAGTCACTTCAAATGTGAGGTGGTCCCTAAAAAAATGGGCCAGAGGGGTGATGCAGCAGGAAACCACTTTATACTCCAGCTCAGGGGACATCTCTTCGAACCATCTCTGTCAAAGAGAGAGAAAATAGAAGCCTCAGAGATAACCAGCTGTGCTTTTACTGTGGAGCCCCGGGACACTGGAAAAAGGACTGTCCTTCTTGTCCCTCCTCATCTAAGATGTCGGGGAAACGCCTAAGTCTGGGTAATGTTCTTGAAGGTTGCCCAGACTCCCAGGTACAATTTTACTCATTTGCTAAAGTCCTTCTCCAGGTGGAGTTGGAAGTTGTTGGTGGTCCCGTTTTGACTACCGCTTTTGTTGACTGTGGATCTACCATCAATGTAATTGACTCACGTGTTGTGACTTTTTATAAGATAGGGACAGTTAGGCTTGAGTCCCCAGTCAAGGTGGTGACCATTGACTCCTCTCCTCTCACCCGACAGGAATCTGTTTTGTGTCTGAAGTCTTCTCACTAAGAGTGGGCCCTGCTCATGTGGAAAACATTAGCTGTTTTGTCTTGAATAATTTGCCTGCGGGTCTGGTTTAAGGTATGCCTTTGCTACAATGCCATAACCCTGTTATTGATTGGGTAACTGGGGAAAATGTCCAATGGGGGTCCAATTGTACCACTGTGTGTTGCAATTCTGTGCCATTGTCCACCCCTTTAAAATCTGTATCTGTCTCGTCTGTCGGTCTGGAAGGTATTCTATTTTGAAGACGTGTTCTGCAAAAGTGAGGCTGAGGTGTTACCACCACATAGACCTTTCAGTTGTGCCATTGACTTAATTCTTGGGGCTAAACCTCCCAAGGCTCGTTTGTTTAATCTGTCTGGGCCCGAGCGCTTAGCCATGAAGGAGTACATTGAAGAGAGTCTCGCCCTTCTGTCTCGCCTGTCGGAGCTGGGTTTTTTTTGTTAAGAAAAAAGATGGCGGTTTGCGGCCATGCCTTGACTTTCAGGAACTCACCAAGATTACCATGAGAAACACGTACCCACTCCCCCTCATTCCAGATCTGTGTAACCAACTTTCGGAGGCCAAATGGTTTTCCAAGCTTGATTTACGTGGGGCCTATAACCTGATAAGGGTCCGTGAAGGGGATGAGTGGAAAATGGCGTTTCTCATGTTTGAAGGACTGTTTGAGAACCTGGTCTTGTCCGGTCTGACTAAGGCTCCTGCTGTTTTTCAAAATTTTATTAATGTTATTTTCTCTGATCTGATTGGGTGCTTTGTAGTCATTTATCTTGATGACATTTTAGTGTACTCCCCTGATAGTCAAACCCACTTGCGCCATCTGTGAACGGTTTTTCTGGGACTTAGAGAAGACCATTTGTATGCTAAGTTGGAGGAATTGTCTTTTTTGGGTTTGATAGTTTCTTGTGAGGGATTTCGCATGGATCCAAAAAAAGTCCAGGTTATTACTGATTGGGTTCAACCTCATGATTTAAAGGGTTTGCAATGCTTTCTGGGCTTTGCAAATTACTATCGAAAGTTCATTAAGGGTTTTTTGCAGGTGGTTAAGCCCCTGACTGATCTCACACTCATGGGGCTGATGTTAAGAATTGGTCGATGTCTGCGAAAAATTCTTTTCTGGCTTTAAAAAAGTGTTTTATTTCCGCCCCAGTCTTGGTCCAGCCAGACCCGTCTAGACCTTTTATCGTGGAGGTGGATACTTCTTTTTTTTTTTATCCAATAAATTTTTATTGAAATTTTCAAAGACAGAAATGATCTTACAGAAAGAAAACCAAAGATCATAATATAGACAGACAAAAATGCAAACAACAATAACAATAACAGACAATGAAACCGTAGGAACAGGAAGGGAGGGGGGGGGATCCGGTAAGACTCAAGAAATCCTAATCCGATCCGATGTATAGACTAAGTACTAAACTTTATGGGAGATGCCAAGGGGTGGGAAACCCAACCCGCCCAGTTCTTCATCACCCTGTCTCTGACCCCTGCATCTAGTGAAAGAAAGTACTCATGATGAAATGTTGAATTAAGTCTGACCACCAACTCTGCGAGGGTAGGCGGGAGCGGGGCCTTCCATTTAGCAGCGAGGCTAATCCTAGCAGCCATCAATATATTCGAGACCAAGGGTACGAATTCTAGTGGAAGTGTTTCGATCCCAATGTTTAGAACTGCCAGTTGAGGAGATAGAGGGAAATCAATACCCGTCACAGATTTAAGTAAGTTTGAGACAACTAACCAAAAGGGAGTCAAACTAGGACATTTCCACCACATGTGAGCCAAAGTACCTCTTCCTCCACACTGTCTCCAGCACAAAGGGGAGAAACTCTTTCCAAATTTAGATAAAGTAATCGGGGGATAGTACCATCTAAGATGAATCTTTTTTAGTGTCTCAAGGTGGTTGATACATTTAGATGCCCGCTGTATTGCTTTTATTCCCGCTCTCCACTCTTCATCCGAGGCGTGAAAAGATAAATCCTCCTCCCAACGCGACAAATAAGTTGGTCTTATAGGAAATAAAAGGTTATTACAAGCTTTATATATAGCAGATAAGCCCTTGTACTGGTGAGGGTTGGATAGGAGAAATAAATTTTTGAAAAGAAGAGGGGCATACAGGTAATAAGGGGAAGGAGAGGCGGTGTATTGATGATAATAAATGTTTCACTTGGAAGTGTTGGAAAACCGTTTTCTCTATACCAGAGAAGTTCGAGCATAATTTGGAAAACGACGAGAAGGTACCCTCCCACAACATATCTCCCAGTGAGTGGATACCAGCCTTCATCCAGGGAAGAAGATCAATATAGGGTATGTGAAAGGACAGGGCCTTGATATTTATCAGGCTCGGCGGCAGTGAGATCCAATCCCCCACCACTCGCCTCCAACCTACAAGGGTGGCCTGCATTGTAATTAGCGGAGGGGAATAAGGCGTCGGCCGGAGCGATTCTGCCTCTAGTAGGCACCGTAATGAGGACCCTTCGACAAAGCTCGATTCTATCTGTATCCAGCCCAAATTCTCAAGCGGGGTTGACCACCACTTTTTCACCGCTTCTAAAACAGCAGCCTTATAATACCCGGCTATGTAGGGAACTCCCATGCCACCTTCCGTATATGGAAGATACATAATTTTACCCGCTACTCTAGGTTTTTTATTAGCCCAGATATATCGGTTAGTAATATTTTGGAGTTTAGTGAGGAATTTGGAAGGAATTACAATAGGGAGGGAACTAAAATAATAAAGAATTTTAGGGAGAAGAAACATTTTAAAGGATTGGACGCGGGCTATCCACGAAAAACCATGTAAAGGGTGTCTAGAGATTTTGGAATTTAGAACTGAGACCAAGTTTCCCATGCTAGTTGAGGCGATATATTTTGAGCGGGTAAGGGTTATTCCGTCATCCCGCCATGTAAAGGGGAGTTCTGTTTTCAGTCTCTCTTGAAGCGGCGAAGGGACTGCTATGGGAAAAATAAGAGACTTAGTCGCATTAAGTTTATAAAAGGAAATTGCTGAGAATAAGGACAAAGAAGTCATAACAGCCGGTAAAGATTTATGCAAGTCAGTACAAGTAATAATAATGTCATCTGCATATAAGCCAATCAAATGGTGGTGTGAACCTATATGATAACCTGAAATATTTTTGTTAGATCTTATGGACTCAGCCAGGGGTTCTATAGCCAAAGAAAATATAATCGGTGACAGGGGGCAACCCTGACGGGTTCTGTTAGTGATCTGGAAGGGGGAGGACAAAAAACCTGAAGATAGCACCCTAGCATTAGGGTTAGAGTATAACGACAGAATAGCCGACAATATTGGGCCATCAAAACCGAACTTTTTAAGGACAGAGCTAAGGTATCCCCAATGTACCCTGTCAAAAGCCTTCTCTGCGTCCAATGAGAGAAGCACACCGGGGACACCCATCTTTTCAGCCACATCAATAACGTCAATCATACGTCTAGTGCCATCTCCAGCCCTCCTACCGGCCACAAAACCCACCTGGTCTGGATGAACCAGGGACGGGGTAATTACATTCAATCTAGATGCCAATAATTTAGAAAAAATTTTTACATCACAGTTCAGTAATGAGATGGGACGATAATTTCCCGGGTCCTCTGTAGATTTACCTGGCTTGGGTATAGTGACAATGGTAGCCTGAAGGGAGATAGCAGAGACCGACCCAGACCTTTGTCACGAGGAGAAAGTACGGAGGAGGTATGGGGCAAGAACAGAAGAAAAACGTCTATAATAATCGTTAGGAAGTCCATCTGGACCTGGGGCGGAATGAAGTTTAGTAGTTTTTATAACCTGCTTTATTTCAGATAAAGAGAAAGGAGAGTTAAGGGCCTCAAGTTGGGTCTGCGACAATTTTGGGAGAGAGATGGAATCTAGATAGGTTTGGATATCTGTCTGTGATGGAAGCGGGGTATTCACATCTCCCTCTAAGTTATATAATTTAGAATAAAATTGTGCAAATACCTCAGCTATAGCGATGGGGTTACGTATAAGGGTTCCGAAATGATCTCGCAAGGCCTCAATATGAGCTAACCTTTCCCTCTTTTTGATACGTTTAGCAAGTAATGAACCCGCTCTGTCCCCCATTGCATAAAAAGAAGTTTTTATTTTCCTCAAATACTTCTCATGCTGATCTAATAGAAAGGACCTGAGTTGTGAACGGGTTAAGGCCAGTTGTTTAGAGACCAAAGGGGACGGGTTAAGCTTGTTAATGCGTTCCAACCGTTGCAAATCAGCCACTAAGGTCGCTCTAGTGTGCTCGCGCTCTCTTTTAAGTTGGGATGCTCTTTGTATAAAAAGGCCTCTAACAAAAGCCTTGTGGGCTTCCCATATAGTTTCATCAGAAACTGACTGATTATCATTGATGGAGAAGTATTCCGCCAGCTGCGCCTCCACATCCGTCCCCACCTCCTGCCTAGTTAAAAGAGCAGGATTTAGTTTCCATTGCCAGGGAGTCCGTGGCCGAAACCCCACAGATATTTCCAAACTGACAGGAGCATGGTTTGACCAGGAGATTGTTCCCACCTCCGCCGAAACACATGCCGGAAGAGTTCCGCTGTCAACTAGGAAGTTGTCAATTCTGGAGTAGGAGCTGTGTCTATGGGAAAAGAAAGAGAAATCGCTCTCTGTAGCATGTAAGTATCTCCAGACATCATGTAAATGTTTTTCCAAACAGAGAGAGCTCAGTTCACCTCGACCCACTTTTGAGCGCGGTGAACAGTCTAAAGCCCTTGAAGGGACAACATTAAAGTCACCACATATAATAACTCCGCCTCTAGCCTCCACCTCCACAACTTTTAACAATTCTCTCATAAATTTCACAGGGGAGAGGTTAGGGGCATACACATTAACAATAGAATATGCTGAAGCATCTATAACACAATTCAGAATAATAAATCTCCCTCCCGGGTCCGCAATCTCATTGAGAAGTTGAAAAGGAGTATCCTTTTTAACAAAGATACAGACACCAGCTTTTTTTGAAGTATTATTGGCAAAGAAGGCCGTGGGATACATGAGACTACGGACCCGGTGGTTGTCCCCTTCGAGCATATGGGACTCCCGTATACACAATACATCTGCTTTATTTCGTTGAGCCTCCTCCAACATAGAGCGTTTAAACGGCGAGTTAAGCCCCCTGACATTTAAAGAAACAAGTTTCACTGTCATGTGTAAAAAAGGTTTCGAAACTGTGGAGAACACGTCTCACCAGACACACCCAGGGACGACAAAAAGGGATACACATCAAAATGAGGGAAACAAGTAAACAGACAATAAAAAGAACATCTATGTAAACGTAACAGGCAGTATGAATACTGCAATGGGGCAGATAAACAGCATCAGGAGAGGGAAAAAAGGGAAAACCAGGTCCCTTGGAATACACCATTCTCCCACGCTGCGTCAGGGAAAGAAAAGCCATCTGCAGACAGAGGCCACAAGAAGAATTTAAGGCTGTGTGTCACCTAGAGTAGTTTTAGGAAGGTCAACCTGCCATCTCCCAGTCCGCTCTTACTCTTCTCGAAGGCTGTACTCGGCCAGGTTGTGGACTACCCCTCTCTGGGGAGACCAGTAGGTTCCAATCACGAAGCGCTTGTTCCAGCTTTTTAGGTGAGTGAAAAACGTATCTTGTCTCCATATGCACAAATCGGATCTTCACCGGAAAACCCCAGTTATAAAGAATGCTATTTTCTCTTAACACCTTACACAGGGGCGCAAACTCTCTTCTTCTGGCTAAGGTCCCTGCCGAGAGATCCGGAAAAACAGCAATTTTTGAAAAGGGCTCCGGAAGGGTTCTCTGATCTCTCATTGCATGCATGAAATCTTCCTTTACCCTAAAAGAGTGGAGACAGGCAAGCACATCCCTGGGAAGAGATTGATTAATGTGGGAGGGTTTGGGCACCCGGTGAATCCTTTCTATTCCCAGGGGCCTGGATTGAGCATCAGGGAGAACCTCTTTGAGAAAGGCCGTAAAGTGATCAGACAGAACAGCCTCTTTAACAGTCTCAGGAATACCACGAAGTCTTATGTTACATCTGCGGGATCTGTCCTCCAAATCCCATAGTTTAAGTTGCTGGGTCGAAAAACGTTCCTCTAGGGCAGAGTAATCATCAGCCAGGACATTATGAGCAGTCGCATATTCCACCATTTTCTGCTCAATATGGTCTGTGCGGTCACCCAGGGAAACAATGTCTTGCCTAAGCTCCCCAATCATACCTTTCATATCGTCATGGAGAGCCTTCCTGAGGGAGGACAAGAGGCGCTGCATCGTGGCCTGGGTAAGAGGAATATCTTCTGTTTCCATCGCCACTGTCTCTCTGATGTCCCTAGAGGAGGGATGGGAGGATGCAGAGCCCGAGTGAGATGCCGGTGCCATCTTGGATTGCTGCAGCCCTTCCCTGCTGTAGAAATCTGTAAGCTTTGCCGGGTTACTGCGCAGTTTCGGGTGGTCCTCGCGGCATGCTATGTGCTCCCTGGGTCCTCTAGTAGAGAAAGGTGACAAAATCAGCCTGTTTGAGCCGCTTGAAGCCGAGTGGTAGCTCGTGTCTGCAGGAGCTCCCTGACTATGCAGCCTGCACCATGAGCTTCCAGGCCACGCCCCGAGGTGGATACTTCTGAGGTGGGAGTGGGGGCAGTGTTGTCGTCTCAGGGTCCTGCTACTCTGACCAACCTCAAACCTTGTGCCTTCTTTTCCAAAAAGTTCTCTTCTGCCGAGAGAAATCACAATGTGGGTAATAGATAGCTTCTGGTGGTCAAGCTGGCCTTTGAAGAATGGAGGCATTTTTGGAGGGGGCTGTTTATCCTGTCACTGTGATCAATGATCACAAAAATTTAGCTTATATTGAGTCTGCCAAAAGATTGACCCCCAGGCATGCCTGGTGGTCCCTTTTTTTCTCCCGGTTTCAATTTTCCATCACCTTCAGCCCGGGGTCTAAGAATGTTAAGGTAGATGCATTGTCTTGAAGCTTTGATCCGGTGTCTCCTCCTGAACCCCCATCCTCCATTCTTCAGCCTGGGGTGGTGGTGGCCGAAATCTCGTCTGATTTGTAGAGAGAGATTTTTGAGGCCCAGACTCTGACCCCAAGTAATAAACCTGTGGGTAAATTGTTTGTACTGGAACATTTCCATCTTAGACTCCTGCGGGAGTTTCATGAGTGTATTGAGTGTTCATCAGTAGCGTAGCTGCCAGGGGGCAGAGGGTGCCGTTGCCCCGGGCCCCTTGCTCTGAAGGGGCCCTCCCAGAGCTCCTGCCACTGTTAACTATGTAGTTAAGCTCCACTCCTGCTATCTGTTGTATAGACAGGAGCATACACCCCCCAGAACTCTAGATGCCGGCACTATACCTTTAAGCTGCCTCCAACAAACTGCAGACATGCCTACATTGCTCCCTGTGTGTCTGCAGGAGAGACCACCACCAGCTTCTTTCCACTGGAGAGGAGCAAGACAAGATGGTGCTGTGAGTAAGAACTCGAGCTGCTGAGTGCATCAGGGGCCCTGAGGTGTCTGTGCAGTGAGGAGGAGGCAGGACGCTGATCACCTCCTTATAAGTCCTGGTTGGTTTACTTTTTGTGTTTGCGGTCATGTATCTGAGGCACAGTAGATTTGTAGCAGCTACTTGAACTTTTAAACAGCTCAAAAGGTGTCTCTTCAATGCAAATCAGCTGCCATAAATCTCATTGTGCCTCAGAGCGAGTGACATGAGTGGTCAGTATCATGATCTGCCCTGATAGAAGTTAGGGCCCTGTCACACATAACGACTCACCAGCGATCTCGACAACAATATCAACATGTCAGGATCGCTGGTAAGTCGCTATGTGATCGCTGGTGAGCTGTCAAACAGACAGCTTCACCAGCGATCAGCACAGCGACGCCGAGCGCGCGGCGTCGCTGTGTTCCTTAGTTACCAGCACGCTGATGCAGGGAGCTGGTAACTAACGTACACATCAGGTATCCAAGGGACGTGCATCCCTCAGATACACGATGTGTACCTTAGTTACCAGCTCCCTGCATCAGCGCGCTGGTAACTAACGTACACATCGGGTTTCTAAGGGACGTACGTCCCTTGGATACCCGATGTGTACGTTAGCTACCAGCTGATCGCTGGTCTCCCGCCTGTCACACGCAGTGATGCGTGCTGGCCAGTGGGAGACCAGTGACCAAATCAAAGTCCTGGCCTTTCCTACAGTGATCAGCGATATCAGCAGGGGGGCCGGTTGCTGATCGCTGTCACACACAGCGATCTCGCTGGTGAGATCGCTGTTGTGTCACAAAACATGTGACTCAGCAGCGATCTCGCTAGCGAGATCGCTATGTGTGACGGGGCCTTTACTCTGGCTGCAGGACAGCGCAGATAAGAATATGTGACTTTCCCTCTATATACAGTATATACTGTATATATATACCGGTAAATGTAAAAATATATAGTAGCAAAAAAATGAAGGCAGAGCACCATTGACAAAATTAAAAAAATAGTGTTTTAACAGCCTATTGGGGGCTCAGCCACGTGTCAGTTGTACTGAGAACCTTTTTCCAGGAGAACCAAAACTCTGTTTTTTCCATTTTGTCTAAATGGTGTGCCGCCTTCATTTTTCTGCTGCTGTATTGACGATCGGTAAATGCCTGGAATGTTTGGCAGCCGTATATTTCAAATATCTCTCTACATATATATGTATATGTACAGTATATATACACACACATATATATACACACACACACCCTGTGACTTCGTCCTGTAGCCAGTGTGAGGGTCCTATCACCTAATATAGTAAATCCAGGGTGGCAAGCATGAAAACCTAATTACGGTATATAACTTTTTATTAAAAAAATAAAAATCTTCACAAAGTTGAGCATGAATATATCTGATAAAGAGCCAAACAGAAGAAAATATAAACAGCCAGTAGGTGCGTATAGATGATCACATACAGAACCCTGAACGCATACTCAGCGTGGACAAGACCCCCCCAAAGGCAGAAAAGGGAATAAAAGAGAAGACGTACCAGGGGTGCACTTTCTTCTTTACATGAGTAATATTTTACCTCCCTCTCTTCTAATTCCCTCTTTCTTTCTAGTTCCCTCTTTGGGGTCTTGTCCAGATAAGAGTATTTCTTTTAGGGTCACCTGGACACATTCAGGGAGCTATTCCCATCTGCTGGCCTCTATACACACCCAATATCTGTTTATATTTTCTTCTATTTAGTTGTTTGTCATATACCGTATTTTTCGCTTTATAAGACGCTCCGGATTATAAGACGCACCACAAATTTTGAGGAGAAAAATAAGAAAAAAATATTTTTTAATAAAATGGTGGTGCCTCTTATAATCCTTGCATCTTATTGCTTACCGGGGTTGATGGCTGTGGTGTAGCGGGGTCCCAGGTTCGCTGCTGGAGGAGGCAGGCGTGGATTGATGCTGCAGGCCGCATTCAGGGATGAGTGGGGGCTGCCATGTGTGCCGTTGCTGCTGCTGCCGGTATTTGTAAGCTGGCCGGTGTTGCGGGAGTCTCCGGTGCCCAGCGGTGCTGCGTTGTGTGCCCGTCGATGCCCGGGGCTCTGCCGACATAGTGCGACAGGCCAGAGCCCCGGCAGTTCCTCGGTTCCCCTGTGTGCCGGTAAAAAAAATGGCCGCCGGCGCATGCGCAGATGGGATCTTGGGTCCCAGTTCTCGAGAGATGAGATCTGAAATCTCATCTCTCGAGAGCTGGGTCCCGAGATCCCATCTGCGCACGCGCGGCGGTCATTTTTTTTACCGGCACCACTGCGCGCACACAGGGAACCCAGGAACAATGGCCGCCGGCGCGTGCGCAGATGGGATATCGGGACCCAGCTCTCGAGAGATGAGATTTCAGATCTCATCTCTCGAGAACTGGGACAAGAGATCCCATCTGCGTACGGGCCGGCGGCCATTTTTTTACTGGCACACAGGGAACCGAGGAAATGCCGGGGCTCTGGCCTGTCGCACTATGTCGGCAGAGCCCCGGGCAACGACGGGCACACAACGCGGCACCGGAGACACCCGCAGCAACCGCTGGACGCCCCCGATCACAGACTAGGTAAGGCATGTCCGCTTTGTAAGACGCACCCTCATTTTCCCCCCAATTTTGGGGAAAAAAAGTGTGTCTTACAAAGCGGAAAATACGGTATATCAGTGCTGTGCAAGTTGTAGCCCACAGACAGGGACCGGCAGAGGCCAGAATCAAAGGCATGGGAGCTACAGCGGGGGCCATTATACAGTGCTAGAGCTAATTCGGGGGTCATTATACAGCGGATGAGCTAATGCGGGAGCCAGTATACAGCGTGAGAGCTAATGCAGTGGTCATTATACAGTATGGAAGCTAATGCAGGGGCCATTATACAGCATGGTAGCTAATGTGGGGCCAGTATACAGCGTGAGAGCTATTTTGGGTGCCATTATAAAGTTTCAGAGCTAATTCGGGGGCCATTACACAGCAGATGAGCTAATGTGGGGGTCATTATACAGCATGGGAGCAAATGTAGTGGTCATTTAAAGTATAGGAGCTAATGTGGGGGCCATTATACAGTACAGTTTAAAGGCTACTGTGGGGGCTATTGTAGGGTCTGAGCAGGTTCGCAGGATGCAGTGACGAGACACGAGACTGAGTGTGGTTTGTGAGCAATCAAAAAGTATTAAAAGCAACCAGTCCACGCAGGGACTCAACAAACCTAACAACACTTTCTTATGGGTAATGCGAATAACCCGGTTGGCCCGGGTGCTATAGGCCACGTATGACCAAACTGGGGGTCCTTATCTCCTATAGTACTTATCCTTCCAGGGGGTCTTTCAGTATCACAGATGTGGCCTCGCAGAGGTCGCTGATGCGGCTGCCTTGACACCTCGATATTCCGGGATGGAGCTGGGCTCGACAGGCCCTTGAAGAAACGATGCCGGTGGGGCGCAACAGGCCCTCCTTGCGGCTCTCGTCTCACCGCGGAGTTATGACGCAGTCTCTAAATATAACCGTTCACCAACCTTTGCTCAGGGTCCCTTAGCAAACCGGACAGAGGCCTCTACGGCCGCCTGTACCGAGATCGCGTCCCCAGGAGCCGGTGATGACAGGGCCGCAACTGGGGAAGAAGGCAGGGGGGCAGTGTCCTGACCACTGTAACGGAACGGTCAGTAGTCGCAGCGGTCACTGGAGGTCGCTGACTTGTCACAGCAGGGAGGGAAACAGCGGGGGCTGCTGTATGCGACCGTATCAGGGGAGCGGCCGCCGGTGAGAGTCTCTCACGTGTCACTTGTCGGTGAGTGCGCAGCTTTCCTTTCACAGACCCCTGTCGGTCTCTCCAGAACACATCATGCGCTCCTTCGGTCCTCTCTGTCTCACACGGCTTCCTGCCTGTTGTCCGGCTCTCTGTCAACTGACACCTGAGCGCGCACTCTGCTCCTTTTATCCTAGCCCCGCCCCCTGTTGCCCTGACACCCTTAGTCGTGTCTCTCCCTTTGTCATCCCCCTGGTGTGATTCCTTCATGAACCCTGATGGCGGTCCTCTTGGTTCCGGCCCAATCACTATATGAGGGTCCTCCTCCCCACATTCCCCCACCCTGTAAGCTCGCCAGTCCTCGGGCGAGGGCCTTAGTCTATTGAAATGAATCTGCGGAGGTATCAATGTTCGTTGCCATACAAACTGGTCTTGTTCATATCGTTCAGGGAGTTTACCGGATGTTGACCGCACGGAGCGTCTAAGTTCAACTGGGGTAGATTCGTCTGAGGTGGTGGACATCGGTGGGCTGGTTGATGGGGGTGGGTTAATTGTGTCAGATGATTCATTACTGAGTGGAGGGCCTCTGTGTCCTGGGAGACAATCTTCGTCGTCGTCCCAGTCCCAACATACGGAAGACGGTACGGATGTCGATGGGGTAGGCTCCGGTTGCTTTGGGTCGGAGGAAGTACATGGGCATAATATATTACGTTGCACAGTACGGTTGGGCAGTGTTTCATCCTCCTCGGGTCGTATTTCGTACACAGGTCCTTCCGGATGGATACGGTGTAAGACCCGATAACGACTTTCTTCCCAACGCGGCTCCAGTTTTTTCTGGGGGCGTTGATCTAGTACAAGCACCCGGTCCCCGCTTTGGAGGTGAGGAGGTGGGGTTGCATTCTTCCCTGGGTGCTCCCAGTCTCGGAGCTTGGTGTGTACAATTCGGTGAAGAGTTTGCAGCCGGTGACGATGATTTCGGACCCAAGACGACACTCCAGTCCAAGGCTGAGGCTCTTCGGGGTCTAACTCCACCTCCGTGATCCCTTTTCCTTCTCGTCCGAACAACAGGGAATAGGGGGTATAGCCAGTCACTCGATGTACCCTATTGTTATAGACCCAAACTAATTCAGAAACATATTCGGGCCAACGGGCCTTCTTGTCACTCTCCAGAGTGCGCAACATCTGAATCAATGTCCGATTAAATCGTTCACAAGCCCCATTCCCTTGCGGGTCGTACGGTGTGGTCCGTGATTTGTCAATTCCATAGATTTGATGTAGTTCTTCCATGACTTTTCCCAAAAAACATGCTCTCTGATCAGAATGTATTCGTTGAGGACAGCTGTATACTTGTATAAAGTTTCTACAGATTGCGGAGGCAGCTGACTCTGCGGTCTGATCCCGAGTGGGGGTGACCACAGCGAACTTGGTGAAATGATCTACCATAACGAGACAGTGTTCGTATTCCTGAAATGCGGGCCCAATGGTCAGATAATCCACCATCAGGAGCTCAAGGGGCGCTGAGGTCACAATAGTCTGTGTTGCGGCTCGCTGAGCGGGTGGTTTGGCTAATTCACACAAGCGGCAAGTCCGGCAAATTTCGTCCACAACAGTCAGCAAGCGCGGGTGGTAAGCTTTCTGTTGCAGCCATTGCAAAGTTTTCTTTGTTCCGAAATGGGCCCCTTTTTCGTGAGCCTCCCGAGCCAGTACGTGAAGTTGGGCTCCTGGCGTAACCACCTGCCTAACCGTCATTGAGGTTGTTTGTGATGTTATTTTACAATACAATAATCCCTTTCGGAGAACCAACCTCTCCCATTGTCGCAGCATAAGCAGCAAGTCTTGAGTCAAGTTTTGCCGTTGAGAGTCAGTGGGTAATTGCCCAGCGGCGACCCATGTCCTGAGGAGGCCAACCTCTACGTCTTCTTGTTGCTGTTGTATCCACTTATCCCGGAATTGTTCCAATATGCCCCTTGGGGTCTCAGAGGAAGATATTTTTTTATTGTCAGTTGTGAGCACGGCAGCAGTGAGAGTGAATGGTATTTCCTCTCCTTCTAATTCTTCGTCTCTATCCAGTCCTGGAGTTGTATGTCGAATCCTGGAGAGGGCGTCTTCATGGACATTCTCGGCCCCTCTTTTGTAGATAATCTTATAATTGTACTTCGCCATCCGGGCCAACCATCACTGTTTCAGAGCCCCCAATTTGGCGTTTTTCAAATGAGCCAGCGGGTTGTTGTCAGTTCACACTACCACCTCGGAGCCTGCTAGGTACTCTGTGAATTTCTCCGTCATAGCCCACACCACTGCGAGGAGCTCGAGCTTAAAGGAGCTGTAATTGTCAGGGTTACACTCGGAGTCATGGAGTGAGCGACTTCCACATGCGATCACTCTCTCCCGGCCATCCTGAACCTGTGAAAACACAGCCCCCAGCCTCAGTGTGCAAGATGAACGGCTGAGAGAAAACCGCGTAAGCCAACACTGGGGCATCCGAGAGTGCAGCCTTGAGGTCTCGAAAGGCCTCTTCCTGAGGTTGTTGCCACTGGATTTTTCGCCCATTGGTCCCAGCGAGTGCCCCCTTCAGCAGGTCGTGCAGGGCTCGAGCTCGACATGCAAAATTCTTTACGAAGTGAAGGTAATATCCGGCTAACCCCTGAAAAGCCCGCACATCTTTCACCATCTCGGGGGTAGGCCATTCCTGGATAGCAGCAACTTTCTCCCGGGATGGCCTCACACCCTCTGCCGAAACGACATGACCCAGATACTCAATCTGAGAGCGAAATAGGTGGCATTTCTGAGGCTTCACCTTCAACCCGTACTTTTGCAACCGGCTGAGTACCTGTCCCAACCGCTTCAGGTGGTCCTCAAAGGTGGCGGCATAAATGATGATGTCATCCCGATATATCAACGTAGCTTCAAAATTAAGATCTACCAGACACTGCTCCATCAATCGCTGAAAGATCCGGGGGCGTTGGCCAGCCCAAACGGCATCCGATTAAACTCAAACAGTTCCATGGGCAATATGAATGCCGTCTTGGCTCTATCTTCTTCTGACATGGGCACCTGCCAGTACCCAATGGCCAAGTCCAGGGTTGAAAAATATGTTGCCTTTCCCAAAGCAGACAGGGATTCTTCTATGCGGGGCAGTGGATATGAGTCTTTAATAGTGCAGGCATTCAGTTTACGATAATCCACACAGAATCGTAGTGTATCATCTTTCTTGCGGACCAACACGATTGGGGCCGCCCAGTGGCTTTGACTTTCCTGCATCACCCCTTTTCGCAGAATTTGGGCCAGCAAAGTTTTCACCTCCTGATAGAGTTGTGGCGGAATCTGTCGACATCGTTCCCGGATAGGGGCCGCTCCTGCTGTGGTGATTTCATGAGTAATGGCGGTGGTACACCCAAAATCGTCCTCATGACTAGCAAATACTTCATGGTACTGTCCAAGCAATGTTTTTATCTGTGAGAGTTGGGCTGCAGTTAATCCAGAAAGCTCGGCCCGCATTTTCTCCAAAATATTTTGGCCCTTCTCTTGTGCTGAGACTTCGTGGACCTGTAAGGTTCGTATTGTTACTTCCCAAGGATCCTCAGGGTGTACTCGTAATTGAACCGCAGGAGCTGGCAGCACTTCTTCTAAAGGCCTTACTAGTTTGGCCAGTACAGTCCGTGCTTTAAGAACGGTGTCTCGGTCTTCAAGGTTAACGCACCATACCAGGACGGTTCCTTTTTGCACCGTAGCCAGGGAATGGGCCACCAGTATGCCAGGAGGTAAGCGCTCTGAGTGACACGGCTCCACCTGCACCTCCACGCCCTCCAAAGGTATCGGGGCTCGAATTGGCAGGGCCACCACTGTCTGTCCAGGACGTAACACAAGCAGGGGAGTCACTGGCATGATGATCTTACCCAGAGCCTTGCCTTCCTGATGGTCCTGATGTACCCGTTCTCCCAGCACCAGCTGCTGGAATACCTATCCCTGGGCTGTGCGAGAACCCCACTGCTTCAGAATCCTCTGTGTAGGGTCATTGAGCAGTAGGTTGCCAAACTCTCGTAGAACATTCATGCCTAGGGTGACGGGGTGTTGCTTATCAGCTTCTCCTTGAGTCAGTACCACCCCTCTAAGACCAAGGGATTTACCGTACAGCGTCACTTGCACCCACACCACCCTGGCAACTGGGACAAGCAGTTGGTTGGAAGCCACTAGTCTGATCACGGGCCCCCACTGAGGCCTTGCTGCTTCCGGGAAGTTCTGTTGAAAATACGTTACGGGCATAGTGGTTACTTGTGACCCCGTGTCCACCAGGCACCGGACGCCCCGGCCCTCCACTTCTGCCCAAACCACCGGACATTTTGCTACCAAATCTTCGGGACTTCCACCACCCCTAGTTGTGGTTTTCGGCTCCGAGCGGCTTCCCCCCAGCTCGGAGCCCTTTAGTTTAATGGCCACCGGGGTGGGTATCTCCCACGCCGCGGACACTCTCGGGCGAAGTGACCTGGTTCTCCACACTCATAACACCGGGTCGGCATAGACTGACCACCCCGCGGGGAGCGTGACCCCCAGGGGCCGGGGTTAAAGCTAGGTCGTCCAGTCCCAGTTTCGGTCCTTCTCTTTACTTCGGTCAACTCGCCCTTAATATTTTTCAATTCTCGCTTCATCTCCTCCACCCACTGAGGTTCCTCCTGTCAGGAGCCCCGCACTGCACTTGCTCACTGAGCCAGTGCGGGTGTCCTGAGTACAAAGACAGTGCTCAAAGATACCTGTAGAGCAGGGCAGCAGAGGTGACGATGCATGCTTCAGAGTATCAGGACCTGAAGCACATGACTGCTGGGGGCGTGGCCTAAGCTCCACAGATCTAGGAGCTGCAGGGAAACTCCTAGAAAGGTAACTACAGGACAATGCTACCAAGGGGCATAGACAGAGACAGAAACCAGATGAAGTCAGGGTCAAAGCACAAGATAGCAATACAGTACCAAAGGGTTAGACCGAGCGAATAGTCAGGACGTAGCAATAGGTCAGAAAACCAGAACGGGCAATAGACGGTACAATAGGGACAAACTAACGGAGTAACGATAGCCAAGCCAGGAGGTCAGAACCGTAGAAGACAATAGTACCAAAGTGACAGACGGAGTACAGAGTGAGGGAACAGGCCGGGTCATACACGGGAAGCAAACAAGCAACGCAGAATACACGCACACCAGGGGTCAGACACACCAGAACAACAGTATAGCTGACAGAGAACCCTGGTAAAGAGTGAGTATAAATACCCCTCCAAGATCCAGAAAGAGGCCACGAACACTTAACCCTGTGAATGCAGGGCAAGAACCCTGTTCAAACCATGACAGTACCCCCCTCTTAACGGGGGGCCACTGGACCCCAAGGCTTGTCTGGGTATCTGGCGTGGAAAGCCCGCACCAGACGATCGGCATGCACCGAACTGGCCGGAACCCGTGACCGATCCTCCAGAGAGTACCCCTTACAGTGTATCAGATACTGGAGTCTCCGGCGCACCCACCGGGAGTCAACAATGCGCCCTACTTCATACTCCAGCTGCCCCTCTACCAGCACTGGCGGAGCATTTGATGAGGGATCCTCTCTCACCGTCCCCACAGGCTTTAACAGGGACCTGTGGAAGACATCAGAAATTTTAAAGGAGGTGGGCAGCTGCAGTCGGTAGGCTACTGGGTTAACAACCTCCACAACTTTGTATGGGCCAATAAACTTGGGGCACAGCTTTATAGATGGTATCTTAAGCTTGATATTGCGGGTGGATAGCCACACCTTCTCCCCTACTGCAAATGCTGGACCTGGCCCCCTCCTCCTGTCAGCAAACCGCTTATAGTTTTCCTGGGCCTTGGAAATATTCCTCTGAACCTCCCTCCAAAGAATTCTAAGACATTGTGTCACATCCTCAGCACCAGGACAACCTGAATCCATGCAGGAAAACTCTCCAAAATGTGGGTTAAACCCATAGTTGACCTGAAAGGGAGACTTCCCAGTAGATTTACTCACACGACCGTTGAATGAAAACTCTGCCATGGGCAATACCTCACACCAGTCCTCCTGCCTGGAAGAGGCCAAGCATCTCAGAATCTGCTCCAACGATTGGTTCGTGCGCTCCGTCTGTCCATTAGACTGTGGGTGGTAGGCAGAGGAGAAGGACAACGAAATCCCCAGCTTTTTGCAAAAAGCCCTCCAGAACCTGGCTACAAACTGTACCCCTCTGTCTGACACCACATTCATAGGCACTCCATGCAACCTAATTATATGCTGCATAAAAAAGCGGGCCAGGGTTTCAGCAGATGGTAACGTGGGGAGAGGTACAAAGTGAGCTTGTTTTGAAAACCTATCCACCACCACCCATATCACCGAGTTGCCCCTGGAAGGAGGAAGATTTGTGATAAAATCCATGGACAAATGTGTCCATGGTCTATCCGGAATTAGCAAAGGCACCAATTCCCCGGCCGGCCGGACCTGAGAACTTTTAGAACGAGCGCACACCCCACATGCAGTCACAAACTTTTTAATATCTGTTACCATAGAGGGCCACCAGAAATCCCTTGCAATTGCCCCCCGGGTAGCTGCAATCCCAGGATGAGCACTCAACACAGAATCGTGAAATTCCTGCATAAGTCCGAGATGGAAACGTTCCGGTACAAACAATTTACCCGGGGGTTTACCACCAGGAGCCCGAGCCTGGGCCTCCAAAATCCCTCTCTGTAACTCAGATGAGATTTCGGCCACCACTACTCCTGGCTGAAGAATGGAGGAGGAAGGTTCTGGAGGGGATACCGAATCAAAGCTTCGGGATAAGGCATCAGCCTTGATGTTTTTAGATCCCGGGCGGAATGTGATGGTAAACTGAAATCGAGAAAAAAAAAAAAGAGCCCACCGAGCCTGTCTGGGGGTCAATCTCTTGGCAGACTCTATATAGGCCAAATTTTTGTGATCAGTGATGACTGTAATGGGATGAACAGCCCCCTCCAGGAAATGCCTCCATTCTTCAAAAGCCAACTTTACCGCCAACAACGCTCTATTGCCGACATCGTAATTTCTCTCGGCAGAGGAAAATTTTTTAGAGAAGAAGGCGCAAGGCCTCAGATTAGTAAGGGTAGGAGGGTCCTGAGACAAAACTGCTCCCACCCCTCCTTCTGAGGCGTCAACCTCCACGACAAAAGGTCTTGACGGATCGGGTTGTACCAATACCGGGGCTGAAGAAAAGCACTTTTTTTAATGTCATGAAAGAATTTTTTGCAGCTACAGACCAATTTTTTACATCAGCTCCCTTGAGAGTGAGGTCCGTTATAGGCTTTACCACCTGCAAGAAGCCCTTAAAAAAATTCCTATAAAAGTTGGCAAAGCCCAAAAATCGCTGCAACCCTTTCAAGTCATGAGGCTGCATCCATTCCGTAACAGCCTGGACCTTCTTAGGATCCATGCGGAACTGCTCCCCTGACACAACCCCAGAAAGGATACTTCTTGCATGAAAAATGAGCATTTTTTCAACTTGGCATACAAATGATTCTCCCTCAGTCTCATGAGAACCATCCGCAAATGGTGCAAGTGAGATTGACTGTCCACCGAGTACACCAGAATGTCATCCAAATAGATTACCACAAAACGACCAATCAAATCAGAGAAAATTACATTAATAAAATTCTGAAAAACAGCAGGAGCGTGGGTGAGACCAAAGGGCATAACCAAGTTTTCGAACAGCCCTTCAGTCGTCAGGAATGCTGTTTTCCATTCGTCCCCTTCCCGGACTCTTATAAGGTTATATGCCACACGTAAATCCAGTTTAGAGAACCACTTGGCCCCGGTGAGTTGGTTACATAGATCAGGAATTAGGGGGAGAGGGTATGTATTTTTCACAGTAATTTTGTTTAATTCCCGAAAATCGAGGCACGGCCGCAAACCACCATCTTTCTTCTTAACAAAAAAGAAGCCCGCTGCCACAGGTGAAACAGAAGGCCGAAAATATGCCCTTTGCGGAGACTCTCGGTAATGTACTCCTTCATGGCTAGACGTTCGGGCCCGGACAAATTGAACAGGCGAGCCTTGGGTAACTTGGCTCCAGGGACCAGATTAATGGCACAATCAAAGGGTCTATGTGGTGGTAGCGCCTCAGCCTCACTTTCAGAAAATACGTCTTCAAAATCTTTCAGGTACTCCGGAATACCTTCCAGATCGACAGACGACACTGACACAGATTTTACTGGGGTGACAAGATTTGTCAAGTTACAACATAGACCGTTAGCCTTACAACCCCACTGAATGATCTCCCCCGTGACCCAGTCAATAGTAGGATTGTGACGTTGAAGCCAAGGCATACCCAGTACCAGTCCAGCCGGCAGCTTATTTATAACAAAACACCTTAATATTTCCACATGAGTGGAACCCACTTTCAGAGAAAAGGTATCAGTCATGAAACAAATTCCCTCCTGGGTGATAGGAGAAGAATCAATTGCCACGATTTTAACAGGATCTTTTAACCTGACTGTCCCTATCTTATGAAAAGTCACAACTTTGGCATCGATCAGATTAATAGAAGAACCACAGTCAACAAAGGTGGTAGTCCCAACTGGACCGCCTGTAAGTTCCAGTTCCACCGGAAGCAGAATTTTAGTAAGTGAGGAAAAGGGTACCTGGGAGTCTGGGCAACCTCCTCGATTGTTACCCAGACTCAGTCATTTTCCTGACGGCTTCACTGAAGAAGGGCAAGATGGACAGTTCCTTCTCCAGCGGATCCACAGTAAAAGCACAATTGGTTGTTTCTTCGGTGTCTCCTCTCTTTTTCCTCCAATGACGTGGCACCAACCTCCATGGGCTCAGGACTAGATGCAGAGTCTCTCAGATTGGAGAATAAAGGGGTCTCCTGCAGCATGACCCCTCTTGCCCGCAGCCTACGGTCCATGCAGACAGCCTGGATCATAGCGTCCTCCAAAGAATCCGGTGGAGGATGAAGGGCTAGGGCATCTTTCAAACGTTCGGACAGGCCTCTACAGAACAAACCCCGGAGGGCAGCATCATCCCAGGAGACCTCCGCTGCCCAGAGTCGGAACTCAGAGCAGAACCATTCAGCAGAGTTCCTCCCCTGTGTCACACTCATCACCATATCCTCTGCCAGACGCACTCTATCAGGCTCATCATAAATGTGCCCCAGAGCCTCAAAGAACAAATTCACAGACATGCATTCAGGAGCAGAGGAAGAGAGAGAGAAAGCCCATGCCTGTGGAGCCCCCCTAAGTAGGGAAATGATGACCCCCACCCTCTGGAACTTTTCCCCGGAAGAACGGGGCCTCAGAGAAAAAAAAGCTTGCATCCTTCTCTGAAAGACCTGAACTCCTTTTTATCCCCTAAGAAAAGGTCTGGCAATTTGACCGGAGATTCTGGGAATGCCAATGACACATCACTATCCCCAGCACTAGAAGCCCCTGTAGCGACAGCCCCCTACACAGTATCCACCAACTGTTGCTGGGTCTGGGCCATCGTGCACTGTTCCACATTAAGTTTGTGGAACACTTGGGTCAGGTGCTTGACCTGATCAGCCAAAGCTTGTATGGGGATCCATGAGGAGAATACACTTTTTTTTTCTTCAGAGGAAAAAAAAACTGAAATGGTCAGCTATAATGTCAGGAGCCCCGCACTGCACTTGCTTACTGAGCCAGTGCGGGTGTCCTGAGTACAAAGACAGTGCTCAAAGATACCTGTGGAGCAGGGCAGCAGCGGTGATGATGCGTGCTTCAGATTATCAGGACCTGAAGCATTTGACTGCTGGGGGCGTGGCCTAAGCTCCACAGATATAGGAGCTGCAGGGAAACTCCTAGAAAGGTAACTACAGGACAATGTTACCAAGGGGCATAGACAGAGACAGAATCCAGATGAAGCCAGGGTCAAAGCACAAGATAGCAATACAGTACCAAAAGGTTAGACAGAGCGAATAGTCAGGACGTAACAATAGGTCAGAAAACCAGAACGGGCAATAGACGGTACAATAGGGACAAACTGTAACGGAGTAACGATACCCAAGCCAGGAGGTCAGAACCGGAGTAGACAATAGTACCAAAGCGACAGATGGAGTACAGAGTGAGGGAACAGGCCGGGTCATACACAGGAAGCAAACAAGCAATGCAGAATACACGCACATCAGGGGTCAGACACACCACAACAACAGTATAGCTGACAGAGAACCCTGGTAAAGAGTGAGTATAAATACCCCTCCCAGATCCAGAAAGAGGCCACGAACACTTAACCCTGTGAGTGCAGGGCAAGAACCCTGTTCAAACCATGACACCTCCACTGCGTTCAAGGAGGCCTCCACACCTCAGACCTTCCCCGCGGGGACCGCCATCCCCTGTTCTTGCTCTCGAACCCGTGCCTGACTTCCCACTTCTGAAAAGTCTATTTCGGGGTTCATTCTGATCTGCTCCCGTAATGCCTGCTTTATTAGTGGATCTCGCAGTCCAGTCACCAGTAGGTCACGTAGGGTAATGTCAACAGGTCCTACCCCTACCCCGTCTTTTCTTTCAATAGCCGTATGTAATTCTTGGAGGACATTCATGTACTGAGTGATCGTCTCCCCTTCTGCCTGCATCCGACTAAACAGACGGGTCCTTAACTCTCCCACATTAGTGCGATCCCCGTGGGTCTGTTCCACTATCTGTAACACTTTTTCAAAAGTGTTGTGGTGCCCTGGAGGTTTCAACATCACTGACCTACGCACCTCCCCGTCTAGGGCCATGAGTGCCACTTCGGCTTCCAAGTCAGGGGTCATTGGGTGCATCCAAAAAAGCCCCCGCATCCGCTCTGTCCAGCTCCATAACATAGTATTGGAGCCGGAAAATCTAGGCAGGTTGTTCAGCATGGCCCCCAATGAAATGCTGGTACAGGGACCCTCATTAGTTGTAGAGTTTACAGCCCTGCCCTGATCTGGGCCACCACTGTCCATGCTCGGAGACTGCATCCTGCTGACTATGCCAAGTGTAGGGTCTGAGCAGGTTCGCAGGATGCAATGACGAGACACGAGACTGAGTGTGGTTTGTGGAAGTAACTTTTATAAACTGTAGCCGCTCTGGCTATATTGAGAAAACAAAAAGTATTAACAGCAACCAGTATACGCAGGGACTCAACAAACCTAACAACACTTTCTTATGGGTAATGCGACTAACCCGGTCGGCCCGGGTGCTATAGGCCACGTATGACCAAACTTGGGGTCCTTATCTCCTATAGTCCTTATCCTTCCAGGGGTCTGTCAGGATCACAGGCGTGCCCACGTAGAGGTCGCTGATGCGGCTGCCTTGACGCCTTGATATTCCGGGATGGAGCTGGGCTCGACAGGCCCTTGAAGAAACGATGCCGGTGGGGTGCAGCAGGCCCTGAAGAATCGATGACGGTGGGGGCGCAACAGGCCCTGAAGAAACGATGCCATGGGGCGCAACAGGCCCTGAAAAAACTATGCCGGTGGGGCACAAAAGGCCCTGAAGAAACGATGACGGTAGGGCGCAACAGGCCCTGAAGAAACAATGCCGGTGGGGTGCAACAGGCCCTGAAGAAACGATGCCGGTGGGGCGCAACAGGCCCTCCTTGCGGCTCTCCTCTCACCGCGGAGTTATGACGCAGTCTCTAAATATAACCGTTCACCAACCTCTCCTCAGGGTCCCTTAGCAAACCGGACGGAGGCCTCTACGGCCGCATGTAGTGAGATCACTTCCCCAGGGGCTGGTGATGACAGTTCTGCAACTGGGGAAGAAGGCAGGGGGGCAGTGTCCTGACCGCTATAACGGAATGGTCTATAGTCGCAGCGGTCACTGGTGGTCGCGGACTTGTCACAGCAGGGAGGGAAACAGCGGGGGCTGCTGTATGCGACTGAATCAGGGGAGCAGCCGCCGGTGAGAGTCTCTCACGTGTCACTTGTCGGTGGGTGAGTGCGCAGCTTTCCTTTCACAGACCCCTGTCGGTCTCTCCAGAACACACCGTCCGCTGCCTCGGTCCTCTGTCTCACACGACTTCCTGCCTGTTGTCCAGCTCTCTGTCAACTGACACCTGAGCGCGCCCCCTGCTCCTTTTATCCTAGCCCCGCCCCCTGTTGCCCTGACACCCTTAGTCGTGTCTCTCCCTTTGTCATCCCCCTGGTGTGATTCCTTCAGGAACCCTGATGGCGGTCCCCTTGGTTCCGGCCCAATCACTATATGGGGGTCCTCCTTTCCACACCATCATACAGTATGCAGGCAAATATACACTCGGGGCCTCCAGTTACTGTGGGGTCTGTCATAAACTGGGGGTTATATACAGTGTGGGAGCTACTGTGAGGGCACAAAAGAGACATTCTATTATGTAAAGGGCACAATGGTGGCATTATTATGTGAGGCAGTTAGAGGATCTCTGCTTTTGTACCACACAGCAGGTACAAAAATAGAGACACATACGGCAGCAGTGGCTCAGTATTGGGGTGAGTAGTTTGTGCACGTTGGAGATAGATGGGTACTGGGCTGGAAATCTGAGAAGTCAAATGTGTCTTTGTTGTAATCTCTGTAGATGAGTCTTGACTGGAGAAGTAGTCATGTCGGTCTGAAGATGTAAAAGTCAACGATTATCAGAAAGAACATCACCTGTAAGTTATTGTCTGTAACTGTATTGTAAACTCTTGTATATTCTGCAGGACTGGTATCTACCACTATGAGGTCACCATATGGCGGTAATGACAGTATTGTTTTTTGTACAGAGATTTTTTTCAGTTACAGCGTGGTCATCTGCTGAGGTTCTTTTATACCCACGACTAGAGTGCGCCACCTGAGTTGTAATCAGGGTTACCGGTTAGGGGCCCACTCAGATTTTTTACCCCCCCCCTCCCCGAGCTGAACCCCTAGCTACGCCTCTGGTGCTCATCCTGGGATTTCGGCCACCCAGGAGGAAGTTGCTAGGGTTTTCTGGTGGCCCTCATTGGTTGCAGATGTTAAAAGGTTTGTGTCTGTGTGTGGGGTTTGTGCCCGTTCAAAAAATTCTCATTGCCGGCCGGCCGGGGAATTGGTGCCTTTACCAATTCTGCATAGACCATGAACACATTTGCCCATGGATTTTATCACTAATATTCCTCCATCCTGGGTTAACTCTGTTGTGTGGGTGGTGGTGGACAATTTTCCAAACAGGCTCATTTTGTACCTCTACCCGCTTTACCATCTGCTGAAACTTTGGCCAGGTTGTTTGTGCAGCATGTGATTCGTCTGCATGGGGTGCCTATGAATGTGATGTCTGACAGAGGTGTGCAGTTTGTGGCCAAGTTTTGGAGCGCTTGTTGTAAGAAGTTGGGAATCACACTGTCTTTTTCCTCTACTTACCATCCGGAATCGAATGGGCAGACCAAACGTACCAATCAGTCCCTGGAGCAAATGTTGAGATGTTTGGCATCTTCCAGACAGGATGACTGGCCCGTGGCAGGTTTTGCTTTCAATGGTCGTGTGAGTCAGTCCACGGTCAACTATGGTTTAACCTGCATTTTGGGGAGTTTTCTCGCATGGGCTTAGGTTGTCCGAGGGGGCAGAGGGTACAGTGCAACGCTTAAAGACCTTGTGGAGGGAGGTTCAGCGAAAGATCACCAAGGCCCTGGGTAGATACAAATTCTTTGCGGACAAGAGGAGGGGGTCAGGTGTTGTGAGTTCATTTTCCCCTTCACCATTGAGGTCTGATGAACTCCCTCTTCTGGTGAAGGAAGGTAGTGAGGCTGATTACCAAGCACCTGGGCAGGATGATGATGACTGGGTGACGGGAATTACTGACTGGATATAAGGCAGCCGACGCCCTTCTGCCTTGCTGGTGATCTCTGTGAGAGATTCTAGGAGACTAGTCTGATTCCTGCTCCTCAAAAGCTAAGTTTTCTGCTCTACTTTTTGCATTTGTGTTTTGGTTTTGTTTTGCATTGTTTTTCCTTGATTTCTGCCATTCCCTGCTGGGGCGAGCTGAATTCCTTTTTGCTCTGTCTTCAGAAAATACCTGAGTACTGATATAGTCTTTTTGAAGCCTAGAGTCTTCAGGGCTTTTTTTCCCTATCAGCTGTTGGCTCTTGTTTTGATAGGGTTTTGGCGGATTACAGACAGCAGCTTTTCTATCCTGTCCTATCTAGTTAGCTTGGGCCCCATCATTTGCTCAGCCTATCTTTCTATCTGTGTGAGTGTTTTTTCATCTTGCTTCACCGTCATTATATGTTGGGGACTGCCTATTGCTTTGGGGTCTGCTCTGGGGCAGTTTAGATTTCCCTTTCTGTCTTTAGGCTATGTAGTTCTCCGGCTGTGATCGAGAGGTCTAGGGCACCGTAGGAACCCCCCATGGCTACTGCTAGTTGTTGTTGATAGGTTCAGGGGTCTGCAATCCGATAGCTGCCAACTTCTCTGGTTTTCTGGACTTCGCTAGTATTTCTGTTTTTGCCTCCTACGGTGACTCATTCATAACAAAATCACCAGCCATACCGCAGATCCAAGGGTACTCAATAGCAGGAAAGAATTGTAAAAAAAAAAAAAAAAAAAAAGTGTGTATATTTTTTCTTCTATTTCTCTGAGGCCGTAGGGGGAATTTTTTTCTCTCAATGGAGATAAAGCAATTGTCTGATCGTGTGGAGCAGCTCGCTGTGGAAGTGCAGGGAATTTCCGCCTACCTTGCTCATTCACATGCTGCTGAACCAAAGATCCCTACTCCTGATGTGCTTTTGGGGATCGGTCTAAATTTTTGAATTTCAAAAATGATTGTAAGTTATTTTTTGCCTTGAAGCCTAACTCATCAGGGAGCTCCGCGCAGCAGGTTAAAATTGTCATCTCTTTGCTGCGTGGCGATCCCCAGGATTGAGCGTTTTCTTTGAAACCAGATGATTCTAGTCTGACTAATGTGAACGCATTTTTTCAAGCCTTGGAGTTGTTGTATGACGAACCTAATGCTATTGATCAGGCTGAAAAGACCCTGTTGGCATTGAGCCAGGGTCGAGATTCTGCAGAATTGTACTGTCAAAAATTCCAAAAGTGGGCGGTCCTTACTACCTGGAATGATAATGCCTTGGCAGCTCTCTTTCGGAAGGGTTTGTCAGAAGCCGTAAAAGATACTATGGTGGGATTTCCTGTTCCCTCTGGTCTTGACGATTCTATGTCATTAGCCATTCAGGTTGATCGGCGTTTACGTGAACCCAGGACTGCACGAGAGGTGTTGCCACCTGTTGAACAAATGTCTGAACCTATGCAATGTGATAGAGTTTTGTCCAGGGAGCAACGCCAGGAGTTCAGAAGGCGTAATAAGCTGTGTTTTTTTTGTGGAGATGCCTCGCATATTATTTCTGTCTGTCCTAAACGAGAGAAACATTTTGTACACACGTTTTCTGTGGGTGGTGTTCAACCTAAGTTTCTTCTGGCAATTACTCTGATCTGCTCCCTGTCCACATTTTCCGCCATGGCTTTTGTGGATTCTGGAGCAGCCCTGAAACTAATGGACTTGGATTTTGCTAAACGTTGTGGATTTCCTATGACACCTCTGCGGATGCCTATCCCTTTGAGGGGGATTGATGCTACTCCTTTGGCGAAAAATAAACCTCAGTTTTGGACCCAGGTGGTAATGCGGGTCTCCCCAGACCATCAAGAAAATTGCAGATTTTTGGTGTTGCATAATTTGCATGATACCATTGTTCTGGGGTTTCCCTGGTTGCAAATTCATAATCCAGTTTTGGATTGGAAATCTGTGTCTGTGGTGAGTTGGGGTTGTTGGTGCGCCCTTGGTGAGGCTCCGGTTTTTTCCACCTCTCCTCAGTCGCATGATGTTCCTGACTATTTGGCGGATTTTTATGATGTATTTAGTGAGAATGAGTCTGCGTCTTTGCCTCCTCATAGGAGTTATGACTGTGCAATTAAACTGAGCCCGGGGTGTAAATTTCCCAAGGGTCAGCTCTTCAATTTATCTGTACCCGAGCAAGAGGCTATGCGATCCTATATTAAGGAGGCATTGGAGAAGGGTCATATTAGACCATCCTCTTCACCCTTAGGTGCTGGGTTTTTTTTCGTGGCCAAAAAGGATGGTTCATTAAGGCCTTGTATTGATTATTGTGCCCTCAACAAAATTACTATTAAATATCAGTATCCGTTACCCCTGATTTCGGATCTATTCTCCAAAGTTAAAGGTGCTTGCTGGTTTACCAAGCTTGACCTCAGGGGGGCGTATAATCTTATCCGCATTATGCATGGGGATGAATGGAAGATGGCGTTTAATACTCCGGAGGGACATTTTGAGTACTTGGTGATGCCTTTTGGGCTCACTAATGCCCCTTCTGTCTTCCAGTGCTTCATGAACGATATTTTCCGAGACTTTGTGGATAAATTTTTGATTATCTGGATGATATTTTGATCTTCTCCAAGGATTGGGATTCTCATATGGAACATGTTCGGACTGTGTTCCGGATCTTGAGGGAGAATTCCCTGTATGTCAAAGGATCTAAATGCCTTTTTGGGTTACAGAGGATTTCTTTTTTGGGATTTATTTTGTCTCCGTCAACTATTGAAATGGACCCGGTCAAGGTACAGGCCATTTATGATTGGGTTCAGCCCACTTCTTTGAAGCCCCTCCAGAAGTTTTTGGGTTTTGCTAATTTTTATCGGAAATTTATAGCAAAATTTTCTAGTATTGCCAAGCCATTGACTGATCTGACTAAGAAGGGTGCTGATGTGCTGAATTGGTCTCCGGAGGCTGTTTCTTCCTTTCAGGAGCTGAAGCGAAGATTCACTTCTGCCCCGGTTTTGCGGCAACCTGATGTCTCACTCCTGTTCCAGATAGAGGTGGACGCTTCTGAGATTGGTGCAGGAGCTGTTTTGTCCCAAAAGGATCCTGTAACATCTAAAATGAATCCCTGTGCTTTCTTTTCCCGAAAGTTCTCTCCATCTGAACGTAACTATGATATGGGGAATCGGGAACTGTTAGCCATGAAATGGGCATTTGAGGAGTGGAGACATTGGTTGGAGGGAGCTAAACATCAAGTCGTGGTCCTCACTGACCACAAGAATTTGATTTACCTGGAGTCGGCCAAACGCTTGAACCCTAGACAGGCTATGTGGGCCTTGTTTTTTACACATTTTGATACTGTGGTCTCTTTTCTTCCTGGCACTAAGAATGTCAAGGCTGACGCTCTCTCTAGGAGCTTCTTTGCTGATTCTCCTGTGGTGACCAAGCCTGCTACCATCTTAGGCGAAGGGGTAGTTCTTTCTGCCATCTCGCCCGATTTGAGACGTGCTCTGGAAGAGTTCCAGGAGGACAAGCCTGAGCATTGTCCCAGTGGAAAGTTGTATGTTCCTGACCAGTGGAAGAAGAGACTGATGTCTGAAGTTCATTGCTCTGCATTGGCTGGTCATCCAGGTATTTTTGGTACTAGAGATCTGGTGAGTCGGTCTTTTTGGTGGCCCGCCTTGTCTCGTGATGTCAGGAATTTTGTGCAGTCCTGTGGGACTTGCTCCCGGTCTAAACCTTGTTCTCGCTCTAGTGGGTTGTTGATGCCTTTGCTGGTTCCCAGGAGGCCATGGACCCATATTTCAATGGATTTCATCTCTGATATGCCTGTCTCTCAGAGAATGACTGTTATTTGGGTGATTTGTGATAGGTTCTCTAAGATGGTTCATCTTGTACCACTCCCTAAGTTGCCATCTTCCTCTGAGTTGGTGCCCCTGTTTTTGCAACAGGTGGTTCGCTTGCACGGGATTCCTGAGAACATTGTATCTGACAGAGGAGTTCAGTTTGTGTCTAGATTTTGGAGGACTTTCTGTTCCAAGCTGGGAATTCAGTTGTCCTTCTCCTCTGCTTTTCACCCTCAGACCAATGGGCAGACGGAGAGAACAAACCATACCTTGGAGTCGTATTTGAGATGTTTTATTTCCGCTGATCAGGATGATTGGGATTCATTTTTGCCCTTGGCCGAATTTGCTTTAAATAATAGAGCTAGTTCTGCCACTTTGATGTCACTTTTTTTTGTAACTTTGGGTTTCACCCTCGATTTTCTTCAGGGCAGGTGGAGCCCTCTGCCTGCCCAGGTGTTGACACTGTGGTGGAGAGAATGCACCAGATCTGGGACCAAGTGGTGGATAAGTTATCTCTCTCCCAGGAAAAGGCCCAGCGGTTTTCCAACTGACATAGAACCATTGGTCCCCAGTTTAAGATTGGTGATATTGTTTGGTTATCATCAAAAAATATCGCTATGAAGGTGGCTTCTCCTAAGTTTAAGCCTAGATTTATTGGACCTTACAAGATTTTGGAGATTATTAATCCAGTCTCTTTTTGTTTGGCTCTTCCTGTTACATTTAAAATCCATAATGTGTTTCATAAGTCCTTGTTGAAGAGGATTGTTGAACCAGTAGTTCCTGGGGTGGCACCTCCGGACCCTGTATTGGTTGAAGGTAACATGGAATATGAGGTAGAGAAGGTACTGGATTCCCATCTGGCTAGACGGAGACTCCAGTATTTGGTTAAGTGGAAGGGTTATGGTCAGGAGGATAATTCCTGGGTCTCTGCCTCTGATATTCATGCCAAAAGATTCGTGCGTGCCTTTCATCGGGCTCACCCTGATCGCCCTGGTGGCGTGGATGAGGGTTCGGTGACCCCTCCTCAGGGGGGAGGTACTGTTGTGAGTTCATTTTCCCCTTCACCATTGAGGTCTGATGAACTCCCTCTTCTGGTGAAGGAAGGTAGTGAGGCTGATTACCAAGCACCTGGGCAGGATGATGATGACTGGGTGACGGGAATTACTGACTGGATATAAGGCAGCCGACGC
Organism: Dendrobates tinctorius; assembly: GCF_039654945.1. Taxonomy (NCBI): domain Eukaryota; kingdom Metazoa; phylum Chordata; class Amphibia; order Anura; family Dendrobatidae; genus Dendrobates; species Dendrobates tinctorius. Next base: position 11,473,180 of record NW_027361697.1, read on the forward strand.
CCTTCTGCCTTGCTGGTGATCTCTCTGAGCGATTCTAGGAGACCAGTCTGATTCCTGCTCCTCAAAAGCTAAGTTTTCTGCTCTACTTTTTGCATTTGTGTTTTGGTTTTGTTTTGCATTGTTTTTCCTTGATTTCTGCCATTCCCTGCTGGGGTGAGCTGAATTCCTTTTTGCTCTGTCTTCAGAAAATACCTGAGTACTGATATAGTCTTTTTGAAGCCTAGCGTCTTCAGGGCTTTTTTTTCCCTATCAGCTGCTGGCTCTTGTTTTGATAGGGTTTTGGCGGATTACAGACAGCAGCTTTTCTATCCTGTCCTATCTAGTTAGCTTGGGCCCCATCATTTGTTGGGCCCCATCATTTGCTCAGCCTATCTTTCTATCTGTGTGTGTGTTTTTTCATCTTGCTTCACCGTCATTATATGTTGGGGGCTGCCTATTGCTTTGGGGTCTGCTCTGGGGCAGTTTAGATTTCCCTTTCTGTCTTTAGGCTATGTAGTTCTCCGGCTGTGATCGAGGGGTCTAGGGCACCGTAGGAATCCCCCACGGCTACTGCTAGTTGTTGTTGATAGGTTCAGGGGTCTGCAATCCGATAGCTGCCAACTTCTCTGGTTTTCTGGACTTCGCTAGTATTTCTGTTTTTGCCTCCTACGGTGACTCATTCATAACAGTCAGGTCCTGCCCTCGTAGTGGGTGAGAAGTTGTGGTTATCCACCCGCAATATTAATCTCAAGGTCCCGTCGGCCAAACTGAGTCCCAAGTTCATTGGCCCATATAAAATTGTGGAGGTTGTCAACCCGGTGGCCTACAGGTTACAGCTTCCTACCTCCTTCAAAATATCCAATGTTATTCACAGGTCCCTTTTGAAACCATTAGGAGCGGTTGAAGAGGACTTCTCGTCCGTCACTCCTCCTGTGTAAATGGAGGGCCATCTAGAGGTTGAGGTGTGGCGCATCATTGATTCTAGGTTGGTGCACTGGAATCTGCAGTATTTGGTGCACTGGAAAGGGTATGGTCCGGAGGATCGGTCTTGGGTCTCGACCAGTTTAGTGCATGCCGATTGGTTAGTTTGCGCTTTTTATGCCAGGCATTCTGAAATGCCTGGGAGTCCAGTGGCCCCCCGTTAAGAGGGGGGTATTGTCATGGTTGTAGACAGGTCTCCCTTCCCTGTCCTCTCAGGGTTAATTTTGTATGGCCTCCTTTTTGGTTTGGGGAGGGCTATATTTACCCGCCTCCGTCTGGGGATCCTTGTCAGTGATACAATCGTTCTTGGTGGAGTGTCTGACCCCCTGGTGTGCTTGCATACTGTTTAGTCCGATTGCCTTTATGTGTATAACCCGGTCTGTTTTCTCATCCTGTGCATTGCCTTGTGACTCTGTGATTATTGTCTGTTTCTGGCTCTGACCTTTGACTTGGTACTCTTACTTCCCGACTGTCTGCCCCGCTTGTACCACACCGCTATCTTCAGCTTACTGATGGTTTGCTACTTCCTGACCACTTTTTGCATCTCACCCTTTGGCACTACATCTACCTCCCAGCTTGACTTCGGCATGTTCTGACTACTCTCCGGCATTGCCGGTCACCGCCACTTCTCAGCATCTGGCTTCACCTCTGGCCACTCCCTCGGTGGTCATGTGCTTCAGGTCCTGTGCTCCGGCAGGTAAGTTTACCAAAGCTCCCCTCACACACTCTCTGACCTCTTGGAACGCGTGGGAAGACTCCTGCTGTAAGTCTGCAGCAGGGTTCCTGATATCAGGAAGGGCCAACACTTCTTCCACAACTGTGTATATATTGTAGGGTTTTGTAATCACTCTGCTGCAGCTGACGTAGGCACGGGAAGCGGTTTCATGAAAATGTCCAGGCAGGTTTATTAAGACTACATAAACCGCTCAGGAATCCAAACAAAAGAACAGCCTTTTCGGCACAAAGTGAAAACACAAATAAAAAGTCCATACAACATTGCAGGTCCGCCCGCTCAGGATAGTGTCTTGTTCTTTAGGCCTTAGCACAGACCAACACACAGGAGAGCCACACATCTCCAGATCCATACCCTGAATGAGACACTCGGGGCTTCCATTTTATCACGCCCATGGTGGATATGTGATCAGTCATTCCCACCCATCTCTTCTCATCTTACTACATGTACAGTCATATGTTAAAGTTTGGGCACCCCTATTAATGTTAACCTTTTTTCTTTATAACAATTTTGGTTTTTGCAACAGCTATTTCAGTTTCATATATCTAATAAGGTTTGTTTGTATTTTGGAATTCCCAACACGGAAAAAATATTTCTATGTTTCGAACTGTATTATACACTGTTTGGTATATTCTATGTCTGTATTTTAATATTTATTTGATAAATTAAAGACTTATTTAACATTGAGAATTGATGTTATTATGGTATTGTTATTTTTGGTGTTACGTATTCATTAGGAGCTGCATAGGGCATTTCCCCAAATCATCCTGGTTTTGATGAATGTGACACTGTTGTAGATTATGCATTCTGTACCTGGGATTTTGTGTGTATATATACAGTCATAAGTTAAAGTTTGGGCACCCCTATTAATGTTAGCCTTTTTTCTTTATAACAATTTTGGTTTTTGCAACAGGTGCCCATACTTTTGCACCGGTCAAATTTTGTTTAAATGCAGATTGCACATTTTCTGTTAGTACAATAAACCTCATTTGAATCCAGAAATATAACGGAGTCCATCAGTTATTAGATATACGAAACTGAAATAGCTGTTGCAAAAACCAAAATTGTTATAAAGAAAAAAGGCTAACATTAATAGGGGTGCCCAAACTTTAACATATGACTGTATATATACACACACAAAATCCCAGGTACAGAATGCATAATCTACAACAGTGTCACATTCATCAAAACCAGGATGATTTGGGGAAATGCCCTATGCAGCTCCTAATGAATACGTAACACCAAAAACAACAAATAATACCATAATAACATCAATTCTCAATGTTAAAGAAGTCTTTAATTTATCAAATAAATATTAAAATACAGACATAGAATATACCAAACAGTGTATAATACAGTACGAAACATAGAAATATTTTTTCCGTGTTGGGAATTCCAAAATACAAACAAACCTTGCACAGTGTGACAAACATAAATAGGGTAGGAGGTGTATAGTACATATAGACTCTCAAATTGTCACCACATCCCTTAGTTTAAGGCATGGTGCCATAAAAAAATCACTTAAGGTCTCCTAATAGTAGTGCCCCCTGTAGTAGATCCTGGTAAACACCACCAATCAGGGCCGCCATCAGGGCATAACTGCCCTGACTGGCTTATGGGGACCAGTGGGCAGAGGGGGATCGGGCCCCATCAGTTTCACCCATTAGGCCCCACTGCCCATCAAATAACTGAACTTGCGGTCCCGCAAACGGCAATAGTTAAAGCCGCCAGCCAATCAGAGGCTGGCAACTGACGTCAGTGCGCACCGGTGTCTGACGTCATTATCAGTCGTTGGCAGTGCGCGCTATAACGGAGTTGCTGGATCTTCGCCGCAGGACCACGCCCAGGTAAGGAAAAAGCGTTTGTTTTTTTGTTTTTATTTTTATTGAAAGCGGCAAGCCGGAGGCAGAATGGATGACACAGGGGGGCAGAATGGATGACACAGGGGGCAAAATGGAGGCACGGGGCAGAATGGACACAGGAGGGCAGAATGGACACAGGGGGCAGAATGGACACAGGAGGACAGAATGGACACAGGAGGACAGAATGGACACAGGAGGACAGAATGGACACAGGAGGACAGAATGGACACAGGAGGACAGAATGGACACAGGAGGACAGAATGGACACAGGAGGACAGAATGGACACAGGAGGACAGAATGGACACAGGAGGACAGAATGGACACAGGAGGACAGAATGGACACAGGAGGACAGAATGGACACAGGAGGACAGAATGGACACAGGATGGCAGAATGGACACAGGATGGCAGAATGGACACAGGATGGCAGAATGGACACAGGATGGCAGAATGGACACAGGATGGCAGAATGGACACAGGATGGCAGAATGGACACAGGATGGCAGAATGGACACAGGATGGCAGAATGGACACAGGATGGCAGAATGGACACAGGATGGCAGAATGGACACAAGGGCAGAATGGACACAGGAGGGTAGAATGGACACAGGGAGGCAGAATGGACACAGGGAGGCAGAATGGACACAGGGAGGCAGAATGGACACAGGGAGGCAGAATGGACACAGGGAGGCAGAATGGACACAGGGAGGCAGAATGGACACAGGGAGGCAGAATGGACACAGGGAGGCAGAATGGACACAGGGAGGCAGAATGGACACAGGGAGGCAGAATGGACACAGGGAGGCAGAATGGACACAGGGAGGCAGAATGGACACAGGGAGGCAGAATGGACACAGGGAGGCAGAATGGACACAGGGAGGCAGAATGGACACAGGGAGGCAGAATGGACACAGGGAGGCAGAATGGACACAGGGAGGCAGAATGGACACAGGGAGGCAGAATGGACACAGGGAGGCAGAATGGACACAGGAGGGCAGAATGGATGCACGGGGCAGAATGGATACAGGGGGCAGAATGGAGATGGGGCAGAATGGACATACGGGGCAGGATTGGAGACATGGGGAAAAATGTGCGACACAGGAGGGGGCAGGATGTGAGACACATGGTGCAGGATGATGGGGCAGAATGGAGACAGATGGAGCGACAGAATCATGGGACAGATGGGGCAGGATCGGGAGATCATATGGAGCATAATGGATACTCATGAGGGCAGGATGGGAGAACATATGGCTGGAGCCAGAAATGAGATACACGGGACCAGGATGGGGGATATTAGTACCTTAGGGGCTAATTAAGGGATATTACTGCAATGATGTATTTATTTTATTTTTTTGAGGATGCTGTTTTAAATGGGGGGCGGGCCTGTTAATGTGCAGAGGGACACTGTCGCCTTTTTTTTCTGGCGGAGCAGGCGAGGAGCAGATCTCACTTGGCACTGGTGTACTTGGTGACGGCCTTGGTGCCCTCGGACACGGCGTGCTTGGCCAGCTCTCCGGGCAGCAGCAGGCGCACAGCGGTCTGGATCTCCCGGGAGGTGATGGTGGAGCGCTTGTTGTAGTGAGCCAGGCGGGAGGCTTCCCCTGCGATGCGCTCGAAGATGTCATTGACGAAGGAGTTCATGATGCCCATGGCCTTGGAGGAGATGCCGGTGTCGGGGTGGACCTGCTACAGCACCTTGTACACGTAGATGGCGTAGCTCTCCTTCCTGCTCTTCCTCCGCTTCTTGCCGTCCTTCTTCTGAGTCTTGGTCACGGCTTTCTTGGAGCCCTTCTTGGGAGCTGGAGCAGACTTGGGATCAGCCATAAAAAAAGTAAAGCAGTCTCATTCGTCACAAAGCAGAACAATAATGATCTGTAATAATCATAATATTCTAGAATCATTAATTAATTAAATTAAATTAATTAAAATTAAATTAAAATCAATTAATTAATTATTATTATTAATTATTAATTAAAATCATTAATTAAAGAATAATTAAGAATCTGTAATAATCATAATAATAATTTGTTAGATGTTACTTGTTGTATCTGTTGTTATATATTATGTTGCCTCTTTGCCACAAAGAATTCCTTGTATATATGTAATATGTACTTGGCGATAATAAATTTGATTGATTGATTGATGTAGTGTAGAAGTTGGGAAAAAATTAAGTAATTTTGTTCTGCAAGCGCAGCTCTATACAACTGTGTTATTTCCTGCAGAGACAAGCCCTGGCTGTAAGACGTGATGGCGTTCTGTGCTGAATGAAAGATGAAAAGCGAAGATAAAGGACTTCACCTAGAGACGTCACTGCTGAGTCAGTATGTTACCTGTACACTGACACTATACACTGAATACAGAGCTCCTGTGTATAATGTCACCAGTGATCACTGTATTACCTGTTCACTGACATGGACAAAACAGAATTCATCATCTTTCCCCCATCTCACGTGACCCCCCCTACGAACCTATCAATTACAGTAAATGACTGCCCACTCTCCCCAGTCCCACAAGCTCGCTGCCTCGGAGTAATCCTTGACGCTGATCTCTCCTTCAAACCACATATCCAAACCCTTTCCACTTCCTGCCGACTTCAACTCAAAAATATTTCACGCATCCGTTCATTCCTCACCCAAAAATCTGCAAAAACCCTAGTCCATGCCCTCATCATCTCTCGCCTTGACTACTGCAACCTCATGCTCTGTGGCCTCCCCTCAAACACTCTCGCACCCCTCCAATCTATTCTAAACTCTGCTGCCCGACTAATCCACCTGTCCCCCCGCTATTCCCCAGCTTCTCCCCTCTGTCAATCCCTTCACTGGCTCCCAATTGCCCAGAGACTCCATTACAAAACCCTAACCATGACATACAAAGCCATCCACAACTTGTCTCCTCCATACATCTGTGACCTCGTCTCCCGGTACTTTCCTGCACGCAACCTCCGATCCTCACAAGATCTCCTTCTCTACTCCCCTCTTATCTCCTCTTCCCACAATCGCATACAAGATTTCTCTCGCGCATCACCCCTACTCTGGAACTCTCTACCACAACATATCAGACTCTCACCTACCATCGAAACCTTCAAAAAGAGCCTGAAGACCCACCTCTTCCGACAAGCCTATAACCTGCAGTAACCACCGATCGACCAAACCGCTGCACGACTAGCTCTACCCTCGCCTACTGTATTATCACCCATCCCTTGAAGATTGTGAGCCCTCGCGGGCAGGGTCCTCTCTCCTCCTGTATCAGTTATGACTTGTATTGTTTAAGATTATTGTACTTGTTTTTATGTATACCCCTCCTCACATGTAAAGCGCCATGGAATAAATGGCGCTATAACAATAAATAATAATAATAATAATAACAACATTATATACAGAGCTCCTGTGTATAATATCATCAGTGATCACTGCATTACCTGTACACTGGCACTATATACAGAGCACCTGTGTATGTCACTGGTGATCACTGTATTACCTGGACACTGACATTATATACAGAGCTCCTGTGTATAATGTCATCAGTGATCACTGTATTTCCTGTACATAGACACTGCATACTAAGTACAGATCTCATGTGTATAATGGCACTTATGGTGATAGTATGGTGTTTTTCTTATTAATGATCAGTTTTATAGTATTCAGTCACCATGTGGTGGTAATATGTGGTCTAGTCATGGTGTGGCTGTATTTGTTCCTGGTATGTGGAATTATAGGTCACTATGTGGTGGTAATATGTGGTCTGGACATGGTGCGGTGGTATTTGTTCCTTTTGGATGTGATATTATTGGTCATTTTAAAAATTGAAAAATAAATAAAAATATACATAAATTGTATTGGATATTGTAACAAATGTTTAATAGGTTAGAGTAGAGTAGAGTAGGGCCCAGGCAAAAGAGTCTACCTTGTGGTGGTGGATTTAAAAAATCTTTTGGTCAGAACAAGAGCTGCTGACTATATGTGTGATCTGGTGATGGGAACTGTTAATGTGTGATTGGTGAGAAGTGGAGTTTTTCCAAGAGAGAGCAGTGGGACTGTGGACAGTTCGAAAGGTGGAGGCAGGGCTGGGGTGGAGCCTGGGCGAAGTCTCAAGGGGGGGCCCCGAAAATTTTGCCAGTGTGGGGCCCCGAAATTCCTAGTGGCAGCCCTGCCACCAATATACCATATCACAAGACCCAGGGATAGGAGGACAACTATGACCCAGGGAAAGGTGTAGTTAGGTGTTTTCCTTGCCCATGTCGGTATCTGCGTGCAGGAACGCGCCCCTATGTCTTAAACTAAGGGATGTGATGACAATTTGAGAGTCTGTGTTTACTATACACCTCCTACCCTATTTATGTTTGTCCCACTGTGCAGGGTTTGTTTGTATTTTGGCATTCCCAGCCCGGAAAAAATATTTCTATGTTTCGTACTATATTATACACTGTTTGGTATATTCTATGTCTGTATTTTAATATGTGTATGATAAATTAAAGACTTCTTTAATATTGAGAACTAGCTGAAGAGCCCGTCGCTGCCCGGGCATAGTAACTAACTGTGGATAGTTATAACAAATTATAATTATCCTCCATCCCATAGTCCCGTGACCATATACCCAACATACCTATCCTCCATCCCATAGTCGAGTTCCCATATACCCATCACACATCCTCCATCCCATAGTCCCATGCCCATATACCCATCATACATATCCTCCATCCCATAGTCCCGTGCCCATATACCCATCATACATATCCACGATCCCATAGTCCCATGCCCATATACCCATCATACATATCCGCCATCCCATAGTCCCGTGCCCATATACCCGTCATACATATCCTCCATCCCATAGTCCAGTGCCCATATACCCATCACACATCCTCCATCCCATAGTCAACCATTATGACATCATAATGAGCGGCGGGGCTTGCAACCTATGATGACATCAGCGTCGCCATGGCAACCATTATGACATCATAATGAGGGGCGGGGCTTGTTACACACACTTTTTCCCCATTATGTAGATAGGGGCAAAATTGTTTGGTGAATTGGAACCCGCGGGGTTAAAATTTCGCCTCACAACATAGCCTAGGACACTCTCGGGGTCCAGACGTGTGACTGTGCCAAATTTTGTGGCTGTAGCTGCGACGGTGCGGATGCCAATCCCAGACATACATACATACATACATGCACACACTTGAGCTTTATATAATAGATTGATGTTATTATGGTGTTTTTTGCTCCATTTTTTTGGTGATATATATATATATATCGGGAGGATGCGATAGCATCACACCTCTTGCCATGTTAACCCTCAACACACACACTCCTCAACACACACTCCTCTCACCTTTCACCATCTCCACTCACTCTTTCACTCCACATACGACCCCTTCTCTCACTCCGTCTCTCATACTCACGCCGTCATCGCCGCTGCTCCACGATCCCCGACATCATCTTCCGCCGGCGCCATCCTGGATCCAGACTTTGTCCACGCCGGCGACATGTTCTTGCGGCGATGCCATCTCGAGTATCGTGAAATCCCGCGATAGTCAAGATAGTCAAGAAATCTCGCGAGTTTTCGCCGACGCCATTTTGGATCCCGACGTCGTCCTCGCCGGCGACATGTTCTTGCGGCGACGCCATCTTGACTATCGCGGGATTTCGCCGATCCAAAATGACGTCGCCGCAAGAACATGTCGCCGGCGTGGACGACGTCGGGATCCAAAATGGCGTCGGCGAAAACTCGCGAGATTTCGCCGACGCCATTTTGGATCCCGACGTCGTCCTCGCCGGCGACATGTTCTTGCGGCGACGCCATCTTGACTATCGCGGGATTTCGCCGATCCAAAATGACGTCGCCGCAAGAACATGTCGCCGGCGTGGACGACGTCGGGATCCAAAATGGCGTCGGCGAAAACTCGCGAGATTTCGCCGACGCCATTTTGGATCCCGACGTCGTCCTCGCCGGCGACATGTTCTTGCGGCGACGCCATCTTGACTATCGCGGGATTTCGCCGATCCAAAATGGTGTCGCCGCAAGAACATGTCGCCGGCGTGGAGGACGTCTGGATCCAGGATGGCGCCGGCGGAAGATGATGTCGGGGATCGTGGATCAGCGGCGATGACGGCGTGAGTATGAGAGACGGAGTGAGAGAAAGTGTCGTATGTGGAGTGAAAGAGTGAGTGGACGTGAGTGGAGATGGTGAAAGGTGAGTGGAGTGTGTGTGTTGAGGGTTAACATGGAAAGAGGTGTGCGGTGACGTCACCGGTTACAACTGGATGGAAGTTGTTACAACCGGAAGTTGCTTAGGGCATTTATTTTATATTATATATATATATATATATATATATATATATATATATATATATATATATATAAAAAACATTATTGTTTTTAGTAATAAACATCATTATTCCTTTCCATTCTGGGAAAACATACAAATAGAAAACCGAATGTAAGGACAGCCATGGCTAAAAGAATATAAAAAATATTTTTACCATTGCTTTGGAAAATTCTTTAGGGAATGTGTCAAATTCTGAGGGGTCTCCCTACAGTAAAAAAAAAAAAAAGGAATCAACAAAAAAATCATTACATTTGTTCAAATAAAATTGTTCACTGATACAAATGATCTGATAAGCCAATTCTGTCATTAATGAATGGGCCACTTTACATATTTAACAGTGTAAAACGGAACTGGTTTGATGTACCGTAGGTAATCTTCTGTGCATGCTTTATAAACCTGTGACAAATTAGACAACATCTAACTTATAAAATGACATAATAAAATTTGAGGGAAGAAAAAGTAAGTCAGAAGCTTTATAAATATGGGATATATACTTGTGAATTCTTATGCACCATATCTACTCTAAAAAATGTCTGTACACAACTATAGACACAGTTCTGTCAATAGGTGCATTACATTATAATATTAAAACAGTATTTTACTTTCCACAATGTTCTATTTACTAGGGGTATATGAATAAAAATGACTGTGGATTCCCCTGCCCAAGTCAATGCATTTGGGTTCCCTGGTGCTCTTTTTATTTCCTGGTCCCTCAGCCATAATGGCCACAACCATCACCCGACTGTATCAGCACAGAGGGCACGATGACATCACTTACTACAGCATGCCTTCTGTGCCGAGTAGCGCAGAGGGTCAGAAGACCAGAGTCTGCAGAAACAGAAGCAGCGGGGAACGGGGAGAATTGAGTATTTATTTTTAATGTATGGATCACTATATGGGGCCCATTATACTGAATAGAGCAATATATTGGGCCCATTATACTGTCTGGCGCAATATATGAGGCTCATTATACTAAATGGAGCCATATATGGGATCCATTGTACTGAATGGAGCAATATGCGAGGCCCATTATACTAAATGGAGAAATAAATGAGGCCCATTACCCTAAATAGAGCAATATATGGGGCCAATTATACTGCATGGAGCAATATATAGGGCCCGTTATACTGCATGGAGCAATATGTGGGTCCCATAATACTATATGGAGCACTATACGGTGCCTATAATAATGTACGGAGCACTATATGGGGCCCACTGTGCTATATGGAGGACTATGTGGTGCCCATAACACTGTATGGAGGACAATATAGTAGAAAATCATTTTTGTAAAGGGTACAACTGCTGAGGACAGTTTCTACTGTTAGGGTACATTTATCAATCTCTAGTTTACCTCTAATGCTACAGGTACTGAAACCTTGAAACCTGTGGACCCTCAATCACATGAATACCTTCTATTGTATAGAGTTCTAGAATTTACAATAGATATCACTCATGTAATGTGAGAAGTGAAATCTTTGGCATTGTACTATACCGATATTTCTCTGCCGTATACATGTGTAGCGCCCCTGAGGCTTCAGTCGCCACAGAGGTATTGCACCTTCTCCTAAGGTATAGTGCCCCATCGTACAGGCAAGGTTGGAACTCCTGACCACACTCCACACCTGCACCCCACACACAGGATAGTTCAGCAGGGACCCATCCATGCTTTATGCTGGAAAGGTCATAGGGTGCCTTTTGTGGTCCCTGGCTTCGTAACACAAGAGGTGCTGGCGAGGCGGGTGGAGTTAGCTATAAAAGAGAGGGAAAGTGTAGGATTTCAAGTGAGTCTGAGGGGGAGTCCCAGAGAGAGAGCAGGCTGACAGCAGGTCAGCCTGAGAGGAGCTCAAGGCGGAGGAAGGCAGTCAGTCAGGAGAGGCTGTGGACTGGTCTTAGTGGAACAAGCTCCTCGGGGAAAAGAAAAGAAAGAGAGAGAGAGACGTAGACCGGAGACTACAGATTCCATGAGAGAGAGATAGAACAGATGGGAACGAAGGAGAACAGAAGGACGGTGGGAAGCAGGTTGAGAAAGAGAGAGAACCCTTCCAGTCCAGAGCGCAAAGGCCGGGGCCCGGTCCCCGAGGTTGATTGGAACTTTAGGTCCGGCAACAGACACCGGAGGAGTAGTGAGCCGCTAACGCCTTACTCCCACCATAGACTTGGGGCACAACAGCAATCGAGTAGAGAGCCGGGACGTAGTGAGGAGTCCCCGAAGCAGGCTACAGCTGTCTGTCATACAAGTAAAGACTAGGAACACCTAGAGAGAGGCATTCAAGGGTAAGTAAGTACTGGAGTGCTTCGCACCTAAAGGCGCATTGGAGGAGTCGTTCAGTGAAGGAACATATTGGTGGAGTGTGGAAGGGAGAATCCTATCTGGCCTGGATGTTGGCTGGAGCCCTGACCCGGAGAACACAGTACGGAGGCAGGTGTGTGTGAACTGCAAACAGTGAGTAAAGCCTTCGAACCGCACACCCTGTGTCCTCCAGTTATTCCCGCACCGCTACACCTGGGTACCAACATCTACCCCATCCTGTGCCTCTCCTCATCCATTGCACCTACACTGCCCTGGGACTACAGCTCCGCCTTTGGGGAGCTATACCATCTCTGCTGCACCACACCATCAGTCCCAGCGGATCTGTATGCAGCGTTGGCCTAACACCATACTTGCCAAACACCACGGGTGGCGTCACGAACTATTCTACCCTTAACTACACCACCGCCATTGATATTGGGCGCCCAGGGCCATGGACCGGGTCACCGCTGCTGTGACACATTCCCCTGACACCGGCCCGGTACCGAGTACCCCACAGCCCTGGGATGGGGGCGACCCATATGCATCATGAATCGTGGTACATGTTAAAGGGGCCCACTGAGACTCTTTGGCCCGGGGCCCACAAAATCCTGGAACAGGCTGACTAGCCAGAAAAGGAGCAAAGAGAGTTGTGTGAGGTGAGTATTGCTTCTTTTCCTTTTTTATAACTAATACTGAGAAATTTAAAAAATTAATAAAGTTTTACAAAGTGATCAACCCCTTTAAGTTTTGCAGACATATCATTTTCCCTTAAATAGGGGAAGATAATTTCCATTTTCCAAGGCTGGAGAAACAGTTTATTAGAGGGGATTCAATCATAATTTCACTGTAACTTTATAGTGTAGAGTTTGTGTAAGAGGAAGAACCGGTCTGGGGGTACCTTTCTTGCATCGGGTCTGGAATTGTCAGGGCTGTCTCCTTTGCTGTCCGGAGGAAGACATATAGACCCGGACCGACCTTTGCACTGTACAGCAGGGGGTGTAGCTGAGCTAAGTAGCAGACAGCGCGCACGGAAGCAGACACACTTGGCGGGAAGACACAGCATGCAGCAGCAGGACGTTGAGGCTTCATCGCCTGAGCCTGGGTGCAGTACAGACCCACGCCCGTGCTCCCCCCGTGACCGCGCACAGACTGTGACACAACTGGTGCTGTGGGCTCGTTGGCTGCTGTGACTCAGGGCGCCGTATGCATCAGGCTAGTTAGTGCCACGCACTCATCGCAAGTAAAGGGCCGGGGGACTCACCGTGAACTGTCCTCATCTCCCCCAACACATCCACGTTGAGCCCCGTTTGGCTCTGACTGTTTCAAGGACATTGCCTCACCTGCCGCAACAGGCCCAAGACTCCGGACCTCGTCGTGGACCGAACGTCGTTATCAGGACCCGGATCATCGCTGCCTCCAGGACCACATCGGATTAATTAGCGCTAACAGCATTGGCGCCACCGTTTGCATCGTGGACTCTTCAGTCAGGTAGCTGTCTGACTGATAATTTAACCCTAAAAAACATGCTTTAACCCTTCCATACCCGTCATCATTCTCTCACCGTCCTTTTTTATCCTACCCTTTGTTACACCCCTGATAACTCCTTCTCTCCCTGCATGGAGTATATCCCTGTTCAGTAAACAAACAGCGTTGACTCTTGCTCTGCCTCCTGTCCGTTACTGCATCCCGCAACCTGCTAACATTTGAATCTTTAAAGAGTGAAGAAACAATCGCTACCAACAATACCCACTGAAATTGCAGTTCACTCATGAAATCTTGGTACAGGGTTCACCAATATGTTAATAAAGCAATAGTTTTCATACAGTTTTCTGTCTTGCCAAATATATTCTGAAATTACTTTCATCCCACTTATTATAGATTGCAAGGACAACAATAGTAAAGGTTTTTCTTTTACCTTTAGAAAATTAAACTTTGAAAATAGTTGTTTAATCTGTTGAAGAACATCTGGGCCCTTTTAAAAGAAAATGAACAGAATTATTAACAATATCTCCGATATTCACAATGAAAACTCTGGCCGTGGTCAGGACCTAATATTTTTACCAGTTGATGGTTTGTTAAGGATCCGGTCTTAGCAGTGCTCTGTGAGCTTAAAGGGGTTGGTTAGGTTAAACCAACATTCTACAACAGAGAGTTTAGCTTATGTTATAAAATAATAAATGAATAAATATTTGCTTTGTTGAACTCTTATTGCTCCTGAGCCATTCTGGTGCTCTTGCCTGTGACCACTGAGGCTTGTGATTGGCTGCCGCAACAGGTGACTGGAAACGGATCTCATTAGTCGTGCATCTAATTTTCAGTTCCGGATATGTAACTGGACTCAGGAGTCACATGACCGAAGAACAGGACATCATAACTTTGGTCTCTGCCTATCTCTAGAGTAGCCTGTGATGGGGCTCTGGTCAGTGTGGTGTCATTAAAGGGATTTTCTAAAGGGATTTTCTAAACTTGAGGTTCAAATCTGCAGTCACTCTATGTGATTGCAGATTTGTGAATCCCAACAGCGCACACTGTGCATGCTGTCAGGAGTTTCCGATTCCTGTCACGTATGTGGCCTCACTCAGTGTAAGTGAATTCACCAAGGCTGGACACGTCTAGTTGGAATGTGGACAGAAGTATGGAAATCACATACTTACAGTCACTTTACTGCCCGCTCCCAGTACTGACACCGGAGAATCCTGACAGTGCGCACTATGAGCTGTGAGTTTCACAGACTTGACCCCCAAGCCTGGACAATCCTTGTAATTAAATTAGACCAATGACTGATTGCTGGTTTGTTTCTTTTCTAATCCGGACAACACTTTATTTTACCCTGAGTGTTTTTTACAGTGTCTCATTGTAGGTAAGATTTCATTACATACATATTGGATTATTTGTACAGATGAGCGAACTCGAACTTAAATGTTCGGGGTTCATTCCAAACACTCAGTGTCTGATGCTAATCTCCAAATCCGGAATTCTCCTGAAAGTTCCGCAAGTAAGAAGAGAGAGCAAGAGAGATGGAGGGAGTATGAGAAAGAGAGTGGGTGAGGGAGTGAGAGTAGGACAGAGAAAGAAGGAACCAGAAGGAGAGAGAGAATTTTCCAGCTCCAAAGTTCAGGTCCCTAATGTTTTCAATGGGGTTCAGGTTCAGGGTCGAGTTTGGTTACAGTTCTGGTACCCAAACTGAACTTTGGATTAACGTTCGGGCTGGGTACCAGAGCTTGAACTTCCACAGGTCCGCTCATCCAAAATAATTTGTTACAGGAATTTTTAAGGAATTCAGGAATGCAGACTCTTGACATGTCTGTTTTCGAAGAAACTTGTATTCTTCATGAAATAATTATTCTGGAACAATTTATTTTGTAAAGGTATGTTCACACATGATGTTTTTGCAATGTCTTTTTCTGCAGCAAAAAAAAAACAGAATGAATGCAAGGAAAAATCCTGCTTAAAATACAATACGCACATTTTTGCCTTGCTTTTGTGCATTTTTTATGCATTTTTCCTTGCGTTTTATCGCCATGTATTAGAATTGTTGAAAAATGTTGCCAAGCACACTAAGAATTAGGCCGGTTTCACACGTCAGTGGCTCCGGTTTGTGTAGTGACAGTTTTCTCACGTACCGGAGAGACTGACGCATGTAGACCCATTCATATGAATGGGTCTATGCAGATGTCAGCGTGTTTTCACAGACCGTGTGTCCGTGTGCAAAACACGGAGACATGTCCGTTTTTGTGCGACCGCACGGATCACACAGTCCCATACAAGTCAATGGGTGCGTATAAAAACACATACCGCACACGGATGGTGTCCGTGTGCCGTCCGTGTGCATTTTTAAAGTCATATGGTTAAAATTGAAACAAATTGTTTTAATACACGGACACACTGACAGCACACGGATCACACACGGATGGTGCACATGGATGTACCACGCATACACAAGGACACGGATATCTCCAGTACCGTTTTTCCTGGTACCGGAAATATCAGTACGTGTGAGACCGGTTTTAACAAGCTGCAGATTTAAAAAAAAATGGGCAGCAGCTCAAAAAATGCAAAGAAAAAAAACAAGTTTGTGTATGAGATTATTCAAAACTCATTCAATTTGCTGGTACTGTAAAATGCAGTGTTTTGCCACTGAAAAACTACACATATGAACTCACCCTAACTCTTTTATAACTTTCTGTGCCGTTTTCTTTTTGCTAAAAAATTATGGATACATTGAGGGATGTCTTTAGACACTCTGACATCGTGCAGTCAGTGCTAGTTGTGCAAAACTGATCAGTGACCCACCTGCAGATAATGGAAATTGCAATACTCAGGTGATAAATTATTCATAAATATTCGGGAAAAATAACAGAAAAATGGCACAACACAAAGTTTAAATATAAGATGCTCAAGAATTGCCTAAAACAGCCATTTCAGGTGCCCTTTAGGGTATGAAGAGATTACAGCAGGGCCTGGCAAAAAGATCTAAAACATAACCATTAATAGTCACCTAAAAGGGTATCAGCCAATATGTACGTACAAACAAACAATAACATGTAAAGTGCTAGTGCTCAACTTCAACCGTGCTCTAGACATAGAAAATGGCTAGGTCTCAGCAAAGTTGCTTTCCATTCTTCCTCCCAGTCAAAGGTCCATTACCTCAAGAAAGGAAGGAAGAATTTATACCCCTTTTAATTATCAAAAAAGGGGGGAGTAAAAATCACTTAACACTCCATGTCGTGCCCCTGCATTGCTCCTGCCTTGACAAGGACAGTACCCTAATATGGACCAGTATGAAAGTTACCCATAAGGATTATGTAGCCTCCCAACTTGTTTCTCCCTCCGTTTGGGGGTTTCAGGGGTAAAAAAGGATTAGTATTGAAAGCAATGTCTCCTGTGGGTTCTTGCTGTGGCAACTAATGCCCAATAAGCTGACTGATCAGTCAGTGCTCCTGTCCGGGAAGAAAAGTTTTCCCCTTTCGGGTCTACTATAAAGCTATTCACACTAAGCATTAGAAATGCTGCATGGTTTCTGCTGCTCTCTTTTGCATAAAACCCACGGCATTTACAGTTCAAGCAAAGTGGATGTGATTTCATGAAAACTTCTGCCAACTCTGCATTGAAGACTGCGGTCACATGTTCAGTATTTGGGCAGCATTTTACATTAGTATTTGCAAGCCAAAACATAGAGCGGGTGATAAATACAGAAAGTCTTAGTTACTCACCGGTTAACGGTATTTTTCGGAGTTCATGACAGCACCACCTGAGAGAGGGGATCCGCCCTTCTTAGGAACAGGAAAACCTACAGATACAAAAGGGCGGCACCTCTCCCACGCATCAGTTGGATTACAGAGTATAAAAAGAGGACCTCCAAGGTTAATGCATGATTATATGCACAACAATATTAATACTTAAATGTTTATCACCCGTGGATATGTACAAAGGGAAGACGTGCACACCCCAATTAACTAAGGGAAGGGAATCTATGGGTGCTGTCATGGACTCCGAAAAATACCGTTAACCGGTGAGTAACTAAGACTCTATTCGGTCGTCCATGACAGCACCACCTGAGAGAATTACAGAGAGTAATCACTACTTTAGGGGGGGACCACAGCCTGCAGAACCCTGATACCGAAGGAGAGGTCTGCAGAGGCACCCAAGTCTAGTCTATAATGACTATAAAAAGTGCTCGGAGAGGACCAAGTGGCCGCCTTACAAATCTGGTCGATGGAGACTTCCGATCTCTCGGCCCACGAGGTCGCCACGGCTCTGGTGGAATGCGCCTTCAATTTCTCCGGAGCTACTCTACCTTTTGAGGCATAAGCTAACGAGATTGCTTCTCTAATCCACCTGGCTAGTGTACTTTTGGACACCCTAAGACCTTTCCTAGGGCCTTGGTAGGAGACAAAGAGGGCATTGTCTTTCTTCCAGGGATCGGTAGCTGCTAGATACTCCAAGAGGCATCTCCTAACATCTAAAGTGTGTAGCTTCTCCTCTTTCTCATTAGTTGGTTTAGGGAGGAAGGATGGAAGGACTATTTCCTGCGACCTATGAAAGCTGGAGGCTACTTTTGGTAAATACGCTGGGTCGGGTCTAAGTATTACCCTATCCTCTTTTACCTGGAGAAAAGGTGGACGCCTAGACAATGCCTGAATGTCGCTTACCCTACGGGCTGACGTTATGGCTATTAGGAAAGCTATTTTGAGGGACAGGCTCCTAATAGAGGCTGACGAGATGGGTTCAAATGGCGCTTCTGTCATAGCTGTGAGGACTAGGTTCAAATCCCATGGCATGAGTCTATTCTTTACTATTGGTCTGGATCTACTCGCTGCTTTGATAAATCTTTTGACCCAATAATTAGCCGCGATGTTGCAGCTAAAGAGGGCCCCTAAGGCGGATACCTGTACTTTAAGGGTACTGGTGGAGAGACCCAAGTCCAGCCCTTTTTGTAAAAATTCCAAGATCTGGCCTATGGGGACGGAATCATCAGTATTTATATTTGAGCTTTCGAGGAACCTTTTCCAAATCCTGACGTAAATCTTAGTTGTCACCACTTTCCTACTTTTTAGTAGAGTGTCAATTAGGTCTGGGGAGAAGCCTTTACTTTCTAGCAGTGACCACTCAAGTTCCACGCCGTGAGATGTAGGCCAGCCACCTGAGGGTGGAAGACCGGGCCCTGGGACAGAAGGTCCGGGATGTCCGGGAGAACCCAAGGATCGTCTACCGACATGATCCTGAGGTTCGAGAACCATGCTCTTCTGGGCCAGAACGGGGCGATGACTATGACCCTTGCCCTGTCTTTCCTGATCTTCCTCAACACCAGAGGAAGTAGAGATAGGGGAGGAAAGGCGTAGGCTAGCCTGAAGTCCCATTTTATCAGTAGCGCATCTACTGCCAGAGGAGTCTCCCTGGGATTTAGGGAGCAAAACTGTCGTTTTCGAGTTCTCCTTGGTGGCGAATAGATCCACCTCTGGCTGACCCCATCTCTGCACAATCTGAACGAAAATGGAGGTGTTTAAGGCCCACTCTCCTTGTTTTAACAGATTGCGGCTTAGGAAATCTGCCGCGATGTTCTCTTTCCCTCTTATGTGAAGAGCCGTGAGAGATAAAAAATGACGCTCTGCTAGCTGGAACAACTGTCCTGCCACATTCATCAGAGTTCTGGATCGAGTTCCGCCTTGGTGGTTGATATAGGCCACGGCCACTCGATTGTCCGAGAGAACTCGTACGTGATGGCCCTGTAGATACATAAGGAGCTCTTTAGCTGCGAGTACTACCGCTGTTAATTCTTTCAAATTAGAAGACATTTGTATCTGATCTCGTTCCCATAGGCCCTGGACCAGAATTTCCTCCATATGCGCCCCCCAACCGGAAGGACTTGCATCCGTGGTGACCACGCGGGTAATGTTATACTCCCAAGGGACCCCTCTAGACAAGTTATTTCTTTCTAGCCACCACTCCAGGGACTATTGTGTTTCTGGATAAGGTCAGTCGACCTTCTAAGTTACCCCCAAGGATTCTCTGATACCATAAAACTTCGCCCTGTAGAGTTCTCGTATGAACTTGGGCCCACTGGACTGCGGGAATGCAGGATGAGAGGGAACCCAACAGGGACATGGCTTTCCTGAGGAACATGGAGGGGTTGTTGGAAGCGTTCAGGACCCGGCCATGCAGGTGCAGCAGCTTCTCTGGGGGCAGACGGCATTCGTGCTTTTTAGAATCTAGGGTTAGGCCTAGAAATTGTTGAATTTTTAATGGCTGCAAACGGGATTTTTTGATATTAAGTAGCCATCCCAACCGCTCTAGAGCCGCCGTTGTTTTCTGTAATTGTTCTAAACACTGCTCGGCTGAACTGCCTATTATAAGGAGGTCATCTAAATAGGGGACGACTAGAATGTTTAGCTCGCGCAGATGGGCCATCACCTCTGCCATCACTTTGGTGAATACTCGGGGCGCAACCGCCACCCCGAAGGGTAGGGCCGTGTACTGGAAGTGCTGGATTGACCCATCCAACTGAACCGCCAGTCTATGGAAAGATTGGTGTGCTAGACAAATTGGTATATGGTAGTAAGCGTCTTTCAGATCTAGGACCACCATGAAGCAGTTTTGAAACAGCATTTTTATTGCGGTGTTAATTGTTTCCATTTTAAACGGACGTACAACCAGGAATTTATTGAGGGCTTTGAGGTTAAATATAGCCCTAAATGAGTCGTCCGGTTTACGGACCAAGAACAGGGGGGAATAGAAGCCTTTCCCCCTCTCTTCCTCTGGAACTCTCGTCAGGACTTTTTTGTCCAGTAGCTCGAGGACCTCGGTCTCCAGGGCAGCTTGTTCTAGTGGGGAAGATTTGAGTGGAGTTACCTTGAACCGATCTTGGGGAACGCAGGAGAACTCTAGGTGCAGTCCTGTAGCTATCACCCCCAGTATCCAGCTGCTATTCGAGATTCTGGCCCAGGCCGGGTAGAAGGCAGATAATCTTCCTCCTACCGGAGCCACTAGTCATTGGGGCAGCTTCTTATTATCCCGTGATGGACCTTCTTGGCGCCCCCCTCCTCCATACATGAAGCCCGTACCTCTGGTTTTTTTGTTGTCCCATCTGTTCTGATCTCTGGCCTGTCTCCTGCGGGAATACCCTTTCCTAGAAAAGGGACGTCTCCAGGATGTATTCGGCAGACTCGGAAATTTCTTTTTCTCATCCCCGGCCTTCTCTAACAGTTCGTCTAGGACGGAGCCGAACAAGTATTCACCCTCACAGGGGATAGAACAGAGATGGGACCTGGCTTGGATATCTCCCGGCCAGCACTTTAACCAGAGGGCTCTTCGGGCCGAATTAGACAAACTTGCAGACCTGGCCGCCATTCTTACTGAGTCCGCCGAGGCATCTGCCAGAAAGGCAGCAGCATTCTGGATAATTGGAAGAGACTTACGGATGGAGGCTCGCGAGGTTCCATCCTTTAGCTGAGAGTCCAATTGATCCAGCCAGACCATCATGGATCTGGCTGCGCACGTGGCTGCTATTGCTGGCCTTAGGGCGCCTGCTGACATCTCCCATGTGCCCTTTAAAAAGGAATCTGCCTTTTTATCTAGGGGGTCTTTAAGGGAGGCCATATCGTCGAAGGGTATAGATGACTTTTTTGAGGCCTTAGCTACCGCTGCATCCAGCTTGGGGGCCTTATCCCATCGACTTACTATTGGGTCCTCAAAGGGGTATCTACGCTTGAAAGCAGGCGGCATAGAACCCCTTTTTTCCATTTTTTTCCACTCCCTGTCTATCAGGCTCTGGACTCTTTCGTTTAGTGGAAAAGTCCTTTGTTTTCTGGGGTCTAGACCCCCGAACATAATGTCCTGAGCAGACAGTTCTGTCTTTTTTTCTTCTACCCCCATGGTTGACCTTATGGTTTTAATTAATTTATCCATTTGGTCCAAGGGAAAACAGAACCGGCTGGAATCCTCTTCGGAAGAAGAAGAGGAGGCCGAGGACTCTGAGGAGATATCTTCCTTCCTAGGGCCGACTGAAGACTCTGAGCCTGAAACACTAGCTCGTCTTCTTTTAGAAGAATCTTCTTTTGATAGGGCTTTTATTTCAGTCCTGATTAATTGCCTCAGGTCTGTAGCGAAGCTTGGAGCTTCTTCCGCTACCTGCATAAATAGGGAAGAGTGTAAGAGTCTGATACTCCACTCACGTTCTACCCCTCATCTCCGTCCCTACCGTCTGTCTCACGCAAGACTGACACAATCTCTTGGGGTGGCCATCTGGTAAGGGGCAACTACAGAGGGCACATTCCTTGTGCTTCTGCTTCCCTGTGGCCTTCTTCCCCTGAGAATCAAACACATAAGGGGACACTGCATCAGGGTACATTCTCGCAGATCTCTTACCCTTGCAGATGAGGACAGGTACCGGATCATGGGGGGCTGCAGGAGGATCCTTTGACCTAGAGGAACTGCTGTGGCTCTGTCCACTCGAACGTCCCTCCTTCCGCCTCTTAGGTTGGTCACTGGGGCGCTTTGCCACGGGCTGCACCTCTTGTGGGTCCATGGGGGCTTCTGTTGTGTCCATCGCTGGGCCTCCAGAAGCACCTCAGCAGCAATGCCTTCTGTCTTAAGAAGGCTCCCCCTCCGGATTAGCAGGAACTCTGTCCGGTGTTCGGGCCCCCCATTGGACCGCTTCTCGCGATCCTCCCCCTCCCCTTCAGGTGCCCGGCCCCCTCAGGCGGCGGGCGCGCATCGGCGCACGTCCACCACAACCGGAAGCCGCCGGCATCCGACTTCCGGTTTCGGCGCTAGGCCCCGCCCCCTTCGCCGCGTCACTTCCACCGTGCGATAGAGGCCGTGGGGACGCGCGGCAAGGGGCTAGCACTGCGCCGCCGGCTCGGAACCGCCGCTCCCTTTGTGGGACACCGCCGGCGGCGCCCGCCCGAACGGACCGCACCCCCGGGGGAAGGAGACACAGGGGGGCACCGCTTACCTCACCGGCCCCGTGGAGAAGGCGACCGCCGGACCCTGTCTCCGCCTGCTCTTACCACTGCCGTGGAAATCCTACCCGGACCCACCGTGGCGCATCCAGGGCCCCCAGCGAGACCGAGGTAGGAGAACCCCCCGCTACCTGAGTCGGTCCGCTGGCCTGGGATTCGGTTATTCATGACGGACGATCTGTAGGGAGTTCTGTCCTTGTTAGGAACAGGAAACCAACTGATGCGTGGGAGAGGTGCCGCCCTTTTGTATCTGTAGGTTTTCCTGTTCCTAAGAAGGGCGGATCCCCTCTCTCAGGTGGTGCTGTCATGGACGACCGAATAAATGGTGAGGTGCTTCTATTATACTTTCTTCTGATTGTTCCTCTTCTGGTTTTGGCTTACAAATACTGATGTAAAATACTGACCAAACACTGAAGGTGTGAACGAAGCCTAAAAACGCTGTTGAACTGTTCGTTTTTGGTGCATTTTTTCCTTACAGGCCAAGTTCTCACAATGAGTATTTTCATGCTGAAAAAACACAGAAAAGTGGATGGAATGTAAAAAACAAACCGCAAGTCAATTTGCGCTACATAAAAACAAGCTCAGTGGGCATGAGATGTCTATAAATCCCATCCATTTTACTTTATACTTTAATACGCTGTGCTTTTTAGCGCAGCAAAAATACGCAGTGAAGTAGAACACACCAAATACTCATTGTGGGAACTTATCCTAAGAAGAGGAAGGTATTAAAGTAAGATGAATACTTCTGTTTTCCGTTTATTTTTGGGTCTGGTATAAATCTCTGCATTGTGTACAATGCTATGATTGGGTTTATATGCAGTGTGATGCAGTGACCCCTGTGACAGCTAGGGGGCGCTGTATGGGCTTCCCAGGACATGCATGCAGGCGTTTCCTTTATTGTGATGGGGAAATGGTGAGCGGCAGGGTTGTAAATGGCCTGTATCACAGGGGTGGATGCCCTGTGATGGAAGCCTGAACGTGTTGTGATTAGCAGATCTACTGCTGATGGTTTTTTATTTTATACTGGAGGCTTCCAGGTGACTTGGAGAGATGGGTGGGTCCAGTCACCTACAAACCCACCCAAGGGCGTGTGTCTGAACACACAAGATAAAGCCTGTATATGTGTGGCTGGGTGTAAAAGGACCTGCAGTGAGGTCATGACCATGTGATCCATACCGCACCTGTGGGTGTGGTAATGTACCATATAATGTGCCTGAGGTCTGGTCACATGGAGGAAGAGTGCATGGACCTGATTGGTTTGTGTGGAAGGTCCTGGAAGGCCTGTGTGTTGGGAGATCCTGGGAGTAGGATCAGATCCCTGAAGAGCACTTGGTGGTAGGCTTTGGACCTGGTGAGGCCTGTGTGTTGGGAGATCCTGGGAGTAGGATCGGATCTCTGAAGTGCACATGCTGAGGCCCCGGACCCGGTGAGGCCGGTGTGTTGGGAGATCCTGGGAGTAGAATCGGATCCCTGAATAGCACCCGGTGGGGCCTGTGTGTTGGATGGTCCCAGGAGGGGACGGATGTCCTGAATAGCACCCGGAGTGGCCATGTGTGAGCAGAGTCTGTGACGGCCTGCGTTGGGGGGAGCTACTGACCTTCTGCGGGTCTGGACTATCTGGAGTGCCCTGGTCACAAGGACGGTGATCCCAGCAAGGCAGCTTCCCCGGGAGAGAGGACTAACCCAAGTGTCGGCATCTGGAGCAGAAGCTCCTGTAAGGTACCTCTACAGACTGTTGGTGCTTGTTAGATTCCATGAACATTAAGGAACTGTTTGGGGTACAGTTGCCCCAGGTAACTGGACAGAGAGGTCCGGCGAGTTTAGGAACTGCAAGTTTAAGCCATATGTTGAAGAATGTTATGGACTATGTATTAAGCATGTAACGTGTAACATGTTCCTCAGCGGTTTATGACTGCACAATAAACCGCATAGACTGTTTAAGTGGAAAGAGTTCCTGTGTGCCTTAAAATCTCGCAGCCAAGTGAGTGTCCCCAACACAGATAGTAAGCGCTATCTTACAGCAGATTGCATGAAAAAGAGTTTGTTACTGTCATTGTGCCCTACAAAGCTGCTTTAACAAATTGAATATACAGTACAATGCAGGTGAATGCGATGAAAACAAACGTCTTTCACAAACCGCACAACATCTGCAAATTTGCAGCATGCCCATATGTGGTGATTTTCTTACCTTCATTGCAGTACGAAGACCATCAGTACCATTACCTACAAAAACAGAAGGAATCAAAATATTAATAACACATAGCATAAAACAAACGACAAATGCAATGGTTTGTGGTGTCGATTCCTATAGAAGCAAAATCATCTTAATCCGCTGTTACTCACCAGCATCAGCGTGGCATAGAGCAAAGAGGTTAAAAGCGATCAGAACTAGAATGCCAGTCTTCATTGTGCACAGCGCTGTGATCAGAGCAGTATGTGTGTGAGAGTCAGCAACAGCCGCTGTTTTATACAGTGGATTCTCATATTGTGTGATGCGTTTTTCTCCAGTTCGCTGACGCAACAGAAATATATGTAACTTTAATGCAAACAAGGAAGATTATTTTGGATCTAGACATTAGTCAAACTTGGCATGTTCATATGTCCTCTTAAGAACAGGTTCTTCTCAGTAAACAATTATCACCAAAGGTTGGTGGAAATGAAGCTTAGCGCTTCTATATTGCAAAGTAAAAATCACAAGTCACTAATACTAGCACTTTACTTTATGAATGTGCCAGTGATTGTTTGTAAAAGTGATGCAAAAGTCCTTAAAGGGGTTCGATCAAGATTGGAAATGAGAGAGAGAGAGATTGTGACTGATGGCAAAAAACTGATGTGTGAAAGAGGCTTAAGGGCTTTTCAGCAGCCCAGTTCTTGGGATCGGTGTCGGTCCCAGAGATTGGACCTCCAGCAATTCAGAGTTATCCATTATCTCGTGGATAGGGGATGACTTGCAAACTTGATACAAGCCCTTTAACTACAACATTCACTGGAACGGTGTTGATTCTCTTCATTCCAATCCCCATATTGTCGTCTTCTGTGAAGTATTTGAATATATAATTTGTTATTCTGCTTTAAAGGGATTATTTAGTTTTGAAAACATCCATCTGATTGAGTGCTGTGTAGTGCTAAATATCCCCAATGGTAGCACTGAACACCTAATTCTACATTTATTTGGTCGTCCTGAGAGAGGGGATCCGCCCTCCAGGAACAGGAAATCCTACAGATACATAAGGGCGGCACCTCTCCCACGCATCAGTTGGTTTCTTGTTCCTGGAGGACAGGATTCCCTACAGATCATGCCATCATGGAAGAGGAATCCCTAGGCCGGCTGTCAGACTCAGGTAGCGGGGGGGGTCTCCCACCTCGGGCAGTGCGGAGTCCCCTGGAAGCGCCACGGTGACCCGCGCAGCGTTTCACGTCAGTGTGCGGGGCAGGTGGGAGCGGGGTCCGGCGGATGCCCGTCTCCTGGGCCGGCGCCGGCGGGTAAGTATGGCCTCCCCCTCAGGATCCCGATCCTTGTCCCGGCTGGTGTGGTCTCCCCTCGCCTGGATCACAGTCGGGGGCGTGCGGCTGCGCCTCGGTGGCATCTGGGGAGCG
The DNA here is from genome assembly GCF_039654945.1 of Dendrobates tinctorius. Lineage (NCBI taxonomy): Eukaryota > Metazoa > Chordata > Amphibia > Anura > Dendrobatidae > Dendrobates > Dendrobates tinctorius. Next base: position 11,499,410 of record NW_027361697.1, read on the forward strand.
CTGTACATCGGCACTGCCATGGCGCTGGTGGCCTGCGCATCCTCACGTGTGCCCAGACCGGAGGGGATGCGGGGGGCTGGTGGCGCTGGTGGCCTGCGCGTCCTCGCACGCGTCTGGACCGGAAGTGACGCGGCGGGGGGGCGGGGCCGGTGGCCTGCATGTCCTCGCGTGCGCCCGGACCGTAAGTGGCGCGGCGGGGGGCCGGGCCGGTGGCCTGCGCGTCCTCGCATGCCCCGGGCCGGAAGTGACACGGCGGGGCTGGTGGCCCCGGACTGAAAGTCAGGTGCCAGCCGGCTTTCTCTCTCCCCGTGCTTCGCCGGGAGCCGACGGGGCGGGGGGGCGCGGCACGCAGGGGGATGGACGTCGGCGAAGATGGTGGGGGGTGCGAGAATCAGCCCCTGGCCACGTCACCTGCGAACCCGGATTAAAGGGGGGAAGAAAGGGGCACAGAGGCACTGCCGAGCGGCTTCAGCTCAGGTGCAGGATTGACGAGCCGGAAGCTCCCGTGCCCCAGCTGGACAGAGAGCAGGAGCGTACCTCAGAGAGGTCCCAAACCAGCTCCCAGCAAAAGAAAAATCGAACTGGACAATCCGGCCATAGAAGTTACTTCAGGCCGAAAGATCCAGCTCGGCCCCCCCCCCCCCCGTGATACGGTACCTACGCCTTCTGCTCAGGGTAAGAGATCTTCATGAATGTGCCCTAACGCAGTGTCCCCCTTATGTTTTCCTCCTATAGGGGAAGAAATGCGCTGACAAGGCAAAAAACAGGGAATGCGCCCTTTGCAAATGCCCCTTGCCGGACGCCTACCCTAAGAGACTGTGCCAGTCATGCATACGGCAGACGGTAAAAAAAAAAATGGGGGGGCGTAGTCCAAAAAAATTACAGGCATACTTCCTTACTCTGTCCCCCCTCCTGTAGGTGGCGGAAAAAAAACCCTGACTTTGCTACAAGTCTAAGGGAAATAATCAGGACGGAGGTTAAAGCCCTAAAATCCGTACCCCAGGGGGAGTCGTCTAGGAAGAGAAAAAGGGCGAGTTTCTAAGGGTCAGACTCTTCAGCAGACCCTAGAGGGAATGAAGACTCCTCAGAGCCCTCCACCTCCGCGTTGGCGTCCTCTTCAGAGGAAGACGCCAGCCGTTTCTGCCTAGGTCTGGAACAAGTGGACAAACTAGTCAAGGCAGTCAGGGCTACCATGGGGGTAACAGACGCCAAACCTGAACGGTCAGCACAGGACCTAATGTTCGGGGTTTAGACCCCAGGAAACGCAAGTCGTTCCCGTTAAATGGCAAGGTCCAAAATTTGATTAATGGAGAATGGAGGAAACCAGAAAGAAAAGGCTCCCTACCACCAGCCTTTAAATGGTGATATCCTTTTGAGGACCCTGTGGTGAATAAATGGGATAATGCCCAGAAACTGGATGCAGCAGTGGCTAAGGCATCCAAAAAATCCGCTATTCCCTTTGATGACATGGTCTCTTTAAAAAGGATCCGCTGGATAAAAAGGCGGACTCCTACTTGAAAGGCACATGGGAAATGTCGGCTGCCGCCCTGAGACCGGCGGTTGCAGCTACTGGCACAGCCAGATCTATGATGGTCTGGCTGGACCAGTTAGAAACACAGTTAGAGGACAGAGCCTCGAGGGAATCTATCTTAAAAACCTTACCTACCATCCAGGATGCGGCAGCCTTTTTAGCCGACTCTTCGGCAGACTCCACGAGAATGGCGGCCAAGGCCGCAGGGCTATCGAATGCAGCCCGACGGGCTATATGGCTGAAATGCTGGCCCGGGGATATCCAGGCCAGATCCCGCCTGTTCTCCATCCCGTGTGAGGGGGAATATCTATTTGGACCAGTCCTAGATGAACTCCTGGAGAAGGCTGGATAAAAAGAAATTCTCCTCCCTGCCCACCCCTTCCTATAGACGTCCCTTTGCTAGGAAGAGGTTTTTTCAGAGGAGGTCATCCAGGGACCGGGGCAGATGAGAAGATAAGAAAAGAAAAGGTACCGGTTTTATGTTTGGAGGGAGACGCCAAGAAGCATCCCGTGAGACCAAGAAACCTCCCCAATGACTAGAGGCCCCGGTGGGAGGTAGACTATCGGCCTTCTGCCAAGTCTGGTCGCAGATTTCAAACAGTAACTGGATCCTGGGGTTGGTAGTCTCAGGCCTAAAGCTCGAATTTGCCTGTGTCCCCCAGAACAGCTTTAGGGTCACCCCGCTTAGGTCTTCCTTGGTGGAACAGACTGCCCTAGAAACCGAAATTGTTGACCTATGTCAGAAGGGGGTACTGATAAAAGTACCAGAGGCGGAGAAGGGCGAAAGCTTCTACTCCCCCCCCCCTATTTTTGGTCCGTAAACCAAATAATTCCTACAGGACCATAATTAATCTGAAGGCACTCAACAGATACCTGGTCATTTGACCTTTCAAAATGGAAACGATCAGTTCCACAATAAAATTGCTGTTTGAAAATTGTTTTATGGTGGTGTTGGATTTAAAAGTCGCTTATTACCATATACCCATCTATGCGTCTCATCAGCGTTTCCTTAGAGTGGCAGTTCATTTGGAGGGGTCGCTACAGCATTTTCAATATGTCGCCCTTCCCTTTGGTATAGCAGTTGCTCCCCGGGTGTTCACTAAGGTTATAGCGGAAGTTATGGCCCATCTATGGGAAGCAGACATCCTAGTAATCCCCTACCTGGATGACTTCCTTATTGTAGGAAAAACAGCGGTCCATTGTCTGGATCAATTACAGAAAGCAAAATTGGCTTTGGAACGGTTAGGGTGGCTATTAAACATTAAGAAGTCCCATCTACAGCCCATGAAGGTCCAGCAGTTCTTGGGCATGATCCTAGATTCGCAGAATAAGGAATGTCGTCTTCCACCCAAAAAATTGTTTAGCTTACGTCAGCAGGTCTTGAACACCTCCAAAAGCCCTTCCATGTCTCTCAGGAAAGCAATGTCCCTCCTGGGTTCTCTGTCATCCTGCATCCCCGCGGTCTGGTGGGCCTAGTTCCACACAAGGGTGCTACAGGGCGAGGTTTTACGCCATCAAAAGATCCTGGGCGGTTATCTAGAAGGCCAGATGACTCTGTCCCAACATACTTTGAGTTCCCTTGAGTGGTGGCTAGACGAGAACAATCTAGCCAGAGGGGTACCCTGGGAATATAACATAACCCGGGTAGTCACCACAGATGCAAGCCCTACGGGTTGGGGGGCCCACATGGGGGAAATCTTGATCCAGGACCTGTCGGATAGTAATCAGTTGGGGATGTCCTTCAACCTGAAAGAGCTAACAGCCGTAGAGCAGGCAGTTAAAAGCCTTCTTGTGTATCTACAGGGTCACCATGTTCGAATATTCTCCGACAATCATGTCACCGTGGCTTACATCAACCACCAAGGCGGCACTCGGTCCAGGCCTCTGATGGAGGTAGCAGAAAGACTGTTCCAGTGGGCAGAGCAACATCTCCTGTCTTTAACAGCTCTGCACATAAAAGGAAAACACCACGGCAGACTTCCTAAGCCGCAACCTTCTAAAGCAGGGGGAATGGTCCTTAAAAGCATCCATCTTCAACCGGATAGTGCAAAAATGGGGGCAGCCAGAAGTGGACCTCTTCACCACCAGAGAGAACAGGAAGGTGCCTCGGTTCTGCTCCCTGAATCCCAGGGAGAACCCTCTGGCAGTAGATGCTCTTCTAATCAAATGGGACTTCAGGCTAGCATACGCCTTCCCTCCCCTGCCTCTACTACCCCTGGTGATGAGGAAAGTCAGGAAAGACAAAGCAAGGATTATAGTGATCACCCCGTTTTGGCCCAGGAGGGCATGGTTCTCATGCCTGAGGACCATGTCGGTATCCGACCCTTGGGTCCTACCAAACATCCCAGACCTCTTGTCCCAGGGTCCAGTTTACCATCCTCAGGTAGCTGGCCTACATCTGACGGTGTGGATTTTGAGCGGGCACTGCTAAAAGAGAAAGGTTTTTCCCCGGCCCTAATTAACACCCTGCTTAAAAGCAGAAAGCCGGTTACAACCAAAATCTACGTGAGGATCGGGAAGAGATTCCTTCAGAGCTCAGGGGTAGTAGCTGGACAGTCCACTCAATTAGCTCAGATCTTAGAGTTCTTGCAAAAAGGTCTGGACATGGGACTCTCCACCAGCACCTTTAACGTACAGGTGTCGGCTCTAGGGGCACTGTTCAACTGCAACATCACCAGTAACCAATGGATCAATAGGATCATTAAAGCAACAGGCACGTCCAGACCGTTAGTGAAAAATAAATTTATGCCATGGGATCTAAACCTAGTTCTTACGGCCATGACAGAGGCCCCGTTTGAACCTATATCATCAGCTTCCATGAAAAACCTGTCCCTTAAAGTGGCTCTCCTGGTGGCGTTGACATCAGCCCGTAGAGTGAGTGATATCCAGGCGCTATCTACACTTCCTCCTTACATACAATTCAGGGATGACAGGGTAATTCTTACACCCGATCCAGCATACCTGCCTAAAGTAGCCTCCAGTTTCCATAGAACTCAGGAGATAGTTCTTCCATCCTTCCTCCCTAATCCCACAAACGATAAGGAAAGGAAATTACACACTCTAGATGTTAGGAGATATCTCCTAGAGTACCTGGCGGTTACCGACCCCTGGAAAAAAGATAATGCCTTATTTATTTCCTATCAGGGCACTAGGAAGGGCCTTAGGGCTTCAAAAAGTTCGCTAGCGAGATGGATTAGGGAGGCCATTTCTTTAGCATACACCTCAAAAGGCAAACCGGCCCCTGGCAAGCTTAGGGCGCATTCCACCAGGGCCATGGCAACCTCTTGGGCAGAGAGATCGGAGGTCTCGATCGACCAGATATGTAAAGCAGCCACTTGGTCCTCTCCGAGCATCTTCTACAACCATTATAGACTAGACCTGGGTGCTTCCTCAGACCTCTCCTTTGGTGTCAGGGTTCTGCAGGCTGTAGTCACTCCCTAAAGTAATTATTACTCTCTGTAATTCTCTCAGGTGGTGCTGTCATGGACGACCGAATAAAGTCGAAGTTACTCACCGGTTAACGGTATTTTTCGGAGTCCATGACAGCACCCGTATATTCCCTCCCTTTAGTATAATTTGGGTGTGCACTTCTTCCTCTTATATGTACACGGGTAATTAATAGTCGTGTAGAGTATTGTATATAAATTATGCTATTAACCATTGCGGTCCTCTTGTGCTCTGTAAACCAACTGATACGAGGGAGAGGTGCCGCTCTTATGTATCTGCAGGATTTCCTGTTCCTGGAGGGCGGATCCCCTCTCTCAGGTGGTGCTGTCATGGACTCCGAAAAATACCGTTAACCGGTGAGTAACTACGACTTTCACCAGCTAATTATAGGGGGGGGGGGGTCACAGCTTAATTTTAAGGGACACTTCTTCATAGATTTGAATGTCCAAAGTGGACAAATTATTCAGAAACTATGTCTCCACATTCAGGATTCCCTGCGCTTTGGACGCAGCGGATACCCCGCTCCGCCCTGTTGTACGCACAGTGATTCCGCATGTGTTCATTGAATACATGCGGAATCACCGCATTGTATTCATAGACTGGGTTATTTATCCTGCGGAGACGGAGCGTCTCCGCAAGATAAATAGACATGCGGCGGACTGGAAAGACGCGCCGCATGTCCGGTTACGCAGGGCTGCCAGATGCGTTCCTGCACGCATAGTGGAGATGGGATTTCATAAAATCCCTCGACTATACTGTAGCATCTAGACTCTGCAGATTGGACGCTGCAGCTGTATGCAGCATCCAATCCGCATCAAATTCTGAACAATTACCATTCATTCCCCAGTAGTTTACAGTCGGAGCGGTCGCATTAGCAGCGCTCCGGCTGTAAACTGAGAAAGAGATAGATTTATGCCATGGGACTTGACTGAGTGCCAGACAGGTATGCTATATTGTTGGTTTGTTATTTTTTGATTTTTTTTACAGGAGAACAATAGCTTTGATATGGGATTGGAAGTATAATAAAGATTTTAAAACTGTGTAATGTATTCTTTCATTAAAATACTTTGTTCTCATTGTGTGTGTGTTTATTTAATCCTTGAATAACTCTAGGATTAGTAATGGATAGGTGTCTTATTGACACATCTCCATTAATAAGCCGGGCTTAATGTCACCTTACAATAGCAAGGTGACATTAACCCCTTATTAACCTCACTGGCCACCCCTAAAGTGCAAGTGGGAAGAACCCTACAAAGCTTCAGAATAGGCCCATCTAATAGATGCGCCTTATATGGGCAGCTGCGGGCTGCTGTTTTTAGGCTGGGGGGGCCAAGATCAATGGCCCCTTACCAGCCTGAGAATAGCAGCCCCCAGCTGTGAGTTTTGCCGGGTTGGTTCACAAACAGAGGGGGACCTCAAGTCGGGTTTTCATTCATTCATTCATTCTTTCTTTCTCTCCTGCTCGCTGTTGCCGGCAGAGCAGGAGAGAAGAATGACAGTGGCGTACAGCACCAGCCACCGGGGAACAGCGCTTATTGTAGCGCTTCTTCCCCGGCGGCCATCCGTGGACACGTAGGACAGTGTGAACTCTTCTCCGTGTGCACGTGTTCAGCACGTTTTGCTGACCATGCGCTCCCACAAACACTGACATGTCTCCGTGTTTTGCACATGGACACACGGTCCGTGAAAACACACTGACATATGCATAGACCCATTCATTTCAATGTGTCTACGTGTGTCAGTGTTTCCGGTATGTGAGGAAACTGTCACTACACATACCGGGGCCACTGACATGTGAAACCGGCCTTAGTGATAAAAAAGTACAAATTACAACTAAATAAAAGGATCTACAGTATTTGATAAATCTCTCTTACCTCTGAAGCAATATGGCAGAATTTTGAAAAACAAAAAACGACATTCTCAGGGGAGTAGCAGTAATTGCACACCAGCAAATGCTGATCACTTTTAACCTGCTGACAGGTCGTCTTTAAGTCGCTGAACAGAGCTAATATAATAAGTGGGTTCTCCAAATTCAAATCAAAGGCTCCAATTCATAAAAATAAGTTATAACTAAGTAACGATTTTTTATGTTGGTTACTATTTATTTACTTACTGTAGTGTGCCTACACATTAAGTTTTTATTCCAGTTCATATTCTAACTCATATTTGTTACTGGTCACAGTGTATCATATTTCATTTTATGGGGAGCAGAATGGAAGACAATATTACTGTATACGGGTCAGAATTGAGTACATTATTATTACTGTATGGGGGCAGAATAAGGGACATTATTACTGTATGGGGCAGAATGGGGACATTATTACTGTATACGGCTCAGAGTTGAGTCCATTATTACTGTACTAGATGGAGGGCGGTAATGTCACGATGGGGGCAGGCTTTGCAGTGTTGAGAATCTCTCCCCATGTGCTCACCCACCTATCCACTTTCTCTTTCCCCATGTGCTGACTTCTCCCGTCTGTGCTCTCTTCTTTGACCTGTCTACCCCATGTGTTATCCCCCTTGTCTTCTGTCTCTCTCCTTCCTGTGCTGTGTTCTCCCCTCATGTGCTGTCCCGTTTGAGCGGTCTCCCCCCGTGCGCTGTCTCTCTCACCCCTGTGCCTGACCGTGTACAGAACATACCACAGCTCCTGAGCAGGGGAAGAAGCAAAATACAATACTGACATTACAGCAGGAGATCACAGAGGATACATTTTGTGAGGTAAAATATTGTTTAAAAGCAGTCAGTGAAATATTTTACCTCACAAAATGAATCCTCTGTGATCCCCTGCTGTAATGTCAGTATTGTCTTTTGCTTCTTCCCCTGCCCAGGAGATGTGGTATGCTCCATAAATGGTCAGACACAGACAATTTTTAAAATGAACTTTCGTTCGTGGGAAAACCCCTTTAATGTGACTGGCTTCCTCTGTCTGTAGACACGTCGCACATCTGCCGCCGGGATCAGCCAAATGATTCACTGCGCCTGCGCGGAATTCACGAAGGTGCAGTGCGATGGTGTTCCGCTGGTGGTACCGCACAAGAGGCTGTGAGAGTGTGTGTGTGGTGCATACGGCGTATAGAGTGTGTGTGTGTGGTGAGACATGTTCTGCTGGTGATACCGTGCGATAGCTTGGTACCAGCAGCAGTTTCCATATTGAGACACCCATCACTTGGGTGTCCCAATATGGCGGTCGGTGGACTTCCTCCACTTGGAATTCTGTGATACGGTGACATGTAGACAGAACAGGAAATTAAAACATTACAAAGCAATTATATAAATAGATAGGGGCAGAATGGGAAACATTATTACTGTATGGGGCTCAGAATGGAGGACATTATCACTATATATGGGTCAGAGTTGAGTGCATTATTACTTACAGTATAGGGAGCAGAATGGGTGACATTATCACTGTATGGGGCAAAATGGGGACATAAAGCTTCTGCCGCATCACCAATCCTGTGAGCTCATCATAAATCAAGTCTGTGACATATAAGCTCAGTGGCCACTAGAGCTCCTATGTCACTGACTTGATTTATGATGAGTTTAGAGGGCTGGAGAATAGGCTGAAACACTCACTCCTGTGATAAAACAGGCAGGCCAGGATCTGTAGAATGTGCTGACCATGAACTGGAGCAACTCTGCATGGCCATACACATCCATTACACAGTACACAGCAGGGGCACATTTAGAAGATTATTTCAGTGCAGGAAAAAAAATTAACACATCCAGTTGTGTAACTTGATTTGACTAAAATGCACTTTGTTAATGTGACAACCTGTGTAAGTCCAAGATGGAAATATCAGAGTTTTCACTGGGGCGTGTACTTCTTCCTCCTGTATGACGTTGCTCAATCATAACCGTCCTGGGTTCGAATCCCACCAAGGACAACATCTGCAAGGAGTTTGTATGTTCTCCCCGTGTTTGCGTGGGTTTCCTCCGGGCACTCCGGTTTCCTCCCACATTCCAAAGACATACTGATAGGAAATTTAGATTGTGAGCCTTCAGGGACAGCGATGCTAATGTGTGCAAAACTGTAAAGCGCTGCGGAATTTGTTAGCGCTATATAAAAATAAAGATTATTATTATTATAACCACTCAGGGCAAAAAAGAACACTACCAGCGTTTTCTGTAAGCTGAACAATGAGAATAATTATCATCACAATGACCTATTCCAGTATATCAGTCTCAAACAATCTTGAATGCCTCTATTTTCCATTTTTTCTTATTACTGGGAAAAAAAGTATCATATTTTTAACAGACCAAACAGTTTGCAGCCATGAGGGCCACATCAATTGATGGTTGGGCCACAGAACTACAAGCACAGGTATGTATGCTACCATACTTGGATTTGTGTGTTACTTTATGGGGCCAGGGAAACAAATGGAATATTTTCTGTAATTGAAAAAAATAAACAAATAGCCAGGCTAGTAGCTTCTGCAAAGGCTTTTACATTACGTCATTTTTATATAAAAGTAATAAAAAGAATGAGAATGTTAAATTAAATATTCATTTGCCAATAGTTTCCTATGTTTGCTTGCCAGGAAAAAAAAAAAAGACAATATAGAACTCATAAATGAAGATGGCACACACACAAGTAAATCATTACAATAAATAAAATGTCTTGCAAACTTGTACAGTGCAACTAGCGCTCATAGCAATATTACAACTTGATGAACTGGTCCACCAGATGGCCGGGAGCTAAGCTCTGGTGATTTCATCATCCCCAAGTTACATAATTAGCTTCTCAGGTGCAGTGCACAGAAAAAAGCTGTGAGTTGATCCCCCCAGTAATAGCATATGTATTAGAATATTTGAAGGTTCATTTATCCACAAACATTTGGCCCATGTGTTTCAATATCATACAAGGCTTTTGGATGTAGGGTCTGATTAAGATCACTGGCAGGGCCGGCGTTAGGGGCAGGCAGACTAGGTATCTGCCTAGCGCCCCCGCTTCCCCAGGGGCACCAGTCAGTGGCATGATGCTAATAGCCGCTATGGGAGCCGTGAGTTAGGGGGGCTCAGAGCCAGTGCCGCCCCTCCCCGCATTCAACTGTATCAGCATTGTGGATGCCAATACAGTGAAAAGCAATGATGGAGGAGAGAGCTTCTATGAGGGGGCTGCATTGTATTCTATGAGGGGGCTCCATTGTACTCTATGAGGGGACTGCATAATACTCTAATGGGGATGCATTATGCTCTAATGGAGGTTGCATTATACTCTATTGGACTATGTGGAGAGTATTATACTATATGGACTATATGGTACCTGCATTATACTGTATTGAGGACTATGGGGAATGCATTATACTATGTGAAGAACTATGAGTTGTATTATACTATGTGGAGTGCATTATCGTACATGGAGGACTATGGGGGTGCATTACACTAGATGGAGGACTATGGAGAGTGTATTATACTATATAGAGGACTATGAGGAGCATTATACTATATGGATGACTAAGGTGTACTACAATGGGGAAAAAAGTATTTAGTCAGCCACCAATTGTGCAAGTTCTCCAACTTAAAAAGATGATAAAAGGAAGAAACGTGGATATCACCCACGCTGCTGTAACAATAACGATCCAGGCAAATAGATGATGAACGATGGTTATTTATTTTGCATTTCTCAACACGTTTCGAAGTCAGAGCGACTTCTTCCTCAGGATATTTTCCACCATAATTCGCAAAATAAATGTTGCCAAATCAGACAAGGTGATTTTCTGGATTAGTTTTCTCATTTTGACTCTCATAGTTGTGGTCTACCTATGATGTCAATTACAGGTCTCTCATCTTTTTAAGTGGGAGAACTTGCACTATTTGTGGCTGACTAAATACTTTTTTTCCCCACTGAGTATGGAGGACTATGGGGTACATTATACTATATGGAGGACTATGAGGAGTGCATTATACTAAATGGAGGACTATGAGGAGTGTATTATACTATATGAGGACTATGAGGAGTGTATTATACTATATAGTAAATGCATAAATGTTAACAAGACACAAATTCATTTGAAGCAAATATCAAATAAAATAGTAATATGCATCATGACAAGGCATTATGTTCAAAATAAGCAATAAAGTGCAAATCACTAAGGTGAATCACAATTGCTAATGCAAGCTGCCAATGTGTCTTTATGGACTATTATGGGGAGTGTATTAAAGTATTCTATATGGAGGACTATGGGATGCATTATACTATGGTGGGGTATCTATGGTGCCGTGGTCAGCGGTCCACTCAAGTGGGGGTGGTGGTAACTCTTCCTCAGGCCCCCTTGAGTCTCTGCCTCCACCCTTCAAACCTTCCCCAGTCCCACTGCCCACTCTTAGAAAAACTCCACTTCTGTGCCACATCCTCACCAATCACACATTAACAGTTCCCACTAAACACCATATTACATATATATCCATCAGCTTTTGTTTTGGGGAAAAGATTTTTTTAAGCCGCCACCACAATAAGGTAGTCTTTTGGCCGGGTCCTACTCTACTCTAACTTTTTTAAAAATTGTTCAAATATCCAATACTATTTTTAGGGATTTTTTTTAAGGGAATGTGTCACATATTTTAAAATGACCGATAATACCACATACAAGGGACAAATACTGTCACACCATGACCAGTCCATATATTACCACCACATACTGACCAAATAGTACCACATACAAGGGACAAATGCCATCACACAATGGCCGGACCACATATTACCCCCACATAGTGACCGAATAATACCGCATAAAAGAGACAAATAAAGTAACATCGTGGCCGGACCACGTATTACCACGATATAGTGACTGAATAATACCACATACAAGGAGCAAGTACTATTATACCATGACCTGATTGCATATTAGCACCACATAGTGACCGAATACTACAATATTGATCATCAATAAAAAAAACACGAACATTACCATAAGTGACATTACACACAGGAACTCTGTACATCGTGTCAGTGTACAGGTATACAGTGATCACCAGTGACATTATACACAGGAGCTCTGTATATAGTGTAATTGTACAGGCAGGGCAGGCGTTAGAGGCAGGCAGACCAGGCAGCTGCCTAGGGCCCCCGCTCCCCAGGGGCCCCCAGCTAGCGGTACATCATGCAGCTGCTATGGGGCCCCTGTGAGGCAGGGGGGCCTGCCTGCCCCTAGCGCCGACTCCCCCGCCGCTGCATTGAACTGTACCGGCGTCGTAGACACCGGTAGAGTTCACAGCAATGATGGAGGAGAGAGCGTCAGCTGACGCTCCCTCTCCCATCATTCCCCGCTCTGCCTCTGACACAGCGGGTGCACGATGACATCATCGCGCTCTCACTGTGTTCCAGGCAGAGCAGGAGACAGGAGACAGCCGGGAGCAGAGCGGGCACAAGGAGAAGGTGAGGAGTGTTTTTTTTTTTTAAATGCAACAGTGAGTACTGTACCATGGTGCTGTGCTGGAGGGGGCTGTGTACCGCTGTGCTGGGGGGAGCTGTATACCATGGTGCTGGGCAGGGGGGCCTGTATACCATGGTGCTGTGCTGGGCTAGGGGGGAGCTGTATACCTTGGTGCTGTGCTGTGCTGGGGGAAGCTGTATACCATGGTGCTGTGCTGGTGTGAGCTGTATACCATGGTGCTGTGCTGGGGTGAGCTGTATACCATGGTGCTGTGCTGGGGTGAGCTGTATACCATGGTGCTGTGCTGGGGGGAGCTGTATACCATGGTGCTGTGCTGGGGGGAGCTGTATACCATGGTGCTGTGCTGGGGGGAGCTGTATACCATGGTGCTGTGCTGGGGGGAGCTGTATACCATGGTGCTGTGCTGGGGGGAGCTGTATACCATGGTGCTGTGCTGGGGGGAGCTGTATACCATGGTGCTGTGCTGGGGGAGGGGGGCTGTATACCATGGTGCTGTGCTGGGGGGGGAGGCGGGCTGTATACCATGGTGTGGTGCTGGCTGGGGGGAGGGGGGCTGTATACCATGGTGCTGTATACCATAGTGCTGTGCTGGGTTGAGGGGAGCTGTATACCATGGTGTGGTGCGGTGCTGGGGGGAGGGGGGCTGTATACCATGGTGCTGTGCTGGGGGGCTGAATACCATGGTGCTGTGCTGGAGGGGGGCTGTAAACCATGGTGCTGTGCTGGGGGGCTGTATACCATAGTGCTGTGGTGGGGAGGGGGGCTGTATACCATGGTGCTGTGTTGGGGGGAGGGGGGCTCTATACCATGGTGCTGTGCTGTATACAATGGTGCTGTGCTGAGGGGACTGTGCTATATCCCAATGTGCTGGGGGGGCTGTGCTGTATACTATGGTGCGGTGCTTTATACCATGGTGCTGTGCTGTATACCATGGTGCTGGGGGGTGGCTGTGCTGTATACCATGTGGGGCTGTGCTGGGGGAGAGGGGGGCTTTGCTCTGCTGTATACCATGTGGGTCTGTGCTGTATACCAAGGTGCTGTACTGGGGGAGGGGGGCTGTGCTGTATACCATGTGGGGTTGTGCTGTATACCATGATGCTGTGCTATAAACCATGTGATGCTGTGCTATCTACCATGTGGTGCTGTGCTATATACCATGTGGGCTGTGTTATATACTATGCGGCTGTGCTATATACTATGTGGGCTGTGCTATAAACTATGTGGCTGTGGTATATACCATGGGGGGTACATTATATTCTATGGGGGAGGCTGTGTTGTATAATATAGGGGGGCTACATTATATTCTATGGGGAGGTGGGCTGTATCATTCTATTCGGGGCTACATTATATTCAATGGGGGCTGTATTATATTTATTATATTCTGTGGGGTTATTGCATCATACTCTATGAGGGGGCTACATTATACTATATGAGGAGGCTACATTGTATTCTATGGGGGGCTAAATTATATTGTATGGGGGGCTTCATTATACTTTGAGGGGGCTACATTATATTCTATTAGGGCTGCATTATACTATATGAGTAGGGCTACATTGTATTTTATGGAGGGGCTACATTATACTATATAAGGGGCTGCATTATATTCTATGGGGGGCTGCATTATACTCTGAGGGGGCTGCATTATACTCTGAGGGGGCTGCCATATATTCTATGGAGGAGCTGCATTATATTCTATGGGGGGTTACATTATATTCTTCTGGGATGGCTGCCTTATGCTCTAAGGGGTGGCTGCATTATACTATAAGAGGGGGCTGCATTATATTCTATGGGGGGTTACATTATATTGTATGGCGGGGCTGCTTTATACTCTGTGGGGTGGCTGCATTATACTTTATGGGGTGGCTACATTATACTATATGTGGGTTGCATTATACTGTATCGAGGACTATGGGGAATACATTATACTATGAACTATGGGGTGGATTATACTATGGGAAGTGAATTGTACTACATGGATGACTGGCGGTGTATTATACTATATGGAGCACTATGAGGAGTGTATTATACTATATGGAGGACTGAGCAGTGTATTTTAATATATGGAGGACTATGAGGAGTGTATTATATTATATGGAGGACTATGGGGTGTAAACTGCAGATATGCTGCTGATCACATGATACTGTATGGGAACAGATTGATCCATTAGTGATAGTTCTGTCCCCATCATTCTTTCTCAGACGGTGGAAAGAGGCCGGGAAACAAGTGTTGAATGACATAAATATTGTTGATCACACTAATTTAGCGGCCTGAACTCAGCGCATGTAAATACAACCAAAATGCTTCTGCGTGAAGTGCAATATGTTAGCATTTGGGCCCCATTTTAAACTTTGCCTAGGGCCCCACTTTCCCTAAAACCGGCCCTGTGTACAGGGTAACACACTAACTCACCAATGACGTCTCTAGTTGAAGTGCTTCATCTGTTTTTCTTCTTCATCCAGCACAGACCACCATAACTTCATCCAGCCAGGACTTGTCTCTGCAGAAACTAACACAGTTATCTAGAGCACCGCTTCCAGAGCAAATTCCCCACATCTTCCCCAACTTCTGCACAACTTCAGAAGAAGACAATGGCAAAATAGTGCCACCCTGCACAGTAACAAGACCCCCCTCCCATTTAAAACAATATCTTCATAAATAAAATACATCACAGCAGTAATAATATCTCTTAATTAGGTCCTATAATAATAATGTCCCACATCCGTAACATAGCATTATACATAATACAAGATACAATGTGAAATAAATGTCACTATATATAACAAGAGGATGCTATATAATATAGGATGGCGCTATATATCACAGAAAGCAATGCTATATAATAAAGGACAGAGGAATATATAACAATAGGAAATGCTATATAATGTGGGACAAATCGCTCAGCGTGCATCCTTTAAAGTGGTGGTCCGTAACTAAATTATATTTTCATCCTAAACTCTATTTGATGCCATAATCTAATCTTGGACTGGAATTCTCAAATTAAGTGTCATAAAATAGGAAGTATAAAAAAATAAAGCAGTTAGATAGTGTGAGGAGGGAAGGATAGGGGATTTTTATTAAAGTATATTAGAAAAAAGATTAGATTATGATATTAAATGAAATTTAGCTTCGGACCACCCTCTTAATAGCCTGTCTAAACACAGACCACAGTAAATGACTGCCGATTGGTAATGGTTTACCGATTGGTGGTCATTTTGTGGCATCGGTTGCTCCGTGTAAACATACCGCTATACAGAATAAATATTTACATCCAGTAACTCGCAACTGACAACTCGTAATTACAAGCCTTTGTCTTCTTCATCTTGTCAAATCTTCTTGTCAACGTCCTTACGCCAGGACTCGGTCATTGCAGTTTGCTGCACTAATCACCACATCATTGAAAATAAAAAAATTCACATACATGTACACATTTGTTTCCTGAATAAGAAATCCCCCATATTGCTTCACTAAATACAGACGTACACCCACCAGTAATCTATAATTAGTTATTATGCAACCCACTATTCCAAATATAAATTGTACACCACCACTGTGCCCACACTTACTATAAAAAGCCAAGATCACCACTTAAATATATACATTAATTAGCACCTGTACTAGTTCCCCCAATTCATTGCCAGTCACACTCCTGCTTCCTCAATGCCCCCCACACTGTATTCATCATCATTTACTGTCCCCCATCCCCCAGTTTCAATACATCACCATCTACTGTCCCCCATCCCCCACCCTCTATTCATATTTCATCATCATTTACTGTCCCCCATCCCCCACCCTCTATTCACCATTACCGTCCCCCATCCCCCACCCTCTATTCATCATTTACTGTCCCCCATCCCCCAGTTTCAATACATCACCATTTACTGTCCCCCATCCCCCACCCTCTATTCATATTTCATCATCATTTACTGTCCCCCATCCTCTATTCATCATTTACCATCCCCCATCCCCCACCCTCTATTCATCATTTACCGTCCCCCATCCCCCACCCTCTATTCATCATCATTTAATGTCCCCCATCCCCTAGTCTCAATACATCATTTACCCCCCATTCATCATTGGCTCTCACCTCATACCCATTTAATTTATTTTATTAAATAAAATTTGTTTTTTTATACTTACCTCCCATAGGCTGCTCTGCAGCTCCACTTCTGGTAGTCGGGACTGTGCTACATTTCATATCATATACCTCATTAAACACACTCTCCATTTGGAGATTCGCGGTCGGAAGTGAAGCCATGTTCTCAATGGACCGGAAGTACTCCACCGGATGTGATGTTTTTGCGTTCCTTATTCCGGAAGTAGCGTCAAAAAAGCAGGGGATTTAGCTCAAGACATTCTGATATCCACATTTAGCATGGGCAAGAAACTGGGTCTGAGCAGAAAAAGTAAATTAATGTGCATGCAAAATGTAATTGCATATGAACACATGACCTTTACACATAGAAAACCAAAAGCAAAACACAAAACAAATATCCTGGATTAAAAAAGTAAACAAATATATTGCAAAAATTGCATGAAGGTAGTAATAATAGTAATAATAAGGGTATTTAGTTAACATAATTTTGATCAAAATAATGTAGAAGCCATCCCGCCAAGTCACGGCAACCCTTGTGGGACAGTCCTAACTCTTGTATTTAAAACCTTTCCACTTGTCAAGTGACGTAAATGAACAAGGACAGAGGGACTGAACCACCAGTAATAGTATAGGCCAGACAGGATGGATTTTCCAACTCAGAAACAGGGCGGTCACACCCTTATATGCACAGAATGCACATTGAAACAAATAAGAAACTGGGTCTGAGCAGAAAAAGTAAATTAATGTGCATGCAAAATGTAATTGCATATGAACACATGACCTTTACACAGAGAAAACCAAAAGCAAAACACAAAACAAATATCCTGGAATAAAAAAGTAAAAAAATATATTGCAAAAATTGCATGAAGGTAGTAATAATAAGGGTATTTAGTTAACATAATTTTGATCAAAATAATGTAGAAGCCATCCCGCCACGTCACGGCAACCCTTGTGGGACAGTCCTACTCTAGTATTTAAAACCTTTCCACTTGTCAAGTGACGTAAATGTGAACAAGGACAGAGGGACTGAACCACCAGTAATACTTTTTTATTCCAGGATATTTGTTTTGTGTTTTGCTTTTCTCTGTGTAAAGGTCATGTGTTCATATGCAATTACATTTTGCATGCACATTAATTTACTTTTTCTGCTCAGACCCAGTTTCTTATTTGTTTCAATGTGCATTCTGTGCATATAAGGGTGTGACCGCCCTGTTTCTGAGTTGGAAAATCCATCCTGTCTGGCCTATACTATTACTGGTGGTTCAGTCCCTCTGTCCTTGTTCACATTTACGTCACTTGACAAGTGGAAAGGTTTTAAATACAAGAGTTAGGACTGTCCCACAAGGGTTGCCGTGACTTGGCGGGATGGCTTCTACATTATTTTGATCAAAATTATGTTAACTAAATACCCTTATTATTACTATTATTACTACCTTCATGCAATTTTTGCAATATATTTTTTTACTTTTTTATTCCAGGATATTTGTTTTGTGTTTTGCTTTTGGTTTTCATTTAGCATGGGCACCAGCCTGGGACCTGGGGAGCAGAAGAAAAGAGAGGGGGGCCCCCCAGAGTCATCTTAGGGCCCCGTCACACATAGCGACGCACCAGCGATCCCCACAACGATATTACCTTGAACTTGCCAAACAGGCAGCTTCACCAGCAATCAGCACCAGCGGCACGCAAGTAACAAGCGACGCACGACGCTTAGTTACCCACTGTGTACATTAGTTACCAGCGCGCTGGTGCAGGGAGCTGGTAACCAAGGTACACATCAGGTTTCTAAGCTGCGTGCGGCACTTAGAAACCCGATGTGTACCTTAGTTACCAGCTCCTTGCACCAGCGCGCTGGTAACTAAGGTACACATCGGGTTTCTAAGCAGCGCGCGCCACTTAGAAACCCGACGTTTACCTTAGTTACCAGCGCGCTGATCACTGGTCTCCATCCTGTCACACACAGCAATGCTTTCTGGCCAGCGGGAGACCAGCGATCAAAAAAACGTCCTGGCCATTCCAGGACGATCAGCGATAACCGGCAGGGTTGCCGGTCGCTGATCAGCGTCACACACAGCGATCTTGCTGGTGAGATCGCTGTTGCTTCACAAAACTTGTGACTATGTGTGACGGGGGCTTTAGTCTTCATGTTTCCAATTTACTCTAAGGGATAGGATTCTCCTCTCATATGGCTATCTACATTGAGCTTCCTACTGAATATCTTTGAATATCTACTGAATGTATTTGTAACTTCTGTCCTATCAACAATATTGTAGGGAGATAATCTTCTTACCGAACACTATCTCATTGTAGAGTAACATCTGCACCCACTGAGAGATAGCTATACAATATAGTCTATTGCCTGCAGTGGCTCTTTCACTCAGCTTTTGCATATATACACTTAAGCACTTTATGTGGGTGGTGGTGTAGGCTTTGGTGAGGGAGTTCCTGTTGAAGGGTCAAGTAGGGGCAGTTTACGTGGAGCGGGGGCGCCCTAGGTGGCCAACCTCCACTGTCAGCAAGGAGAACGGAGGAAATGATTCTGTCTCCCTTAGATTATTTCTGCAGGACTTGATATTATTGCTGACGTTAGATAATTCATGACCCTTACATGCTATGGTATTTTGTGTTGGCTATTTTAATAAATACAAATAAAAGTGAATTTTCATAGGGTTTTTTCTCTTTGGTGTCCCACAAATATAGACCCTGGTCCATTCTATTTTGGCTTTTCAATAATAAAATTTCCCCACAAGATGTTAACTTATCATATTTGCTTTATATATGATTGATTTTTTCTATTTATGTACGCATGTTATTCTCCTATATCTGTCAGCCATGTACATGTATATAATGCCAGCTGAATTGTGAAATAAAATTGGTACAAACTATTATATAGTGTTTATAATGCCGGCACATTTTCCCACTTTCAGTATGGAGTCTCCTGTCTGCTCTGTTGAGAGCTCCTGGAGCATTTAGGCTTTCAGCTGTGCACTGTTAGCCACTCCCATCTCCTATATGATCTGAGCCATGGTGGCTAGCGCTCATTGTCAGAGTAGCTTTTGCTGCATGGCTGGAGGTTGTTGGTGGTGGTTTTTAGGGTGGGAATTTGGTGGAGTTATCTGTGACTGTTGCTAGATTTTGAGTGTGTGATAATTCCCTTTCGTCTCCTACTGTGGTTTAGTCACATCCTCTGCTCCCCCCAATGCATACCTCTGTTATTTGCGTGTGTATGTTTGTATGTTTGGTATTTTTCGTTACCCCAGTTCGTATTACGTTGCTAGTCTGGTTGCTGTATTACTGTACACTACTACTCCCCTCTTCCCTGGGTAGGGGAAGGGTACAGACTGAGACTGGATTCAGAAGCTAAGGCAGAGGTCTCAAACTGCATTCCTCAAGGGCCGCAAACAGATCATGTTTTCAGGATTTCCTTGTATTGTACAGGTGATAATTTAATTACCTGCACAGATGATTCCAGCACCTTGTGCAATGCTAAGGAAATCTTGAAAACACGCATAGTTTGCGACCCTCGAGGAATGCAGTTTGAGACCCATGAGCTAAGGCAAGGTACGTGGCCCCAGCATCTTCACCATCAGAATTAATCTGGGGAACAGGGCATGCTAGGGTGCTCCTACTGTTAGGAACAGGGAAGGAGCCTCTGGTCCCAGGACACCCATCAATAACACCCATTGATTATGTGACTAATTGAGTTGGTGTTACCCGCTTTTAGGGACAGATTAGATTATTACAATAGTTACCTTATATATTACATGCTCCTGGTAGCTTTTTTTATATAAAAATATCTATCTGTACTAAGTTTATAATAGTTTGCATTGATGTAGATTTTTATGCTTTTGTTTTTTTAAAGGGTAATTGTTTTGTTCTGTACTGTCATTGTGATTAAATTGTATATTAATAAAGTTTTTTTTATAATATTCATAAAAGACTTTGCTTATACCTTATTATAAGGATTATACACATAGTGTAGAGGATTGCAATGTTTAGTAAATTGTATGATTTATAAAATACAGTCACGGGTTAAGATTCAAAGAGCACAAAGAAGGTGATGACGGGGGCATCAGTAGACTCCCACTGCAATGGCAACCGGGTATATAAAGATTGTGTAGCGCGGGGGGGGATGAGGTGGGGTTAAGGAGAGTGGTATGGGTGTCCAAATCAGCACCGGAATCATGCCACTATTTTTCCATCAACATACCCATTTGAGGCAGGACGAGTTGTAGTTTTGAATGATGCCATTCATTCAACCATATAATCTTCCAAAAAAATAGAAAAAAAAAACCCAAATGGAGTGAAAGGGTGAAAAACTCTTGATTCTGCCACTGGTTTTTCAGTTTTTGTTTTACAATGTTCAACAAGCAGTGTTCAACATGGTTGGGGTTATATGTGATTGTCTCTCTGTATATGAAGCCCCCTATGTTTCCTGCTGCTTCTTGTTGTATATTGAGGGCAGCAGTGATCACTTCCATCATGGTCACTGTGCAAGAAGTCTAGACATACACCACACACTAAAAAAGAGATTTTTTTTTCAAATAACAATAAGCAACATACAGTAGTAGTGAAAATATTACTGGCCCTTTAAGACATAAAAGAATGATTACAGTGACTTTCAGGTCCGGCCCAGTGGAGACCACAGAACTTGCTGTGGACATTGTGGACCTGTTGAGAGCCACTGGCCACAAAGATCCAGAGAAAGGTGAAGAAACCCCCCAGAGAGTTCTGCCTCGGTGGGGGAAAAAACCTTCCTGACCCCAGTTCTGGCGATCGGATGCTTCCCTGCATCACGTCTGTCCTGCTGCATATTGCTGTATATCTCTATGTAATTATTACAGAGTACAAACATCCTGCTGCCAGGAGCTTACAATACAGCAAAATATATATACTATATACCTACAATTTATACTATATACACACTGAATATGGGGGAATATACACAAAATCCACACGACACACAATCTAAGCTATATACATATAATCTACACTCTGCACAATCCACGGGCAGCATAGATCAGGCACAGCCTGTATGAATCATAGAATCGTAGAGTTGGAAGGGACCTCCTGGGCCATCTGGTCCAACCCCCTGCTCAAAGCAGGATTCGCTAAATCATCCCAGTCAGATGTCTGTCCAGCCTCTGTTTGAAGACATCCATTGAAGGAGAACTCACCACTTCTCGTGGCAGCTTGTTCCACTCATTGATCACTCTAACTGTCAAAAAGTTTTTTCTAATATCTAATCTGTCTCCTCCCATTCAGTTTCATCCCATTGCTTCTAGTCTTTCCTTGTGCAAATGAGAATAAAGATGATCCTTCTACAATGTGACAGCCCTTGAGATATTTGTAGACAGCTATTAAGTCTCCTCTCAGTCTTCTCTTTTGCAAACTAAACAATCCCAAATCCTGCAACCTTTCCTCATAAGACAGGGTTTGCAGACCGGTCACCATTCTGGTTGCTCTTTTCTGAACTTGCTCCAGTTTGTTGATGTCTTTTTTAAAATGTGGTGCCCAAACTGGACACAATATTCCAGATGAGGTCTGACCAAAGAGGAGTAGAGGGAAATAATGACTTCACGTGATCTAGACTGTATGCTTCTGTTAATACATCCTAGAATTGCATTTGCTTTTTTTGCTGCTGCATCACACTGTTGACTCATATTCAGTTTGTGATCTATTAGTATACCCAAGTCTTTTTCACATGTGCTGTTGCTTAGGCCTATTCCTCCCATTCTGTATATGCTTTTTTCATTTTTATTGCCCAGATGTAGTACTTTGCATTTGTCCCTGTTAAAAACCATTCTGTTAGTTGCTGCCCACTTCTCCAGTTTATTTATATCTTTTTGAATCCTCTCTCTCTTCTCTAGTATTAGCTATCCCTCCTAGCTTTGTGTCATCAGCGAATTTAATCAGTTTACCCTCAATTCCTTCATCTAAATCGTTGATAAAGATGTTGAACAATACAGGGCCCAGGACAGAGCCCTGTGGTACCCCACTTGAGACATTCTTCCAACTGGATGTGCAGCCATTTACGACCACTCTTTGGGTCCGATCACTAAGCCAGTTATGAATCCACCTAACAGTTGCCTTGTCCATTCCATACTTAGTCATTTTTTCAATAAGAATTGTATGAGAGACTTTGTCAAATGCTTTGCTGAAGTCAAGATATACTATATCTACAGCATTTCCTTGATCCACCCAATCAGTGATTCCGTCATAGAAGGAAATTAAGTTAGTCTGACATGACTTATTAGTTACAAACCCATGCTGACTCTGTTTAATCACTTCATTCTTATCCAGGTACTGACATACATGTTGTTTAATAATTTGTTCAAATATCTTTCCTGGTATAGAAGTCAGACTCACCGGCCTATAGTTGCCTGGGTCCACCTTCTTCCCCTTTTTGAAGATAGGAACAACATTTGCTCTTCTCCAGTCTTCTGGGACTTCTCCTGTTCTCCAAGAAATTTTCAAATATTATGGAGAGGGGTTCAAAAATTTCTTTTGCTATCTCCTTCAGTACTCTGGGGTGTAATTCATCTGGACCTGGAGACTTGAATTCATTTAGGTTAGCTAAGTCTTTCCTCACTATCTTTCTGTTTATAGATATCCTGGATTCTTCTATACCCTTAATAGGACAGTGAAGAACAGTTGATGTCACATTTCCTTTCTGAGAGAAAACAGATGCAAAATAGGAATTTAAAAGTTCGGCCTTCTCAACATCCTGTCTTACCATTTCATCATTTTCATCCTGTAAAAATCCTATAGCATCTTTGACTTTTCTTTTACTTTTGACATATCCCCAAAATCCTTTATTATTGCTTTTGACATCTCTTGCAAGCCTCAATTCATTGTCAGCTTTAGTTAATCTGATTTGTGCCCTGCAGGTTCTACAGACAGCATTATATTCTTCTTTAGATATGCCTCCCTCTTTCCATTTTATAAACATTTTTTTCTTCCTTTTTAGCATGTGCTTAAGTTCTGTGTTCATCCATCCTGGCTTCCTTAAATGCTTCCTATTCTTCCCTCTTTTCGGAATTGTTAACAATTGTGCTTTGAGAATTTCATTTTTCAAGATTTCCCATCCTTCCTGGACATTTTTGTCTTTAAGGATATCCAGCCATTGGATCCCTCCAATTCTCTTTCTGAATCCCTTAAAATCTGCCTTTCTGAAATCTAACCTTGACGTCTGAGTCTTCACAGGTCTTCCTCCTCTAGTTATCCAAAACTCTAAAATAGCATGGTCGCTACCTCCTAGGGTCCCAGCCACTTTTACCTCCTCAACCATTTCCTCCCTGTTTATAAGGATTAGATCCAAGGTAGCAGTTCCCCTTGTTTTCTCCCCTACCTTTTGGAAGATAAAGTTGTCAGCAAGAGAGGATAAGAATTTCCTTGACCTGTTAGTTTTGCCTGAGAGAGATTCCCAACAAATGTCTGGATAGTTGAAATCTCCCATGACAGCTATGTCATATTTTTGGGAGAACTTGGCCATTTGATGCATAAAGAGTTCATCCATATCTTCAGCTTGCACAGGCGGCCTGTAGTAAATGCCTACAATGGTGTCCTTTCCATTGTTCTGTCCTTGTATTCTTACCAAAACAGTTTCCACAGAACTCCCAGTCTCTGAAGCTTCAATCTCTGTGCAGATATACGCGTTTCTAACATACAATGCGACACCTCCTCCTCGTTTATCAAGTCAGTTTCTTGCAAATAAGTTGTATCCTTCTAGTCTTGTATTCCAATCATGTGTATTGTCCCACCAAGTTTCAGTGATTCCAATGACATCATATTTCTTTTCCTGCGTTAGTAGTTCCAATTCTCCTTGTTTGTTGCCCATGCTTTGTGCATTAGTATAGAAACATTTTAGTTTGTGATTGGTTTCTCTATCTCCAATATTTTTATTAATTATATTCTTTTGTCTTTGTTCTTCCTGTACACAGCCAAGTACGTTTGACTCCGAAATGCTGCAGTTTTTCAGAGAAAAACATACTATGATAGCCGACAGGGACCGAGCCACGCTATAGACTAGTCAGACAGGCAGGTCTCTGCCTCTGAGTGCGTATAGCCTGAGACCTGTCAATCCAAGGTGGTGGGCGGGTGTCGCACCCCCACCGATCAGACATTGATGACCTATCCTAAGATAGGTCATCAATGTTAAAGTAGTGGACGACGTCTTGTTGCCAAATATTGAGCCTAGAAGCTCCCTGGATTCTGGTATTGGTTGTTTGTGGATTCCTGTGATTGCCCCAGCTTGTACCTTGATCTTCTTCCATTATTCCCCCTGCTCCGACCTCAGCTCATTTGACTGCATTCTAAGTACCTGGCATCTGACCCCGACTAACCCGCTAACTGCGGCTTTCGATTTCTGTCCATGTCACTGCAGTTTCTCATCTGGCTAGCTAAACGTTGTTTGCCTCTGGTTCACTCCTCCAACCAGCAGACCCTCCGTGGAAGCAATCTGGACCCTGTTGTAAGAACAGATCTCTGCACAGGGCTTAAACGGAGCCAATGCCGGAATCTGTCAAGTGGAATGACCAGCTCCAAGTCTGTCTATGGTAGCCTTTTTGAACTCTGACAAATGGTACATAGCCCTTTTGGTTGTTATACGGTTAGATGGACCACCACTTTCCATGAAAGACACCACAGGTGATGTATTGCCAAAGTTGTGCCCATGTGCTTCCTCTATCGATGTGGCATCTCGATGACTGCGCGCGCCGCACATGACCATGGACTGGTCACACGTGGCCTCAGGAGGCGCCTAGTTATAGGCAATGCTGGAAGTGATCTCTGTTTTCTGCCACACACAGTTCAATGTGGCGCTCCATGGTCCTGAACTTATCGGGGGGAACAGCAGCAACTTCACAATAGAATTTTCCATTCCAATCTGCTGCAGAGAGAGACACCATGAAGATTCATTTCTCAATACTGTACACGACCGTACTGAGGAGACATTCATTGACTGAGTAAGTGTTCAGGGGTATGCAGTCGGAAGTCACAGCAAAAGTCCAGTGTCTACCTCCTTGCTCCGACGCGGGGCATCCTTGATGCTACATACACCGAGGAGCACCTTGCAAGCTGTTTCTTTAAGATTGCTCCTTCAAGAGTTATTACACAATGTTGTCTCTTTGAAGTGAATTCCCCTGTAGTACCTCTATGGTTGTTGATCCTCATGCAATCTTATGATATGGGACTCTCTCGATTATATTTATTAAATTATAACTAATGCTGCCCTCCTGTGTTCATTTCTTAATATTGCGGCCCAGGCCATACATGAAATACCTTTCTTGTGACTTAATTTATTTACTCTACTAGGGGCAGGGCAGAACACATTTGGCCGCTTTATACATTTATATTCTTCTACAGTTCGTAGTAGCCATTAACTATTGTTTTCTCTAGAATATTGTATATTTTTTTTATCATAAAAAGCATAAAGCTCTGCCACCGCAAAAAGGTGTACCCAATTGGGACAGTGACTATGTAATTACTGGCTGTAAGTCATAATCATCAACATTGACATAAACACGTGAAATAGATCACTCCGTAATGACTCTATATAATAGATGAGTTTCACTTTTTGTATTGAAGAACTGAAATAAAGTAACTTTTTGATGATATTCTAATTTAGTGAGAAGCACTTGTATGTTGGATATAAATCAGATCATCTGGAGAAGAAATAAAAGGCACCAATTGTGTAGCTACTTACGTATCTGCGAATCCAAACCTCATGTACTTCTTCAATGGATTTCTTCAGGGTGTTGCATAGTCATAGCATGTACTTCAGGGTGGTGCATAGTCATAGCATGCATGACTAGACCAATGGGAAATACAAAAAGAATTGCAACACTCACTAGATCCTAGAAGGTATTTTTTTTATTCCATTACATGGATGACATCATAAAGGTGCAAGTGTGCAGGTGGCAGGGTAGGTTAACAGGTGAGACAAAAGACCTGACGGACTACGGCCGTTTCGCACCTTCTTTGCGCTTCTACGGTCCATAATGATTACGGCTCGTAGAAGCGCAAAGAAGATGTGAATAAAGAATGGAATTAAGAAATAACTTCTAGGATCGGGTGAGTGCTGCACTTCATTTTGTCCTTCCCGTTGGTCTATAAATTAGATCATACAACAGTTCTGGGTTCATATCTTACCTAGGACAACATCTGCAGGGAGTTTGTACGTTCTCCTCGTGTTTGTGTGCATTTCCTTCAAGTTCTTTTTTACTTGCACACTTCAAGAGACACATTGATAGGGAATTTAGATTGTGAGCTTCACTTTAGACAGTGATGATAATGACGACTGTAAAGCGCTGCAGTATATGTTGCCGCTAAATAAGTAATAGAATTCTAAAACCACATAACACATAGAAAAAAAAAAAGTCACATTTATTTTGAAATCTCTCTTTTAAAACATATGAACAATATGCAGAATAAACCATTCGTCATGTGTTAAATTCCAACAGTTCCAGCTAGTGACCAGCAGAGGTCAGGCTCACACACAGTATTGATTCACCATTCAGTGTATGGGCTGACAGTAATCTGAAGGTTTTTTTTTCTTTTTTTTTTTAGAAGATTGTAAAAAAATAACTTAAAACAAAAATCAACATTTGATTAAGGGTATGTGCACACGTAGTTTTTTTTGGTGTGCGGATTTTGGAGAGAAAATCGCAGGTAAATCCGCAGGACAAAAGTCCTGCGGTTTATCTGCGGTTTTACACCTCATAATGGATGAGGTGTAAAACTGCAGCGTTTCTGCACCAAACAATTGACATGCTGCGGATTGTAAACCGCGGAAAAATCCGCAGCATGTGCACAGCGTTTTTTAATTTCCATAGGAAATAAAGGTACTGTACAACGAAGCAGAATCTGCTGCGGACCCGCAGGTGCAGAAACGCTGCGGAACCGCAGCAGAATCCGCACGGTGTGCACATACCCTAAATATTTCTGCAGCAACGTGTTTCACCAGCGTTTGGTATGAGAACCAAAAGGAGAGTGCAAACTTAACGCCTTGTAACCCATGTATCGTTTACAGTAAATGCCCTGCGATTCGGTATTTACAGCAATCACACCTTTAAATACATCATCTCATGTCACAAACATTATAAACGTATATAACTAGAAGGAACTGTGACGGCTCCTGACGTGTCTATTTTAGGGCTTGTTCACAAGTTGCAGATTTTCTATAAGACTTTTGCAGACAGAAAATCCACGGCACATTATACTATCAGAAAAAAAAAAAAAAAAAAAAAAAGAGGGGGGGGGGGGTACGTCTCATCCACAGATAACTTTCCACTCACAAATTAAGTTTTTTTAAACTGGCAGAATGTCAATTCTTACTAAAAAGTCTGCAGCAGATCTGCTACACGTGGTCGTATCATTAATACTTGCGTTTCTCATGAAACAATTCCGGAGCACGGTTTCCCTTTAATTTTGCCTTGTGCCGCTCCTCCGATTCCTCCTGGACAATTGGGCACTACTCTACCGAAAGGGGTGTGTCTGGGTACAGTGACATGATCAGCACTGATTGGCCCATTAAGACACGCCCTCACCTGCTCACACCCACTTATGGATTTCTAGCAGCTGCTGCAGAAAGTTTCCATGAGTGGGAATATCAATATTCACTGAAACAGCCGCCGTCAGGAGAGATTTCCTTTTTAAGGACGGAATAGAAAATTATTAAAAAAAAAAACCTACCTAACCTGTCAGCGTCAGACATGACACCGCTAGAGTTCACTGTAGACTACCGATGGCACTCCACCATACTGGTAACCCTTCTATGCCTCTAGATGTGAAAGATCAAAGTTTTATCATTTATGGACACCTTCGGAGCGTTTATTTTCTTAGGGGGCGGGGTGGGTCGCATGTATTTTAGGCTAAAAAACAAAAAAATAAATTTACAATTGGGGTTCATGAAAAATGCTGGACCATCCATCAGTAGGCTCAGCGTGACAAAGTTTGTCATTTGTATCTGTCTTGTTGGGAGCTTCTCTCAGCTAATTTATGACCACATGAAAGTTCGGCTGTCCTTTGCGGTGATCGGTGGTCGTAAATCATCTCCGTAAGGTTAAAGGTCCCACAATGAGTTTTTTGATGCTGTGTATTTTTGCTGCGCACAAAAAAAATAAAAAAAAAAATAAAAAAAAATAAAAAAAAAAAAAAAAGGTAGTGTCTTATAGCTCAGCAAAGTGGAAAATTTGTTGGTTTTTTTTCTTTTAAAAATCTCATGCCCACCTTTTTTTTTTTTTTATCTTGTATGTTACGCAGTATAAATCCACCTGTGGTGCACGTTTCAAATCCACAATTTTCTCTTGCGGGAACGCCGAGTTATATGTGAATTTCCCCCAAAAAACTGCATTAGATGTGGAAAATGAGCATGACTGTATCAAAGCTTTTAAAACTAAAAATACCAAGAAGTATATAGCCAAACAAAACAAAAAAAAAAAAAAATGGACGTAAAAGAACCTAATAGGTGCAGAAAATGTTGTATCATCAAAAAACTCACCAAATACTGGTGAAATAAGTTATAATCTCCCCATCAGAATAAGCTCACTGACTGCTACGCAGTTAACTCGTTCTGCAGCTAGCAACCGGCAAGGAAATATACACAGTCTTAAAAGCTGAAATGTGCAAAAAAAAAAAAAAAACAAACTTTTAAAGAAACCCAATAACAATACAATTTTAGCACAACATACATGCATAACAGAAAAGAAATGCCCCGAAGGTGTCCATGTGCTTTAAGAAACCCCGCAAGCAGCATCTCTGCAGCCCAATGATCACTACAATACAAGATTTTCCGGATATACCTCTGGGATCACCATATAATGGAGAAGTTGAACTTTAACAACACTTAATTATACTTTTGTAAAAGCAGCAAAGGCTGTCTGGATCAGGTAGATCAGCATTAGTGATGAGTAGAGTTGAGCGACTTTGGTCGGATCGGGTTTTGTGAAACCCGAATGAAACAAAATAAGTTTCAGATGAAACTCGTCCGACTAGAGCAAAACAAAGTCGGAGTTTCGTCCGAAACCCGACCCCAGTGCAAGTCAATGGGAAATAAAAGTCGGACGAAACTCCGACTTTTTTTGCTCTAGTCGGACGAGTTTCATCTGAAACTTATTTTGTTTCATTCAGGTTTCACGAAACCCGATCCGACCAAAGTCGCTCAACTCTAGTGATGAGCGAACATGCTCGGACACAGTGTTATCGGAGCACGCTCAGGTGCTGACAGACCATCTTCGTCAAGCTCAAATATCAAGTTCGAGTCCTCGCGGCTGTTTGCAGCCGCAACACGTGCATCCGCGGCAACTCGCTCATAGTATAGCGCCTAAGCATGCTTAGATAACACCTTTTCTGAGCACGTTCGCCCAACACAAAACATCTATAGCATCCACGACTGCCATATGATTAGATCTGGTTGGTTTAAGAAGCTGCCGTAGATTCCAAAAATCAATGCCGGTTATTCCCTACAATCTCTGGGGAAGTGATGCACCACAATTTCACCTGTAAGGATGGGGTGGTCATCAATGAAATAATGGCGCTTTTCTTCTGTGACATCCTCCTAGAGATTTTATGAATAACACTGTAAAAACTGCAGCTTCTACAAAGACGTCTTAAGAACAAGGCACATGGGCAACCGGCTGCCATGCTTTATGGCATTATTAAATTCTATAGATTTGACACCATAACGCACGCACTAAAAGCACAGCACGTGGACACCACAAAGGCGGCAGCGTACATCAATTTTGTCAAGGTAATGTCCAAAGAATCCATGTCCGGTCACGGACCATGTAGTCGGGTTTTCCAATTGTGCCGTGCTGCTGCTGAGCCGATCCTCTTCCGTCGCTGTCGACGGGCCGGTCTCAGCAATATATGCGTACTATGAGCAGTGAAGGCATCTTATGACACATCGGCATTAATGACTGCATCAACCAGATTCACGCAAGTCCTTCCGTTTTGGTCCAACCTTGTGCAATTGTTGCACCATTACCCTAACAGCACTAGAATAAGTTACATAATATACAATCCGGAAGGAGAATGTTCCCTTATCGTTCCAACTCCATTCAATGCATTTGTCAGCCTAGAAAGGATACGTGCTGCAGATGGCAATACTGAGTTTGCAAGTTCACTTCCAGCCGTGATGTTACACAAAAGGATGGATTACACAACGGCCCACCGGTACACGTACATTTTCAGTGTAAGAGGATGGATGAGAAAAGACGAACAAAAAGAACCAGACACACCTGGCATCAAAAAGAAGGAATAACGTGAGGACCCATCAGGAATAAGAATGCAGAGATTCGGAAGGAAAGAAAATGGTATGTTACCGAATGTCGCTAAATGGTGCCAACCCCATGGCTCATGGCACCAATGGGGCACAGGCAACTATTTAGAGCAGGTGACTGTTCTGTACAGAAGACCAGATATTATAATAGCACTGGTCTGGGCCCAGTTTGTACACTTGACATTGCAGTGATGAGGATACATTGCACTATACAGAGTGCACAATTACTATATAAGAAGTGATCACCGAGCTGTAAAAGGAAACACTCAGCCCAGAACTGTAGTGAGTGACCCCAGAAACGGAGGGCACAAAAAAAAAAAAAAAAAATTCAGGTCGACGTCTGGTAAAACCAACCAGACCAATGAAACATACAAGGAAATGTATACCTCGATACTTCAACTTTCTCCAACGAAAAGGGGGTGAGGGGTAGGGGAAAACTTAGGTTTCAGAGATCAGAAAATCTTTGGTTATTTAAATCAAGAGTGAAAGGAAGTTGCAAGCCTCATTATTACTTGGTAATGCAGCATGTGATTTGATGTGGCACGGTGGACACTAGCGACCACTGAAAGTCATATTCGGGCCATGCTGGTGTCACATGGGAATACATTCAGTACACATTGTGCAAAAGGCATTGGAGCATCAGTCGGCCAAGGTCCTGCTTGATATGCTCAACTGAGAAACAGAACAAGGACGGTTTAGGTCAATGCCATGAAGACAAAGGGAAAAATGGGATGGTCCAGGCACCGAGTCACGCAGAGAACGTCCCCTGCAAGACGCATCCTGTATGTAAGAGTGGAAAAACTGAGCATCCTGGATATGTATCCATCGCTGGTTTTGGCGTTTTGTCAATAGGGAGAGAAGTAGTGCCATTCGGTTCTCAAAATCTGTTGGCACAGACCATTTCCATGTAGATACCAAGACGACATTCAGTAACAAAGCAAGGAAGTCAGTAGTAAATTCAGCACTGGAGGGCTCAGCGATGTCGCTGCAGTGTTTCCAACGTTCACAGTTTCTCCTCCTCTACGTGGCAAGTCCAAGAGCGTGGCTTCAAGTAATCCAGAAACGTGGGCTGTAAAACAAATATTAGTGGTATAATAGGCAAAGGGTCATTGTCGGCAGATTCTCACAAGAAGTGTTCAGAACAAAGACGTGCTGAGGAGCGTGACCAACCTGGATGGATTCAGGCAGTCGTTTACTTACTTTGTAGCCCTGTGTTCTGCTATGTGTAATTATGTATGAACCACCTAATTTATGTACTGAACAGCTATATTCATGAAAGGTATAAACTGACACTCGGGTAAGCCCAGGGAGATTTGTGATTTTCAACTGTCTATATATTTCTTCTGTTCTCACCATCCAGAGTCTGAATCCCAGAAGCCTCAACGTTAGGCCGGGATAACACTACCGTGTGTGATGCGAGAAACTCGCACGAGTCTCTCGCATCAACACCCGGCGCTACCACCGACACTCAGGACCAGAACCGCGGCTGCCTAGAAATACACGCAGCCGCAGCACAGCTCCGGGCCTGAATGCCGGGTGTTGATGCGAGACTTGTGCGAGTTTCTCACATCACACACACTGTAGTGTGATCCCGGCCTTAGAGCTGGTCCAACAACAGTACAAAACTACAGGCCTTACTATACTGTTAATAAAGTTGAATATTAGCCCTTCTATCACCACAGGCTTCATGAATGAGTGTTGTTCATACGGATAAATAATCGGTGTGCCAATGGTAAAGAACAGTTGAGGAAGCAGCTCGTTTGTCGGCTGATCCCATCTTTAATGTGGCCTAAGTAATAACTGCCTGTTGTCAGAAATTTCTACGGGAACAAAATTTACATAAGGACTGAAAGATTACATAGGTTGATGCAAACCATATGATTAATATTTAATAATTTATTTTAATGTTTTGGCCAGTTCCACAAGTCTGCTTTTTTAATATGTGAAAAAAGGTCTGATTTAGATTAGCGTTTAATCAGTTTGCTTATAAAAAAAAAAAAAAAAAAAAGGGAGGCTTCTCAAACTTCTATAAAACTATTAGTGAAAAAGGGGCCCTTAATGCCATCCGTGGCATATAAAAAAAAACAAAAAAAAACACAAGCACGTTGCTTTTTCTTTTTTTGAACATGCAAAAGACATGCACCCATTATAGTCTTTGGGGCCGTTTACATTATCTATCCATTAAAAAGATAGAATTAAAACATGCCCAAGAAAAATCGAATGTGTGTGTATAAGGCCTCTAACACTAAAACCTAGGAGTGTACAGATAATTGGATCAGGGATCCCCAATTTCTTATTTATGCGAGTGCGGATTGTAACTTACATTGCTGAGCGAACAGTGGCGCTGTGCGTACCACTCCTGAGAGTAAAGGCAGAGCAGGACACCTTGCCCCAAAAAAAGTGATGTCCACATGATCACATTCCAAATGGGACCTTTCCGTCGGTCGTGAAGAATGAAGTTAAAGATCACTGCAATTAAAGAATTACATTTCACCCAAAGAAAGAAATAAAAGGGCCAAAGATGGGCTTTTTGCACAACCTATATATAACGTAACAGATCTGCAGAACAAATCTGGGATTGCAAGAAGGCGAAGGCTAGTTTAAAAAGAAAAAAAAATTTTTACTATGGATTTCCAAAGCTGTAATCTGTACCAGAAAATTAAGATCTTCAATATCTGATTGGTTTATTTTATATTCATCAGATTCTTCTTTATTTTAGTTCATTTCTTTTCAGTTAAGCAATGACCTGGAGCCAAAATAGTGTGACCTCATCTCTCCATAAAATCTCAGTCACTTTGCTGCATATTCATTTTAATGATTCAACGCACCTAAATAATATTCATAATATATATGGCAATAAATGCACTTAGGGACGGACGGACCCTTCATTGAGACTATACTTCGGCTGAGGTCAGATTAACACACCTGCAAATCAAAGTCCGAGGATGGACTGATTTCTGGACAGATCGCAGTTCTCCTGACCTGCACAAAACAGTCTCATAAGTGTATACTGAATTTGGGACAGTCCGTACAAAGCGGTCCATAGACGTATGTATAACCAGGCTAAGGGAAGAGTCAGATGACTGTATAACTCGCATGTGGATTACATCGCAATTCTTGGACTGGCCGGCAGCTCTCCTGACCCGAGTGCGACAGCCACATAGAAATACATGCAGTCTTGCCCGGGTCGGGAGAGCTGATGTCCCGTCCGAGCATTGCAATCCCCGTCCGACTCTTCCCTAATAGATTGTAATCCAGAGCAAGGACCCTGCCCCAGTCTATGAGGTGTATATGAGAAGAGGAGATTCACTTACTGCCAAATCCCATGAACAGAATGAACAAAACTGGGTAAAAGAATCCGAAGCAGATCCCGAGGGCATATTCATGAACGACAGCTGAGACCATGAACACCGACAACATGGCTGCGGCTTTAAGCCTCCTGCCAAAGAACTGTAGGGGGGGGGGGGGGGGGGAACAAACACACACAACTTAAAGCTCATACGTAAAAAAGAAAAAAAGAGCCAGAGATACAGAGGCGTAAAGATAAAGAACGCTGCATTTCGAGTAAACAGAAGGGGCGCTCGACATCTTACCCAGAGGAAGTCCCGATAGGCGTAGTAGTACAGCCAGTCATGTACAACCACATTCCAGGTACGGTAATAGTTAGCGAATGAAGTTGAATTCCACCAATCCTGAAAATAAGACAGTTTAGGCAAAATGGTGAATTTGTGAATCTACAAAGCAGAACTGCTGTAAGGTTTTGTGCACTTTGCGTATTTGCAGATTTTCCTGCAGGAAAATAAACAAAAAAGTGAAAAAGTGTCCGCCATTCATTTGAATAGGTAAGAAGCGCTGCAAACACACTCTGTAGGTTGGGGAACATTCAAGATTTTAAATCTGCTAGGAAAAAATACAAAAATGGCGTGAAAGTGCAATGGGGACTGCGCTTGCTTCTGGTGGAGTACAAAGTTCTTTATTCAGCAACGCGTTTCCTGAGCCTACTGGCTCACTTCATCAGGGCAGAAAAAAATAAGCAGCTTGTGCGGGAGACATCAGAAATCTCATTCACTTTGCTGGGACTGTAAGACGCTGTGGTTTTTATTCACAGAAAAAAACAATGCATGTGAACAAGCCCTTAGGAGGAAGGAGATATACGGTATGTATATATCATTGTAGATACCGCTAATCTGAAAACAGACAATCACAACTCCTAGAGACGGAATGAAAATAAACCAAGAGCCTCTTCTGCCTTCCCCAATGCTCAGCTGATTATTTGCTTTAATTACGGTACTAGTTTAGCAGCAGAATAGGCCATCTTATGTAAGGGCAGGATATCAGGATATTACATGACGGGAGCGTGCCCTTTGTCTTCTTTACAGTGACTGATGCAGATACACAGCAGCCATCACCAGCCGATATACTGGAGTCTTACCCATGCGCCACACTGCAATACTTGGCCATTGTATCGCCTAGTACAGGGTGGGCCATTTATATGGATACACCTAAATAAAATAGGAATGGTTGGTGATATAAACTTCCTGCTTGTGGCACATTAGTAAATCGGAGGGGAAAAGTTTTCGAGATGGGTGGTGATCAGTTTGGATCCAACTTTATAAATGGCCCACCCTGTAGAATTACCGTCCCTGTAATACATTGCCCTTACATAAAGTATCCTGTAACTTCAGTTCCTGGGATCACCGCATGTACAGTTTCATTACTCCATTTACATTTTTCTGGTAAAAAGGGTTTACAACCAATATCACATTATAGCTCCCACTTTCATCATATTGCTACAGAAATCCTAAAACTCCAAATACATTGTTTGTGTAAAGCAGTAACAAGGGTAAGAATTGTCATACAGCTTTCCCTATAACACATTTTGCAATGCAAGGAGTGAAATCAAGCAAAACTAAAGAAGTGAGGCAGAGCATATGTTGGTATATGTGCAATGTGTAAAAGCATGTTCACACTGTGGCCATTTAAGAGAAAACCCAGTTAAAAACAAAATGAGCAAATACCCTACATCCCACCACGACAAGGTGTACTAAGTCGGTACAGTCCTAGAGACAGGACACGACTGTCCCAGCTGGGATCACCTTGTTGCAGTGGGATAGCTTTTACGGTTTTTGATCAAAATAGTGTTAACAGCCCCAAGAGAAAGGGAGACAAATTAAACTCATTACAACCCATCCCTTTACCTTGTAGAACATTCGGTCGGCGAAACGGAGCATCTCAGCAAAGGCATTGAGCCAGCAATGTAGGAAAGCGAAGAAGGCCAGGAAGAGGATGAGCACACCTGTCACACACAGATATAAAATGTCACGCAGGGACAGCAAGCACTGCCCCAAACCCAGGAGGTGACCAAGTACCTGGAAGGATGGAGTTAAAAATACAGAGGACCAGGATACGGAGGCTGAACGGCTCCTGGCTGATGTTGCGGAAAAGTGGGATACAGAGTCGGACAAACACGTAGTAGGCGTAGAAGAGACAGCCGAGCACCTGCAACATAAACCACAGACAATGAATGAGCAGTCAGCTTCACTTGCAGGACTAAAAGACATTTTGCATGCAAAGCAATGTAAGTGCAAAAGGGAAATAAGGTAAGAGCATCTCTCCCAGCAGGCTGCCTTGTCTTAAGTGCCCCACGAACTGTTGGCCAAGCTGCACAGTCCAGACCACCTTCCCTTAGGCTGGGTTCATACTGCGTTAATGCAGTCCGTTTAACGGATTGCGTTACACCGCGATGTAACACAATCCGTTAACGCAGCCATTCACTACCATTACCGAGCGCATTGCTAACGTATGCCATAATCGGCATCATTCTGTGACGGACCCCCGGACATGGTCTGCAGTGTCCGAGGGTCCGTCACTGCTAGCGCAGATGAAGCATCTGCGCTAGCGTTATGCTATAGCGTTAAACAGACTGCTTTAACGCAGTATGAACCCAGCCTTAGTCACACTGGTAGCTGCCCCCCTCGCTTCCATGGTTTATGGTGCCGACTTCACTTGGCCCAGTCACCTTCCTGTTCTGTGCAGTCAGGACAATGCCGGTCCATTTGCATAATACTTTTACGCATTCTTGTTGATAGATTCTGAAAACCGGAAGAAAAAAAAAAAAAAAAAGGCATAGGGAATCTTACGGCAGGCCACCCTATATGTAGACGTGCTTATATTATGCCATCATTTTGCCATGACAGATTCCCTTTAACAGTGGTTTCTCTAGTGCCACAGCAATGTCCTGCACTATCAATGGTATGTAGCTACAAAGAGTCTCGCACTCTAGGGTCACAGATACGGTTTTAAAACTCACGTGGATATGAATCAAGGAAATTATGGGTCATTGTGCTGTCAAGAGGGGAATGAAATTGGCATCTTTCTCAAGTGTAGAAAACAGCTGTACCTTACATATTGGATCAAGGATCACTAGTTTGGTTACCGCAGCTCAAGACCTTTGACTATGCCTTGAATTTAGACATACAAGGCAATTCATTTTGTTACGGCCAGGTCAGTAAAAGTCCACAAAACAGGTTAATACTTTACCTGAGCAAATTTTGTGGCAACGTATCCCCACCTTATGGATGGATTCCTACAAGACAAACGTGTATATGAAAAAAAATGCATAAAAGCATTGGTAACAGTGCAAGTTTTATACTGTCCCAATAAAGACCATATTTTGTGCTCCATCAGGTAATGTGAGCGTTTATCCATTCTATTACCGCCTTCTACAAAAAATAAATTCTACAGCTCAGAAATAAGCCTAAACTAAATCTATAACATGAAGACGCTCTTCGGAGTATAAACGGCTATTTACAGAGCTTTTCTTTTTTTTTTTTTTGTGAAATTTCGGCAGGTGGCTGATACACATTGTGCGAGGATGGAAGTTGTAGATGAAAGGTCAGCAATGTGCGGTCTCAGTACAAAGTTGAGAAACTCATTTACCTCGGATAGTTGTCTCGGTAAATCAGGGTAGGAACAAACAGGAAATACAAGTATTGTGTAACTTGTGGGACTGGAACAATCGCTAAAAGAAAAAAGAAAACAAAATTTACTAATTCTAAAGTCAAACATAACCCGAAGTAGTACTGAATATTCCAGAGGACAGAATCCTAGATTCTAAATTCTACACATCACGTCTGCTAAAAGACCCGTAGTAAGTGACAGACCAAAAAATATAATGTAAAGGCAGAAAGAATGCCTCAACATCAAGAGATTTCTAGATAATTTTCCATAAAAAATGATGGGATCTCATGTTTTATACTCACTTGACTTTTCTTTGGCAAAAGACAAAACCCGAGGGATATTTTCTCTTATGAATGAATGCACCTTCATGATCATTCGAACCTGGTAATGTATTAGAATAAGATTTTATTTAAATGGTTTATTCTAGCCTCTAATAGTTTCCACTTGATGTGTATAGTTAGATCAGTTTGAGCTTCACTGCTGGGATCCCCGATAATTGTAAGAATAGTGGGCTTATGTCCTCGTCCTCCCATTACCATATTAAGTGAATTGAGTGGCCAGATGCACACGTGTCCTGCAGAGATAAAGTCCTGAAGACCAGACTCTCTTACCTGCTCCAGAATGACAATGAACCTGGAAGCTGGGGGTAAATTATGTTGAAGAACTACGTATGCTGGACAGAAACCGAGGCCAAGCATCTGAAAAGCCAAGTAGAGCGACCCGTAGAATAGAGACCGTATGGTGCGGTGCGATGATGTCTTGTATCCCTGGGCCCACATGTTTAAGAGGACGTAGGGGACGATCAGCGTGCTCAAGAACATGCATATCCAGGTGGAGAACACAACGTGGAACTTGCCAAAAGCATAAAACAAAAGATCAAACTCCAACACAAGCCTGCAAGACAAGGAGCACATAAATCAGCCGGCAAGAACAATAGCGAACAGCAAGTCACAAGATTTAGTTCCAAATTTCAAGTGATTTACAACTGAATTGCTTCAATAGTCAGTATATGGATCCCAGAATACACACAGAAGTAAAGAATCCAAGTATTCAGTAGAGAGGTGTGGATCAAATACAGTGGATTTTACAGGTAGCTAATGTATGGTCCACAAAATGAATGTCCCTTATTATGTTATGGGGTCTGGAGAGCCTAGAGCCTAATAAACACAAGACGTATAGCAAGATACACAACTGGTCTCACCACTCGCTGTCCCATTTATGGTCCTCTTCTTCTGCCCTGCACTGAAGCCCTGGTCGTCTTCATGCTAGGCCTGGGATGTCCATGCACATCTGCCTAGTCGAATCCAGAAGCCTAGGCCTCGAGTGCACGCCAAAAGGTCACATCACACGTACTAATGTGACGACACTGTTGTGACTTTGCGACATGCATGCACAGAGACATCCTGGGCCTAGGTAGTCGTGGCCGGAAGTGATGACCTAGAGTGCCATGACTTCAGGACATACACAGTGACCCTACAACATCCTGGGCTTAGTTATGGCCTAAGTCCAAGCCTAGCATGAAGAAGTTCCAAAAACTGAACGCGGGGCAGTAGACAGCAGCCGGAGAGATGAGCAGTAAAGCATCAGGGCTTGTTTGGCTACTATTTTGCTGAAGTCGCATGGATGAATTACAAAACAATGTATATATAATATATTCGCATTTTGGAAAATACAAATTTTTGAACCGTTAGAGTAGAATTAAATTGCACTAGGAAAATTTAGCCTTAAGGAATAAAGTAATTAAGAGAAACATAAGAAAAGTAGTGCAAATAATTATTATGCAGTCTGGAGTCAAAGAATATCCATCTATTAAATGACAAGGCCGACTGTTTCATAACCTGGCCTTTTTACATTTCTATTTGTTTTCTATAATAATTCCAAAAGTACAGAACCAGGAGGGTGTATAGATGAGGGAAGAGCAACACATCATTGCCGTGTATAGAGAGCATGGGTGCCCATTACACCTTAGCTGATAAGTCGCAATCTGACAGTGGAGTAGAAATAAATCAGCAGGGGGGACCACACACAGATTGCGGCAAATACCCAACTCACCTGTTCTTGTCGATGCAATCCACAACGACCGTACTGAGGATGAACAGGATGAGGAGGGCGATAAACATGTGGTAGATGGTGCGGAAGTGATTGACCTCAAAGAGTTCACTGTAATAAAACAAGACGGTCTTTACCTTGTGTTACCAGGACATACAGATGCCAGAAAATTAGGTTTTCTGCCATTTATAAGCTCAAATGTTGTCAAATGGGGAGAAAAGTAGGATAGCTTGTAGACGCCATATTACAATTATGCCAACACTAAGGGCAACAAGCGCCCATGGTGCAGACGGCGGACTAAAAAAAAAAAAATCACACTAAGAAGAGAGGCCGATGGCCATACAACTCACTAGCAAACTTGTGCCCAATCTGAAGGTATTAAGCTTGTAGAAGGAAGCTGCACACCCAAGCACCATCATTCTGTGCAGCTTCTTTCTACAAACTCAATTGAGGTTTGTTTTTTTTTGCACCCCTAGCTTATACTCTGCATATACGATTCGTGATGCACACTATATCCTCTGTGTTCAATCTGAAGATAATCAGCGCTGGTCCTGGCAGCTCCTCCTCCGGTTAGGAAATGGTCCCATGTTGTTACTGGTGTGACAGGGGCTTGCTATTCGGCTTATTTTAGGAGCTAAGCCAGTCCCCCCGCCTATCTGAAGCAGATGTGGTAAAGGAGGAAGGCTTAGTTCTTGACATTAACCAGCCTCCTCCACGCACCGCGCTGGTCACATGCCGACACAAAAAAACACCAGCCTAATGGAGCAGAAGGACTCCTACAAACAAGGTGGCCGGCGTTTGACCACAGGAGCCGTCCTATAGTCATCTTGGTTCCATGGCCAAGTGTTAATGGCAGAATTACAGCACATGCCCGCTACAGCCACTGATTTGCTTTTAAAAAGAATTTGGTAAAAATTGGATACCTCTTTAACAAGAAGTAAACCAAAAAGTGTCTTCACTTACTCTAGTAAAGAACGCCTTGATACAAATACCTTCCCGTGGTCTGGGGGTGTTCTCAATGTCCTGCAAGTAAAAAAGTGAAGAATGAGACATTGATAATAATAATCTTTATTTATATAGCGCCAACATATTCCGCAGCGCTTTACAGTTTAACAGTTTCAAAACACAAGTCATAAGTAACAACGTTAACATTACAATAATTAAAGCAAAATAAGCCGAAATAAGACGACCCTGCTTGTGAGAGCGTACAATCTACAGTGAGGTGAGGGAGATACAAAGTATAGGTGTGTATTTACAATTGTGTATTTACAATGAAGGTCCAGCCATCTTGAGGGAGTGAAGGATGGGTGGAGATAGTGAATGGGCTACACATGCACACGTACACAGAGAATGACTTTGATTAGCGAACGTGATAGGCCGCTCTGAACAAGTGTTTTGAGGGAGCGCCTAAAACTATGCAAATTGTGGATAGTCCTGATTTCTTGGGGTAGAGCATTCCAGAGGATAGGAGCAGCACGGGAGATGTCTTGGAGTCGGGAGTGGGAGGTACGGATTAGTGCAGAGGTTAGTTGATAGTCGTTTGCAGAGCGCAGCGATCGGCTAGGCCGATAGACAGAAATGAGGGAAGAGATGCAAGGAGGTGCCGTACTGTGGAGAGCTTTGTGGGTGAGAACAAGTACTTTGAATTGGATCCTATAATGAATGGGCAGCCAATTTAAGGACTGGCGAAGAGCGGACGCGTCCGAGTACCGATTACCCAGATGGACGATCCTGGCCGCTGCATTAAGTATGGACTGGAGAGGGGATAGTCGAGTGACGGGGAGGCCAATTAATAGAGCGTTGCAGTAATCCAGGCGGGAGTGGATCAATGCAACAGTGAGGGTTTTTGTTGTTTCCATAGTGAGAAAAGGGCGGATTCTAGAGATGTTCTTTAGGTGTAAGCGGCAAGAGAGGCAAGAGATTGTATATGGGATGTGAAGGAGAGATTGGTGTCAAACATAACACCCAGACAGCGCGCCTGCTGCCGGGGTGTTATTGTGGTACCACCCACGGAGAGGGAAATATCAGATTTAGGGAGGTTAGTAGACGGCGGGAGCAGAAGAAGTTCAGTTTTAGAGAGGTTGAGTTTCAGATAGAGCGTGGACATGATATTGGAGACTAGTGCGGACAGACAGTCACTGGCGTTCTGTAGTACAGCAGGGGTAAGGTCGGGGGAAGACGTGTATAGTTGTGTGTCATCAGCATAAAGATGGTACTGAAAGCCAAATCTGCTGATGGTCTGTCCAATTGGGGTCGTGTAGAGAGAGAAAAGAAGGGGCCAAGGACTGAGCCCTGAGGTACCCCGACAGCAAGAGGAAGAGGAGATGACGTGGAGCCAGAGAACAAAACACTGAAGGAGCGGTCAGAGAGATAGGAAGAGAACCAGGAGAGTGCAGTGTCCTTAATGCCTAGGGACTGGAGCCTAGAGAGTAGGAGATGGTGGTCAACAGTATCGAAAGCTGCAGACAGGTCAAGAAGAATGAGCAGAGAGTGGTCCCGTTACATTTTGCTGTCAGAAGGTCATTGGTCACTTTGATGAGTGCAGTTTCAGTCGAATGTAGGGGGCGGAAGCCGGACTGTGAAGGGTCTAGAAGGGTGTGAATGGAGAGGTAACGGGTAAGGCGGGAGTAAACTAGGCGTTCCAAAAGTTTAGAGATGAAGGGGAGATTGGAGACTGGTCTGTAGTCGTTTGTGTAGGATGGGTCGAGAGCGGGTTTCTTTAGTAATGGAGTAACAATGGCGTGTTTGAAGGAGGATGGGAAAATGCCCGAGGAGAGGGAGATATTAAAGATTGTAGTTAGGTGGGTTGTGACGACTGGAGAGAGAGAGACTGGAGGAAATGTGAGGGCATGGGGTAGGTAGTGCATGTAGTCGGACGAGAAGAAGAGAGGAGTCTGGAGACTTCTTCTGTGATGGGATCAAATGTGGAAAGTGAGCCAGGGGAGATGCAGGAAGGGATGGGAGTCACAGCACTTGGTGGTTGGGAGCAGATTTCTTGACGGATATTATCTATTTTTTCTATAAAGTGGGAGGCCAGGTCAGCAGCACAAATGTCTGTGATAGGGGCTTGTGCTTTTGGCCTGAGGAGGGAGTAAAAAGTGTCAAAAAGTTTCTTGGGGTTGTTGGCTAGTGAGGAGATCAGGGTGGTGAAGTAGGTCTGTTTGGCGAGGTGAAGGGCAGCGTTATAGGTTCTTAACATAAATTTGAAGTGGATGAAGTCTTCTGGTGTGCGGGTTTTTCTCCATAGGCGTTCAGCACTCCTGGAGCATCACTGGAGTTGTTGAGTTTGCGATGTGAGCCAGGGCTGTTTTACTCGGTGTTTGGAGGTTCTGAGAGTGAGGGGAGCTACTTGGTCAAGGGTGCTTCTAAGAGCGTCATTGTAGTGATGAACAGCCAGATTAGGACAGGAAAGAGAGGAGATTGGGGACAGTGATGAGTGTAGGGAATCTGAAAGTGTCTGAGGTTTAATAGCTTGTAGATTTCTGACTGTGTGGTAGGTAGGAGTGAGCTGGGGTGGGCGAGGATTTGTGAGCATGAAGGAGAGAATGTTGTGGTCAGAGAGTGGAAGCAGTGAGTTATTTAGGTGGGAGATTGAACAGAGCTGGCAGAAGACCAGATCAAGGGTGTTACCGTCCTTATGTGTCTCAGAGATTGAAAGCTGTGAGAGGCCTAGAGAGGTGGTTGATAGAAGCTTGGATGCAGATGTGGAAGTAGGGCTGTTAATGGGGATGTTGAAGTCTCCCAGGATGAGGGTTGGTAGTTCTGAGGACATGAAGTGAGGCAGCCAGGCTGAAAAGTGGTCAAGGAAGTGGGTGGGTGAGCCTGGGGGCCGGTATATGACCGCTACCCTGAGGGAGAGGGGATGAAAGAGCCGTTGATGATGATCACCGATGAGGGGACAGTAAATCAGCCACATAGGACCACCAGGCGCTCCACCAATTCAACAATGCACAACC
Organism: Dendrobates tinctorius; assembly: GCF_039654945.1. Classification (NCBI taxonomy): domain Eukaryota; kingdom Metazoa; phylum Chordata; class Amphibia; order Anura; family Dendrobatidae; genus Dendrobates; species Dendrobates tinctorius. The sequence continues at coordinate 11,543,120 of NW_027361697.1, forward strand.
TCGAAATAAAATTAGATCTTTACTTACGTAATTATTAATTTCATTTCACAATAAGTCGTTTTCAGCATGAAGAGTTTGCTTTTGTAATGGACAAGTCTTTTCAAGCTCAACATTTTTTTTTATTTCATCACTGAACGTCACTTTCAAGGTTATATATAGTTGAAAGAGTATGAAAATCTCAAGAGTTACTCCCTGCATTACAGTCCAGAACAGCAGTGACAAACAACTCTATTGGATGTTATTGGAAACAGTCAACAAGCTGGGCTGACAAATGCACGGCTGGCAGCTTGGCCGAGTGCCAATAATACAGTAGGAGTAAGGTGTCCACTCATCGGATCGCTGTGCTGGAACTTTAAGAGTTTTGGCCCCTACTTTAAGTGTCTGCAAAAAAGTAAACTTAGATTTGCCCAGGGTAAGAAATACAAACCCAGCAGCTCTCCTCTGCATCAATACCCAATGGGCGCTGCAGTCAATCAGCAGCCACTTGATCAGCTGAAGTAAATCACATTTTTTCAGAAAAAAAAAAAAAAAAAAAAGAGCTTGTGAAGGCTGCAGTCAGTCAGTGGCATATGTATGGCTGCACCAATCACATGAAACACCCTTCCAGATGCCGATACCAGGAAACCCATGGGGAATGCGGTACTGAGAATTGGCACTGGACCAATAGTTGTAGATTTTCTGTCTGGATATTCGGGGTGGGAAAATACACATTTTACAATAGCAGCATCATGGATGAGACTTTAATATCATGCGTGCACTGCAGAGAGAATCAGAAGTGGACAATAACGGATCCGGACAATTTGACATCTGCAGAAAGTCAATTTATGAAATTTCACTGAGATTTTCACTGCCATTTGTAAAGAAAGAATTGAACTCCGGTGAAGTCACTGCACTAGTGCAAGAATTGCTGCCAATTTTTTTGCCCCTGTGGATACAGTTGCAAAAGAATCAGGTACAGGTTGATGAGATGGGCACAATCTCTAAAATAGGAAAAATTGGCCTATTCAATCCCAAAATATTGGTAGCCATGGGAAACGTTACCTCACTTTGTGGCCGTCTTTCTCAGCATTTGCAGGGTAACAGTTGCCGGAAGCAGGAGAGGCTTCTAGAGCGGTGGATTCTTCTATAAAGTTGTTCACAAACTCATTAAAGTGAATGTCCACTTCCTTCATCAATTCACTCTTTAAGATCTGGAAGTAAAAATGAACGGACCAGAATGTGATGGATTCAAAAAAAGTGGTGGATAATTACTACAAACATGACTTTAACCATTATCTGAACAAGTAACAAAATGTATTACTATAAGGCTATGTGCACACGCTGTGGATTCACCAGCGGATTTTTCTGTGCGGATCCGCAGGTAAAACTGCAGGTAAAGTGACCTGCGGATTGGCATGCAGTTTTCCCCTGCGGTTTGACACCTGGACAATGGAATAGGTGGCAAACCGCAGCGGAATCCGCAGAAGTCAATTCTTTCTGTGGATTCAAAACCGCAGCTTTTCCGCAGTGAAAAAAACCGCAGCATGTGCACAGTGGATTGTAAATCCCATAGGATAACATACTGTACACTGTGTGCAGAACTGCTGCAGATCCGCAGAGGCAGGGTCCGCAGCAGAATCCGCAGCGTGTGCACATACCCTTAGGGGGACTAGTCTACGTTCCCATAAAGAGATGAATGCCAGTGGCTTCCAAAGCCCTGCTTAACCCCAGTCCAATTGCCTTTAGGTACACTGATATCAGCACGTACTCATTTGGAGGATGGCAGTGAAGGGGTCAGTACACATCTCCTCTGCGTGTTGTGCGTAAACAGTAACATAAGGAGAACTGTTAAAAGGGAATCTGACAGCACCATGATGTAGGGACATAGACCCCAATTACAGCAATGTAGCACTTGCTGGTCTGGTCTGAATACGATCATTTTGATGTAATCACTTTTCTCTACTACAGATCTAGCAGAGTCTGCCCACACCCAACTGGCAGCGTCCAGTGAACACTGAACATGGTCAGTAAGCTGCTAATCAGCGGTGGGGGCGGGGTTACACAGATCAGCCTGACTGGCCTGCACGAGACATGTAGTCCTGCACCGATAATCTCTTGCTGATAAACACTGATTGTATTGAAATTACAGCACACAGTCTGATTACAGGGCTGCATCACGTATTAGGCTCTCTGCCCTCACAATACGCTGCTGCTAGACCAAATAGCAAAAACCTGCTGAAAAGTTCCCTTTAACTGCCATCTTTCATCTCAGTAATGTGAAAACTTGGCATCAATCAGCAAAGATTTTACTAATGAAAGTGAAATAGTAGTCAGGGAGGAAGAAGCAGATTTCCCTGATAATACCAAAAGAAACTTTTGTAATACATATATATTTTTTTTTTTGCTGTCAGTTGAGTAAAGATTTGAATAAGTTCAAAAGTGTCACTTACTGGGAAAGGAAACTAGGGAATTTTAACAAAGTCCTGCGATTGTGCGCAGCATATCTTTGATTAATGTAAATGCAGCTTTGGTTGTTCGGTTTCAGCTGTTGACATCAATAACAGCAAGAGTTGGGTCCCCTGAGGATTACTACAGGGGAGTGCTGTAAGGACCTACAGATGTTACCAATATGGAGTATTCAGACCCGCCACGGTCAACATGAGGTGGTCCTGATCATGGATCCCAACAAGAACGTCTGACTTGTTTTCGAGATCAAAATCAAGACGAATGAGAGCCACTTTATCACACCCCTGCTTCCATTACAAAACATTATCCGCTGCTCTTGGGTCAGTGACTACACAGGGGTGCGGCCATGGGACTAAGGTTTACCTCTGCTTTCCTCTTCAGTTCCATTTTTCTGTTGATCACATGCTCCAAGTCCATAAAACCTGTCAGTAAGAAGGCACAAGTCAGGTCACTGTGCTCTGAACATAGGCAAAGAGCACCGCAACAGGCGGAGTAAACAGGCATGCGGCTAGATCACAGCAAAAAGAAGGGAGGACATGGCCCAGCGGATGGAGAGAGGAGTCAAAAGTTCAGGTTATACGAGCTTGAGTTATTGTCAGAATATACATGTTCATAAAAGAAAAAATAAATGTATATATATATTTTATGTAAAGCTCAATATGTATGTATGTCCGGGATTGGCATCCGCACCGTCGCAGCTACAGTCACACGTCTGGACCCCAAGAGCGTCATAGGCTATGTTGTGAGGCGAAATTTTAACCCCGCAAGTTCCAATTCACCAAACAATTTTGCCCCTATCTACATAAATGGGGAAAAAGTGAAAGTTAAGGTGTTGGAGGCAAATTGACAGCTGCCAGATGTGAACAAGGGGGACTGAAAGAATGAGAGCGATGGCGCCAAAGAGTATATACCGTACAGTTGCTAAGGTGGGGCCCTGACATGGGATACTCACCACACACGGGGATATGAACACACACACAAAATGCGCCACACACTACCACGTGCTTCAACACATATACCACCCTCAGCACACATTTCACCACACATACACCAACCTCGCCACATAAAAGTCGAAACACAAAAGTCGAAACTCACTCGCCACGCTGTCCCAGAGCTGTTTAAAAGATGAAAAATGAGCTGTTGGTTGCTATCAGCAACAGTTTTCTTTGTAGACAATTGTGGTAACTGAGGCCTATTATTCTTATCATTTCTATGGTGTTATCGTCCTTCTGTAAAGCTGGAAATAACACAATTTCTTACCGTGCCAACACAGACCACCCTCTGACACAGACTGCAGGGGGAGCCCAGTATCACAAAGGATAGGATTAGATACACAGCTCAGCAGTCAGTATCACACAGGATAGGATTAGATACACAGCTCAGCAGTCAGTATCACACAGAATAGTATTAGATACACGGCTCAGCAGTCAGTATCACACAGGATAGTATTAGATACACGGCTCAGCAGTCAGTATCACACAGGATAGGATTAGATGCACAGCTCAGCAGTCAGTATCACACAGGATAGGATTAGATGCACGGCTCAGCAGTCGGTATCACACAGGATAGGATTAGATGCACGGTTTTTATGTGCAATATAATCATTATAATTTGTTATAACTAACCACAGTTGGTTACTATGCCCAGGCAACGCCGGGCTCTTCAACTAATAATTTCATATACCACCATGGGAAAAGATAATTACCATTTCTAACTATATTTTTTTTTCTAAAAAGTACCTTCCACAATTAGATGATTCTCCTCTGTTTGGGTGCGTCCTTCGTCCTTCCCACACACAATTTCCCTTTTCCAGGTCACTTTACTATACGACCGGTCCATCAGCCCTGACAGCTACCTGTGGCCACTTCACAGGAGCAGTGGTAACTGCATCTTCTCTGACGGAATCTATGGGTTTTTGTGTTTTTTTTAATAGCCAGCCTGGGATGTCATCATTGTTGTGTAGTCACTTTTATTGGACAGAGTGCCCAACTGGCCAAAGGGGAAAAAAAAAAAAAAAAAAAAAACCTACTACTTTAAGAAGCTTCCCGTTTCTTGTTGATGCTAGTCTTCCTCTGTAATGCCAAGTGCAAAGTTTTTGGTTTTGCTTTGAGACTTTGAAAAATTACTAGGGACGGACCTGCAGTACCCTGGTGTGGCCACTAGGTAGTTGACGAAGATTTGATGTTCCGCAACAGAATATTCAGCAGCCACCGTTAACAGCTGATCAGCATGGGTACCGGCTGTCACACCCCTACCGATCTGTTATTAATAACCTATTCTAAGGATAGGCCATCAACAATGAAGTACTGGACAAACCAGGGCTGTGGAGTCGGAGCTCATTTTGGTGGAGTCGGAATAAAATGGTCCGACTCCGACAATATATAATAAATTGGGTACAGTAGTTCAATGCAGGATGTGCTGAATATTTTTTCATAGGAATTTGGGAAAGTTATGAAATGTCCTATAAATGGCTGTTCTATTCCTGATCTAAGGCTACATTCACACACAGCGTTTTTGCTGCGTTTTTTGAGGATACGTTTTTCAGCTGCAAAAGCAGATCAGCTTTTTAAAAAACTGCATCACCTGAAAGGTTTTTGAGCTCATAGATAATGTTTTCAATAGCAAAAGCAGATTAGAAAGCTGCTCTATCTATCCATATCTTATCTGTACCAAAAAAGAATGAAAGCCGGGTAGTACACAGACTAACACTCCTTTTTAGTGTATACCCAAAAGACTTGGGTATACTAATAGATCACAGACTGAATATGAGTCAACAGTGTGATGCAGCAGCAAAAAAGGCAAATGCAATTCTAGGATGTATTAACAGAAGCATACAGTCTAGATCACGTGAAGTCATTATTTCCCTCTACTCCTCTTTGGTCAGACCTCATCTGGAATATTGTGTCCAGTTTTGGGCACCACATTTTAAAAAAGACATCAACAAACTGGAGCAAGTTCAGAAAAGAGCGACCAGAATGGTGACCGGTCTGCAAACCCTGTCTTATGAGGAAAGGTTGCAGGATTTGGGAATGTTTAGTTTGCAAAAGAGAAGACTGAGAGGAGACTTAATAGCTGTCTACAAATATCTAAAGGGCTGTCACATTGTAGAAGGATCAACTTTATTCTCATTTGCACAAGGAAAGACTAGAAGCAATGGGATGAAACTGAATGGGAGGAGACACAGATTAGATATTAGAAAAAACTTTTTGACAGTTAGAGTGATCAATGAGTGGAACAGGCTGCCACGAGAAGTGGTGAGTTCTCCTTCAATGGAAGTCTTCAAACAGAGGCTGGACAGACATCTGACTGGGATGATTTAGCGAATCCTGCTTTGAGCAGGGGGTTGGACCAGATGGCCCAGGAGGTCCCTTCCAACTCTACGATTCTATGATTCTTTTTTTTTTTTAGCACCAGTCAGGTACACCTCATAGCTGCCCAAAAGGACGCCCAGGACAGGCATTGCTCGTCTTCAGTAACACTTCAACATCAATTGATAGTTGGAATAAATAGCCTGCATTCACCACATCTTAAGGTGCAGGCTTTATTTTCAAGTGTAAGGGTGTGCAGTATAAGGTTCTGCAGCAGCTGAGGTGTGCAGTATGAGGTTCTGCCCCCCCAGTTTTGATCCTGGCTAAAACCGTTTCTTATCGATATGGCGAACCCTCAGGTAACCCTAAATGAAGGTCAATGGACACAGGTGGCTGAATTGAAGGAATTGCTTAATCACCTATTTACTGTGACTAAAAAAATTACAAGCTGAGGATTTAAACTCCTGGCATTTTCATAAGGGAGTGGAAGAACTTGCCATTTTGCCTGTCCCAAAGAGGAGATTTAATCGCAGATGGCATTTCTGTTTCAATGAAACAGAGAGAGACACAGCTACTGGAAAATAAAAATTTTCTGGCAGCTGTTTATGTGGAGCCAAGTCATCGTATATTGCTTGATGATCAACAGCTTACTAAAGTTAAAGAAGCTCTGACTGAGGTTGCAGTTAGGATGAGTGGCCTACAGGAGGACTGCCAGGCGCAAGAGGACTTGGGTTCTGACAGTTCTACTGCTGCCATATCTACATCCTCATCAGATGAGTTTGACTTTGACAAGTATTTGGATGATATGGAGCAGGCAAAGCGTTGCTGCAAGGAAAAAAGATTTCACTCTGTCTCCTATATCAAGCAGATTGACCATATTTCAGCAAAATGTTTCACTTGCTCTCAAAGAAAATGAAAAATTCAACCGTTCATCAAAACTGACTGTGCATGAGGCAATTCCTTTATACTTGGAAATTGTTAGAGATGTTGTCCATGTGGTTATGGCTTTGCCTCCAACCCAAGTTAGTGTAGAGAGGTTGCTCTCTGGCCTTAAAATTATTAGGTCAGATTTGAGGTCATCTATGAAGGAGGATCTGATGGAGGCGATACTATTTCTTAGAACAAATTCATAGACTGCACAAATGTTATTTAGTATGTTTTTGTTGAAAACTGTTTTTTGCCACTTACATAGTTTATTATAGTGTTATACATATATATGTAAATCGATATTATAGTGTATTACAAATTTACAATTTATTAGTTTGTGTTCTAAAGTTGTATTCCAATAAATAGATATTATGTTCTATCTAAATGTCTTGATTATTGTGTCATAAAAATGATTACATGTCTGATGTTCACATTGTACTACAATACATTTTTCTCTTAAATATAAGCAATATATGTTGGAGTCGGAGGAAGGGTAACTGAGGAGTCGGAGTCGCAGGTTTGGCTTACCGACTCCACAGCCCTGGGACAAACCCTTTAATCATGTCTAAAGTCCAAGTACTTGTGACTTGCCATGGACGTGCAGGATGCTGTGCTGTGTATCCCTCCCAATTCAGCATGGAAATCTTGACAATTGTGTCTCTAACAGAATAACATTCTACCATACATACGGTAGTATATCCCATGTCCCTCTAGTGTCACCCAGGCTTGTATTCATAGTCAGCCAAGAACGGCCTCGTCACTGGCACAAAACGTACAGATTTCATCTCAAGGTTAAATCATGAAGCTTCTGGTAAATGAGACAAACCGTGACATTTGCAGTTTTTTTTATGGAAGGTCACGGATTTGCTCTCATCACAAGAAAAACATTGTCCGGGTGCCTGCATGGAAAGTGCAGAGGATGGGAGGTAGCATAAAAACTTACTGAATCTGGTACAACCCCAAATATTCCACTCTCGGTGCCTCGGCTCTACTGTACGGATAGAGGCTGTAACCACACATCCAGTGGGGAAAAAGAGGAACTAACGCTCTGTATTTTGTGCAAATTGTGCCATGTCAGCAAGAAGCCCGAACTGTGACTTCGGAAGTTACTAAGTGGTTCATTTACTGTAAAAGTGCATCCTCAAGATAGAAAATAAACTTGTGTGGAATTAAAGGAAACACACTGTAGAACTCCGTGTACAAGAAAATGGGGGTTTAAGTCTGAAAAAGGAAGTAATGGAGAACATAAAAAATAAGGTAAGATGTGATCCATGGCCACAGGGACCTTCATCAAACAGAGCCGCACTGCATAATGCCATTCATTCAACGTGTAGCAGCCACTGCTGGGTACAGCAGAACTCCCACTTACTTGAATAGCAGCTGATCAATGGAGGTGCAGGTTTTAGACATCAATATCTTGTGACCAGACAAAAGCTCTTTAGTATTTAAATAGTTTGGAGCTTAGGACCAAATTAAAACTAGTGCCAAATGTTGCAAAAAATTTTTGTGCAACTTCAAGCTGCAAGGTATTTTACACCAGAATTCTGAAGGAAACACCTCAAAGAATTGGGCACCAACTGTACAAACATTATAAATTGGTGGAAACTTTTTTTTTTTTTTTTTTTTTAACATGAATAGGCTTAAAGGTTTTTTTTTTTGGTTTTTTTTTTATTGTTAAGGGATTTATTGTCAAGTGATGGATTAAGATATGCAAATTCTTTGTGATCCGTGAGTGTTTGACCTCTAGGCAAATTGTCTTTCAGAAAGGAAGAGGACTTGATCGCTAGTGCGACCTATTGGAAGTAGCAATCCTAAAAGTCAATATCGACCCATATGACTTGGAACAAAAGCCATATCAAAATCTCAGAAGGTCAGACATGTCACTCACCATAAGGAGAAACATTATCCCTTAGGCCCCTGTGACCCTGAGGATAGGAAGTGGAAAAGGTGTCTCGATTCATCTAAAGAGGTCATACTCATGTGCGTTTAGAAAGTCAGTCAGATGTTGTTCCTGAAAAGTAGGACGGATGTGCTATGCGAGTGGAACGCAACTTTTCTCAAGTAGCATCCGTAAGACATGCGTATGCAGTGCGTTTTTAGCAACAGCTTTTACATACAGTAATCATTTCAAGCTAATTTTCTAATAAAACAATCTTTTATACCAACAGACTGATAGAGGTCATCGACATATGTAACCTGTGCGGTGCGTGTGTAGCTTACCATTTAATTATGAGCTAAATACATTAACGGGAAAAAAAAAAAAATGGCATATGGTCACCCTTATTTTTCTTAACCAGCTTAGGGAAACTCAGCAGCTGGGGCTGATGTTTATAGTCTGGGAAGGGGGTAATAAACATGGATATTCCCAGACTTAATATCAGCTCCCAGGGTGTCTAAGCCTTTACTAGTTATTAGGGGGGACCCAACATCATCCCTTATTAATAACCATTAAAGGCTAAGTAGACACCTGGGAGCAGCTGATATTTATAGCCTGAAAAGATCCATGTTTATTACCACCGTCCCAGACTATAAACACCAGCCACCAGCTGTTGTGTCTCAACAGCCACAAAAGAGCTGGTGCCAAGATTGTGGGAATGGCGCCGGCACGGGCAGGTGATAAGCCTTATTTTATGGAGGCCAAACATTTTGATCAAGAAGGGGCTGTCCTACCAGTGGACAAAGCTTTAAACGGAAACATTGGTGGCAAATTAGAGCATAGCCGAGGAGTGAACTGCCTGCTCAGCTTTACTTGAGAATAAAACTTTAAGAATACATTTCTCAAAAATGCGCCAATTATTCTCCAGGCAAGGTATGTATATAATAAGCATTAGGCCACGTTCACATAATGAGTATTTGATCAGTTTTTTACCTCAGTATTTGTAAGACAAAACCAGGAGTGGGTGAAAAATACAGAAGTGGTGACGGGTTTCTATTATACTTTTCCTCTGACTGCAAGCCAAAAACCAGGAGTTGAACAAATACTGAGGTAAAAAAATTCAAATACTGAATGTGGTCTTAAAAGAATTTGGTGAAGGAATTAACATAAAACCAATTAAAAGCACTGAACTGTGTCCAGAAGTCCCACAGATAAAAGAGAGAGTAACAGAATGACATGGTGGTCAGGCATGCCTCCTAACTAGAGGCAGGAGTGTAATAACTCTGGAGGAGCCAGAACAGAGATGTCAGCTCTATGAATACAAATTCCAACCTCCTGCTCCTTCCTACAGCCCGCTCATCACAAATCAGCATTTCTCCACATTTCTGGGGTTTACTAAAGTTCAGACAGATGCATATAATTTATCTGTAAGTCACTGGTGTAGTTGTTATGATGAAATGCTTAGTAAGATCATGACTGAGCATCCGGATGACAGGAAGAAACTGTGTCAACGTCACATGGCAGCATAAGCAGCAGACCACCGACACCCTATAATTATGCATGGAATGACAATATGGAAAACTATTATCCATTCATTAGAACAAGCGCCCTCTGTATTACACCATTTCTGAAACGCGCTCCACAGACAAGAGCCGACGGCGCTCCACAGCCAAGAGCCAGAGCCAACACCTGATGCAGAGACATTTCAGTTGGTTCATTGATAATCCATTAAAAGGACTTGCTGACTATAGTCCCTACGAATAATCCTGGAGCATCTGCTCCCATCACTCTGTGCCAGTTTCCTCTATTATTCAACCTGAATGTTTATAAAAATAGACAACTAGGAGTTACCACTTGTCAGAGGCGTGTCCCTACAGTCTGATTCTGTTAGTACTGATTGGACAGCATCAGACTTCGTAAAGACACACCCCCCAAAAGGTAACACCTAGTTGTTAATATGTTCATAAACTTCCATGAGGAATAACAGAGCAATTGCACAATGTTGTAGGAAAAGTTACTCTGGGATTGAAATTTCATAAAAATATATTATATAAACTCACCAAAATAGATATGACAGCTTCTCAGGGGGCTTCAATTACTTCTCTGTTCATTCTTTTTAGATCAGAGAACAAGTCAGGTAGTCAAAGGGATATTAACGTTGCCGATATTGAGAACTGGCTAATAAATATCACATGTCTAAAGCCAAATTTACTAGAAACTCCAGGGGCGCTCTCTTTCTACAAAAGGTTTATCTTTATTGTACTTACAGATAAAGGGATAAGGAAAACTAAAGTATGGTAAAAGTGGCGTTAAAAAAAAAAAAAAAAAAAAAAAGAAGGAGAGAGATAATTAGGATTAGTGAAGGGTGAACCCTGGATGTTCGGGTCCAGTCGACCAGTTGAAAAAAAAAAGGTCTGTTCAGGTACCAGAACAGTACCTGAACCCTATTCACATGAATGGGGGCCCGAACATCCATTATTTGCCAAGCTGTCATGTGCATTTTCTCACGGTGATCTCACTGAGGTCAATGCAGTTCATTGGCCCAGCTGGGAACACAGCCTCATTGACCTGCGGTACCCTCGATGATGTCACCGGACCGGTAGTTACTAAGGATGCGCTCGCAGCAGATCATTCTCCTGTGGTTTTCAGACTGGACGTCTGAAGATCATTTATCACAGGCAGTGATTACGCCCTCGGACAGAACTTCAGACAGGTGAGGTTTATGGTTGTTTTTTTTTTTTCCCCACAGAGACAAGGGCTTCAATGGAATGGGCATAAGGTGAGTATAACGAGGTTTGTTATTTTTTAAATAAAGGTCTTTATTCTGGATGTGTGCTTATTTTCAATATGACTATAGGATTTGTAAAGGAGAGGCATCTTATACACACCTTCTCCATTACTATCCCATGAGCTTGATGTCACTTTTGTATTGTCAGGTGACATCAAACCCACAAATATGAACCCCACTTGCCACCGCTACAGGGCAAGTGGGATGAGCCAGGCAAAGCGCCAGGATTAGAGCATCTAACAGATTCGCCTTTTCTGGGGCGGCTGCGGGCTGCTATTTCAAGGCTGGAAGGGCCCAATATCCCTGGCCCCTTACCAGCCTGAAAATGCCAGCCCCCAGCTGTCTGCTTTAGCTTGATTGGTTGTCAAAAAATGAGGGGGGACCCCCATGTCATTTAAGCTTTTACCTCTGGTCACAACTGTGGGCTCACACTGTCATCTGACAGCGTGTGAGCTGCAGTTCTTTGACTGGTGGTAATAATCTTACCGCCGATAAGAGCTTCTCGTGTTTCTTTCACTGTCATGCAGATGACAGCATGAGAAAAACCCAGTGTTCGGGGTGCCGAACCCCAAAAGCAACATGGACTTCCTGGAGCAGTGTTTGGGGATGAGCGCTCGATCAGTAGGTGTTTGGTACGGACCCCAAACTTTACTGTTCGGGTTCGCCCATCTCTAATTAGGATACTATATGAAGCATCTAAGAATCGGGTGCAATACACTTACATTGTCACTATTAAACCGGTACATTTGAGACTGCGGATGTGTAAATACAGATGTTATACAGGTGTAGTATTCGTATTTATACATCCGCAGTGTCAAATGTACATGAAGACACATGGATGTAAAGTGGGGGAGTTTTTTTAGTTTTTTTATTAATAGATAAAGCTTGGAATGATATTTTTTTTCTTAATCAAATGCCAATTAGGGTGCTCACGTTCAGTGGCCCAGGATGTGACCAAGAGGCTCAGTGCACAGTCCTGCATGCTCTGCCTCCCTCACTGATGATCAACAGCCATGGCCAAGAACAAGCACCATCTATAGAGAAATCCCAGACCAGGCAAATGTTTGGACTAATAGACTCCAATTCATAAAAATCTGTACATATACACAGTGCTTGCTGTATGGCCATATGAGGAGCCTACTTTAGGCATTTAATAGTAAACGTCATTTGAACACTGGAATCTATTGTCTGTACAGTCGCTGATTAATTCTCATTGTTAGAGTCACCTTAGCTTTTATTGCAGATCCAGATTAAAGCTTTTCATTCACAAATTAAAGGGCCTGTCACATTAAGCGATATCGCTATAATGTCACTGGTTTTTGTAAAGTTATAGCTATATCGCTGTGTGTGATACTTACCTCCGACCGCTCCCCCGCTGATTATCGCTGATCGAGCGAGAACGTCCTGGCCTGTTTCTTGTCGTCAGCTTCCTGCGGTGCTTCCTCCTGTGACGAAGAGCGACTCGTGGACGCGGGCAGGAGGACGTCAGGATCGCCTCGTCTGACAGGTAAGTAGCGATCCCCGTCCCCAGCGATGTCGCTAGTGAGATCTGCCTGTGTGGCAGCTCACTAGCGACCACTTAGCGATGCACCAGCGATCATGACCGCGTCATATCGCTGGTCGGGATCGCTGGTACATCGCTAAGTGTGACAGTACCTTAAGTCATGTGGCTAAAGCGTAAAGGGGTGTCAGGAGGCAAAGTAACTTTCAATCTAAATTCCTCATGCCATAAACTAAACTTTTTTCAATATACTGGCATTAAGCATTCGCTTATTTCTTAACTACACTATAACTACTATTCTACTTTCTTTCGCTACTTCCTTTCTGATGAGGCTTTGTTTGATACACAAGCAAAGCAACAATAGGGGACAGAGGTTGCAGTCACTGCCACAGCCTCTACCCCCGCTCCCTGAAACAAATCATCATCACGCTCTGTGTGATGTGCACAGTGACAGCACGCTCTGTTACCGGTTCAGATCAGCAACCGAGGAGTGTCAGAATAACCAGAGCACAAAGATCAGTGCTGCCCCCACAAGCGACGTCACCGGTCTCTGACAGTCGGGTATTCTGACACTGCACTCTGTTGCTGGCTCTTTTTTGCTGATCTGAGTCAACAGAGTGCGCGCTGTCATTGTGCACATTGCACACTGACACAGCAGGGACTAGCCCAGTCCCTGAAATGAGTGTCACTAATGACGCTTCATTTCAGGGAGGGGGGCAGAGGCTGCAGCAATGACTATAAAAAGATGAGTTTTTACCATGATAAACGTGATTCTCTGCAATACAGCCTGGTGGGTATATCTTCATTTGTCTCTTGATCACAAACCCGGGTATAAGTATGCTGATCTACCTGATGGATGCCAAATAGCCTCCCACATTGCTCAGTGGGAATCAAAACAAAAACACACACCTCTCCAGGCTATGGTTTCCCATCTCTAGTGTCTAAATGAGCTTTACATGGACCAGCTCTGATTTTAAAAGCAAATCATACACTTAGACAGAATAATTGTGCCCTTAAGGCAAAAATCAGGATAATACGAGGCTCCATCAGCTGTATTCTCTAATCACCCGGCACTTCAGAAACTATAAGCCGAGGGGAACAAACTTACAGCTGAACCAAATTTAAAAAAAGGCCACCACCACATATAAAAGGTTATCACAGTCACAACATGGAGCAGGACGTTTGTACAATTTGTTCAGTTTCGTTATATCAGGACACATTTTGCAATCATTTGGGAAATCACAGAGATCCCTTGCTGGCACTATGATAACACTTCTGTAGGAGATTGCAGCTGCTGAGTACATGGCGGTGTTAATAAGTAATGGACTGGGCAAAACATTGTATGTTGGGTTGCTGGAATCAGCAGAACGCAGTCACCGCTTCATTTTAACCCCTTCACTACCAAGGGTGGTTTGCACGTTAACTACCGGGCCAATTTTTACAATTCTGACCACTGTACCTTTATGAGGTCATAACTCTGGAACGCTTCCATGGATCCCGGTGATTCTGACATTGTTTTCTCGTGACATATTGTACTTCATGTTAGTGGTAAAATTGCATTCAAATAACTTGCTTTTATTTGTGAAAAAAACGGAAATTTGGCGAAAATTTTGAAAATTTCGCAATTTTCCAACTTTGAATTTTTATGCCCTTAAATCACAGCGATACGACACACAAAAAACTTAATACATAACATTTCCCACATGCTTACTTTATATCAGCACAATTTTGGAACCAAAATTTTTTTTTGTTAGGAAGTTATAAGGGTTAAAAATTGACCAGCGATTTCTCATTTTTGCAACACCATTTTATTTTTAGGGACCACTTCACATTTGAAGCCACTTTGAGGGGTCTATATGATAGAAAATACCCAAAAGTGACACCATTCTAAAAACTGCACCCCTTAAGATGCTTAAAACCACATTCAAGAAGTTTATTAACCCTTTAGGTGCGTCACAGGAATTTTTTGAATATTAAAAAAAAAATGAACATTTAACTTTTTTTCACAAAAAAAATACTTCAGGTTCAATTTTCTTTATTTTACCAAGGGTAACAGGAGAAATTGGACTGCAAAAGTTATTGTGCAATTTGTCCTGAGTACGCTGATACCTGATATGTGGGGGGGAACCACTGTTTCGGCGCATGGCAGACCTCAGTAGGGAAGGAGCGCCGTTTGACTTTTTCAATGCAATATTGGCTGGAATTCAGATCGGACGCCATGTCGCGTTTGGAGAGCCCCTGATGTACCTAAACAGTGGAAACCCTCCAAGTGACCCCATTTTGGAAACTAGACCCCCCAAGGAACTTATCTAGATATGTGGTGAGAACTTTGAACCCACAAGGGCTTCACAGAAGTTTATAACGTACAGCGGTACAATTAAAAAATCATATTTTTTCCACAAAAATGATCTTTTCACCCCCAATTTTTATTTTTCCAAGGGTAATAGGACCCTAAAAGTTATTGTGCAATTTGTCCTGAGTACGCTGATACCCCATATGTGGGTGTAAATGACTATTTGGGCGCATAGCAGAGCTCGGAAGGGAAGCAGCGCCATTTGACGTTTTTGGCTAGATTTGAGATCGGACACCATGTCGCGATTGGAAAACCCCTGATGTACCAAAACAGTGGAAACCCCCCACAAATGAAACCATTTTGGAATCTAGAGCCCCCAAGGAACTTATCTAGATGTGTGGTGAGAACTTTGAACCCCCAAGGGCTTCACAGAAGTTTATAACGTACAGCAGTACAATTAAAATATCATATTTTTTCCACAAAAATGATCTTTTCACCCTCAATTCTTATTTTTCCAAAAGTAACAGGACCCTAAAAGATATTGTGCAATTTATCCTGAGTACGCTGATACCCCACATGTGGGGGTAAACCACTATTTGGGCGCATGGCAGAGCTCGGAAGGGAAGCAGCGCCATTTGACGTTTTTGGCTGGAATTGAGATCGGACACCATGTCGCGTTAGGAGAGCCCCTGATGTACCAAAACAGTAGAAACCCCCCCACAAATGACACCATTTTGGAAACTAGACCCCCCAAGGAACTTATCTAGATGTGTGGTGAGCACTTTGAACCCCCCAGTGCTTCACTGAAGTTTATAACGTCCGGGCGTGAAAATAAAAAAATCGTATTTTTTCCACAAACATCATCTTTTAGTCCCCATTTTTTTATTTTCCCAAGGGTAACAGGAGAAATTGGACCCCAAAAGTTGTTGTCCAATTTGTTCTGAGTACGCTGACACCCCATATGTGGGAGATAACTACTGTATGAGGACACGTCGGGGCTCGGAAGGGAAGTAGTGACGTTTTGGAATGCAGACTTTGATGGAATGGTCTGTGGGTGTCATGTTGCCTTTGGAGAGCCCCTAATGTACCTAAACAGTGGAAACCCCCCACAAATGATCCCATTTTGGAAACTAGACCCCCTGAGGAACTTATCTAGATGTGTGGTGAGTACTTTGAACCCCCAAGGGCTTCACAGAAGTTTGTAATGCCCAGGCATGAAAATAAAAAAATCGTATTTTTTCCACAAACATGATCAATTAGTCCCCAATTTTTTTATTTTCCCAAGGGTAACAGGAGAAATTGGACCCCAAAAGTTGTTGTCCAATTTGTCCTGAGTACGCTGATACCTTATATGTGGGAGAAAACTACTGTATGGGCACACGTCGGGGCTCGGAAGGGAAGTAGTGACGTTTTGGAATGCAGACTTTGATGGATTGGTCTGCGGGTGTCATGTGCGTTTGGAGAGCCCCTGATGTACCTAAACTATTGAAACTCCCCACAAGTGACCCCATTTTGGAAACTAGACCCCCCACGGAGCTTATCTAGATGTGTGGAGAGCACTTTGAACCCCCAAGTGCTTCACAGAAGTTTATAACGCCTGGGCGTGAAAATAAAAAAACACATTTTTTTCCGCAAAATTATATTTTTGCCCCCAATTTTTTATTTTCCTAAGGGTAACAGGAGAAATTGGACCCCAAAAGTTGTTTTGTAATTTGTCCCGAGTAGGCTGATACCCTACATGTGGGGGTAAAACACTGTTTGGGCGCATGGCAGAGCTTGGAAGGGAAGGAGCACCATTTGACTTTTTCAACGCAGAATTGGCTGGAATTGAGATCAGACGCCATGTTGCCTTTGGAGAGCACCTGATGTGCCCAAACAGTGTAAACCCCCCAATTATAACTCCAACCCTAACCTCAACACACCCCTAACCCTAATCTGAGCCCTAGCCCTAACCCTAGCCCTAACCCTAGCGGGAAAATGGAAATAAATACATTTTCTTTTAGTTTTATTATTTTTCCCTAACTAAGGGGGTGATAACGGGGGGTTTCATTTACGATTTATGGCGGTTTTTATGTTTGGTGGCTGTCGCACGCTAAAAGACGCTTTTTATTGTAAAAATAGTTTTTGCATCACCACATATTGAGAGCTATAATTTTTCCGTATTTTGACCCACCGAGTCATGTGAGGTCTTATTTTTTGCGGGACGAGTTGACGTTTTTATTGGTACCATTTTCGGGCACGTGACATTTTTTGATCGCTTTTTATTTCGATTTTTGGGACGCAGAATGAACAAAAACCAGCGTTTCATGAATTTCTTTTGGGGGGGTGCGTTTACACAGTTCCGCGTGCGGTAAAATTGATAAAGTGGTTTTATTCTTCGGGTCAGTACGGTTACAGCGATACCTCATTTAGGTCGTTTTTTTATGTTTTGTCGGTTTTTTGCAATGAAAACAATTTTATATAAAAAATAATTATTTTTGTATCGCTTTATTCTGCGAGCTATAACTTTTTTATTTTTTTGCGGATGATGCTGTATGGCGGCTCGTTTTTTGTGGGACAAGATGACGTTTTCAGCGGTACCAAGCATATTTATATGCGTCTTTTTGATCGCGCGTTATTGCAAATTTTGTTCGGTGGTATGATAATAAATCATTATTTTTTGCTTTGTTTTTTATTTTTATTTTTTAAGGGGTTCGCTAAAGGGGTTAACTAATGGGACAGTTTTATAGGGCAGGTCATTACGGACGCGGCGATACCAAATATGTGTACTTTTATTGTTTTTGGGTTTTTTTATTTTGAAAAAATGGATTTATTGGGGAATATTTTTTTTTTTTTTTACTAATTTATTTAGCGATTTTTTTTAAATTATTTTTAACACTTTTTTTTTTTTTTTTAAACTTTATTACCTTGTCCCAGGTGGGACATCACTGTCCTGTGACAGATCGCTGATCTGTCACATCACAGATCACTGTGACAGATCAGCGGTCACAGGCACTGCTGCAGACTTCCTCATGCCTGCGCTTTGCAGGCACTGAAGAAGCCAGCTTCCTCAGGCCCCCGAAGGCCCCCGTCGCCATCTTGGATTCGGGGGCCTGGAGGAAAGGAGCCCCCCGCAGCAGCGCTGCACATTGCGCTGCCGTGGGGGGCTCAGGGAAGCACGGAGGGAGCCCCCTCCCTGCCGATGCTTCCCTTTAACCCCCGGTACACCGCGATCGCGTTTGATCGCGGTGTGCAAGGGGTTAACGTGTCGGGGGCGGTCCGTGACCGCCCCTGACACATTGTGCCGGGTGTCAGCTATGATAATTAGCTGACACTCGGCCGCGATCAGCGGCGCTCACCACGTGGGCGCCGCTGATCGCGATGACGTAATATTCCGTCCATGGTAATTAGGTCCATGGTCACATGGACGGAATATTACGTCAATTGTAGGTAAGGGGTTAATACACGGACTACTGGCTTTTCTCCAATAGACACAGCGGTGGTATAATGATATACTGTAGTACAATAAGGAGGAATGACCCTAGAGGGGATACACTTGGACAATCCATGCTTAAAAAGCTGTATTCTCAGGTTTAAAAGAAAAAAAAAAAAAATTTATTTATATATATATATATATCTCCAAATATATGGAGAAATAGGAGGGCAGCACACATTACTAAGGGATACACCTGTAGTCTGTATCAACACAATGCAGATAATAAAGAGAAAAAAAGCTACAGACCATAACAAGGATTACCAAAATTTTGCATTTCGTGCGCCGGTCGCAGCATGCGCACGCATCCACATACAATGCATGTCCCTGCATACCCAACGTTAAAGATAGGTACACAGTGAGAATCATGTGGGAATAGTGGATGAGGGCAGGTTTATCTCGCCCAGATTCCTTTCCTATGTGGCCTAGTCTGGTCAGTATCGCACCTGCTTACTAATGGATAATGGGAGGTGGATATAAAAGGATGCAAGGTGGTTGTGTGAGTCTCTCAGCCTGGGAACACAGAGAGCCTGTCTGTGTGAGAGACACACGTGAGTGGAAGCAGTGCCCACTGCAACTGTGGTTTGGCTGGACGGGAGAAGCCCGCCAGTTGGTAGTTAGGTTGTCCATTGTTCAGTTACACCCGAATCCCAGCTCTGCGCCTGAGTTTCATGCTGAATGCACGTGACCTTTGACCCCAGCAAAGGCGATCCCGGAGTGTTTTATCACATTGTGGTGGAGAATGCGGGCATCACGTTGCAAGCATGAGCATGGAGGACGTGGTGAAAGCGCTGGTACAGTCCACCGCCTTCCAGCAAGAAGCTAATCGGGTGATGATGGCCCAGCTGAAGGAGTTGGTGGACATGATAGTTGCCGATCGTTCGCTTCTCCAGCAGGTGGCGCAGTGCTTGGCAAGCTTACCTGAGCTTAACCTGGAAGCCGAGTCGAGAGTGATTCACGTGAGTCGGTACTGGCAGAAGATGACGACCGAAGATGACGTCGAGGCATACCTGACCACGTTTGAACGGACGGCGGTGCGAGAAAAATGGCCGAAGGCACGATGGGCCGGCCTGATTGCCCCGTTTCTTTCCGGTGAGGCCCAAAAGGCTTATTATGACTTAGAGCCTGAAGCCGCGCAGGACTTTGACAAATTGAAAGCAGAGATCTTGGCCCGGCTGGGAGTGACGACCGCTGTCCGTGCACAGAGAGTGCATCAATGGACTTATCAGCCGGATAAACCACCGCGGTCCCAGATGTTCGACCTGATCCACGTGACGAAGAAGTGGCTACAACCCGAGGTGTTGACAGCGCCAGAGATAATCCAGAGAGTCGTCATGGACAAGTACCTGAGAGCTCTACTGCCAGCCCTGAGGAAGTGGGTAAGCCATGGAAATCCTACGACGGCAGATCAACTGGTGGATCTGGTTGAACGTTACTCCGTGGCGGAAGGACTCCGAGACGACGCTACCCCACCTCGTTCTTCATCATCTCCACGTGGAACCGGTAAGACTGTTCCAGGGAGTAGAGGAGATGGAAAAATCCCTAAGACAGTGGGGGAGGAAAACGGGACTGCCCGCACTGCGAGGCAGAGAGTAACGAACTATGGTCTAAGCAAGGGGCCCGTTAGGTGTTTCCGCTGCCAAGAGATGGGACTTATTGCTGTGAACTGTCCGGTCACTACTGAACCCAATGCAGTGCGACGTCACAGACTCTAAAAACCGCATGTCTATGGTTGCACGGATAGTGAGTGTGAATGCCGGTCAAAAGGATGCGGAAAAACACTTGTGTGATTTAACTGTTGATGGCAAAAATGTGGTGGCATTGTTAGACTCGGGAAGTGTGGTGACTCTGGTGAAGGCCAGTCTGGTGTCAGCCCCGACTGGACCATCAGACAAATTTTCTGTAACGTGTGTGCATGGAGACACCTGTTCGTACCTCACCACGGTCATATGCATTACTACTTCCTATGGGTCTGTGCAACATAAAGTGGGACTCATCCCGGCGTTATTGCATGATGTTATCCTGGGCCGGGATTTTCCCCACTTCTGGCAATTGTGGGAGAATCAGTTGATACCCCAGGGTAATAGTGTACATGATTCTTCTCCCAGGGCACGTGTGGGTCCCGAACCCCTGGAAGAGGTCTCCCCGGAAGACTCTGGGGAAGAGTCTGCGGGAAATGACCTGCAGTTCCCGTTTTCAGTCATGGCGGGTGATACGGAGGAGACCGGGGAAGAGGAGGAGGCCGACAGCCGTCCACCTCCCCGTTTGCCGGATTTAGAGGTTCAGAAAGATGACTTCCAAAGTGAGCAAATAAAGGATCCTACCCTTTCTCAGGCTAGGACAAATGTAAAAGTTGAAATGTAAAAGTAGAACCTGGCTCTAGGCTGGCATATCCTTACATGGTTCTGGAGAATGATTTACTTTATCAGATAGAGAAAAAGGGGGAAGATACGGTGCAACTATTAGTCGTGCCAAAACCCTACCGGCGGCAGGTGCTGGACCTGGCCCACGGACATGTGATGGGAGGTCACCTGGGAGTCCAGAAAACCACCGAAAGGATATTACACTGCTTTGTTTGGCCAGGCATGCATCACGATATTCGTGTATATTGTGAGTCTTGTCCTGACTGCCAAGCCTCTGCACCTAAGCCCCGGTTCTGTAGCCCTTTAGTACCCCTACCTATTATTGAAGTCCCGTTTGAGAGGATTGGGATGGATTTAGTTGGGCCCCTTCCACGGTCTGCACGTGGACACCAACATATCCTGGTCATCTTGGATTATGCCACTCGTTACCCGGAGGCCATCCCTTTGCGTAACACGGCCACCAAGACGATTGCCAAGGAACTGGTGCATGTGTTTAGTCGGGTCGGTATACCAAAACAGATACTCACCGACCAGGGGACCCCCTTTATGTCCAGGGTAATGAAGGAGCTCTGCCGATTGTTACAAATCGAACCGTTACGCACATCCGTGTATCACCCTCAAACAGACGGGTTGGTCGAACGGTTCAATAAAACTCTGAAGCAGATGCTGAGAAAGGTGATAGACAAGGATGGGAAGAACTGGGACTATTTACTTCCGTATTTGCTTTTTGCCATCAGGGAAGTACCCCAGTTTTCCACGGGATTCTCGCCTTTCGAGTTATTGTACGCCCGACGTCCTCGCGGACTGTTAGACGTTGCAAAAGAAACCTGGGAGGGTCAGGTCACTCCGTTTAAAACAGTGATAGATCACGTCGCACAAATGCAGGACCGTATTGCGGCTGTTATGCCTATCGTCAAAGAACACATGATACAGGCTCAAGGAGCCCAAAAAAGAATCTATGATAGGGACGCCAAGATCCGTACGTTTGCACCCGGAGATAGGGTGTTGATCCTGGTCCCCACGGTGGACAGTAAGTTCCTGGCAAAGTGGCAGGGCCCCTTTGAGATTAAGGAAAGAGTTGGTGAAGTAAACTACAAAGTATACCAGGCAGGTAAACGGAAACCTGAACAGATTTATCATGTAAATCTGATAAAACCCTGGAAAGATCGGTCTGCCTTGTCAGCGGAGCTGGCCCGTCCCGTCTGCTCGCATACCGTACCGAAGGTACGGGTTGCAGAGACTCTCTCGGAGCGGCAAAAGACTGAGGTCAGGCAGTTTCTACTTCACAACCAAAAGTTTTTCTCAGAAAAACCCGGGCAGACTACGCTAATGAAACATGACATTGTAACGGAACCTGGTGTCACAGTTCACGTAAAGCCCTACCGAATCCCGGAAGCGCCGTGAAGCCGTTTCCCGAGAAGTGAAAGCAATGTTAAGAGTTAGGTGTCATTGAGGAATCGCACAGTGCTTGGTCCAGCCCGATTGTGCTAATTCCTAAACCGGACGGCACCATCCGGTTCTGCAATGACTTCAGGAAACTGAATGCGGTCTCAAAATTTGATGCCTACCCTATGCCCCGGGTCGACGAGTTAATAGATCGGTTAGGAAAAGCCCGGTATATAACGACCCTAGACCTAACAAAGGGGTATTGGCAGATCCCTCTGGCGGAGGCTGCCAGAGAAAAGACGGCATTTGCTACCCCAGAAGGTCCATTTCAGTATGTGTATATGCCGTTTGGACTGCACGGAGCACCGGCGGCCTTCCAGAGACTGATGGATCGAGTCCTGAGGCCACATAGGCGGTACGCTTCGGCCTATTTGGACGACATTGTCATTTACAGCTTGGACTGGGAGACTCATCTCCAGAAAGTACAAGCTGTGATTGACAACCTGTGGGAGGCAGGTCTAACCGCAAACCCCAAGAAATGTCACATCGGGCTAGAAGAAGCCCGGTATTTGGGGTATGTAATTGGGAGGGGTGTTGTTAAACCCCAGGTTGATAAGATTCAGGCGGTTCAGGACTGGCCACAACCTGTCAACAAGAAGCAGGTACAAGCCTTCCTGGGGATCGCCGGCTATTATCGCCGGTTCATACCCAATTTTGCAGCCATCGCTACCCCCCTGACGGATCTTACAAAAGGGAAAGACTCCGTCATGATTAAATGGAGTTTAGCGGCTGAAGAAGCCTTCCATAGCCTAAAACGGGCACTTTGCTCTCAGCCCGTACAGGTGACTCCGGACTTCCGCAGCGAGTTTGTGGTACAAACGGATGCCTCTGATACCGCTATCGGGGCAGTACTCTCACAAGTGAGGGACGGAGTGGAACACCCAGTCCTCTATCTCAGCAGGAAGCTGAATAAACACGAGCAAAGGTATGCAGTCGTAGAAAAAGAGTGCCTCGCCATTAAGTGGGCTCTAGAGGCCCTCAAATATTACCTGGTGGGCCGAAAGTTCAGGCTCATCACGGACCATGCCCCTCTCAAGTGGATGCACTTGAACAAGGAACGGAATAGCCGGGTGACCCGGTGGTTCCTTGCCCTGCAGGCCTACACTTTTACGGTGGAGCACCGCCCAGGAGTACAGATGGGAAATGCAGATGCCCTGTCCCGAGTGCACTGTTTGGCGGGTGTCATTGCTCGACCGGAGTGGTCTGAGCAGAGGGGGGGATATGTGAGAATCATGTGGGAATAGTGGATGAGGGCAGGTATATCTCGCCCAGATTCCTTTCCTATGTGGCCTAGTCTGATCAGTATCGCACCTGCTTACTAATGGATAATGGGAGGTGGATATAAAAGGATGCAAGGTGGTTGTGTGAGTCTCTCAGCCTGGGAACACAGAGAGCCTGTCTGTGTGAGAGACACACGTGAGTGAGAGCAGTGCCCACTGCAACTGTGGTTTGGCTGGACGGGAGAAGCCCGCCAGTTGGTAGTTAGGTTGTCCACTGTTTAGTTAGTGCCGGACAGGCAAGGATTTGTTTTATGTTTTATTTCCTTTTGCATTGCTTTCACCGTTAATAAACCTGACCCAGGGTCAGTTACACCCGAATCTCAGCTCTGCTTCTGAGTTTCATGCTGAATGCACGTGACCTCTGACCCCAGCAAAGGCGATCCCGGAGTGTTTTATCACAACAGGAAAACGCTGGACGCATGCGGCGGTAGGCAGAGCATGGGCGTAGCTTCACGGAGGAAGAAAGGAGGAAGTAGGCAGCCAGCCGCAGCCCTCCTGAACGCTAGTGTGAAACCGGCCTTAGCAAGCACAACCGCCACGCCTATGGACATCGCCTTTTTAATGCCGAGTTTCCTGGGCACAATAAATGCCACTGGCTATATACATATAGACAATATTCTTCAGTTTTGCGCCCATAGAATATCATCGGCAGCACAACTACTGTGTACACGGGACAATGTGCTGCCGATATATAAACCATAGCACCGGATGAGATAGCATTTTGCTCATTCGTCAGGATCGAACATTCGACAAATATTGGCTATGTTATAAACGAATGGATAAAAAGTCCAGTGGATACAAGGTTCTCTTTTCTAACACTCAGAAATCAGCCTGTTTAGGGTAAAAACAGATTGTGATTTTTCGTTTCAGTTTTCTGAACATTATTCTGTTTTTTAGCATTTTTTTTTTTTTATCACAAAAGTATTCAGTGGGCTTTTAGGTAACAATATGGCACAAGTTGCACACGACCGAGCTACAAATTACATAAAATTAAACTAAGGCTGAGTGCAGACGGACTTTTTGGCCCTGCGGATTTTTCCGCGCAGAATGGAAGAAATCCGCAGGTCAAATGACCTGCATTTTTCCTGCAGATTTCTTCCATTTTTCATGCGGTTTTTGTGCGGTTTTCCCCCTGCGGATTTGGTGACAGGGGAGATGGAAAACCGCACAAAAGTAGTAACATGCTGCGGATTTTGTACCGCGGAAAAATCTGCAGCGTCTGCACAGCGTTTTTTTTTGTTTACATTGATTTAAAAGCTACTGTACATCACAATGCGGATATGCAACGTTTCCGCGCGGTAAAATCCGCTGCAAATATGCATCGTGTGCACACAGCCTAAGACTTCCTTTCGTCTGATACATCTACCCCTTTCCCACCAGCGTCTCCCCTCCGCCCACCTAACACACGACGTTGGACCAGCCTTCCTTACCGTTAGTCATGGTTCTTAATGGCCGGTCTCCGTCCGATCTTCTCATCACGTCATCTTTTTCTGGGGTTACCTGAGGCTTGGAGATTAAGCGGCGGCTCCGCAAAACACGACAGTCTTCCTCAGACATTGCAAGATCTCTGACCTGAAAATAAATAAATTTATAGAAAAATAATTGAGAAAAAAAAATACTGTAAATATATATAAAAACCCCATTAACGCACTAGGATTGAACATAGAGTAGTGGACTGGGGAGCCGCCACGATACAGAGAAGTGTGGTCACGTGTTCTGTACAGGATGCAATGTGTCAGAGTGAGCAAACACAGAGCTAAATACAGGACTCTGGCAGCGATCTGGGAGCTGGTAAGCAAACCGCAAACAACTTTTTTTTTTTTTTTTAATGCTGGAAAACTTCCACAATAAGCAGATTACACCTAGTGACAGAGAAACCCAAGAGGATTATCAAAAAGTTACTTAGCAGCCAATACAGACATTTAAAGAATTCCTAACGATCAGACATGTCGACACCAATGCCAGCGGTGGCCAATACTGTGGCTTTATATTATATGTCCCCGCTGGGCGTGTATTATACAAGGAGGAAATGGAGAGTTCACGCTCCTGTCCTGTAATCAGCATGTGACACAATACACCAGATAATGATAACCTCATCCGCCGGATCATTAGTGCAGTTACCTCTATCTGGATGGAGGTCGTATCTCAATCACACAACATACCATATCTGGCTGATAGGTAGCAGTCTGCACAGGTACCTAGGGTCAGACTAACCTACAGAAAGTGAGAAGAATCTGATGAGGACATCATGGGGCGGATAAGCCCGAGGACAGACTATCAGATCATTTCCCAAGGTCTACAATAAATCATAAATGCCCAGCGCATAAAAGGTGTGTGACTGGGCAGTGATGAAAGGAGCTAACGTAGGACCAGTCAGCGAGTATAAAGCTGTATGAAGAAGCTAACAAGACTGTGGGGGAGGAAAAAGAAATAAAGTTCACAGCATGTAAAGATTTAATTTTCTGCACATTTTTCTAGTGCAAATTCATAGCTATGATCTGAAACATTTCCAATCTGTATCGAGTTACCATTTAAAGGGGTTGTCTGACTGCAAAATTGTGAATCCTCACAGCAGAGAGTGCACGCTGTTTGCATACTTCCGGCCACATTCAAACTAGACGTCTCCGGCCTCATTCAAGTTACTTGCATTAAGTGAGGCTGTGCACGTCTAGTCGGCACAGGACCACGTGTGCAAATTGCCCCCAGAGAATCCTGTTGGCGTGAAGTGTGTGTGCTGTGACAATTCACAAGTTATGGCGTGCAATAATTGAACCCTAAGCTTGCACAGCCCCTTTAAGATAGCCATACACATTAGATAGCCCACTTTTCAGCTGACTGCTCTCTCTCCTGACTCTCCCATGCACAGGGTGCTCGTGTTCTCTATGAAAGAGCTTATCCCTAGTGATAATAAAAATGGATCGAGTGATTGATTTTGGCAGACCAAGTGCTCCCCCAACCATCCCCCTTTCTTCCAACATAATCTCCCCCAACATACAGATAGACAGCTGAAGCTGCCGGAAGCAGGTCGACTTATAGCCAATGTGTATGTTACCAATGAAGCGAGAGGGGGAAACAACTGGATACTGAAAAACAAACAAGGGAATCTAAACGAGGATCAAACACTTAGAGCAGTGATGGCGAACCTTTTAGAGCCCAAACTGTAATCTAAACCCCACTTATTTACCGCAAAGTGCCAACACAGAAATTTAACGTGAATACTGAAGTTTTTGTCCCCATTCTGGTACACAGACCCCCCCCCATCCTCAGTCCTTTCCATTTTTCTCCAGCACATTTTAAAAAGAACCAAACGATTCTACTCGCCTTCTTCCGCTCCCACGCCATACGCAGGGCTGTGGAGTCGGAGTCGTGGAGTCGGAGCTCATTTTGGTGGAGTCGGAGTTGGAGTCGGTATAAAATGGACCGACTCCTAAAATATATAATAAATTG
The DNA here is from genome assembly GCF_039654945.1 of Dendrobates tinctorius. Classification (NCBI taxonomy): domain Eukaryota; kingdom Metazoa; phylum Chordata; class Amphibia; order Anura; family Dendrobatidae; genus Dendrobates; species Dendrobates tinctorius. Next base: position 11,570,266 of record NW_027361697.1, read on the forward strand.
GGTACAGTAGTTCAATGCAGGATGTGCTGAATATTTTTTCATAGGAATTTGGGAAAGTTATGAAATGTCCTATAAATGGCTGTTCTATTCCTGATCTAAGGCTATATTCACACACAGCGTTTTTCCTGCGTTTTTTGAGGATACGTTTTTCAGCTCCAAAAGCAGATTATCTTTTTAAAAAACTGCATCACCTGAAAGGTTTTTGAGCTCATAGATAATGTTTTCAATAGCAAAAGCAGATTAGAAATCTGCTCTATCCATTTATCCATATCTGTCTATCCATATCGTATCTGTACCAAAAAGAATGAAAACCGGGTAGTACACCAATATATATTCTGTTCTAAATATCTTGATTATGGGATCATAAAAATGATTAAATGTCTGAGGTTCACATTGTACTACAATAAATTTTTCACTTAAATATAAGCAATATGTGTGGGAGTCGGAGTCGTAGTCGGTGTAAGGGAAATTGAGGAGTCGGAGTCGCAGGTTTGTCCTGGACAAAGATAACCCAGAGGAATACCCAGCCGTTCGCGCCATGGACATTAGGGAAATCCTAATTCAAACATTCATAATTTGGGGGTGGGTACTTTCTATGGAAAATATGCAAATGACAGGATGAGCCTGCACCCGGGAGAGGAGGGACGGTACGGAAATAATTCATTCTGTACAGCAACGGATCAGTATGGAGGGATGCGCTAATCTTCACGCTCTGCCGCACGTTTTGGGGGAAGAAGCAGTGGAGACAATGTATCGAGTGCTTCCGGCACGGCCAGGTTTTGCCTACAGGTAAAAACACAGGGATGCTCTGGAGCGAAAACCACAGCACAGTGTGGCGGCACCTACACGTCACGTCGTAACCAATGTGTGAACACAACATTAATCTGCCTTAAGCTACAGAGGAAACTGCACATGTCCTGTGAAAGTCAAAGCCGTGTGTTACAGTGCAATCAAAACAGGCTGCCTGTCACCCGAGGAACAAGCAAACACGCTAAATCGCTGGGTGAAATGATCTTTTGGATTGCACAAAAGATCACAGTTCTCAGCAGCACATTGTGCAATGTAAAGAGAATATGTGCTGTCAAGAATAATGGCAGCCTACGAGCACCGAACGAGCTGCTACACATCGCGGAGTGTAACTGGACCTACAGGCTATGTTCACACATTGCGTTTTTGCAGATTTTTTAAAGCATGTCCTAAGACTTGCTTTACAGTACCGGTAAAAGCTTTGAGATTACAGAAATCTCATGCACACACACTTTTTCCCCCCCTGACTGAAATGGAAAACTTCTGAGTTTTTGAAAATTGCAGTCTCTCACTTTTCAAGGCCAAGTAAAATCTTGTTTTACTATTGTATCAAACACTATTTCCTTCTTTTTGTTTCAGTTCTCATCTATATATTTAAAAAAAAAAAAAAAAAAAAAAACACACACACACACACACACACACACACACACACCAGCATCTGAAGGAAAAAGAAATAAAATAGTTTTTGAGCACCCACCTCAAAAGAAAGTCGCGTGTACTAATGTTCTGGTTTCGAAGAGAGGTACAGGCACATAAAACTGACCGCGCTGCTTGTTGAAGAGTACAGTACTTCCACCGTCTTGGAAAAGTTCAGGTAGTTTTCATAGATGCGTTTCGGGACTGGACCAAACTCTCTTTTTCAAAATGAACTAAAGATGTATGTTTTTTTAAAAAAGGCTCATCCCGAACATCAATAGGAGTCAAGAGAATGACCTGATGACTTGAGGTTAGCATCCTCAATAGTCAGAACCTCCCACTCCCGTCTCCAAGACTTTACACGTGCTGCGCCAATTCTTTGGAATGCACTTCCCAGGTCAATACGATTAGTCCCCAATCCCCACAATTTTAAGCGTGCCCTGAAAAAGCATTTATTCAGACTGGCCTATCGCCTCAACATATTAATAGGGGATTTTGGCGCGCACGGCGCACCGTCAAAAGTGAGCAGCGCAGGTCAAAGCGCAACTAGCGCACGGCCTGCGCAAGATCTGCGCACCCTATGCTAAAGATAGGGTGCGCCGATCGCAGGCGCCGCTGTGCGATAGGAGGCGGCGCTACAAGCAAGGGGCGGGCACGCCGGGCAGAGAGCCGGCTCGGGGGCGGAGCTACCCCCGGCCGTGCGTGCGCTTAAAAAGCGCTAATGTGAAACCAGCCTTACACACTTAACATTATGGCTGGTCCATACCATCAGGGCAACTGTTACCACCCACCTTTCGTGTCTCCTTTTCCCTCATAGATTGTAAGCTTGCGAGCAGGGCCCTCATTCCTCTTGGTATCTGTTATGATCTATGTGATTATTGTTATGCTGTAATGTCTATCGCCTGTACAAGTACCCTCTGAAATGTAAAGTGCTGCGGAATATGTCTGCGCTATAGAAATAAAATTTATTATTATGAGAAAAAGTACCTTAACTTAAGAGTGTGGAAGTACCGTCCTCTTCCTTAATAGCAGCGCGGTATGTATGTATGTTTTCTTGAGTTAAGAGGAAGGAAGGAAACATTTCCTTTTAATAGCTAGCAACAGGGAAGAATAAATTATATTTGGGATATTGCGAAACGCACGTCGGGGTAGCAGGGACGCCAGGAAATCCATGTGCACCAACAGGTACGGTAATTTTTTTTGCCCATATTTAGGGCACATTAACGTGTTCCTTGGTATCTTTGTAGTAGCCATTATGTTCAGGTTATGAGCACATAGCACTTTTTGTATGGCGTATTATAGTCATACTTACCGATTGCTTGTTTACATAGTGAGCACATAACGCTTTACTTATATACGGCATATATACCTTTTTTTTTTATAGCCCATACAGGTTATTCCACGAGTGTTTGCTCTTTGTTGTGCACTATACTTGATTTTTAAATATTTTTTTAAGATTGGTTTTGAATAAAAAATATCTTTTACATAGCACCCTTTCTGGTTACCGGAGCATTTATTTAGGTATCATTGTGTGAAAAAAAACATATAGCCAGCTCACCATAAAGGAGTTCCTCTTGATGCAGTAATCGGTGTTCACCTGATGTTTTGCACGGAGCCTACTACATGATGCATTTTTTCATATATGTTTATATATTGTTGCTTTTTGTGGCAGTTATTCCATATTATTGTTGATTCATTACTAAATGTTTATATCATTTGTCTATGTATAAAACATGTTCAATATAGGTATTTTTCTAGCAACATTTTTGAACTGAGTTTCAACCATCTACTCAGATGTTTTTAATTGGTTTGTTCCACTGTTTTTAATTAAGGGTCATTTGAATATGTTCCACAAAGGAGGATATATTGCTAGTGTTGGAGCTCAGTTCAAATAGGACCGTGAGGAAGGCACATAGTGCTGAAACATGTAGTCCCTTGCTGGAATGCTACTAATTGGAGTTCCTCATACTTTTTATGACATAATGGATTAATAAAGAAGAAGTTTTTACAAATCTGGTGAACTTTCATCGTTTTGCTGGATCCCAAGATATATATATATATATATATATATATATATATATATATATATATATATAATGTCCTGCAGGAGTTCAGCAGATGAACGTTAACCCTACGTCCCAGTAATACACGACTGTGGGATCTGTGAGTGCGCGGACCATGTGGCGCGCACAATTAATATTCCAGGGTCTATGATGATCTAATGATCGGTGGCGAAGAACAAACACCCAATAATTAGAGCGGCCTCCGCTCATCTGGTGGCCTCCGCTCATCTGGTCACCTCCGCCCCCGATAACCCAAAACCCTAATTCTGATCCCATCCCACCACCCTCATTATCCGCAGCCTGTACACAGGGGAGCACAATGGCTGCTGGACTCACACATCCCCCCATTCATTCATTCTCATGATGCCATATAACAAGCCTGTGGCTGCACACAGAGGACAATAGCCGCACACACGCGTTATTTAGAGGGATACCTGTCTCCTCCGCGCAGTAATATCCGGGCACCAGCGGGGAGTCAGGTCTGTGCAGCTCTGATGCCGGCTCTGTCCTCACTTCTGAGCCATCTCTTCCTGCTCCTCTGTATAAAGCAGTGCTGGTGACTCACAGCGGCGCACTGTACACGCGGTACCCGCTCTATGGTAAGCCGGAGACTGTGGCCAAAACGAGATGCGGTGCAGGTTCGTCTCCTAACTGCGCAGGCGCAATGGTCTGGTCCTCAGTTGTGCGCAGGCGCAGTGTCCTTATCAACGCTGTCGTGTGTAGCGTGCTCATATCGCAATAATATGACACGTACTGACGACATTGTGCGACATTTCCTTCAGTCATGTATGAGCAGCGTGAATTTGAAGGCTTTGAAAAAAAAAAAGTCTATAATGTTATCGTGTGTCTACATGAGGCAGCGTTTTCTAGTGGAAAATCTCTGGAGAAGTTTTTTGTGTGGAGTTTTTACTGAATCGTCTCACGAAAGCTCCGGAGCTGGTTGCAAAAATGGCGTGTCTCAACGCCAAAACTCGCCAAAATGTTAGCGCAGCTTCGAGTTGCACCAACCTTTTCGACTCTACAAAGGTTTTTATGCCAAAATTCTGATCTAAAAACTTGATAAATCGCGTCCATTGTCAAGTAAGACTGAATGAGGAGTACATATGTCCCAAAAGTCATGATGAATTGGACACAAAAGTAAAGATGCCTAAAAAACAAAGGACCGACGCTTCATTTGCGTTTTTTGAAGTCAGTTTTTTTTCCCGTCTTGTGGTATTGACAATTTTTGCACCAAATTCTTCAAAATGGTTCATGTACAGCGCAAAATTAAAAAAACAAAATCCTTTTATGTTTTTGGCTTTAACCTTATTTGTGACTTTTTAGCTTGAACAAAGAATTTACATTTTCCAGGTGCAAATTAACAGCTGGGGGAGGAGGACGGGGGCTGGACTGTATTATGTGCAAACAATGGGACTTTTTTAAAAAGTTGCAATTGAATTAGCCCAAAATAGCTGGAAAACCAAAACTGTCCAGAATGGTGAACATAAAACAGGAGAACACATAAAACAGGATTTTTTTTTTTTAAAAAAAGGTGCAAATTAAAGGGGTTATCTGGGACTTTTGTGGGTTTTTTCCCCCTTTATGGGGCTAAGTTGGTAACTTCCTGCCTGTTCTTCTCTGCAGCGATGTTCCCGGCCGAAAGACAACTCCTGCCAGAGATTCTCCGCTTTATGTGACCTAACGTAGATGGAGCAGCTTTTTCTCTTCTGCTCTATTAATGGTCAATGCTGATGTCATGCTGATTGACAGCTGGCTCCCCGCTGCCTAAAGCCCCCGTTGCACACTGCAATATCGCTGTAAAGTCACCGATTTTGTGACGTTGCAGCGATATTGCTAGCGATATCGCTGCATGTGATACCTCCGACCGGCTCCCCCGCTGGTTATCGCTGATCGCGCGAGTAGCTCCTGGATCATTCCTCGTCGGTCACTTCCTGCTGAACTTCCTGTGGCGCCGACGAGCGACGCGTGGAGCCGGGCGGGAGGACGCAGGATCGCCGCGTCTGATAGGTAAGTAGCGATCCCCGTCCCTAGCGATGTCGCTGGTGAGATCTGCCTGTGTGGCAGCTCACTAGCGACCACCTAGCGATGCACCAGCGATCCTGATCTCGTTATATCGCTGGTCGGGATCGCTGGTGCATCGCTAGGTGTAACGGTACCCTAACTGCAGGAAGCTGGCTGTCAATCAACATGACATCATCTGTGATGGCCCATCAACAGATCGGAAGAGGAAGAGCTGTTGAGTTGAAGTCCAAAGAAGCAGCAGAATAGCCGCCAGAGTCAGGAGGGATCATCGCAGGCCAGAACAGGCAGGTAGTGAGCAAAAAGACCCCAAAAGGTCCCAGATACCCCTATTAAAAGAAAAATAAGGCACAATTCACCCCCAAAATAAGCGCAAATGAATAATGAATTGTGCCCAAAGTTTTAACCCAAAAAGATGCAGAAAGATTGGTGACTGAGCAATAAAGCCTGAATAGTGGCGGCATTCACTACCATGATAATTCTTTCCTCTGCAGTTAGTTTTCTACCAAAAACAACATAAAAAATGTTCAATATTGGTACATATAGTATCTGAAGAGGTGGAACAAAATTCTGATGAAACGTATATTAAAGAAAACAATGGCTGTGTGTAACACCTGTGATAGTAAATAATAGGTACAATACATAACAGATGCCACAGCTTCCAAAGTAAACAACATGAGTCAGAATTTTCTCAGCTAATGAGTCAATAAAAATGTTAGTAACCCATGCAAGTTGTAAAATACTGTACATGCAAATTGTTTAAACTGTGACTCCAGAAATTAGAACCTTAACAATCACATTAAAAGAGCTGCATAACCAGTAATTAAATGAAGCTTAGCTGGGAGATGGCAGTATGAATTCTCAAACTACTTAGCACATAACTTGTAAAGCTACATTCCCATCACGTTTTACCCAACTGTTGGTGGCATTTTGAGGGCTTACGACTGAAGCCAGGGCTGGTTTTAGGCAAAGTGGGGCCTAGGCAAAGTTTAAAATGGGGCCCCAAATGCTAACATATTGCACATCACACAAGCATTTTGATTGTATTTACATGCGCGGAGTTCAGGCCGCTAAATGAGTGTGATCAACAATATTGAAATCATTCAACACTTGTTTTCCCGGCCTCTTTCCACCGGCTGAGAAAGAACAATGGGGACAGAATGATCACTAATGGATCAATCTGTCCCCATACAGTATCCTGTTATCAGCAGCACATCTACAGTTTACACCCCATAGTCCTCCAAATAATATAATGTGCCCCATAGTTCTCCATATATTAAAATACACTGCTCAGTCCTCCATATAGTATAATACACTCCTCATAGTGTTCCATATAGTATAATACACCGCCAGTCATCCATGTAGTACAATTCACTTTCCATAGTATAATGCACCCCATAGTTCTTCATATAGTATAATGTATTCCCCATAGTCCTTGATACAGTATAATGCAGCCCACATATAGTATAATGCAGCCACCCCATAGAGCATAATGAAGCCCCACCATACAATATAATGTAACCCCCATAGAATATAATGCAGCCCCCTCTTATAGCATAATGCAGCCACCCCTTAGAACATAATGCAGCTACCCCACAGAGTATAATGCAACCACTCCACAGAATATAATGTAACCCCCCATAGAATATAATGCAGCCCCCCTCATATAGTATAATGCAGCCCCTCCATAGAATATAATGCAGCCCCTTATATAGTATAATGTAGCCCCTCCATAGAATACAATGTAGCCCTCCTCATAAAGTATAATGCAGCCCCAATAGAATATAATGTAGCCCCCTCATAAAGTATAATGAAGCCCTCATACAATATAGTCCAGCCTCACATAGAATACAATGTAGCCTCCTCATATAGTATAATGTAGCCCCCTCATAGAGTATTATGCAGTCACCCCCCCATAGAATATAATAAATATAATACAGCCCCTCCATAGAATATGATGTAGCCCCGAATAGAATATAATACAGCCCACCACCCCATAGAATATAATGTAGCCCCCCCATATTATATAACACAGCCACCCCCATAGAATATAACGTATAATGTACCTCCCCATGGTATATAACACAGCCACATAGTATATAACACAGGCCCACATGGTATAACACAACCCCACATGGTATATAACACAGCCCCACATGGTATACAGCACTGCACCATGGTATACAGCACAGCCCTATGATATACAGCACTGCCCCATGATATACAGCCCCATAGTATACAGACAGCACTGCCCCATGGTATACAAACAGCACTGCCCCATGGTATACAGACAGGACAGCCCCATGGTATACAGATAGCATAGCCCCATAGTATACAGACAGCACAGCCCCATGGTATACAGACAGCACATCCCCATGGTATACAGACAGCACTGCCTCATTGTATAAAGACAGCACAGCCCCAATGTATACAGCACTGCCCGCATCTCCCCCCCCCTGAGAATGGCCCCACAGTCACTGTTACATTAAAAAAAACAAAAAACATCACTCCTCATCTTCTCCTCGTGCCCGCGCTTCTCCCGGCTCCTGTCTCCTGCTCTGCCTGGTACACAGTGAGAGCGCGATGACGTCAACGCGCACCCGCTGTGTGTCAGAGGCAGAGCGGAGAATGATGGGAGAGGTAGCGTCAGCTGACGCTCTCTCCTCCATCATTGCTGTGAACTGTACTGGTGTCTGTGATGCTGGTATAGTTCAATGCGACGGCGGGGGGAGTCAGAGCTGGGGGCAGGCGGGCCCCCCTGCCTCACTGGGGCCCCATAGCGGCTGCGTGATGTGTCACTAGCTGGGGGCCCCTGGGGGAGCGGGAGCCCTAGGCAGCTGCCTAGTCTGCCTGCCCCTAACCCTGGCCTTGACTGAAGCCCTGGAAAACAAAATTCTGGCATATACTGTATACATTGATGGGACCTTTGACTTCAAAGGGGTTGACTCCTTCTACATCTTTAAGGATAGTTTGACACTAGCGTTTGGAGGCGCAGCGGACGCTCGCCGTGAAGCTCCGCCCTCTGCCGCACCTCCTCCGGTCAGCTTCGCCTATGGACCCATGCCGCTGCATGCGCCTGCGTACCCTATCTTTAGCATTGGGTACGCAGGCCGTGCGCAGGTATGCTTTTGCCGCCGCATGCGCCAAACGCAACGTGAGAAGTACCAGCACAAAGATAAATTAAATTTCACGTATACAAGCTCAAAAATATATAACAAAAGATACGGAGAAAAGATGCGTTTTTCATATACAATGAAAAATAAGTATTTATTTGTACAAAATTCCTCAATTATATCAATGTTAAAATGTACAGTAAAATATTTTATATATCAATTTATACATATGGATATACATGATCCACAAAAAAAATGGCCACAGACTACAAGCAGAATATACTAACAGCTGCCTGTGCTGTGGCCACGTTCCCCGACGCCCCCTGAGGAAGCGACAACACAGCTCGCGAAATGCGCGTCGGGGAACGTGGCCACAGCATGAGCAGCTACCATGGGTAATTAACCTTTGTATCTTTACTTATTTATTTAGCAGACTTTGCATATATGCCTATCATAGGTACTGCAGTGGTGTTTATTATCTAAGGAGGTTCATTCAGCTCATGATATAGCAGGCTATGTGAGGCACTTTACCCTGAATAGATCAGCTGTTTGATGCTTACAATTTAACTCATTCTGATACTATCGGCCTGATAATGGTTATTCTCATTCTCTGCTCTGTTAGTATATTCAGCTTGTAGTCTGTGGCCATTTTTCTTGCAGATCATGTATATCCATACGTATAAATTGATATATACAATATTTTACTGTACATTTTAACATTGATGTAATTGAGGAATTTTGTACAAATAAATACTTATTTTTCATTGTATATGGAAAACTCATCTTTTCTCCGTATCTTTTGCCAAACGCAACATGTTGCATTTTGGTGCGGCCGCCGCCCCGTCAAAGGTTGCAGGACCTTCAGTATCCATACAACCGTGGAGACCCGGCTCCAGATCATGCGCTATCACAAGGAGGGAGCTCTCCGTCCTCAGCTCAACCTCCAGCTTCTCTCCACACGTCTACACACGTTGCCCTCATCACACTAACTACCTCACTCCCCTTCCTGGCCCTCAGAGAGCACTCCTCCCCCAATTCTGGTTCAGAGCGCCCTCTGCTGGCCTGGAGTGGGAACGTGTTGCATATAAATGATTAACTGTGAGAGACACCCTTCATTGCTTCCAAGCATGACATCACCCTCCCTGGAGGAAGGCAATGCCATTGTGGTGATCATACTCCTGGGGGCGCCACAATATCGTCACCCAGTGTGTACGGGGGCGGACTCTGTTGCTTCACATAAACACCGGAGCCTGTTTGTGCTCACAGAGCTCGGCTAAAAGTGCGCACAGTGTACAGCCACAGAACGCTACCCCAAGGACACGGGGTTAGAGTCCCTCTAGGCCCACTGAGCGCGCGGCGTCGCTGCCACGAGCGCCGCTAAAGACGCTGACAGTGGAGTGTGGAGCACGTGCACTGAGGCATGCTGGATCACTGGTGAGGACCAATGTCTGACTCAAACTCTGAGCTACCTACACCTAAGCCTGGGTGCTAGCAGGCTAGGCTGCACAACACATGCGTACCAAGGGTAGGGGTTTCATAATGAGTCAGTCACCAGATACATTCATACGTGCATACATCTCTCACACCTTATAGTCTGTAAATACAGTCTATCCTAGCGCATGGGCGAGCGGCCATGCGAACCTTTTATAGCCACAGGCGTCCGGGACCTTCCTGGCTTCTCTTATGGGCCAATCCGAACACGAGCAGGACCTGAGCACGTGACCCTCGATCTCCAATGGGAGATCACTCCACGGTTATGCTCAGTGGCCCGACATGAGGACTTAGTCCCTGGAGAATCTCACTGCTGAGCAGCTTGCATTGTCATAGCTGTGCAAGAGGTGGCAACAGCAAGCAAACCCACGGAGTTGGCCTGGACAGAGCGCCGGGACCGATGAATCTGCTGAGCAGGCTCCACTGCGGCCAACGAAGTATGGGAGACCACTGGGTGCAAAGCTCTGGATTCCTGCTGTGCAGTGGCAGGAACCCGACGCCTAACATTGGCCCCCTCCCCTCTGAGCCTCGCTATGCTCAAATTCTGCAATGAGGAGCGGAGCGTGGATGTTCTCCACTGGCTCCCAGGTCTAAGCCTCTGGACCATGACCCTTCCAATCCACCAAATAAAACTTTTTGCCCCACATCACCTTGCATCCCACAAGGATATTGACCTCAAACTCATCCGAAGACATGTCTGATGTCCTGGTAGATGACTCGGAGAACCGGGACAAGTGAACAGGCTTAAGGAGGGACACGTGGAATGTATCAGAGATAGCCAAGTGTGGTGGAAGGGCCAGACGGTAGACCACAGAGCTGATCTGCTCGAGGACCTTGAAGGGGCCAATGTAGCGTGGTGCAAACTTAGCGGACTCTACCAGCAGCCTGATGTTTCGGGCGGAGAGCCACACCAAGTCACCAGGGGCAAAAGTCGGAGCAGGGCGCCGGTGTGCGTCAGCGGAGGTCCTCATTCTCTCCTTGGAAGCCCAGATAGTATCATGGGTGCGATCCCAAATGTTGCGTGCCTCCACCGCCCAGTCTGCCACCCTGGAGTCGGTGGATGACACGGGCATGGGCACAGGGACGCGCGGATGCTGGCCGTAATTTAGGAGAAATGGGGTCTGACCGGTGGAGTCGGCCACATCATTGTTCAAAGCGAACTCTGCCCACGGCAGCAAGGATGCCCAGTCGTCCTGCCTGGCCAAGACAAAATGTCGAAGATATGTGATCAGGGTCTGGTTGGCTCTCTTTACCAACCCGTTCGTCACGGGATGATAGGCCGAGGAGAGATTCAGCTCAATGCAGAGCAGGGAACAAAGCTCTCTCCAAAACCGGGACGCAAACTGAGGACCCCGATCACTGACAATCTTGTCCGGCATGCCATACAGGCGGAAAACGTGCTTAATAAACAACACTGCCAGGCCCCGCGCAGAAGGTAACCGGGAGAGAGGTACCAGGTGCACCATCTTAGAGAAATGGTCGGTGACAACCCAAATGACCGTGCTGCCACTGGATTTGGGTAGCCCCACCACAAAGTCCATACCGACCATCTCCCAGGGCCTGTCCGCTACCGGCAGAGGATAAAGAAGCCCAGCGGGCCACTGCCGAGAGGACCTATTCTGGGCGCAAGAAACGCACGCCTAAATATAGTCCCTGACGTCAAGGGCCATATGCGGCCACCAGTACGTCCTTGCCAGAAGCTCAGAGGTCCGTTTTGTCCCGAAATGTCCACCCACCCTGGATGAATGAGCCCAAGAGAGGACCTCCGGTCGCAGACGGGCAGGGACAAATGTCTTGCCCGGAGGTACTGACTCAAGGGCAACCGGAGACACAGTCCTCAGGCTCTCGGATGGGACGATCAGCCGAGGCTCCTCCTCCTCTTCCTCCGATGACACCACGGAGCGGGAGAGAGCATCGGCCTGGACGTACTTCTCCCCGAAGAGAAAATGGAGGGTGAAGTAGAAACGGGAAAAGAACAAAGACCATCTGACCTGGCGAGAATTTAGCCGCTGGGCTGTTTGCAAATACACCAAGTTTTTGTGGTCGGTGAACACCTGGAAAGGGTGGCGAGCCCCCTCCAGGAGCTGTCTCCAATCCGAGAAGGCCAACTTCATCGCTAGCAACTCCCTGTCCCCGATGGCATAATTCCTCTCTGCCGGTGTGAAGGTCTTGGAGAAAAAGAAGCATGGGTGCTTCCGACCTTGCGTATCCTTCTGAAACAGGACCGCTCCAGCACCGACGGAAGAGGCATCCACTTCCAGAATGAAGGGCTTATCTACATCGGGGCGATGTAGAATGGGAGCGCTAGCGAAATGGGACTTAATGGAGGAGAAGGCCTTGGAGACCGGTTCCGACCATAACTTGGGATTTGCACCCTTCTTGGTGAGGGCTACCAACGGTGCTACCAAAGTCGAGAAGTGGGGGATGAATTGGCGATAGTAATTTATGAACCCCATAAAGCGCTGCATCGCTTTGAGAGAATGAGGTTCCTGCCAATCCATCACCGCCTGTAGCTTGGCAGGATCCATGGCCAATCCCCGGGCGGAGATGATATAGCCCAGGAAAGGCAAGGACTCCTGCTCAAACACACACTTCTCCAACTTGGCATAGAGGGAGTTTGCCCGCAGGCGATCGAAAACTTTGCAAACATCTCTCCGGTGGGAGTCAATATCTGGAGAGTAGATGAGAATATCATCCAGATAGACTACTACCGAGGTGGTAAGCAAATCCCGGAAGATATCGTTCACAAAGTCTTGGAAGACGGCCGGGGCATTACAGAGGCCGAAGGGCATCACCAGGTATTGATAGTGCCCATCCCTGGTGTTAAATGCCGTCTTCCATTCATCCCCATCACGGATGCAAATCAGGTTGTAAGCCCCCCTCAGATCAAGTTTGGAAAACACCCTCGCTCCCCGTAGCCTATCAAACAGCTCTGGTATCAGGGGCAGAGGATACTTATTCTTAACGGTGATGGCGTTAAGACCCCTTTAATCAATGCAAGGACGTAGTTCCTTCTTTTGGACGAAGAAGAATCCTGCCCCCGCTGGTGACACTGACTTCCTAATGAATCCTCTTGCCAGATTCTCCCTGATGTACTGGGACATGGCCTCTGTCTCCGGGAGAGATAGGGGATAGACTCGACCCCGGGGAGGCTCAGCACCAGGCAAGAGGTCAATAGGGCAGTCATAGGGGTGATGCGGTGGAAGGGTCTTCGCCGCCTTTTTGGAGAACACGTCCGCATACTGCCGATAGTGTTTGGGGAGCGAGGAGAGATCTGCGGGAACCTCGGTGGAGGCAACCTGAACGCACTCCCTCAGACATCTACCCTCACATGATTTACTCCATCCAATAATCCTCCCTGAGGACCACTCTATATGGGGGGGAGTGGTACCGCAACCAGGGGACCCCTAGAAGTACCTGGTCAATACCCTCGGGCATGACGAGGAGGGATATCATCTCCTGATGAGATGGAGCCACTGAGAGTAACAAGGGGGCGGTCTGGTGGGTTATCTGTGAGGGTAGAGAGGCGCCGTTCACCACTCTGACGGTGACTGGTGTAGACATCATACCCAGGGGAATAGCGTGCCGTTGAGTGAAGGCTGACGACATAAAATTGCCCTCTGCCCCGGAATCCACGCAAACCTCCACCGCCAGAGTGGAAGAATCAAACTCAAGTGTCCCCTTAAAGGACAGCTTGGAGGAAACCGCTGCTGATTCTAGTGTGCCGCCTCCTACGGCCACTAGGCGCGAGCGTTCTTCCAGTTGCTGTGGGCACCGGTTGGCAAGGTGACCGGACTGCCGGCAAACATGACAGCTCACAGGAGCTCGAGCGGACCGGGGCCTGGATCCCTCACGGGAAGCCCCCTGACACTCGGACGCCCGATCGGAAGATTCCAGAGGTTTAGCAAAACTAGGTGCCAACCTAAACCTCTGCCTACACTGGGCCCGCTCCAACCTTCGCTCGGCGAAGCGAAGATCAATACGGGTGGAGACAGTGATAAGCTCCTCCAGTGTAGCGGGAATCTCCCTTGTGGCCAGAGCGTCCTTCACATGGCCAGCCAAATCTCTCCAGAATGCCGGAATGAGGACCTTATCTGGCCACTCCAACTCTGAGGCCAGCGTCCGGAACTGGATGGCAAAGTGGCTGACCATGGATGAGCCCTGTGACAATGCCAGCAGCCGGAGCGCGGTGTCATGGGTGACTCGTGGTCCCAGGAAGACCTGCTTCAGAGTGTCCAAGAACCGCGAGACACTCTGCACCACATGATCACCACGCTCCCACAGCGATGTGGCCCACTCCAGAGCCCTGCCCGACAAGAGGCACTTGACAAATCCCACTTTAGCCCGCTCAGAGGGGAATCGTGCGGCCAGCAGCTCCAGCTGTATAGAGCACTGGCTTACGAAACCCCTACAAGAAGCGCTATCACCCGAGAACTTCTCGGGCAGCGGGAGGCGGGACAAAGTCGGGGTAGGGATGGCTGTGGTCACACGGGAGACAGCCTCTGTGGCTGCCTGAACAGCGACCGCAGTAACATCCGCAGCTGAGGCTGAACGCTCGAGAGTCACCAACCTGCCCTGCAGCTGCCGGATGTACTGCAGCAGTCACTGTTCATCCGCCATTACTAGCTAGACCCTGGCGCTAGGATAATGTTAGAGCTGGCGGAACGCACAAAATAATAAAGATGGTAATAAGGTGCGTTCGCAGCCCGGGGTCCACCGTGCAGGGGTGGTAACCTGCTGCTCAGTAATGGCGGATGCTATATGGCAGTATACTATAAAAACACACGCGGGTTATCGTCACCCGGTGTGTACGGGGGCGGACTCTGTTGCTTCACAGAGCCGCACTACCACTGAACATAAACGCCGGAGCCTGTTTGTGCTCACAGAGCTCGGCTAAAAGAGCGCATAGTGTACGGCCACAGAACGCTACCCCAAGGACACGGGGTTAGAGTCCCTCTAGGCCCACTGAGCGCGTGGCGTCGCTTCCTCGAGCACCGCTAAAGACGCTGGCAGTGGAGTGTGGAGCACGTGCACTGAGGCGTGCTGGATCACTGGTGAGGACCAATGTCTGACTCAAACCCTGAGCTACCTACACCTAAGCCTGGGCGCTAGCAGGCTAGGCTGCACAATACATGCGTACCAAGGGTAGGGGTTTCATGAGTCAGTCACCAGACACATTCATACGTGCATACATCTTTCACACCTTATAGTCTGTAAATACAGTCTATCCTAGCGCATAGGCGAGCGGCCATGCGAACCTTTTATAGCCACGGGCGTCTGGGACCTTCCTGGCTTCTCGGATGGGCCAATCCGAACACGAGCAGGACCTGAGCACGTGACCCTCAATCTCCAATGGGAGATCACTGCACGGGCATGCTCAGCGGCCCGACATGAGGACTTAGTCCCTGGAGAATCTCGCTGCTGAGCAGCATGCATTGTCATAGCTGTGCCAGAGGTAGCAGCAGCAAGCAAACCCACAGAGTTGACCTGGGCAGAGCTCCGGGACCGACGAATCTGCTGAGCAGGCTCCACTGCAGCCAAAGTAGAATGGGAGACCGCTGGGTGCAAGGCTCTGGATTCCTGCTATGCAGTGGCAGGAACCCAACGCCTAACAATGGGGTTGTCCAGCCTTAGGCTACAAGTCTGCACTCTTTCTATGTGACTACAGACTTGTCAATGTGCAGTTAGGATTTTCCAGGGCTGAAGGCGAGCACGTGATCGCAAGTATGTGATTTACATACATGCGATTTTATGCCGACTAGATGTGCACAACAAAGCTAAATGCAACATCTAGTTGGAATGTGGTAGAATGCAAATCGCATACTTGTAGTCACTTGACTGCCCACTCCCAAACACCAGAGAATCCTCACAGCTCGCAGTACGCGCAATGTGTGGATTCACAAGTGTTTAGTCACATTGAGTGAGTACATACTTGTAGCCTAAGGCCGCGAAAAAAACACATCGCAGCAAAAAACGCAGCATGCTCATTAATTTCGCAGATTTTTCCACGTTTTTGGGTATTTCTATGCGTTTAGAAAACGCGCGGAAAAAAAACGCATAAAAACCGCTCAAAAATCGCAGAAAATAACGCGTGGTTTCTGGGAAGGGAGTCAGGTTTTCCAGCAGAAATTTTCTTCTACGTGTGCACTTAGCCTAAGGCCGGACAACCTCTTTAATGATGTAGGACTCACATTGTGCTCTGTAGGACATAATTTTCAGTAGCATCCGCCTATATGAAGCGTCAACAAAAGCACGGTCAATCACATTTTGATACTCGCTTCAAATATTCGAATACGGCCAAAAAGGATGTCTGACCGAGCACAATGTGACTCAATCTGCATCATTAAAATCATTGGTGCCTTCATCACAAATGTCCAAATCCCTTTTTCCAGACGTCATTTCCGACAGAGCCACTGACTTATCCTAAAATGCAGTGTGAACACAGCTTAATTGGTTAACTAACATAACAGCCAACATAACAGCTGCATTGGAGTCCAGCAGGTAAGAGAGGCCCCTAAATTGGGCAAACATAAACCTATGCATTGTAATGGTATAAATCTGCAGTTAAAAAAGCCAAATAAATGACACTCGGGATAATAAAAATCCCCACCTTTGTCACTTCTTGCTCAATTTTTAGCATATTGATAAGATTTGTTAAAATCTTTATTCACTTTGTTAATACTACAATACAATTCAGAGCTTCCTCCCACAGTTCAAGGTAGAAAATCCATAGTGTGTCCTCAACGTGAAGTCAATGGGTACTGAAATAGAGCGCACTTCCATGGCAAGAAATGGAAAGAAAAGACAAGGGATTTAGACTGAATCCCGGAATAACTTTTCCAGTTCCACTTCTGTTGCAGGTTGCGGTCATGCATGGAGTGTAGCCACATACTAATAATTTTCCTGTATTTTCTGACATTTTTCACATAGTTTCATAAAATTCCTATAGCGTTGATTGCAAAACTCAAAGGCCCTGATTCCTCAAAGCTTTTTTGCGACTTTTGGTGTTGTCACATTTTGCAGGGGATTTTCTGCACACAAAAAAAAAAACTTCTAAAAAACTCATTGTGAACACAGCCAAAAATTTGCCGTTTTTGATCACTTAAAAAAACTAAAAAATACAACTCTGTGCACATAGCCTTATAGAAAATAATGAGGCGGATTGCAAAAATGTGTGTGCATAAAAGAAAACATATGGAAGGTGTCGTCTTTTTCATACATGAAATTAAATATTTATATTATAATGAACGGGAAAAAACTATTTGGCCATATTTCCTAAAATTTAAATTAGCTTTCTAGTAACTTCTTACTGTTATCTCATGCTACATGAGCTCGAAATCACGAGGGACAGCTTGTTCTTGGATTTGTGTTGTTTCGCTAAGATGTAGTAACTTTTCTCTATTACCGTGTTGTCACTGTTGTGAGTAATTCAAAGCGTATATGTGGATAGTTACATGCTGGCAATCACATCAATCAGCTCATCAGCTAAGGTTCTTGGATGAAGCAGAAAATAGACTGTGCCTCAGGCAGCGGGGTTTTGGCAGGCCTTGTGAATGATATGTCATGTTGGTTGGTTCCAGCTTAGTATCATAGATATATTTTGCTGGCAGAGATAGATCTTACAATTACATTTGTAAAGTGACCGCGAGCGGTAGCTATGACTAAGCTGCTGCTCCATAATGTCCTGACCCTTTACAGGAAAATTGTGTCCCAGTCCCAATGTGCTATCAGGTGTGGGGTGGATCACACGTCACGTTCTCCAGGCCTCCGCACATAGATCAAAGCACACCCAGTTTGTTTCAACACGTAAAAGTTTACTGGACAGTTCAAGTTCATCAGATTGTAACACACAGTATTGGGCACCAGCACCACACTTCTCACTCCTTGTATCCTTAACACTGCATGCCCTCAGCATCGCTATTTGTTCCTCCTAGACTATCCCCACGTTCACTGGCTCTTTGAGCCCCTGGGATTTCCCACCCAAACCCACAGCCCACCCAGCATCCTTGACCTTCCCTTTTCACAATTCCATGTCCATCATCCCCTGTGCGCCAGAGGATAAGGCACTCTCCATAGTACGTGTACCAAGCCTTGAGCCCTGGACATTGTAGGAATGTCCGCAAGAGATCCTAGTAAAGCCTCGCACTGCCATGAATGATAGATACTTGCTGATGCAAGGAGCCCATTGCTCTTGAACTTGACCTTGACTACTGTACTTGCCTATCTGACTAACTATCAGGAAATGCTTGCTTTTCACCAGCACTACCGCTCCCACTGTGGGCTAATCCCAAACATTGACTGTATCGTCCCCTATACCTTCAGCTAGCTACAATTACTATCCTATAAAAGTATATACTAAGCTCACTGACCTTATCTTATGTCTTAGATCCTAATCCATATCTTTCCCTAGGCTGTTCGCAACCGAAACAATATTTACAATATACACTAAATCCGCAATACCTAGTTAACATTTCACATAACACTAATATATATAATATATATATATATATATATAATGTATATATATAATATATATATAACGCACAACATTATCTACGTGACATGATTGGTGTCTTCAGGGGTAGGAATACAGTAGTATAGTCCACCACTCTTACACAATAATAGCCAAAAGTGTTGGCACCCTTGAAAATGTTCCAGAAAATGAAATATTTCTCCCATAAAATTATTGGAATTGCAAGTTTTGTAATACCCATGTTTATTTCTTCTGTGTATATTTGAATAACACAAACAAAATAGGGGGAAAAAAAGGCAAATTGGACACAAACCTCAAACACTTTTGGCCATGACTGGATGTAATACCAACCACACTCTCCAAATAAGAATGCAGACTTACTTAGGCTGCATTCCTACAATGAGTATTTGGTGAATTTATGATTTTGCAGCATTTCTGCACCTATTACGTAAATTAGGTTACTCGCATTTTTTCCATTCTGTTTTTTTTAATGCGTTTTTGTTCTTTTTACATGTGTTTTGGATGCTGTGGTTTTGTCTTCTTTTTGATATGTCATATTTTAAGTAAAGTTGTTTTGCTTCTGACACTTCCTGGTATTTGGCTTTGTCAAAAACGTTTGTGTGGATTACATGCGTTTTTGTGATGCTAGTAACTACTCACAGGCAAGCCGCAAGGCTGGTTAATCAAAACGGTCCGAGGTCAAAATCCAGGAAGGTATGTCATAGACGAAGGCTGATACTGTTAGGCGTCGGGTTCCTGTTGCTGCACAGTACGCATGTGTTCTGCAGCCTAGCCTGCTAGCGCCCAGGCTTAGGCGTAGGTAGGTCAGAGTTTAAGTCAGGCATTAGCCATCATCAGTGACTCGGCACGCCTCAGTGCCCCGTGCTCCACACTCCATAGTCAGCGTCTATAGCGGCGCTCGTGGCAGCGACGACGCGCGCTCAGTGGGCCTAGAAGGACTCTAACCCCGTGTCCTTGGGGTAGAGTTCTGTTGCCGCTTGCTGTGCGCTCTTTGGCCAGGCTCTGTGAGTTAAACAGGCTCCGGCATCCACGTTTTGCGGCTGTGCGGCTCTGTGAATTAACAGAGTCCGCTCCTGTTTACATTGGGTGACGTAACCCACGTGTGACTGTTTTTACGCCGCTTTATTCTTCCGCCATTACCTAGCACCAGTGTACCACCTCTGCACGGTGGACCCCAGGCTGCGAACGCACCTACTATTATTTTATAATTTGGTGCGTTCCACCAGTCCTAACAGATATAAATGAATAGTCAGGTCATGGTTCAGGTGTCAAAAAAGCTATGAGGGTACTTAATAGACAGAGGAGTGATACAAATGAATAGTTAAGTCACGGTCCTAGGGTCAAAATACCAGGAAGACACTGACAGCCCAACATCCCACAGCATCCGAATGGGCAGCTGAGCTTTCCATCAATTACTAACAGCTCAACACACTCTAGTGTTATGAATGGGTCACCGAGGAGGATGGCAGGAACAGGCTAAGCCACCAGAAAACCAGAGAGGTTGGTAACTAAGCGGATTGCAGACCCCTGATCCTATCAACACAACTAGCAGTAGCCGTGGAGCGTACCTACGATGCCCTAGACGCCTCGGCACAGCCGGAGAACTAACTAAGCCTAAAGCCAGAAAGGTGAAATTTAAACTGCCCCGGAGCAGATCCCCAAAAGGAATAGACAGCACCCAAACATATATTGTCGATGAGACAAGATGAGACACAAACACAGGCAGAGACCAAACTGAGCAAATGGTGGGGCCCAAGCTGTCTAGACAGGACAGGACAGAAAAGATACTGTCTGCAATCATGCACAAAACGCTAAAAAATCCAACACATCTGATATACAAAAAACCTGAGGCCACACGACCTCACCCCCGCTAGATCAGCACTCTGGTATGGACTGGAAGCAAAGCAAAAGATACTAACATAACAGGGGACTGAACAAACTGACACAAGCTGTAACATATGGGGCGGGGCCCAGCGCTGCCCCCAACAGGGAGTACGCTGAACCCTAGCAACAACGCAGAAAGCAAAAAAAAGGGAAACCAGATTAGATGCAAAGGATTAGCAAAAAAATCGCTTAACTGAACTATGCAGATCAGGTAGGAGACAAAAGAACTCCAAATGCACAAGGAGGAAATCACCAGCAACTACCAAGAGCAGCCAGCTCTGTTATATGCTCCCAGCCAGTAATCCCAGGTTCCCAATTATCGTCGTCAGGTGGGAAACTTCCATCAACCTGGCCAGCTCCACTACTCCCAGTAACCACCAGAGGGCGCAGAGGGAGCTTCGGCTCAGAAGTCTGAGCAAGGGAATTCACAACACTCTAGATTGAATCGCACTGCATGCTCTGCGTTCAGACACACTAAAAAGTGGAATCGTGACACGTTTTTAGTGCGTTTCCATAGGAGAAATACACTAGAAATGCATGTGCATTTTTTACCGGGCAGCATGGTGGCTCAGTGGTTAGCACTATAGCCTTGCAGCGTTGGAGTCCTGGATTCAAATCCCACCAAAGACAACATCTGCAAGGAGTTTATATGATCTCCCTGTGTTTTTGTGGGTTTACTCCGGGTTCTCCAGTTTCCTCCCTCACTCCAAAGACATACTGATAGGTAATTTAAATAGAGAGCCCCAATGCGGACTTTTTAATGAACGGTCCACTAAACTAAAGCTGATCATTAAAGAGGATTTAAATCAATAAAGTACTAATCTAAAATGTAAATATAAGGAGTCATCTATGTCACAAATGTTGGTGTAATTCATACGAAAACAAAATGTTTGTGACTTTTTGCCCTTTTTTAAAATTTTTCTAAAAAAAAATCTGTCAGTTTATTAAAAGGGGACAAGGTCAATAAAAGAAATTATACCAAATATATATGCCTATCAGGAGCTATAACTTCATTTTCGGGTGCATTGACAACCCAAATTTGCTCCAAATTTAGAACTTTAACATTTTTTTAATTTAGTCCAGTAGGCTTTTTAATATGCTCAAAACATTGGTGTTTCACATAATTTAAATGAAATCATTGATGTTATGTGGAAATGTGGAACTAAGATAATAATAAACTAAAACAAAACTTAAAACAGCGCTACTTAAAATAACATAACTTTTCTTTCTATTGTGCCCCAGGAACACATGGCACATGGTCAGAAAAGCTTCAACATGTAGTGAGATCCTCCGTAATTACAGGTATTGTCGCTAAATATAACCATAAAATATAGTTAGACATATTAATTAGTATTCACACACGAACAATGTGATTAAAGTATCTGATATGAAATCTACACGTGGGTAGGATCAGTGTATTACATCATGTGTAGACTTAACATGACTAAGGAGGAAACATTCCCATTCTCTTGTATGAAAAAAAAACATATCAGCGGCGTACATGTTTTACATCTTATATATACAATACACCAACGGCGCTAGTGTGCAGGGTTGATTAATTAACTTTTAGAACGCAATACAGACCATGCTCTTAGTCACTAGAGTCTAACCCGGACACTTCACACTTTTTTTTTTTTTTTTGCATGACTTTGCATTTTCAGATTTAAAACTTATGCTTTGTTTTGTCTTTTTGTAGTTTGATCCATCAATACTCAGTATCCTCTAACATCTAATGCTTATGAGTTTGTTGCCTTGATCCTACAGGTAACTATATATATATATATATTTTTATTCTCCATTGATTCATAGCACGAGTATCATTTTGTTTACCCCCTTCCTGACATCAGACGTACTATCCCGTCCATGGGACCCGGGCCCCTATGCCCATGGACGGGATAGTACGTCTACCGCGATCAGCGGCGCCCACATGGTGAGCGCCGCTGATCGCGGCCGGGTGTCAGCTGATTATTACAGCTGACACCCGGCACAATGTGTCAGGGGCGGTCACGGACCGCCCCCGACACGTTAACCCCTTGCACACCGCGATCAAATATGATCGCGGTGTACCGGGGGTTAAAGGGAAGCATCGGCAGGGAGGGGGCTCCCTCCGTGCTTCCCTGAGCCCCCCACGGCAGCGCAAAGTGCAGCGCTGCTGCCGGGGGCGCCTTTCCTGCAGGCCCCCGAATCCAAGATGGCGACGGGGGCCTTCGGGGGCCTGCAGGAAGCTGGCTTCCTCAGTGCCTGCAAAGCGCAGGCATGAGGAAGCCTTGTGCACTGCCTGTGACAGATCGCTGATCTGTCACAGTGATCTGTGATGTGACAGATCAGCGATCTGTCACAGAACAGTGATGTCCCACCTGGGACTATTTAATAAAGTAAAAAAAAAAAATAAAAAGAAAGTGTTAAAATAATTTTAAAAAAATCGTCAAATAAATTCCAAAAAAAAAAAAAAAAAAAAAATATTCCCCCAAATAAATCCATTTTTTGAAAATAAAAAACAAAACAATAAAAGTACACATATTAGGTATCGCCACATCTGTAACGACCTGCCCTATAAAACTGTCCCATTAGTTAACCCCTTAAAAAATAAAAATAAAAAACGAAGCAAAAAATAATGATTTATTATCATACTGCCAAACAAAAAGTGCAATAACGCGCGATCAAAAAGACGCATATAAATATCCATGGTACCGCTGAAAACGTCATCTTGTCCCGCAAAAAACGAGCCACCACACAGCATCATCAGCGAAAAAATAAAAAAGTTATAGCTCGCAGAATAAAGCGATGCAAAAATAATTATTTTTTATATAAAATAGTTTTCATTGCATAAAACCGACAAAACATAAAAAAACGACCTAAATTATGTATCGCTGTAACCGTACTGACCCGAAGAATAAAACCGCTTTATCAATTTTACCGCACGCGGAACGGTGTAAACGCACCCCCCCAAAATAAATTCATGAAAAGCTGGTTTTTGTTCATTCTGCATCCCAAAAATCGGAATAAAAAGCGATAAAAAAAGTCACGTGCCCGAAAATGGTACCAATAAAAACGTCAACTCGTCCCGCAAAAAATAAGACCTCACATGACTCAGTGGGTCAAAATACGGAAAAATTATAGCTCTCAATATGTGGTGATGCAAAAACTATTTTTACAATAAAAAGCGTCTTTTAGCGTGCGACAGCCGCCAAACATAAAAACCGCCATAAATAGTAAATCAAACCCCCCGTTATCACCCCCTTAGTTAGGGAAAAATAATAAAATAAAAAAAATGTATTTATTTCCATTTTTCCATTACGGTTAGGGTTAGGGCTAGGGTTAGGGTTAGGGTAGGGTTAGGGTTAGGGCTAGGGCTAGGGTTAGGGCTAGGGTTAGGGCTGAGATTAGGGTTAAGGGTGTGTTGGGGTTAGGGTTGGAGTTAGAATTGGGGGTTTCCACTGTTTGGGCACATCAGGGGCTCTCCAAGTGCAACATGGCGTCTGATTTCAATTCCAGCCAATTCTGAGTTGAAAGTCAAATGGTGCTCCTTCCCTTCCAAGCTCTGACATGCGCCCAAACAGTGTTTTACCCCCAGATGTAGGGTATCAGCCTACTCAGGACAAGTTGCAAAACAATTTTTTGGGGTCCAATTTCTCCTGTTACCCTTAGGAAAATAAAAAATTGGGGGCAAAAATATCATTTTTGTGGAAAAAAATGATTTTTTTATTTTCACGTCCGAGCGTTATAAACTTCTGTGAAGCACTTGGGGGTTCAAAGTGCTCACCACACATCTAGATAAGTTCCGTGGGGGGTCTAGTGTCCAAAATGGGGTCACTTGTGGGGAGTTTCAATAGTTTAGGTACATCAGGGGCTCTCCAAACGCACATGACACCCGCAGACCATTCCATCAAAGTCTGCATTCCAAAACGTCATTGCTTCCCTTCCGAGCCCCGACGTGTGTCCATACAGTAGTTTTCTCCCACATATGGGCTGTCAGCGTACTCATGACAAATTGGACAACAACTTTTGGGGTCCAATATCTCCTGTTACCCTTGGGAAAATAAAAAAATTGGGGACTAGTTGATCATGTTTGTGGAAAAAATACGATTTTTTTATTTTCATGCCCGGGCATTATAAACTTCTGTGAAGCCCTTGGGTGTTCAAAGTGCTCACCTCACATCTAGATAAGTTCCTTAGGGGGTCTAGTTTTCAAAATGGGGTAATTTGTGGGGGGGTTTCCACTGTTTAGGTACATTAGGGGCTCTCCAAAGGCAACATGACACCCGCAGACCATTCCATCAAAGTCTGCATTCCAAAACGTCACTACTTCCCTTCCGAGCCCCGACGTGTGTCCATACAGTAGTTTTCTCCCACATATGGGCTGTCAGCGTACTCAGGACAAATTGGACAACAACTTTTGGGGTCCAATTTCTCCTGGTACCCTTGGGAAAATAAAAAATGGTGACTAAAAGATCATGTTTGTTGAAAAAATACGAATTTTTTATTTTCACGCCCGGGCGTTATAAACTTCTGTGAAGCACTGGGGGGTTCAAAGTGCTCACCACACATCTAGATAAGTTCCTTGGGGGGGTCTAGTTTACAAAATGGTGTCATTTGTGGGGGGTTTCCACTGTTTAGGTACATCAGGGGTTTTCCAATCGCGACATGGTGTCCGATCTCAATTCCAGCCAAAAGCGTCAAATGGCGCTGCTTCCCTTCCGAGCTCTGCCATGCGCCCAAATAGTGGTTTACCCCCACATGTGGGGTATCAGCGTACTCAAGACAAATTGCACAATAACTTTTAGGGTCCTGTTACCCTTGGAAAAATAAGAATTGAGGGTGAAAAGATCATTTTTGTGGAAAAAATATGATTTTTTAATTGTACGGCTTTATGTTATAAACTTCTGTGAAGCCCTTGGGGGTTCAAAGTTCTCACCACACATCTAGATAAGTTCCTTAGGGGGTCTAGTTTCCAAAATGGTGTCATTTGTGGGGGGTTTCCACTGTTTTGGTACATCAGGGGTTTTCCAATCGCGACATGATGTCCGATCTCAATTCCAGCCAAAAACGTCAAATGGCGCTGCTTCCCTTCCGAGCTCTGCCATGCGCCCAAATAGTGGTTTACCCCCACATGTGGGGTATCAGCGTACTCGGGACAAATTGCACAATAACTTTTAGGGTCCTGTTACCCTTGGGAAAATAAAAATTGGGGTGAAAAGATCATTTTTGTGGAAAAAATATGATTTTTTAATTGTACCACTGTACGTTATAAACTTCTGTAAAGCCCTTGTGGGTTCAAAGTTCTCACCACATATCTAGATAAGTTCCTTGGGGGGTCTAGTTTCCAAAATGGGGTCACTTGTAGGGGGTTTCCACTGTTTAGGTACATCAGGGACTCTCCAAACGTGACATGGCGTCCGATCTGAATTCCAGACAATTTTGCATTGAAAAAGTCAAACGGCGCTCCTTCCATTCTGAGCTCTGCCATGAGCTGAAACAGTGGTTCCCCCCCACATATCAGGTATCAGCGTACTCAGGACAAATTGCACAATAACTTTTGCAGTCCAATTTCTCCTGTTACCCTTGGTAAAATAAAAAAAATTGGATCTGAAATATTTTTTTTGTGAAAAAAAGTTAGATGTTCATTTCTTCTTAAATATTCAAAAAAATTCCTGTGACGCACCTAAAGGGTTAATAAACTTCTTGAATGTGGTTTTGAGCACCTTAAGGGGTGCAGTTTTTAGAATGGTGTCACTTTTGGGTATTTTCTATCATATAGACCCCTCAAAGTGGCTTCAAATGTGATGTGGTCCGTAAAAATAAAATGGTGTTGTAAAAATGAGAAATCGCTGGTCAACTTTTAACCCTTATAACTTCCTAACAAAAAAAAATTTTGGTTCCAAAATTGTGCTGATGTAAGGTAAACATGTGGGAAATGTTAGTTATCAAGTTTTTGGGTGCCATATCTCTGTGATTTAAGGGCATAAAAATTCAAAGTTGGAAAATTGCGAAATTTTCAAAATTTTTGCCAAATTTCCGTTTTTCTCACAAATAAACGCAAGTTATTTGAATGAAATTTTACCACTAACATGAAGTACAATATGTCACGAGAAAACAATATCAGAATCACCGGGATCCATGGAAGCGTTCCAGAGTTATGACCTCATAAAGGTACAGTGGTCAGAATTGTAAAAATTGGCCCGGTCTTGAACGTGCAAACCACCCTTGGGGGTGAAGGGGTTAAAATGTTTTACATCTTATTCACATTTTCATACTTAATTCTTCCTAAATTTGCCACAAACTGAACAATGTATTATGCTCCTCTTACAAACCACATGAAACACCAGATCCCAATGCTAATTAAAGCCAAGATCAACTTCAGAGCATTCAATGATAAAACATTTTTATTAATTAAAAAATGTAAGCATTAATCATAGCAGCCTCCAACAAACCAACCTAAAGTGTCTACTTCATGAATAGAGCCACAGGGGCCATTACCTGGATCCTAGCAGCGTTTAGTGTGTGTATAGGAGCCCCGTCCTCCAGCCCCGACATGCACGTTTCGCCCTGCTTCATCGGGGGGCGTGTCTAAGCGAAGGGTGTGTGAGGTTTAAATATGAGTCACCACCAATCAACTGGGTTCCTTAATTAATACAGTCTGGGATGGCTTAGCGGCGCATGCGTCGACCGCGCGACGCTCATAGTAAACAGACACAAAGCCGCGGTCACGATGAGTCACTCGCCGCCCCCCACACCTCCTCACATGGTACGGAGCGAGTCAAACCCACGTATAAGACCGCAGCTCCCATATCAAGAGCGCGCCGGTTCGGGCATGCGCACAGCGATCCTCAGCCCTGTCAGTGTCCATAGTCCCCAATAACTAAGTTGTGCTATTGGCAAATCAGGCCAGCGTGCAGGACCACAACTCCCACATCAAGAGTGCGCCCATACACGCATATTCACTGATAGACCTCAGAACTATCAGTATCCACGGGCCCAAATAACTAAACTGTGCCACTGTTATGTTAGCTATCGTGTTTTATATACATCATTACTAGAAAACCTATATGGAGTGTCTGGTGCCCTCTTACAATAGTGTCTAAAAGACAAAATACATATATAAATATTACAACATTCTTTATTACTAATTAAAACATGGTTGTAGTGCCCATATAGTATATGGTGTCAATATAAATATTTTAACGCCTGAATTGCTGAACCTCTATCAAGGTTGCATAATATCAAATTAGTCAGTGAACCATCCAAAAATACCTATTTCACCTATTAATATTTTGATATTGTCTCCCCAAGGAAAATACCATAACATTTCCTAAAAATACTACTTGTATATGTGAAAAATATTAACCCACCCTTTCTACATATATCCCATGGGGAAACCTACAAAACCACCCCCCATTATAACATAATAGCGAGGGGCAACACAGTTCACTAAAAGAAGGAAAGAAGACTTCTTGATAGGCCTCCGAAATTTCTCCTATGGATCACTTGTTTCCTGGAATCAATGTCCGCCTCCATTTTCTTGGAAATCACTCATACTCAAATCGACTGTGCCACCAACCACATGGAAATAATTACTCATCATGATGAAACACCAGAATAAAAAAGAGAGAAATAAAACATGAGTACAATATGGACACAACATCTAATAAAAATTTTTTAAAAAAAACAAAAAACCACCCTAACCTCGCATAGTCAAGAGAGAACCAAAAAATACCAAAAATACCAATAAAGCCTTTTACAGAAAAGCTCCAAACCCCGAGTTCTCATTTAGACCCTGTGGTTGCCATGTACCCAATTTGTATATCCATCTGCATTCCAATTTTGATAATTCCTTCCCCAAATCACCGCCCCTGAAATTCAAAGAGATACTGTCAATACCCCGAACTTTTAACAAATGTTCTTTGCACTCATGATATTTTTTAAAATGCCTTGGCAACGTTTTGAGAGACATATCATGTGTCACCGCCCTCGCCTTCTCAATGTCCAGACAATGTTCACGAATGCGAATTTTTAATTCGCGGTTCGTTAGACCCACATATACTTTTTTACATGGGCATGAGGCATGATATATAACCCCTTTGGTGGAGCATGTTATATGTCTGTGAATTTCAAAAACTTTAGAACCATCATGATTTTTGAAGGTCTCACCTCTTGTCAAATTAGCATAGGCCTTACAAAGGCCACGAGGGAAAAACCCCGGATTTTCATAGGTCTTAGAATCTGCCTTCTTATTGGGCTCAAAATGACTATGTACCAGATGGTCATGTAAATTACATGAGCGTCTGGCCACCATAGATGGATACGGATCAAGGATCTTATTCAAAGTTGGATCACTTAGTAACACCTTGCAGTGTTTTTTCAAAATATCCCTAAGTTCACTCCTCTGATTGTGGAGTGGAGTTATGAATCTCACCTTATTCACGTTTGGGCGACTATTTTGTGCCCTACATAACAGAGATTCTCTTGATGTTTGTTTCGCTCTGTTGTATCCTTTACGAATACTTTTACGGCTGTAATCCCGGTCCTCAAATCGTTGTGATAATTCTTTAGCTTGTAGTTCAAATTGATGGTCATCTGAACAAATGCGTTTAATACGCAAAAACTGCCCTATTGGTATACCTTGGATAAAAGTTTTCAGATGAAACGATCCCACATGCAACAGAGAATTAGTAGCTGTTTCCTTACGAAACACAGTTGTAGAGAGAAACCCATCCTCCGATGCTGAAATAAAAATATCCAAAAATTCAATGTTCCGAACAAATTTATACGTCAGATGAATGTTATACGGGTTATTATTGAGGATCTTCATTATGTCATTCAATTCTCCAATTGGACCTTCCCAGATGAATAGTACATCATCAATGAATCTGATCCAATTATGGACCCGATTCATCCCTGGTATTGTGTCATTCAAAAATATTTCCCGCTCCCAAAACTCCAAAAATAAATTGGCATACGAAGGGGCACATGAGGCCCCCATCGCAGTCCCCTGTACTTGTAAAAAGATTTTTTTGTTAAATGTGAACACATTGTGCTTCAAAACAAACTCAAGTAACTGGACTAACAATTCCGCCATGGGTTTTGGTATGTTGCTAGATTTCAAAAACCACTGGACCACCCTAATACCATCATCATGTCGAATAGACGAATATAATGCCTCCACATCAGCTGTCACAAGAACCATATCTTTATTAAGTTGTACCTGAATCAAATGGTTTAAGACAGCTGTTGTATCTTTTATACATGAGGGTAACTCCTGGACCAGTGGTTTTAAAAAATAGTCAACAATATCACAAATCATCTCACACAGACCCTCCTTGCTAGAGACAATTGGTCTCCCAGGGGGATCTTGGATATTTTTGTGGACCTTTGGAATTAAATAAAACGTTGGCAATTTTGGTTTCAAATTCTTAAAGATATCCACCAACTTTTTAGGGATGATGTGGTGTTCAAGTGCTGATGTCAAAATCTCAATCAATTCCTGTTGGAACTTCGCGGTAGGATTGAAAGTTAATTGTTTATAACAGTCACTGTTATTCAAAAGTTTATCAGCCTGCAATATATACAAATGATTAGGCCATATCATGATATTACCGCCTTTATCCGCCATCTTGAACACCACATCATCCCATTGTTCCATCTCCTGCAGAGCCTTTTTCTCCTCCTTTATTAAATTAGACGGTCCATAACGTTTTGATGACAAAGATGCTATATGATTGGACACCAGCCTGGTGAAAACATCCACCGCTGGGACCAAGGATGTGGGAGTTGTGATCCTGCACGCTGGCCTGATTTGCCGATAGCACAACTTAGTTATTGGGGCCTATGGGCACTGACAGGGCTGAGGATCGTTGTGCGCATGCGCGAACCGGCGCGCTCTTGACTTGGGAGCTGCGGTCTTATACGTGGGTTTGACTCGCTCTGTACCACATGAGGAGGCGTGGGGGGCGGTGAGTGACTCATCGTGACCGCGGCTTTGTGTCTGTTTACTATGAGTGTAGCGCAGTTGAGGCATGCGCCGCTAAGCCATCCCAGACTGTATTAATTAAGGAACCCAGTTGATTGGTGGTGACTCATATTTAAACCTCACACACCCTTCGCTTAGACATGCCCCCCGATGAAGCAGGGCGAAACGTGTGCGTCGGGGCTGGAGGACGGGGCTCCTATATACACACTATACGCTGCTAGGATCCAGGTAATGGCCCCTGTGGCTCTATTCATGAAGTAGACACTTTAGGTTGGTTTGTTGGAGGCTGCTATGATTAATGCTTATGAGCATGCAGCTTTTAGACTTCATTGCTGTGTATTTCAGCTAATTGGCAGTAGCTGCTAAGACTACAATAGGTGTTCACAGCTTCACACAGCAGTGTCTGGTGCTCTCTTTTGATATTTACATCTGTTTGGTGGTGGTAGCCATAGTGAGTGACTTTATGCACTATAACATGTCTGTGGGTCTAACCATTGTGAATCTGTTTGTTATTTTTCATGAATTGTAGTCCCTTGGTCCAGAACCATGCAGCAAAATTGATATTAATTTTAGCCTTATGATTTTCGTTGTCTTGCACCTTTCTGTAGACACAAAAAAGTTTTTTTTACATTTTTGAATTAATAAAAATGTTTTATCATTGAATGCTCTGAAGTTGATCTTGGCTTTAATTAGCATTGGGATCTGGTGTTACATTTTCATATTTGTAAACTAGTCAAGAGTAGAACCTACAGAGAGAAAAACTATATTAAAGATTGACATCTATTGTGTGTTTTGGTGCCACTATTGGCAATAGCTAATAAATAATGAAATAATGACCAAGCATACTCTCCAGGGAATAAGGACTCGTACGACTTGCTGATATTCTTTTCTTTCTTTTTTCTTTCTATGAATTGTAATACTCATGGTTAGAGTTGAGCGACTTTTGGTTTTTTAGGGTCGCGTTTCGTTTCGTGAAACCCGACTTTTCCAAAAGTCGGGTCGAGCAAGATCGTCCGATTATAGGGAAAAGTCGGGGTCGTCCCGTAACACGAAACCCAATGTAAGTCAATGGGGAATAAAAGTCGTCAGTGAGAGGAGGACAGGAAACACACCTACAGTGCCCATTTGAATGCCAAAAGCATCAATTCTTCTTACTTAAGCTTGTCAACCTTAATTAACTTCATAATACAAGTTACGCACTGAAAAATGGGGGTTATTTGGCTAAAGTTGTGGGGGGGTAGGGCTGGCTCCAGGTTTTCATGTGCCCTGGGCGAAAGAGCGCCCCTTTAACACATAATACCACAACTCATCATGCTCCGATACGGCAGAGAAATAGCGGTATAGTACAATGAAAAATACTTCACTTTTTACATCTCATGACGAGGCCCATCTATTTCTCCATACAGAGTCATTGGTCCCATATAATGTTTGAAACAGTATATGATGAGCTCCACATAATGCTACAGTATATGTTGGTCCCCATGGATGAAGCTCCACTGTCTTATGGGCCCAAATAATGCTCCAAACATAATAGGTCCCATTTCTAATGCTCTAGTGTATAATGGGCCCTGTAAATGCTGCTCCAGTGTCTGATGTCCACCTTTGGAATGTTCCAGTGTATGGTGGGCACCATCTATCATTCTCCAGAGTATAGTGCTCCCCAAAAATTGCTGTCCCAACATTGAAAACAATCAAATAAGTCTCCTCGCTAGGGAATCCCTGTACTTGTCTGGACTCCTCGTCGTCCCCATCTTCCATCTCACTGCACAGTATTTCAACTTTGCAAGTGCTGTGATCCTGAGCAAGCAGGGGGGGGCCCACTCGTTGGCGACGGCACTGGCACAGGGCCCCTGATAGTACGGTGGTGTGTCTGATGGCGGGTGGGCCGAACCTGCACTTTCATCTGCAGCTTCCTCTTTGTCACCGTGTAAGATGGAACTGTATATGGGAAGGGTAACCTGAGTTTCATCAGGGTCAGATTCAGGCCGTGTAGCGTGCGAGGGGAATGTAGTGGTCTGGGTCAATGTACCAGCAGATTCATCGAGCAGTGGCTGGGCATCAGTGCACTTGTGTCGCCCCCAGGAGTACGGTCGCCACAGTGGCATTACCTTCTTCCTAGGGAGTGTGATGTCATGCTTGGGAGCAACGAACGATCTCTCTAGCAGGTTAACTGATTGGGCGGCGTTATTCCCACGAGTCATGACCCTCCAAACAGCGTTCATGAAGGCAAAGTGTTTGTTTTACGTGGGCAGTATGGTTGCAAAGCTGAACCTTAAAGGAATGTCCAGAAGGGCACCACCAGGAGTGGAGCCTACGGTTAAATTCGACTCCACCTGGGAAACCTCAACCATGCCAGCTACAGAACAGATGCACACATTGCAAGCTTAATTCCGTTAACGAACGAGACTCCGTCATGCCCCGCGGTCCGAGTCCGGCTTACTAGAGGGACACGTGAGGCTCTGGCACATGAGATTGGCCAATAACTGGTGTGTCATGCCATTACATGTCCGTGGCTGCATGTGCGCTACACTGAAAAGGCCAGCGTTTGTCGCTTACAGGTGCAGATAACCCGCTGAACAACGTTAGTGATGGGGATCACTGATGACAATTATTACCCGCGAACAATAATTTCCCAGTAAGTGCAGGTCAACCACAGTTCCGGAATTAGGCCTAACCGTCATTCCTGAAAAAATGAAAAACTTACGTGTGCAAACCACAGGTGCTGTAGCTTGCTTAACAGCTCGCCAGCCGTTCTCACGCCCAGTATGGATTGCACGTGATTGCACAAAGGTTAGAAAGGGTACCGTATCCCCCGATAACATGTATGAATAGCGTACACATTCAAAATATATGTCTGTACATCAGGAGGCAGGCTCAGACGGTGTTAGGCCCAGTATGGATTGCACGTGATTGCACAAAGGTTAGAAAGGGTACCGTATCCCCGGATAACATGTATGGATAGCGTACACATTCAAAATATATGTCTATACATCAGGAGGCAGGCTCAGACGGTGTTAGGCCCAGTATGGATTGCATGTGATTGCACAAAGGTTAGAAAGGGTACCGTATCCCCGGATAACATGTATGGATAGTGTACACATTCAAAATATATGTCTGTACATCCAGGGGCGTATCTAGGGGGGGGCAGCCGGGGCAGTTGCCCCGGGCGCAGCCAGCAGGGGGGCACAGTCGGGCCGCCTAATGCAGCGGTCCGCAGTGTCCTCCCTGGCGGCTGCGTTCTGCCGCCCCCCCCCGGCCTGAGAGTTGGCGGTTCTCTGTGTCAGCTGTCAAGCTGACAGCCGGCGCAGAGAAGGAGCGCGTGCCGGCTCCCAGGGAACAATTGTACTGGCGTCTATACAGACGCCAGTACAATTGAAGCTCTGACCGCCGGGCCAGAGCCACGTCAGCATCGTGATCAGGTCATGTGATCACACTGCTGACGTCACTCCCCGGCGCCCAAAGCAAACGCTGGTGGTAAGTGTGCTCCTCTGTGGAGCTGAAGAACCACCGAAGATGGGAGATGAGGGGGAGTTAATGAGTGGAGATGGGGGGGATTTGTAGAGGGGATGGCGGTTAATGTGTGGGGGTATTTAGAGTGGGGATGGGGGTTAATGAGTGGGAATGCCATGGGGTTAATGTGTGGGGGGATTTGGAGTGGAGATGGGGCTTATTTAATGTGATGGGGGTTAATGAGTGGGGATTGGGTTAATGTCTGCGGGGGTTAATGAATGGGGATGGGGTTAATGTGTGGGGGCGTTAATGAGTGGGGATGGGGGTTAATGTGTGTGGGGGTTAATGAATGGGGATGGGGGTTAATGTGTGGGGGTATTTGGAGTGGAGATGGTTATTTAATGTGTGGGGGGATTTGGAGTGGGGATTGGGTTAATGTGTGCGGGGGTTAATGAATGGGGATGGGGTTAATGTATGGGGGCGTTAATGAGTGGGGTTGGGGTTAATGTGTGGGGGTATTTGGAGTGGGGGTGGGGGGATTTGGAGTGCTGATGGGGGTTAATGAGTGGGGATTGGGTTAATGTGTGGGGGGATTTGGAGTGGGGATGGGGGGTTATTTAATGTGTGGGGGGATTTGGAATGGGGATGGGGGTACTTAATGTGTGTGGGGGATTGGGGATGGGGGGATTTAATGTGTGGGGAGATTTGAGGACACAAAATAAAGAGTATGTATGAGGAAACAGTATGGGGGATTGGTGCAGACAGTATGGGGAGCGAATGGGTTAATGTAAGTGGACACAGTATGGGGAGTCAGGGATATGTGTGAGAAGACAGTATAGAGAGTGAGGAGGTAAATATATGAGGAGACAGTATAGTGAACAGGTGGGATGCTAGAGGGGAATAGTGTGAGGAGACAGTATATTGCAGATATTTTTATTTAGGAGCATTATAATGACACTTCTATCTTTAAGGGGATTGTGTGGAGATTTGCTGCAGAAGACCGGAGAAGATGGACATCTACAGAGACGAGATGTGGATGAGAAAACTCATCATGGGGTCTAGAAGAAAAGGTGACTGACTGCAGAGACGACGTCATCTATAAGGTACTTGGATGTAAATGTTATTTGTGATACTGACTAATTCTCATGTTTTTATTTGTTAGGAACATTATAAAGGTTGTCCAGGTTTGTGCTGAGTCTGCTGTCATTCTATGCGACTGCAGACTTCTGAATTCTCACAGTGCTCCCTGAACGCTGTTAGGATTCTCTTGTGCCGGTAATTTACATACATGCGGTCACATGCTGACTAGACATGTGTGGCCTCACTCAATGAAAATGAACAGAGCGAGGCCGGGCACGTCTAGTCGGAATGTGGCCAGAAGTATATAAACCACATACTTGTGCTGACATGACTGTACATCGGCAAGGGAGAATCCTAAAAGTGTGCAGTGCATTCGTTGTGAGAATTCAGAAGCCTGCAATATCAGGATTCAGCTCTGCAGGTTGCCGTAGTCATCACATGGACACTTCACTCGATTTTCATAGGTATGGTCCTGTGACAACGAGCTTCTCTTCCTGCTTCTCTCAGTTTTTTACTGAACATTGAGAGCATTAGGAGGAGCAGGTCGCAGGTACATGGCCAAGTGTTCAAGTCGCATATGTACTTGGGGGGGGGGGGGGGGCGCCGAACCGGATTCTTGCCCCGGGTGCCAGAAAGCCTAGATACGCCTCTGTGTACATCAGGAGGCAGGCTCAGATGGTGTTAGGCCCAGTATGGATTGCACGTGATTGCACAAAGGTTAGAAAGGGTACCGTATCCCCGGATAACATGTATGGATAGCGTACACATTCAAAATATATGTCTGTACATCAGGAGGCAGGCTCAGACGGTGTTAGGCCCAGTATGGATTGCACGTGATTGCACAAAGGTTAGAAAGGGTACCGTATCCCCGGATAACATGTATGGATAGCGTACACATTCAAAATATATGTCTATACATCAGGAGGCAGGCTCAGACGGTGTTAGGCCCAGTATGGATTGCACGTGATTTCACAAAGGTTAGAAAGGGTACCGTATCCCTGGATAACATGTATGGATAGCGTACACATTCAAAATATATGTCTGTACATCAGGAGGCAGGCTCAGACGGTGTCAGGCACAGTATGGATTGCACGTGATTGCACAAAGGTTAGAAAGGGTACCGTATCCCCGGATAACATGTATGGATAGCGTACACATTCAAAATATATGTCTGTACATCAGGAGGCAGGCTCAGACGGTGTCAGGCACAGTATGGATTTGACAGCCCAGATTACACAGCGGAGGAGCAGGGAGAGGTAAAGATTGCAAATGCTGGGGCCCTGCCCAAGCAAGGGGGGCCCACTCGTGGGCGTCGGTACTGGCACTGGGTCCCTCATAGTACGGCGGTGTGTCTGACGGCGGGTGTGCACCACCACCGTCAGAGACACTTGATTGCACTATGAGGGACCCTGTGCCAGTGCCCGCACCCAAGAGTCGGCCTACCCACCTGTCCAGGGCAACGGCACTCGCACGGTGTCGTGCGCTAGGTGGTGACCCCGGCCATGGGGGGGGAGGCAGCACAGTTAGGGAGTTTTAGAAAGTGGCATATGTTGTTGTTGGACATTCAGCTGATGCAAAAGGCGAAATAGGTGAAGTCCCAGGAAGAGGTGGACCAAAGCAAGCCATTTTTCTGTCACCCTATGTGTCATCAGGGGAAGGTGGGACAAAATCCTTGGAAACCCATGCATGGTTCATTTTAATGAAGGTTAGATCATCCACATTTTGGGTTGACAGACGGGTCCTTTTTTCTGTCAGGATTGATCCAGCTGCACTGAAGACTCTTTCCGATAGCACACTTGCAGCTGGGCAAGCGAGCTCCTGTAAGGCATATTGGGCCAATTCAGGCCAGGTGTCCAGTTTAGCGGCCCAATAGTCAAAGGGGAATGACCTGTGTGGGAGAACATCGATATGGGAGGAAAAGTAGTTTGTAACCATAGTTGACAACTGCTGTCTCCTGTCACTTTCTATCGATGCAGTATTACCAGTTGTGTGAGCGGTATTTGAAAAATCAGTCCACAACATTGTCATGAAACCCCAGTCTCCAACGCCACTTCTGCTGTGTGCACCACGAACACCTCTGCCAAGCTGCCCCCGGCCCGTACGGCTCGTGTGAGAACCATCACCGCTGCTGTGTGCTGGGAATGCCTCAAGCAACCGATTTACCAGAGTTGCTTGTTTATTAGCCAATATTAGGTCAAGGTTCTCCTGTGGCATGATGTTTTGTAATTTGCCTTTATAGCGTGGATCCAGGATGCTGGCCAACAAGTAGTCGTCATCGTTCATCATTTTGGCAATGCGTGGGTCCCTTTTAAGGATCTGCAAGGCATAATCTGACATGTGGGCCAATGTTCCCGGTGTCAATGATGCACTGCGAGTGCTGGTTGGAGGAGCACTTTCTGGCAAATCCACATCCCTCCAGTCACGCACAAACCCTGTACCAGACCTTGCCACGCCAACATTTTCACTTGCCCCACGAGATGCATCCTCCTCCCCTAAGTAATCATCCCCATCATCCTCCTCCTCCTCCTCTTCTTCCTCCACCTCGTCCAGGAGAGGTCCCTGAGCAGACAATGGCTGAATGTCATCAAGGATTCCCTCCTCCTCTTCCTCCTCATCATTGGCTGCAGACGCCTGCTCCTTAAGGTCTGTCAAAGTTTGCATGAGCAGACGCATAAGTGGGATGCTCATGCTTAGGATGGCGTCGTCTGCGCTTACCAGCCGTGTGCATTCCTCAAAACACTGAAGGACTTTACAGAGGTCTTTCAGCTTCGACCACTGCACACCTGTCAACTCCATGTCTGCTCTCAAAGTGCCTGGCCGTGTATCCTCCCACAAATGCATTATGGCCTGCCTC
Organism: Dendrobates tinctorius; assembly: GCF_039654945.1. Taxonomy (NCBI): domain Eukaryota; kingdom Metazoa; phylum Chordata; class Amphibia; order Anura; family Dendrobatidae; genus Dendrobates; species Dendrobates tinctorius. Next base: position 11,608,124 of record NW_027361697.1, read on the forward strand.
AGCTCGCACAGCCGCTCCTCCATGTGCAGGGTGGAGTTCCACCTTGTTGCAATGTCGATAATGAGGCGGTGGTTGGGAAGGTGGAGCAATCGCTGCAGCTTCTGCATACGAACGGAGTGTACAGGCGACCGGCGGATGTGCGCGCACAGTCTTCGCACCTTCTGGAGCAGGGCTGTTAACTCCGGATAATTTTTGAGGAAGCACTGCACCACCAGGTTCAAGGTGTGAGCCAAGCAAGGTATATGGCTGAGTTTTGAAAGGGCTATGGCTGCCACAAAATTACGGCCGTTATCACTAACTACCTTGCCTGCCTCAAGATGTACACTGCCCAGCCATGACTCAGTTTGTCGCTTCAAGTACTCGGCCAGCACCTCGGCGGTGTGTCTGTTGCCCAAACACATCATCTGCAACACAGCCTGCTGACGCTTTCCACTAGCTGCTCGATAGGGGGAAACATCGTGTGCAACAGTGGCAGCTGCAGATGGAGTGCTCGTACAACTGCGCTCTGTGGACGAGCATTCGCTTCTGGAGGAGGAGGAGGAGGAGGGTCGAACGCCTACAGCCAACTGTTTCCTATACCGTGGGCTAGGCAGCACTGTCCCACCACCGCTGTCCCCTGTGGACCCTGCATCCACCACATTAACCCAGTGCGCAGTGATGGACACGTAACGGCCCTGGCCATGCCGACTGGACCATGCATCAGTTGTGAGGTGCACCTTTCCGCTCACTGACTGCTTGAGTGCATGGACAATGCGGTCTTTCACATGATGGTGGAGGGCTGGGATGGCTTTGCGAGAGAAGAAGTGGCGACTGGGTAGGTTATAGCGTGGTACTGCATAGGCCATGAGTTCGCGGAAAGCTGTGCTTTCCACCAACCGAAAGGGCATCATCTCAAACGAGATTAGTTTGGCAATGTGGGCGTTCAAACCCAGTGTACGCGGATGAGAGACTGAGTACTTTCTTGACCTACTCATAGTGTCTGGGAGGGTGAGCTGGACTTGAGAGCTGCATATGGTGGAAGTAGCGGTGGACAGGGCGGACTGAGAGAGGATTGATGATGGTGATGGAGTTGGTGTTCTTTCTGATGACCTAGAATCAGTCTTTCGTTGATATAACAGTGGGATTCCCTGACTGCTGTGGCCTTGCAACGACACCTCAACATTTGCTGCTGTGCTAACCGGTGGGCTTACAGTGGGGGAAACAATGTAGCGTTGCTGACTACCTTCGTTGTGATCAGTTGCACATGTGGCACTTGAGGTTTGGTGTTGTGTCCACGCTTGCAAGTGCATGCTGGTTAAATGTCTAAGCATGCAACTGGTATTCAAATTTTTCAGATTTTTCCCTCGGCTAAAGGTCTTTGCGCACTTCTTACAGATAACCTTGGCCTGATCATGAGGATTTTGGTCAAAAAAGTGCCACACTGCACTCTTCCTACTTTGGCAGACATTTTGTGGCCTAGCACGCTGTGATCTTTTGACCCTCTGGACAAGCTGTCCAGCAACTCTTTTGATGTTTGGAACCTGTCTTTGGAGTGCTCCGGGCCTGCCAGATAACAGCTGTTGCAATGTCGATGTCTGCTGTGGATGCTCCTCATCTGAGCTATTGGAAGCAGCACCCTCTTCCCCCAATAGATGCCAATCTGGGTCAACAACTGGGTCATCCATCACCTCCTCTTCAATGTCATGTGCACCTTCCTCTGTGTCACCGTGTATGGTGGTATAGTGTGCGGGAAGGGGCACCTGAGTCTCATCAGGGTCAGAATCTGGCTCTGTACACTGCGAGGACAATGTAGTGCTCTGAGTGAATGTACCAGCAGAATCATCCATCAGCGGCTGTGCATCAGTGCACTCCATGTCAGATTCATCTTGGCCTGGGTAATTCACCATTTGACTTGATAATCCAGGCATGGTATGTGAAAACAGCTCCATGGAGTAATCAGTAGTATGGCCTGCGTCATCCTTCAATCTTGGTTGGGGTGAAGGACACAAGGAAAGGTGTGGTTCATGAACATGAGCCTCCAATGACGACTCAGTGCTTTTACTTTTTACAACTGAAGAAGAGGAGGCGATAGAGCTGGAGGCTGAGTCAGCAATGTAAGACAAAACTTTTTCCTGATGCTCTGGCTTTAAAAGCGGTTTGCCAACTCCTAGAAAACTAAGCGTTCGAGGCCTTATGTAGCCAGACGATGATGCAGGCTCAACACCTCCTGCATTCGGTCCTATTTTGCTCTTGCCACTACCATCAGATCCACCACCAACACCATCATTACCAGCTGCCAACCCCCGCCCAATTCCACGGCCTCTTCCACCAGCCTTCCTCATTTTTGATAGAAATGTAGACAAAATCCAACAAACTATATAGTAATGTAAAACAAGGTACAAGGTGTCTATAGGACAGGGGAGATTTTGAATTTCTGCAGACACTTGTGGACACTGGACACTTTTGGATTGTGTGAGGCCCAATGAATATCTGAGCGCTATGTGACAGGCTCGATGGCACAGCTGTGACCAAAGTGACTAGAGGATAAGGGAGATTTTGAATTTCTGCACACACTTGTGGACACTGGACACTTTTGGATTGTGTGAGGCCCAATGAATATCTGAGCGCTATGTGACAGGCTCGATGGCACAGCTGTGACCAAAGTGACTAGAGGATAAGGGAGATTTTGAATTTCTGCACACACTTGTGGACACTGGACACTTTTGGATTGTGTGAGGCCCAATGAATATCTGAGCGCTAAGTGACAGGCTCGATGGCACAGCTGTGACCAAAGTGACTAGAGGATAAGGGAGGAGAGTGAGTGTGTTGGAAGACCATATCTCTAAAATGCAAAAGGCCCACACTCAGTGTTTGCAAAAATGTGCTGCTCTGATTAATAAGACTGATGATCTGGAGAATCGTTCACGGAGGAACAATGTAAGATTAGTGGGTATCCCTGAGAAGACTGAAGGAAATGACACTACAAAATTTATTGAAAAATGGCTCCTGGACAAGATAGGTGGTGATAACCTGTCTAAGATGTTTGTGGTGGAAAGGGCTCATCGAGTTCCTATGAAACCCCTTCTGATGGGATCCCCCCTCGTACGGTCCTTGCCAAGATCCTGAACTATAGAGATAGAGATGCCATATTGAGGTGTGCGCGTACGGCTGAAGACATGTGTATTAATGGCCAGAAGATCTCTATTTACCCAGACTATTCGGCTGAGGTACAAAAACAGAGGATGAGCTATGGAGGGGTTAAATGGAGACTGAGAGATTTGAAATTGGTGTACTCTACTCTATACCCAGCGAAATTGAGAGTTGTAGCACTGGGGACGGTTCATTTTTTCCCAACACCAGAAGACGCCACTAAGTGGCTGGACTTAAATCAGCAGAAGCTCTCGGCTAATAAAGAAAGAGGGAAGTGAAGGGATGAGGCCGGAAGTGAAGAAGTTGCTGCCATATTGCTGCCTTTGGACTTTGAGTTCACAATTTATCGTGGTTTCCGGAGGACTTATTGTCAAAATGTTGTTTTATATGCGGAGGGGCTGGGGAGGTGTTTTAGTAACTGCGGATTAAGGTACTACGGAAGAGGTAGCTAGACGCTGGACTACCTACTCTCTGATAAGAGAGGTGAACGACAACAGCGGATTGTTATGGGTTACTGTGTTAAAGAATATGGGGGGGGGGAGTTGGGAGGGTAGGGTTGGGGATTGTTGCGGGGAAATGAGACTTACAAATTGCTGGGAACAGTGTCCTATTTTCAGGGGTCGGGAATTGGTACTTGGGAGGTATCATGGTGAGAGACACAATTAAAGTCGTTAGTTGGAATATAAGAGGACTGTCGGAGGGGAACCGGAGAACGGCAATAATGGAATATATGAGAAAAAGGGGCCCGGATGTCATCTGTCTCCAAGAGACGCATTTGCTTGCAGAAAAAGTAGATGTGCTAAAAAGAAGGTGGATAGGGAGGTCTTACCATTCTACGTACTCCTCGTATGCTAGGGGGGTATCGGTGTTGATTGGGGCAACCACGCCCTTTGAAGAAATTGAGTGCCATATAGATAGGGATGGGCAATATGTTCTATTATTCTGTAAACTCTATGGGCAGTCACTGTGTCTTGCGGCTGTTTATTTCCCACCCCCATATTCCGGGAAAAAGGTACAAGAAATATTTGAATTGTATAAAAGGGCTATGGGGTTTCCCATGTTAATCATTGGAGATGTCAATAATGTGATGGATGAAGGGTGGAATAGACATAAGAAAGATTCAAGAAAAGGTATTAAAAAACTGTCGAAGTTTGGGAATTATATGACGGAGATGGGGATGGTGGACCTCTGGAGGGTGAGGAATGAGAGAGTGGTTTGTTACTCCTGTTATTCGGCAACTTATGGCTCCCTCTCCAGGATTGACCTGGCACTGGGAAATGATTTAATGACGCGTATGATTTGTGGAATTGAATATCTGCCGAGGGTGATTTCAGACCATAGGCCTAAAGAGCTCTTGATTAGACGGGCAGATGGGAGGCATAGACGGGGAGTGGGATGGAAATTGCACCCCTTGTGGCTTGAACATATTGATATGGATATCATTGAGAAGGAAATCACAGAGTACTGGCAGTTTAATGAGGGAAGTGTGGAGGGGCGGGTGGTGTGGGACGCAATGAAAGCTTTTCTGAGGGGTATTCTTTTTAGGGAAATTTCTAGATGTAAATCCAAGACTAGGTTGGAAGATAAGGAGATCATAGAGGATTTGGAAAGAGCAGAAAGGGATATGGTGTCGGACCCATCAGAGATAACTAAATGTAGTTTAAAAGAATCTCAGGAAGCGGTTAATAAGCTATATATAAAAAAGGCGGAGAGAAAAAGAGCTTTTCAGAAAGTACAGTTTTTTGAGGATGGGGAAAGAGTGGGACACTTACTTTCGGTGGTAGCTGCTGCACAGAGGGAATCGGGGTATGTATACAAACTAAGAACGGGAGAGGGGACTGTATTGACGGAAGTAGAGGATATTTTAGGGGAGTTTAAAAGTTTTTATGAGCAGTTGTATATGTCAGGGGTGGGAGATATAATGGGGAATATTGAAAGTTTCCTGGGTAAGGCGAAACTGCCTAGGATTGGGGACGATGATAGGGGAAGGTTGGAGGAACCTATTACGGAGGAGGAGATTAGATCTGCTATTATGTCAATGGCTAATAACAAGGCTCCTGGGGCTGATGGACTCCCGGTTGAGATATATAAGAATTTAATGGACATCTCGGTGGCCAAATTAAAAAAAGTTTTTGAGGAGGCGTTAAGGGTGGGAGAGCTGCCGGTCTCCATGAGAGAGGCGATAATAGTAGTCATTTTAAAGGAAGGAAAGGACCCGGAATTGGCGGAATCGTATAGGCCAGTTTCATTGTTGTCGGCGGACGTTAAGATTTTGGCTAAGGTTTTGGCCGGCCGGTTGGCAGGTGTGGTTCAGGGTTTGGTGCATTCGGATCAGTCGGGCTTTATGCCAAATAAGTCTACAGCGATAAATCTACGTAGATTATTCTTGAATTTGCAGGTGCTGTCGGATAATGAAGGGAATAGAATTGTAGTCTCCTTGGATGCGCGTAAGGCATTTGATAGTGTTGAATGGTGCTATCTTTGGGAAGTGTTGAGATCTTTTGGTTTTGGACCAATTTTTGTCTCGTGGGTGACGTTGTTGTATTTTTCTCCGACTGCTAGGGTGAGAGTTAATGGGGAGGTTTCTGGAAGTTTTGGTTTATATAGGGGGACTAGGCAGGGGTGTCAGCTGTCGCCGCTACTTTTTGCGTTGGCAGTGGAGCCCCTGGCACAGACAATCAGGAACTCGACTTTGGTTAAGAGGTTCCGGTATGGTATGATAGAGGAGAAAATAGCCTTATACGCAGATGACATACTATTATTTTTAGAAAATTCTGGAGAGGCCTTAGAGGGGGTGATGAATATTCTTGGGGCATTTGGGGAAGTTTCGGGTCTGGAGATCAATTGGGCAAAGTCAAATATTTTGCTGGTAGATGAGGGGGGTGGGGAGATTCCGACGACACTGGAGGGTAGTAGGTTGCCGGTGGTTCAGCGGTTCAAATATCTGGGAGTTCAGGTGGCCTTTCCTCTTTCGAGTTATATTGATTTAAATCTGTCCCCATTACTGGACAAATTTAGGAAAAAAGTAGGGGCGTGGTGTAGGTTGTGCCTCTCTGTGGTGGGTAGGATAAACCTGGCTAAAATGATTCTTATGCCTCAATTGTTATATATATTACATAACTCCCCTGTGTGGCTGCCCAGAAGGTGGTTTCGTACCATTAACTCTATATTTCGAGACCTGGTATGGGGGAAAAAGCAGCCGAGAATCAGGCTGGAACTCATGCAGAGGCCTAAGGATGGGGGGGATTGGCTCTTCCGAATCCCTGGATTTATTTTTTGGCGGCACAGGGTCAGCAGTTAAGAGGATGGAGAGAAGAGAAAGGATTGGGTTCGGTTCAAAGGATTATGGTTTGGTTGGTGGGAAGGGACCCATTGGTTCAAGGTCTGGAGGCAGGGAATTTTGGGAAGCTGGGTGGGACCTATCCTACTTTGATGCTAATCCACAGAGTGTGGGAGGCAATTAAAAGGACAAGAGAAGTGGGAGCATTAACAAATCTCTCCCCAATTTGGAACAATGAAGTACTGCCTGAATTTGTTAAAATGGGGGAATTTAAAAATTGGATATCACTAGGTATACTATATGTGGATCAGATACAGGACGAACGGGGGTTATTGCCCTTTGAGATACTGCGGGGGAGGTATGGGTTGCGGGAGAGCAGCAGGTTTCAATATGAACAGCTGAGACATGCCTATCAGGCGCAGAGTAAAAAGGTTAATATGAAAATATGTAGAGATATTCTGGTGGACTACGTATGTGCGGAGGGTGGAACGAAAGGGGTAGTTTCAAATATTTACAGGGATTTGCTGCATACCTTTCTTAATAGATTTCCCATTAAAGCAAAAGAGAAATGGGAAGAAGAGGTGGGAAGGATAGAGGAGGATACATGGGAAGATATCATGGGATATATTCCTCAGTTATCATTAAGTGAGCCGGGTAGACTTTCACAATATTATGTACTTCACAGAGTATATAGAACTCCAGATAGGCTTTATAGGGCAGGGTTGAGACAGACTTCTGAATGTCCTAGGTGTCGGTCTGAGGGAGCGGGGATTCTGCATATGCTATGGCAATGTACGAGACTGAATGCATACTGGTTGGAGGTGGGAGAAGCAATTGGGAAATCGTATGGATGTACAATCACATGGGATCCTGTGGTATGCATTTTGGGGTATGTGGAGGAGATCCAAGTTCAAAATCATCATAAACTGGCCATAGCTAGATTACTATATGTTGCACGTAAATTGATTGCCAGACATTGGTTGAGTGGAGAGCCGCCGACTCTGGGGGAATTTTATAGACAGTCTGATGTAGTTGTTAAAATGGAGAAGGATATTTATAAGAAAAGGAAAAGTGTGAAATCTTTTGAATCACTTTGGAAACCATGGGTGGAGAGAAACTGATTCCGGAGGGATGCTGTTCACATGTGTAAGCAATGGATGCTAATGTCTCATTATTGGCTATTGAGGATTTAAGGGAGGGGAATGGGGGATTGGTTTTATAATGTCTGTAAATATGTCTATGCTCCTTTTTGGGCACAATTGTGTGCAATTTCATTCTGAATCTTATTAATAAATATTATCTGATTTAAAAAAAAAAAAAAAAAAAAAAAAAAAAAAGGAAAAGGGAGATTTTGAATTTCTGCAGACACTTGTGGACACTGGACACTTTTGGATTGTGTGAGGCCCACTGATATCTGAGCGCTATGTGACAGGCTCGATGGCACAGCTGTGACAAAAGTGACGAGAGGATAAGGGAGATTTTGAATTTCTGCACACACTTGTGGACACTGGACACTTTTGGATTGTGTGAGGCCCAATGAATATCTGAGCGCTATGTGACAGGCTCGATGGCACAGCTGTGACCAAAGTGACTAGAGGATAAGGGAGATTTTGAATTTCTGCACACACTTGTGGACACTGGACACTTTTGGATTGTGTGAGGCCCAATGAATATCTGAGCGCTATGTGACAGGCTCGATGGCACAGCTGTGACCAAAGTGACGAGAGGATAAGGGAGATTTTGAATTTCTGCAGACACTTGTGGACACTGGACACTTTTGGATTGTGTGAGGCCCACTGATATCTGAGCGCTATGTGACAGGCTCGATGGCACAGCTGTGACAAAAGTGACGAGAGGATAAGGGAGATTTTGAATTTCTGCACACACTTGTGGACACTGGACACTTTTGGATTGTGTGAGGCCCAATGAATATCTGAGCGCTATGTGACAGGCTCGATGGCACAGCTGTGACCAAAGTGACTAGAGGATAAGGGAGATTTTGAATTTCTGCACACACTTGTGGACACTGGACACTTTTGGATTGTGTGAGGCCCAATGAATATCTGAGCGCTATGTGACAGGCTCGATGGCACAGCTGTGACCAAAGTGACGAGAGGATAAGGGAGATTTTGAATTTCTGCAGACACTTGTGGACACTGGACACTTTTGGATTGTGTGAGGCCCACTGATATCTGAGCGCTATGTCACAGGCTCGATGGCACAGCTGTGACAAAAGTGACAAGAGGATAAGGGAGATTTTGAATTTCTGCACACACTTGTGGACACTGGACACTTTTGGATTGTGTGAGGCCCAATGAATATCTGAGCGCTATGTGACAGGCTCGATGGCACAGCTGTGACCAAAGTGACTAGAGGATAAGGGAGATTTTGAATTTCTGCACACACTTGTGGACACTGGACACTTTTGGATTGTGTGAGGCCCAATGAATATCTGAGCGCTATGTGACAGGCTCGATGGCACAGCTGTGACCAAAGTGACTAGAGGATAAGGGAGATTTTGAATTTCTGCAGACACTTGTGGACACTGGACACTTTTGGATTGTGTGAGGGCCACTGATATCTGAGCGCTATGTCACAGGCTCGATGGCACAGCTGTGACAAAAGTGACGAGAGGATAAGGGAGATTTTGAATTTCTGCAGACACTGGACACTTTTGGATTGTGTGAGGGCCACTGATATCTGAGCGCTATGTCACAGGCTCGATGGCACAGCTGTGACAAAAGTGACGAGAGGATAAGGGAGATTTTGAATTTCTGCAGACACTTGTGGACACTGGACACTTTTGGATTGTGTGAGGCCCACTGATGTCTGAGCGCTATGTCACAGGCTCGATGGCACAGCTGTGACAAAAGTGACTAGAGGATAAGGGAGATTGGATTGCTTTTAAAAAAGCAGTTTGCAGAGCAGTGGGTAAACAGCAATGCCAGCCTGTCAGGAAGCCTTAAAAGGCACCCCAACAACCAACACCACTGATACACCACAATATAGCCTCCCCTTGCACTGCACACACAGTGACTGGTGTGTTGTGCAGGCCAAATCGCTAGCAGCAGAAGCAGTTTTTTTTTCTTCTCAGCAGGACAAAAAAACAAAATTGGGATTGCTTTTAAAAAAGCAGTTTGCGGAGCAGTGGGTAAACAGCAATGCAGGAATGTCAGGAAGCCTTAGGCTGGTTTCACATTAGCGCTTTTTAAGAGCACGCACGGCCGGGGGTAGCTCCGCCCCCGAGCCGGCTCTCTGCCCGGCGTGCCCGCCCCTTGCTTGTAGCGCCGCCTCCTAGCGCACAGCGGCGCCTGCGATCGGCGCACCCTATCTTTAGCATAGGGTGCGCAGATCGTGCGCAGGCCGTGCGCTAGTTGCGCTTTGACCTGCGCTGCGCACTTTTGACGGTGCGCCGTGCGCGCCAAAATCCGAAAAGTTTGATTTTGGCGTGCACGGCGCATCGTCAAAAGTGCGCAGCGCAGGTCAAAGCGCAACTAGCGCACGGCCTGCGCACGATCTGCGCACCCTATGCTAAAGATAGGGTGCGCCGATCGCAGGCGCCGCTGTGCGCTAGGAGGCGGCGCTACAAGCAAGGGGCGGGCACGCCGGGCAGAGAGCCGGCTCGGGGGCGGAGCTACCCCCGGCCGTGCGTGCGCTTAAAAAGCGCTAATGTGAAACCAGCCTTAGAAGGCAGCCCAACAACCAACACCACTGATACACCACTATATAGCCTCCCCTTGCACTGCACACACAGTGACTGGTGTGTTGTACAGGCAAAATCGCTAGCAGCAGAAGCAGTTTTTTTTTCTTCTTCCCTGCCTAACGCTCTCCCTACAGAATCAGCAGCAACCTCTCCCTATGCTAAGATCGGCAGAAGTAAGATGGCGGTCGGCGTGCACGCCCTTTTATACCCCCTGTGACGCCCACCAAAGCAAGCCAATCACTTGCATGCCCTTCTGAAAGATGGTGGTGACCCGTGCCTATGTCATCACGTTGCTCACAGTGTCCGTGGATCCTGATTGGCTGAAAAAGAGCGCAAAACAAACTTTTGAAACGCGACTTTGGCGCGTAAGTCGCCGACCTCGTGGCCGACCTCATCCTAGGGTCGGGTTTCGTTTCATGAAACCCGACTTTGCCAAAAGTCGGCGACTTTTGAAATTTTTCGACCCGTTTCGCTCAACTCTACTCATGGTGTATTTAACAGGAATTTGGGCTAAGTACACCTGGCTTTTATATCCATTGTCAGGTACATATGCTTGGGAGGTCTGCGCCCAGCTGGCCACAGGATAGACGAGGCATCCGTATAACATAGGGACTCAGTGTAAAGAAAGCGGAAAAAAGTATGGCACTTGCTGTACCTTTCTTTGTAATAACTCAGTTATGAAACAAACGGCATGCAGACACATACCGGCCAGACAGTATATTATTGAAATTGCCTTATGGTGCAAAACTTCCCAAGCTACTGTACAATTGATAAACACAATGTATAGGCTAGCACTGTCAAAAAATTATATGTCCTTTACTATAAATCCAGATTAAAAGCTGTATGACCAGCAATGTGTAGTTAGGCCATGTGCACACGGTGCGTATTCTGCTTTGGAATTTTCCCACACAGAATTTACTAAATCCGCAGGTCAAATGACCTGCATTTTTCCTGCGGCTTTAGTGCATTTTTGTTGTGCGGTTTTACTGCATGTTTTGTCCAGTTTTCCACCTGCGGATTTCTAGAATGGAGCAAGTGGAAAACTGCAGCAAAACCGGACAAAAGAAGTGACATGCTGCATTTTTCATTCCGCACCAAATCTGCACGGAAAAAAGCGCAGCATGTGCACTGCACTGTAGTTCTGCTGCCAATCTGCAGGGCCAAATCCACTGCGGATCCGCAGCAGAATCCGCACCGTGTGCACATAGCCTTAATATCTATGTGCAGCCACAAAACCCAGGAGAGTCTGGATGACTAGTGTCAGGCTGTGCTCAACATAGGCAGAAGAGATTTCTAGGAGTAAAGAGACCATGTACTGTAGGTCTGAAACTAACTAGGTAAATGTGCACAGGTCAAGCTAAATTTTCACATCAGATTTTCTTGCAGAAATGGTGCGGAAAGACTGCAGGCAGTTCACATCGCAGATTTTTTAATCAATTAAAGGGCTTGTCCTAACTCAACAAGTTATCCGAGCAGTTGGATTGTTGAGATACCTTGGAAAAGTGGCACAACCCTTTGGGGTGAATACACAGAACTCAGAACTCAAAATGAGTAGATCTTTTGAAATTCATATTTGCTGAATTTTACCTAAAAATTTGATTTGCGACGAATGTAGTCATGTGAATCTCAATTCTGGATAGCTTGAAATTGCTTGAAAAAAACACAGGTGGGAGATGAGAACGAGAGAGGACCCCGCTGATCATAAGATCTTACACTCTACAGGCGAAAGAGACTTAGGCAGTGACTCCGGAGAGGGAAAATGACTCTGCCGTACAAACTGTGCTCCACTGGGAACCACTGATCTCTGATGATCCCAGATGCTGACAACCACTGTACACTGTACAAGGTATGATAATCCGCTAGATGCCACAGCTGTAGGGCATTATGAGGAGGTCAACGCGGCCACGTAAAAAAACATTATCCCGCTCTCTGATACTTCCAGCAGTGTGGGCAATGATGATGCCGGACAAGTTTTTTATTTGTTTGCGATCTGTTTGAATGTTTGAATTTGCATTAAACTGAACTCAAACTGGATCCTCCGTGGATCAATCTGGTCTCTCCTCAGCAGTTATATCTAAGCAAAGGGAACAACAATGCTTTTTTATTTACATTTCCGAGCTATGCAGTAATTCTATTTTGCGATTCTCCTGTTCAGAAGTATCTTTATGTTATCTTTTCTGTCCTTCTCACTCCTTCTTACATGGTAATATTTTGATACAATTTTATTATCAGTGGGAAATGCCAGAGGAAATATTTTTAGGGTATTTTCTTTTTAAGGCCGGGATCACACTACCGTGTGTGATGCGAGAAACTCGCACGAGTCTCTCACATCAACACCTGGCTCTACCGCCGGCACTCAGGACCGGAGCTGCGGCTGCATATATTTCTATTTCAGTGCCAGGTGTATATTGCCCAATTAAGGCTGGTTTCACACTTGCGTTTTTTTGCGCTGTATTTTAGCGCTAAAAAACGCATGCGTTTTTTTCCCTATATTTTGCATGGGGTGTGCTTATGTGCGCATACACATGCGTTTGTATGCGTTTTGCGCGCATGCATTTTTTTGTGGTATGCGCTCGGGCGCACAAAATGCATCCTGTTGCATTTTTTGGGCGTCCGACTTGCCTCAAAAAAACGCATGCGTGCGCAATGCGTTTTTTTACAGCAAGACACCCATTGTAAGTCTATGGGTGCGCATACGTGCGCATTGGCATGCGCATGTATGCGTTTTTTTTGCGCATGCATTTTTTTGTTGACCATTGGTTAGTCAATGGAAATTAGGGGTTAGGGTTAGAGTTAGGGTTAGTTAAGGGGGTTTAGGGTTAGGGTTAGTATGGTTTGGTTAAGGGTTAGTTAGGGTTTAGGGTTAGGGTTTGGGTTAGGGGTTAGTTAGAGTTTAGGGTTAGGGTTAGGGTTAGTAGGGTTAGGGTTAGTAGGGTTTGGTTAAGGGTTAGGGGTTAGGGTTAGTTAGGGTTTAGGGTTAGGAGTTAGGGTTAGTAAAGTCATGGTTTGGGTTAGTGTTAATCCTAACCCTATCTTGATTTTTTTGATGAGGCCAACTAATGTTGGAAAAAAACACAAACGCGGTAAAAACGCACTAAAAACGCATACAAACGCATAAAAACGCTGCATTTTTTCCATGCATGCACATAAAAATGCTTGAAAAAAACGCAGCGTTTGTATGCATTTGTATGCGTTTTTTCCATGCATTTTTTTGCGGGAAAAACGCACTGCAAAAAAAAGCAAGTGTGAAAGTAGCCTTATGCGCGAAGTACCGTCTTTTTTACTGTATTTTTCATAGCAATTTTGCAGATGAATATTTCATATATGCACCATATAGCGCTTTTTTTCCTTTTTTCCAATTTTCTATGGCAGTAATACAGTTTCAATGATCCAGAGTAACAATTCTTGGTAGTTCATGGTGCAAAATTTATAGTTTTTCAAGTTAAACATGCTACCATGACCTGTGACGTCTGCGGACCTGTCTGGTATTGAGCACTTCCGGGACATCATTGGATATAATTTGACATGGAGGAATATGGTGATTGAGGAGAGGTTGTCCAAGTAGTGGACAACCCCTTTAAGTGTTTGTATTTCTGCACACGATGCTCCTACTCAATACTGAATAAATTGAGATGTTTTGACAAATTTGTTTCCATGTTGTTATCATTTGAAAATCATTAATATGTCCATCAAGCCTGTCAGTTTGATAATTTCACGACTTTTCCTTCTTGATGATGGATTATATAGCTAATATACTGTACATGTACTCCTTAATGATGCTAAAAGTCAATTACAATCCAACAAAACCTCCGAAAATAGTCTTATGCAGCAGGTTATGTAGTTGAAGAAAAATGACAATAGTTGTTTAAATGAAGAAAGACACAACAAGAGCTCCTGCGTCTTAATGACATAATGACCTAAGTTTCCTGCAACTTTATGACAATCATGTACATTTTTAAAGATATGATTGATTTAATTAATTATCTTTTTATTGTTTAGGAATATCAAATGCTAATTTGTTACATTTGTCTTCATTTTAAAAATAATTGTATGACTTTCAGAGAATTCCATTGTTTTTTTGTGACGTGAGCCATGTTGGCGGAATTTCTGACTGGTAGCAGGAAAGGATACCGGTACATTAACGGATCAGTATGTATTCCAAAAGGCATTAACCCCGTGTTAATGTGTTTATTTTTATGCAGCCTACACATGTGTCATCAGGACAAAAACATTTACTGATGCTATGGTAGAAATAAGTCAATGATTGCAGTACAGAAAAATATTTTTGTTTCTGGATACACATCCTCAGTAATAATTGAAAACAAGGAATAAATATTTACCATAAAGGATCAATTTTCCTTTTTGACAGGTCATGACAACCTTCTAAACATGTTTTGCAGTAATTGTTACCTATGAGACAAACTAATAAACCTACTGTATATCATCCTGAATAGTTGAGCAATTTCACTCCACCAGACAACTCTATACGTGTGGAGCCTTGTTAAAGTGTATGTGAAAATGATGCAATACCATTACACTGGATGTTTATTAACATTTATGCGAAATGTGGATTCACACCACCTGACTTAAGTTCTGTGTCCTGCCAACAGCAAAAATTCCATAGACCATGTACTGTATGTTTTTGTGGGCTTTTCATCCATGGAGTGGGCTTACTCAAAATTTTGCTGACAAAACTAAAAAATGGGATCTAATCATCCTCCAAGAACAACTTCTCCCAACAATCCAGTAGCAATGTGGTGATGAACAATACTTTTTCCAGCATCATGGTGACAATGTCACAAGGCAAAAGTTATATCTAAATGACTCAGTGAACTAAACAATGACATTTTGAGTCCATGGCCAGATCAGGCCCCAAATCAACACATTTAAGGATATCAATTGTCACCTAAATATCATTGGACCACAAGGCAGACAATAGGGTACAGCGATTCTGGTTCATCATATATACACGCCATAACCCAAAATGCACATACATAGTAAATACAAATTATGAAAGCCCATAATACTGGCTATACATGTGTAAGAAAAGATGAGAAAAAAATTATTGGAACAATCTCACCAAAGAGTTGGAGGAAGGACGGGAGTCTTCAGGGATCATATAACAATGAACGTCCCTGGAACAGGAGGTTGGGAAGACAATACCCTGTCAATCCCTATGGGGCTAGCAATCATCTATTCCCCAAAACTCCCACCCTAACAAGGGCAGTCCACATCTAACCCTATATTGCACATGCCCTGCACTTTCCCTAAACGGGTGTCCCAATGCATTTCGTCCAAGCGAACTCCTCAGGGGACTAGCTTGTCATAAAGTGCCATAGTGCTAAAACTGGAGAGACAAATATAGCCTTCTACTCTCAATGCTGTCCGCGGAGCTTGCAAGAGTGCAAGGTAGGCGGAGCTTGCAAGAGTGCAAGGTAGGCGGAGCTTGCAAGAGTGCAAGGTACAGACAGGGAGGACACAGGGAAAGACACAGCAGGGAAAGGAACCACAGACAAGGAGACTGACAGACAGACAGAGGTAAGACAGAGTTCATACAGAGACACAGTACAAGACAAGGTACAGGGACCGAAGGATACAGGGACCAGGATATTCTGCCTCTTGGAGGGCGAGCAAAGAAGTGCCAGGCAAGTACTCAGACAAAGCTAGGACAAGACAGGGACCAGGATATAAGCCTCCTGGCGGGCACTCAGAGTGTACTAGAAATGCTAGGAGTAAAGCCTCTCAAGGAAGGCAAGACAAAGGACAGGGCCTGGCTTCCTCAGTAGCAAGGAGCTGACTGAGTATAGACATTGCACAGGCCAAGGTTAGTGGGTGTGGCGACCCTATATAGTAAAGGGCTCCAGGTGATTGGTCGGGGACAGATTAGACCGCTGCACCCTGACTGCATAAGAAGCAGAGCGTTCAGGCACCGCCCCCCTATACACACAGTCAGGAAACATGGAGAGCAAGCAGGATAACAAGAGGCATAGCGCATGGAGCTGGCAGCAGACAGAAATCACCACATGACCTGGAGCAGTGAGTAAGTTGGTGTGCGAGGATGGGAGGCCATGCAGTGATGCCAGCAGGGTTGTTACAATGTATTTGTCAATAGAAGTTTAAAACGTATGAAATGATTATAATTTGTGTCATGATTAAAACTTTTGGCCACGACTGTACAGGAGATCCTGCCATCAGCAATCACAATTCTTTGATTAGTTGTATTCCAAAGTTTTTGTTTATTTTCATAACTGTTTTTCTTTGTAATATTTTAATGGTGAAAAACATTTTAAACTTAGTGTAACTTGTTAAAGGAAAATGACATCATAGAAAGATGAAAAGAAAATACTATAATAATCCGAGGAGAAGAAAATCACATGTCCAGATATGAGTAGTAAACAGTAGTCAATGAGTAACAGAGGAAACTCATCCAAATATGATAACAGTGTGACATTACCAGCTAACAAAATAATAAAGAATGTGTGAACAATCAGGGGTAATACAAACCATTATCTTATTTACACATGTACGACATCTACAGTTCAAGTACTGACTGCAATGTCTAGGCCAGCCTCTGGTCCCTGAGCTGGACTCCTGAGACTCATAGGCTTATTTGAGGTTGTTGAGTTTGGGTCAGAAGACCCGTGGACAGTGCGGACACTACAGGCCGTACTCGCAATATGTATGTCAGATATGTGAAAACCGTCATTACTCTAAGGCTTCATTCAGATGTCAATCATTTTTCACATACAAAATAAAACCGTCCAAGTTTCATCAGTGTTTGGATCGTGTGTCACTTTTTACCACCAGTGTGTCATCAGTGATTTTCTCATATGGAAAAATAAATTACAGAACCTCTCCTGTTCATTGCAACGTTAAAGCGAACCTGTCAGCTGTTTTGGCCGCTATAGGATGCAGCCACTGCCTTTCAGGGCATATCTACTGCATTCTATAATGCTGTAGATAAGCTCCCAATCTAACTTGCAAGAGAAGAAAAATTAGTTTTATTATACTCACCCGGGGGGATACGGTCCGGTCCGAAGGGTGTTGCAGGTCCGGGTCCGGCGCCTCCCATCTTCTTGTGATGCCGCCCTCCTGTTTCTTCATCGCTCCCCAGCATCGTGCTCCTGCGCAGGCGTACTTATCTGCCCTGTTGAGGGCAAAGTGCTGCAGTGCGCAGGCGCTGGGAAAGGTCAGAAAGACCCAGCCAGGTCCACAAGTGTCGAAAGTCTCAGAGCCTTTGGTAAAGACACCTAAAAGCTCTCCATTATTCTATATTAAAGTGTTAAGATCCTCTATACCCTATATGTCATTAATTCCAGAGCATAATTCTAAGTTAGAGGGAGGACATTTTTGGCTTTAGCTTCTGGGTTAATGTTTGATTTTTTTACCTTCTACCAACATGAGACATGCAAAAGTAAAAACAGTATCAAATCACAAATCAGTCAACATATCTCACATATTTTTACTGGTTCTAGTAAAGCCAGTGCAAGGGCTGATGAATAGGGAGGATGTTATGGCTTTATCCTGTTTTTGCTATGATTCCAACTCAAAAAAGATCCTGCTTGCTCCACCCTTGCATTTATGGCGGTATTCTTCACGTGGAGAATGCGCGTCCATTTGGGCCTAGGAGCCACTGCACACCAGCTGTTAAGAGGGCAGATACATTTCCCTGTAACAAGCACGATTTGACTAGCTGTATAGTTGATTGATACTTGTTACTTGTGTTTTACCAACATTTACAAGTTACAATTATCATGAGGTTTCCACCCTCTTCTTATACAGTTGAAATTACTGTTGGCAGCCCATCCCAGTGTCAGATGAGGATGTGCTGCAGACAAATTATTTTTATGTCTGCAGAAAAGATGCAATCAACAACAATCAAGTGAATTATCATTTTTCATTCAATGACTGGGCATGTTTGTGCTGGAGAATAATCAGAAGTTAACATTTCAATTGTCCCCCTTTTAAAGACCTTTAAAAGCAACCTGACATCTTATTCATGCTGCCCAAACCACGGACAGCATGAATCAGAGTTCAGCTTGGTCATTTCAGCCAGGTATGATGGCTTCTTCCTGTCCCACTCCACTTAAGCAACAGGTCTTCTATTTGTGTGTATAGAGGCAGACACCTGTCAGTCAAGGGAAGCAAGCAGGGTAAAACCTCCTGGGGACTGGTCTCAGTTTTAACTTCAGCAGACTCCATGTTTAACCTTTTAGTTGTTTCTAAGCTATTGTGAGAAAACTTGAAGCTGCTCTGATGTTTCCCATACACACAGACATGAGTGATTCCTTCTTTACTGTCTATGTGTAAGATTACGTTCACAAGCAGTATCAGCAGCATATAGTGCATTATATACAACAGTACTTGCAGTGTAACTGTGAATCCAGCTCTGAGACGAGATAAACACTTGCTAGAAAACTTCAGCATGGGTCTGTGTGTTCCTCTTCTCTCTTGTATTCTGTTTCTCCATCTTCCTCTCCTTCTTTTCCTACAGACTTTCAGCTGTAATTTCACACTTCATTAAGCCTTTTATTTTGTTTTAACCTAATGTGAGCTTTTTTGTCTCAAATTCAAAAAATTATAACTTTTGGAAGCAATTAGAGGAGAAAAAGTGTCAAGAAAGACAGTTTTTTATCCACTCCTGTGTTTCAACCAAGTAGGGTTACGTTTCACGCGTTCAGTATTTGGTCAGTACTTTACATCAGTATTTGTAAGCCAAAACCAGGAGTGAATGAATAATGCATGTCTATCACTATCCCATTATCCTATTATCTTAAATGACAGCACTGGCTTTTTTTCCACATCAAGTGCTCCCAAAATTCAAATCCCTGTTACTATACGTGCGCACTGACACTGACAGAACCCAGCGACACGCTCACAGTGGCAGGGAAGGTTCGCACTTAGTATTGGTGCAGGAACACTCTGATATCTGGCTCCTGCCAGTCTTGGGCCACGCTCAGTATTTTCCATCAGTATTTGTAAGCCAAAAACCAAGATTGGGTGATAAATACAGAAGTGGTGACGGGTTTCTATTATACTGATTGTTCCACTCCTGATTTTGGCTTACAGATTCTGATGTAAAATACTGACCAAATACTGAACATGTGAATGTGGCCTTGATGCGCCAAAGTTAAATACATAATTCCAGCCTAAGGCTAAGTGCACACGTAGCAGAAATTTTCTGCTGACAAACAGGACTCCCTTCCCAGAAACCGCGCGTTTTTTTCTGCGTGTTTTTCCGAGCGGTTTCTAGACACATGGAAAAAGCCAGAAACGCGGAAAAAGCTGCAAAATTAATGAGCATGCTGCGTTTTTTACCGCGATGCGTTTTTTTCGCGGTAAAAAAACGCATCAATGTGCACAAAAAGTGCTAAATGCATAGAAATGAATGGGAAGCTTCTTTTTCGCGTTTTTCCCGCAGATTTTTTGGCAAATCCGTGGGAAAAACCGCGAAAAAAACTATGTGTGTGAACACAGCCTTAATCTATGGGTTCAACTTCCACACTTTGCTTTTTTTTAATCTGTAGAGCTTTTGTTCGTCTGCTAAAAATGGGTAGACATTTAGATCGTTGCAGGATGAATTGTGTGCAAAATATATAAGATTTCAATCTTTTTATTGTGTGATTAAAATGTTAAAAACAAATACATTTTTAAGGCCACAGGAGTAGTATTCTAATATTTATAGAATGTAAATTAGATTTTTGAAAACAAAACAGTCCATAAACACCTGTGTGATATAACTGAGAGTATTGCCATTTTTAGAACAGCTAAAAGGTGATTATAGTAATTATGTTAATGAATGCTTGGAAAACAATACACGTTTTTTTTTTGCTAATGACTCATGATTACAGTCTGGACTTTTTTATTGCTCAAGAAGTGCTATGACCATGTCTGCATAACTGGTACATAATGCGTCTGTGATTTCCTGCTGCAAAATATTTTGCAGACATATATTATGTACTAGAGGTGTATGTGTCATTTTGCTCCTTAATTACCCGTGATGTCTATCATCGTCATAGGTCGCTAAATAAAGAATGAAGTCGGATCAGGAGCGGAGCCTGCTCCATACCAGCAGATGCCAGCTGTGTTAGGCTAGGTTCACATTAGCGTTTGAGTCCGCAGCATATCATCCGCAAATGCATGCAAAACGCATGTTTACGCAGCGTTTTTTATGCACATCATCTTACGCATGAGGAAAAAAATGCTGTGTGCGCATACGTTTGTATGCGTTTTGCATGCGTTTGCGTTGTTTATGCGCATGCGTTTGATATGACATCAGACAAAAATGGGCGTGTCTCATGGGATTTCTATATGTATTTTGAATAACGCATGTGTATCGAACGCATGCGTACGCATGTCCTTGCGTACGCATGCATTCCCATAGACAGTAATGCGGGTTTTTTTTACGCACTCATCCGCATGCGCATGCCTGCGCATATTTGACGGATTTTTGACGCCTCAAAAATGCAACATGTTGCATTTGCCAGACACCGCCGCAAACCGCGAAATGACGCCTGCGTACACATCCGCAAGCAATCCCTGCGTACACCATGTTAAATATATGTACGCATGACGCATGCGGATCTATGCGGCTCAATCGCTGCCTGCACAGACACAAATGTGAAACCAGCCTTACATAGCCGTCATCTGCCTGTAACTGCAGTGGCCACAGCTGGTTCCAATCGGTTTAACCATTTAAATGCTGCTGTCAATTACTGATATTATTGCCAGTGCATGTGATGAGATTGGGAATAGATGGGTAACTAGTTACTAACTACTGTATGTCAGCCAAAGACCTGTTGAAAGCCACCAAAACTGCCAAATTAGGGCTTAATCAGATGTCTAATTTTCATGTACAAGTGCTAAATGTGGTTTTCAAGTGACAGTCATGTCTGATTTTTCACGGACCAAGTGGTCTGCAGAAAATCGTGGAGTCATGTCCGATTTTGATCCAAGGGTCTGATCAAAATAGGCAATGTGAGTCTATGGGTCTGTGAAAAAAATTGACTGCACTCAAATGCTATCCGAGTACAGTATGATTTTCATGGACTGTCACAGAGTTGCACTCTGTAGCGCTATAGCCTGTAAACATGAACTATATGAAATTTGAATTGCATTACTGCTCTAGATAATAATAAATATGAAGATACTTAGCGCATAATTTGGCCAATTCATGTTTGCCCAGCAGCCAACGACAAGGCGATCCTCTTTGCTGGGAACCTATCTAACGTGATTCCTCTCCTGGGCTGATAGCCTACATTTATATGGCAAGGTAGGATCCTGCTGTGGCTAAAATCACCAGAGGCTGAGGGATGGAGTGCTCAGTCAGAGAGCCTATGTATATACATATCAAAGACTGACCACCATTTCCAGAGACCAGATATGAACAAGTGCATGTTAAGAGTAGCCACCTGTATATACTGTACAACTAACAAATAATGCTGCACTCTGTAACACTATAGCATAAAAACATAAAATATATGAAACTGGAACTGTAACTTTTCAGCATAAGCCATCATGTATGTGTACATGAGGAATAAAACTATTGGATGAATATTAGCTGCTGTGTAGTCTCCTACACACAGTACACACAGAGCAATTCCTGCTCTTTTTACTCTTGTATCACAGTAAGGCATGGAGGACATAATAGAGCAGTATTGAGCCAGTATTGAGCGGTGGTGCTATAAATTTAGCTCTGGGGTAATTTTGCTAATAAAGGCCCCATCTGTTTCCCTGCCTCTCACACTGCTCCTCACCTCAACTCTCCTTCTGTCTCCCCTAGTCATGGCCATCAATTTGATATGGAACTTGTCAGCTCATTGTGCTGGCAGTCTGTATTCTGATGTTCAAGAAATATTTGAGTTTGGTTTTGTTTTCTGGGTGGATTTTTTTTTAAGTGAATAAGTTCAAGAGGCAGGGATTGAGAGGAAGAAGTGGCTCATAAATGGAGAGTACATTTCTTTGATTAGATTTATTACAACGTTTCTTATCTTTTTGTACTATTGATTTATGAAAAGTCTATTGAAAGTACAGCTCTAATTTAAAAGGGATGTCCAGGAATAGAAAAAATATACACAAGTAAAAGTAGTGTTATCATAAATTCCTAAACACCTTTAATTAATTTGCATGCAATTTATCTAGGGAGATATTCACTATAGCAGAATAAAATGGAAACGGCAGCCATCTTGTTACATTGACAAAATCCTGTCTTAGAATGTTAATGTGACAAGTACATGTGAGTAGATGCAATACGAAGTTTTTTTGCTGTGAACTGGAGAAAGATGACAGTATGTGGTGTAGGTTATCACTATGTCACAACAGTCACTCACCAGTTAGACAGACGTGGACAGCAGTATGAGCAGACTCTTCTTACCCCAGCACCCCTGAGATCTCTAGTATTAGATCAGATAGACATGGTGAACAGCAGTGTGAGCAGACTCTTCTTACCCCAGCACCTCTGAGATCTCCAGTATTAGATCAGATATACAGGGTAGACAGCAGTGTGAGCAAAATCTTCTTACCCCAGCACCACTGAGATATCCAGTATTAAATCAGATAGACATGGTGGCCAGCAGTGTGCGCAGCCTCTTCCTACCTAGGAACTGTGGTATCTTCAGTACTAGATCAGATAAACAGGGTGGACAGCAGTGTGAGCAGCTTCTTCTTACCTCAGCATTACTGTAATCTCCATTATTAGATCAGATAGACAGTGTGGACAGCAGTGAGAGCAGCCTCTTCTTACTTCAGCACTCTGGTATCTTCAGTATTAGATCAGATAGTGTGGATGGACAGCAGTGGGAGCAGTCTCTTCTTACCTCAGCACCCTGGTATCTCCAGTATTAGATCAGATAGACAGGGTGGACAGCAGTGTGAGCAGCCTCTTCTTACCCCTGCACCCCAAGATCTCCAGTATTAAATCAGATAGACATGGTTCAGAGCAGTGTGAGCAGCCTTTTCTTACCTTGATACCCTGGTATCTTCAGTATTAGATCAGATAGACATGATGGGCAGCAATGTGAGCAGCATTTTCTTACCTTGATGCCCTGGTATCTTCAGTAATAGATCAGATAGACAGGGTGGACAGCAGTGTGAGCAGCCTCTTCTTACCTAGGAACCCTGATATCTTCAGTATTAGATCAGATAGACATGGTGGACAGCAGTGTGAGCAGCCTTTTCTTACTTTGATACCCTGGCATCTTCAGTACTACATCAGATAGACACGGTGTACAGCAGCGGGTGCAGCTTCTTTTCTCGGCACCTTGGCATTTTCAGTATTGTCCTGTGTGATCCATCAATGTGTTCAATGCTTGAAGATGTGTTCTATTCTCAACTGTTTTGCAGATCAGACTCTGCCATTAAAGCCCCTGTCACACACAGCGAGATCGTTAGCGAGATCGCTGCGGAGCCACAAGTTTTGTGATGCAACAGCGATCTCGCCAGCGATATCGCTGTGTGTGACAGGTATCAGCGACCGGCCCCCCTACCGGGTATCGCTGATCGTGCTCAAAAGCCCTGGACATTTTTTTGATCGTTGGTCTCCCGCTGGCCAGTACGCATCGCTGCGTGTAGCAGGCGGGAGACCAGCGATCAGCGAGCTCCCAGCTCGTATCCAAGGTAAACAGCGGGTTTCTAAGCGCCGTGCGGCGCTTAGAAACCCTCTGTGTACCTTAGATACCAGCGCGCTGGTGCAGGGATCCGGAGACCAAGGTAAACAGCGGGTTTCTAAGTGCCGCGCGGTGCTTAGAAACCCGCTGTTTACCTTGGATACGAGCTCCCTGCACCAGCGCGCTGGTATCTAAGGTACACAGCGACGCGCGCGCTCATCGTCGCTGATGCTGATCGCTGGTGAGATCTGCCTGTTTGGCAGCTCACCAGCGATCATGTAGCGACACACCAGCGATCCTGACAAGTTCATATCATTGTCGGGATCGCTGGTGAGTCGCTATGTGTGACGGGGCCCTAAGTCTATGAGGATCCATGAAAAACTGCTTCCAGACCCATTAATAATAGTTATTGGCTATGATTTTAAAAGCTGATGAAAAAGCAACAAATGACACGAGAGAAAAAAAATGGTCTGTTGTACACAGGCATAAAAATGGCAACCAATGTGTCAATTTAGCCTTAGAGACATACAGAACTGTAACTGTGACACTTGTACAGACGCTTTACTGGGTATTGCTTTATAGAAGTAGTTGGGAATAGGCAATGGGTTAGTGAGCAAGTCAGTGGACCAATAAAACTTTTTACTAGTTTACTATATTTTTCATCCCTTTTTTAATCACTTTTTTCACGAAGAAACACTTTTTGAAATGTTGCTTTATGAATTAAAATTATGCAAATTGTCTCTTCAGAGAGGAAGAGGTCTAGAACTCTAGTGCCACCTATTGGAAGTAGCAATCCTAAAAGTCAATGTCACTTTTGCGACCTCTTGTGGGGAAAACATTGTACTGCTAAATAAAATATTTTTCCTGGGACTAATCTTTTAAAATCAATGTTCATTCGCAATATGGCTTGAACAGTTATGCATTTTTTTTTATAAATGCTTTTTTAACATGTCCACATTGACGCTCCTACATGGGGTGGAGAATTAATTAGGAATTAAATAAAAAAGGAATCAATTGGATGATTTACGTGAGAGGTCAGAGGCATGAGCCAGTCGATAACAATTCTTTATTATGTTTTATGAATAAATAGGTAAGGAGGTCTCATAATGAATTGGAGACCTCAACACTGATCATAGTATAGATATTCAGAGATTGCAAGTCTGTGATTGGCTGCAGGGTCGGACTGGCCCACCAGGGAACCGGAGGATTCTCTGGTGGGCCCAGGCACTTACACCTACTGGCATACAGGCCCAGCAGCTGCCTAGGGCCCCCCGCTGCTCCAGGGGCCCCCAGCCAGTGGGGTGTCGCTAATAGCGGCACACCCAGCTGCTATGGGGCCCGTGAGTCAGGGGGGCCTGCCCGTGAGTCAGGGGGGCAGCAGCTGGATATAAGATTCTGTCCCCTCTGCTAAAGAGAAATGAATATTCATGCTTCCCTACGCCCCCATGGGCATGGAGAGGAGTGAATATTCATTTCACTTTAATAGCAGGCAGTGTTAGCCGCAGGCTGAGGCTAACACTGCCCGCAGGGACGGACATACCACTACATTATATTCAGGGGGATACATTATAATATATGAGGGGGCTGCATTATGCCCTTGAAGGGGGCTACAGTATATTCTATGGTGGTCTGCATTATACCTTATGAGGGGGTTGCATTATTTTTTTGTGGGGGGCTGCATTATACCCTATGACGGGGACTGCATTATATTCCATGAGAGGAATGGCATTATATTCTATGAGGCGAGCTGCATTATATTCCATGAGGTAGGCTACATTATATTCTATGTGGGGGCTACTTTATATTCTTTGAGGGGGCTACATTATATTCTATAAGGGGGCTACTTTATATTCTATGAGGGGGCTGCCCCAACCCCTGCTACATAATTAAGACGTGTACTGCCTTATATTATACTCTGATATTAGCGTGTTTTACCACACAATTGGTGGCCTTGTATTTATTTCTATGTAGCTACATAGTGGGCCCCAAGAATGATTTTCTCTGGTGTATCCAAGGTGCTCCAGTCCGATGCTGCTTATATATGATCTGCTAGTCGTCACAGCAGGGCAAGTGAATGAAGATAGAAGACCACTAGAGAGACATGCTGGGCTGGCAAGTACGAGTTTTTCTTTATTTTAGCACTTTTTCTGCTATTTGACTTTTTTTTAACAAGCTACAGAATTTTCTCCCATAGATTTTTGGTGAAAATTAATGCAAATCTTGTAGACAAAATCTATTTGTGCCTGTTATGCAAACTTTGCTATGGATGTTTCAGTGCAATTGCAGCATTGCAAACATGCTGCAGCTATACGGTCTGGAGGGGCCCCTGTTATGAATGGGTCACCGAGGAGGAAAAAACCTAAACATGCTAAGCCCAGAAAAAACAGAGAGGTTGGTAACTATGCAGATTGCAGATCCCTGATCTTACCACACAACTAGAAGTAGCCGTGGAGCGTGCCTACGATGAACCTAGACGCCTCGTCATGGCCGGAGGACTAACTAAGCCTAAAGCCAGAAATGGGAAAACTGACTGCCCCAGAGCAGACCCCAAAGGAATAGACAGCCCCCATACATGTATTGAAGGGGAAACAAGATGAAAACACAAACACAGGTAGGAAAATAGGCTGAGCAAACGATGGGGCCCAAACTAACTAGAAAGGAGAGGAAAGGAAAGACACTGTCTGCAATCTGCAAAAAACCCTACAAAAATAATGTCCAACACTTCTGATAGCAAAATTAACCCTGAAGTCACTAGACTTCTCCCACTATATCAGCACTCTGAAATATTCTGAGACAGGGCAAAAAAGAGGCCAAATAAGGGACAAAAAGCAAATTGGCAAACACAGATAAATAAGAGCGGAAATACAGCACAGCCCATGCCGGGGCTGGCTAACCACAAAAAACTGAATAAACCAATAAAGTCAAGTGTGAACATTAACAGAGAAATTTAGCTTGAGCTGACTGGAGCAGAGCTGAGAACCAAGACCTGACAAGGCAGAAGTATCACCAGCAACTGAATAGGGCGTCGGCTGCCTTAAAGCCAATCTGAGACTCCTGAAATCCAATCGTCATCCTCATTCTCAGATGGCAGATAACCACCGATCAAATCCGCCTCACAACCCTCTGTTACCATCAGAGGGAGCCTGGAAGGAGAACTCTCAACTGGTGAACCAGAGAATGAACTCACAACAGGCCCCAATTTGGAATTAATGTCAGTCGAGTGCGGTCTAATCCATAGACTTGCATTGCTAATTTTGATCCGATCCTCTATTCAAAATCGGACAAGCCTCCATGATTTTCCACGGACCGCTTGGACATGTGAATGGTCCCATAGATAGACTATCAAAGGTACGTACAAGTGCTACCAGTGAAAACTATGGATAACTCTCATATGAAAATATCAGAAGACTGAATGAACCCTGTGAGTCTTTTAGTATGGCAAGACTAGGATTCTGGACTGAAAAATGTATTTTTTCAAGCTCCTCATACTGTACATATCAATGTATATGAGTTTTTCTGAAATTGCATCCTCTTTTGCTTGACGCAGCAGATTTTGCACACACAAAAAAAGGCAGGGGAAAAAAACACAGTATACACGCTTTGTACTCATATATGCATTGCGTTAGCGAGCTGCTGGGAGGCTTCAAAAAAGTTTTTGTAATTTACTTCGCCACTTTCCTGACTATTAATTATTTTGTTAGGCACCAGTGACTGGAGGGTGTGACGTCCGGCTTTGATCTTTTAAAGACAAACATTCTGTCATGAAGCTGATACAGAAATGTTACTTGTCCTTTTTTATTCTACCAAGTATATAAATAAGAGTAATTGGTAGTTATAGTAATTGAAATGAATCAGCTCAGTGATCGCCTGCAGTCGTGGACACTGGGATATTGTTAGCAGATATTATAACAAATAGATTACTTGTAGATTAGAAGGTGGATTTAGATACCGGTTATCTCTGCAGCATCTCTCATGATGTTCAATCAAGAAATTAGAAATTCTTAGCAAAACTACAGGTGCTTCTCACACAATTAGAATATCATCAAAAAGTTAATTTATTTCAGTTCTTCAATACAAAAAAAAGTGTGGTAGAAAAAGGTTCACCAGCAACCAGGATAACCGCAACCTTGAAAGCATTGTTCATTGTTAAGAAAAGGCCATTCAAAATTTTTGGG
The DNA here is from genome assembly GCF_039654945.1 of Dendrobates tinctorius. NCBI lineage: Eukaryota > Metazoa > Chordata > Amphibia > Anura > Dendrobatidae > Dendrobates > Dendrobates tinctorius. The sequence goes on from NW_027361697.1 coordinate 11,636,015, forward strand.
GGAGATTCACAAGGAGTGGACTGCTGCTTGTGGCCTCTATATAGTATAATGCATTTCCCATAGGCCTCCATACAGTAAAATGCACATCTCAACTCAGCAGGTGCCATGTAGTGACATCATCGGACCCTCTTTGTCATGTCATTGTCATGTCCACCAACCTACTGTCTCCTTCCCAACCATCTTGTAGCATGTAAGCCCGAAAGGGCAGGGTCCTCTCACCTCTGTATCAGTCTGTCATTGTTAGTTTATTTACTGTAAGTGATATCTGTAATTTGTATGTAACCCCTTCTCATGTACAGCACCATGGAATCAATGGTGCTACATAAATAAATAATAATGTCATTACTTTTTTCCACAAAGCAGAAAATTCATATACACATGCCTCAACATTGAAATTGCAATACCAATAACGAAAAGTCAAGGAATGGTGGAGATCATGGGATGGAAAGACATGTGAATGATATGAAAATGATGGAAAAATAGAAACAAAACTTTGAAAACATCCGGATTTATTCAGTATTCAGCAGGGCTGCCACTAGGAATTTCGGGGCCCCATACTGACAACATTTTAGGGGCCCCCTTGAGACTCCGCCCAGGCTCCACCCCTGGCCTGCCTACACCCCTCAAACTGTCCATAGTCCCACCGCTCTCTCTTGGAAAAACTCCACTTCTCACCTATCACACATTAACAGTTCCCATCACCAGATCACACATATAGCCGGCAGCTTTTGCTTTGGACAAAAGATTTTTTTAAGCCGCCACCATAACAGTGTAGACACTTTTGGCCGGGCTCTACTGTAACCTATTAAATATTTGTTTAAATATGCAATACACTTTAGGTATATTTTTATTTATTTTTCAATTTTTAAAATGACCGATAATACCACATACAAGTAACAAATACCGCTGCACCATGTCCAGACCACATATTACCACCACATAGTGACCTATAATACCACATACAAGGAACAAATACCACCACACCATGACCAGACCACATATTACCACCACATAGTGATCTATAATACCACATACAAGGAACAAATACCACCACACCATGACCAGACCACATATTACTACCATAGTGACCGAATAATATCACATACAAGGAACAAATACCACCGCACCATGCCCAGACCACATATTACCACCACATGGTGACTGAATACTACAATACTGATCATTAATAAAAGAACATAATACTATCACCATAAGTGGCATTATGCACAGGAGATCTGTATTTAGTATGCAGTGTCTGTGTACAGATAATATATTGATCAATGACATTATACACAGGAGCTCTGTATATAATGTACAGGTAATACAGTGATCACTGGTGACATTATACACAGGACCTCTGTATATAGTATACAATGCATAGTGTCAGTGTATAGGTAACACACTAACTCACCAGTGATGTCTCTAGGTGAAGTCCTTCATCCTTGCTTTTCATTCACCCAGCACAGATCACCATCACGTCTTCCAGCCAGGACTCGTCTCTGCAGGAAATAACAGTTATCTAGAGCTCTGCTTGCAGAACACATTACTTATTTTTTCCCAACTTCTACATTACACCACATGAAGAAAAAAGGTGACATAGTGTTGCTCTGCACAGTAACAGGAGCCCCCCCTTTTAAAACAGCATCCTCAAAAAATTAAATACATCACTGCCGTAATAATATCACTTAATTAGCCCCTATGGTAATAATATCCCCCATCCTGGCCCCCGTGTGTCTCATTCCTGGCTTTAGCTATATGTTCTCCCATCCCGCCCTCATGAGTATCCATTCTTCCCATATGATCTCCATCGTATCCATCCTGCCCCATGATCCTGTGCGATCTGTCTCCAATCATGCCCCATATCTCCATTCTGCCCCATGTCCAGCATTCTGCCCCAGTCTCCAGCATTCTGCCCCATGTTCAGCATTCTGCCCCAGTCCAGCATTCTTCCCCATGTCCAGCTTTCTGCCCCATAACCAGCATTCTGCCTCATGTTCAGCATTCTGCCCTGTGTCCAGCATTCTGCCCCAGTCCAGCATTGGCATACCTGTTTGCCAATATTTGTATATTTGTTTACCAATAGTCTGCAATATCTCCTATGACCATCTTCTTGTCTTACACTGCATTCCTGTTATTGCGCAGATCCATGTGTAGTCCTATGTGTGCATATATAGATGTTTATATATTTTGTATCTATAGGGTTTTTCAGCATACACCCTTTTTAAATTTTATTAATTTTGTATATATTTATGTCCACTAGGTCTCTAGCCTTTTGCACATTATCTTGATCACTTTGTTTAGTGTGGTAAATAATTTTTCTTTGCATTTTTATCTTGCAGTATGGTTTGAGAAAGACCTAGGTATAGATCGAAACGTAACCGTGTAATACTCATGTTTGGAATCTGATCTCTGTTTGCGGTGTTTTTTCACTTTTCTTGATTTATTGAAAAAAAATAAATAAAAATCATAATAATTCCTTTAATGACTCTGATGCAAGTGACATTCAATTTTGAGTGCGACTGTCTACCCGTTGACAGTATTCTGCCCCAGTCCAGCATTCTGCCCCATGTCCAGCATTCTGTCCCATGTCTAGCATTCTGCCCCATGTTCAGCATTCTGCCCCATGTTCAGCATTCTGCCCCAGTCCAGCATTCTATCCCATGTCCAGCATTCTGTCCCATGTCAAGCATTCTACCCCATGTCCAGCATTCTGCCCCAGTCTCCAGCATTCTACCCCATGTCCAGCATTCTGCCTCAGTCCAGCATTCTGCCCCATGTTCAGCATTCTGCCCCATGTTCAGCATTCTGCCCCATATCCAGCATTCTGCCCCATATCCAGCATTCTGCCCCAGTCCAGCATTCTGCCCCAGTCCAGCATTCTGCCCCATAGCCAGCATTCTGCCCCAGTCCAGCATTCTGCCCCAGTTCAGCATTCTGCTCTGCCCCAGTCCAGCATTCTGCCCCAGTCCATCATTCAGCCCCATGTTCAGCATTCTGCCCCAGTCCAGCATTCTGCCCCATGTTCAGCATTCTGCCCCAGTCCAGCATTCTGCCCCAGTCCAGCATTCTGCCCCAGTCTCCAGCATTCTGCCCCATGTTCAGCATTCTGCCCCAGTCCAGCATTCTGCCCCAGTCCAGCATTCAGCCCCATGTTCAGCATTCTTCCCCAGTCTCCAGCATTCTGCCCCATGTTCAGCATTCTGCCCCATATCCAGCATTCTGCCCCAGTCCAGCATTCTGCCCCCGGGCCCCCCGGATCGCCGCTGTAAAAAAAAACCAAACAATTTCTTCTTACCTGGCCCGCGCTCCAGCGGCGGGCGAAGATCCGTCCCTCCACACTGCAGCGCGCTCTAGCCGGCGACTGACACTGATGTCAGACGCCGGCGAGGTGTGCGCTGCGGCTGACGTCAGATGCCAGCCTCCGATTGGCAGGCGGCCCAGCCGCCAGCCAATCGGAAGCTGGCAGCTGACGCAGTGGCGGCTGTTAACTATTGACGTGCGGGCTGCCGGGCCCGCATGTCAATAGCGTTTACCTGCTCCCGCAGCGCCGAGGGCTTGGTTTACCTGAGAGTATGGGCCCGGTGAGCAGAGGGGACTGGGCCCGATGCGGGCCCCTTCTGCCCACCGGGCCCCATACGCCACTCAGGGCAGTAATGCCCTGATGGCGGCCCTGGTATTCAGTATGAATGGCACGAGCACAAATCCCCGCACTTAGGATGCCTTTATCTGTATCACTGTGGTTATTGATGGTTGTCTGAGGAATGTTCTGCCACGCAAATAAACTGGGTCAAATCATCAGGATCCACTGCTGGCAGCTCACTTTGCAATTGCTGAGCAATCACGCTCCAAATGTAATTGATAGGGGGCAAGTCTGGAGATGCTGTGTCACGAATCCTCCATTCAGTGTGTCTTGGATGCAGTGAGTGACTGTTTTGGTGACAGCTCAGTTATCCAATCTAGTGCAGTGGAGTGCTGAGCTGTTGATATTTTTATAGACAGCCATCCAATCTGAGACTGGGTGGTGCGGAGTTTCATTCAGGTGTCCCCTGTTCTTAGTGATTACCCAGCTATTTAGCCAAGTTGTCAATCCCAGACCTCTGCCAGTTGTAGCTCAACTGTGTGCTTTCTCAGTGCTCTGTGCTCAGACATTCTAATCTTTTTTGCTGGACCTTAGATTTGCCTTTTGATTACCCATTTGTATTACCCCTTTTGCCTTGACGCACCGTGACCTTGGAAATCTGACCCCGGCCCGGACTGTTACCTGACTATGCCTGGCTTTTGACCTCAGACTTCTTGACTTCCCTGACGCACGGCGTGTCCATGAGAAGTGACTCAGCGTCTTATACATACTGTTAAGGGGGCACCACAGAGTATTCTAATGGGATCCAACCTAAGCCTGTACTGGTTAAGTCATGAAAAACAAAGAAGAAAGGAACAGGCCATACAAGGGGATCACCAGAGACAGAGAAAATAGCATGCAAAATATTGAAGTTTATTGGACACAAAAAACAAGCAAAAAACATTTAAAAACATTAAAACTGGTCACACATATGACACAACTCGATACTTACTGGGCTCATTATAGGGCCAACCACAAACTCCACAACAGTAGAATGTGAATGCAGACCTAATGGCCATATAAACAGCATACCATCTAGAAAATACCTGTACACTACAATTATTCATATATACAACGTAAATTCAAAATAAAAACAGTTGATGAGTGCCCACCTGGGCCACAATGCTGGCAGACACCTGTAACCACACCACATAGAATACAAAAAGGTATATGCAGGTGTGTCTAAGCATGACAGCAAAAGCAGCTTACCAATAAATAATGCTTGAAAATTGCAAAGCATATGGGCCCATGTGGCTAGGCACCAATGATGTGATATAGGGGTGCACAAAAGGTTAATGGTAGAAGCTGAGAGACACCACCCGTGAATAATAGCTCAGAGTGGTGTTCATCTGGTAGCGGGACCCATGTGGAGTAAGATTAGGCAGAGCAGAGACCCAACGCGTATAGCCACCCTCAGTGGCTTCGTCAGGGGTGGAACAATCAGAGTGGAACAATCAGAGGAAAAGTATAATAGACATGCACCACTTCTGCATTTTTCACCAACTCATGGGTTTGACTTACAGATGTTAAAAACTCACCAAATACTTAGGATGTGCATGTGGCCTTAGTGTACCTGGAAAGAACACTAGAGGCGTCTTGCTGCCATATATAACAGAATAAAGGTGTCCAGGTAAGTTGGCTTGTAAAGCCTCATGCGATTGTTCTCAAAGGCTATCATGGTGCGGCAATCAAGACGGCAATGAAGGCTGGAATGGAGATAGTACCCTTCTACTTTTCCTTCTTGATGTTGCCCTTTCAGGGGTGAGGAGTGTATTTGCATATGTAAACATTTCCACAAATGCATGTAATTAAGCAACTCTAACTATGAAAGGAAACTGTCACATTTCATAGCAATGAGTTGCTTATTAAAGAAAAATTCTTTGAAAACTACTGAGTTGGGACTATAATATTTCTATACTAAATTTATATTATAGTTCCAGCTCAGCAGTTTTCAAAGAATTTTTCTTTATTTTTAAAACACAAATGAAAATATAAAACACTAAAACTGAAAGTGTATAGTACCCACATGTGGCCAGTTGAGGGAGCACTGTATTAATTTTTAGCTGCGTAACGACCTTTGCGCCTTGAATTCGACCAATGTAATCTTTCAATCCAGTAACCTGTCCTTGCACCTACAGTATATTGAAAGTTAAAAATGTTTCACCATCAATTTATTTTTGGGTGATAGTATATAATACTAATATTGATATAACATTATTGCATAATTTATTTTATCAGCAGGCCTCCAATTGGCAGAAACATTCAACATTCATCTGCTGCTTTTTTCCTATATAAGTGCACACAGGGTTGACAGAGTTTTGAAAAAGGTCTCTTCTATACACTAGTACAATGGATTGCAGCTTTAGTCCAATGGAATTCTGAAGACATACATTAACTGCTACAGCTATTTTTTTTTTACATGTCCCTTCATCATATTCTCAGGTTAGAAAGTAATTGGATAAATATATGAACTACTTTGGATACAACAAACTTTGCCTTCAATAGCTACCTGGTGTCAGAACACACGGACATCTCAAAATACTGCTGCAAGCAAAATATGCAAACTCTCCTCCATGGAGAACAAAACTTTCCAGTTTAAGGCCAGCGTCACACTAGCGAATAAATCGGACGAATGCAATGCGATAAAAAAATTGCATTGCATTTGTCCCAATGTTATTCTATGGGGCAGCTCCCATTATCCGATTTTTTGTCAGATCTTTTCCTCGGACCGAGACAATCACAGCATGCTGCAATTGTCAACAATTTTCGGACTGGACTCGCCAATGCAAGTCTATGGGTGCGAATAAAAATCGGATTACAAATGGACCACAAGTGTGACTTACGAGAAATACGCACCCAGTGTCCTTTAGAAAAGCCGGCAATTCATTTTGCAATACAGTAAAATCACACTGACAGGTTTAATAAAGAAACGAAATAATAGATATTGACACATAGAATACACTATACATATATATACACACACACAAGTCATTGAGACACATATATATATATATATATTTATATTTCATACAGTTCTTCATAGCAGAATAGCCACTAATTCAATTGTCGGCTTTTGTAAAAATCATTCCCCAACCCGACATGAAATGACACATGGTTTACATACAGTAAACCATTTCATTTCATGCTTTTTTTTTATATGTCCCTGACTAATAATTAGATGAGGGTTTGTGTGCAAAATTTGGGACGTCTAGGTGTTAATTTAAGGGGTTAATTCGTTGTAAAAAAAATGTGTGGGCTCCTGCGGTAAAATTGCAACCAGATGAGTTGCAATTGCAAGCAGGTGAGTGAGGGCAGATTTTAATAGCCATGAGAGGGACCATTGTTTTTGGCCCCCCTGACTAAAAAAATCTGCCCCCAGACACCCCAGATAGGGCGCATCTATAAGATGTGCCTTTTCTGGCACTTATCCTCTCTATTCCCATTGCCCTGTAGCGGTGGCGAATGGGTTAATTACAAAGGGTTAATGTCACCATTTGATTGTAAGGTGACAGTAAGCCGATTAATAATGGAAAGGTGTCAATAAGACACCGATCCATTATTAACCCTAGACTATGAAAGTGTTAAAAAACACACAGAGACATTAATTTAAAAGTATTTTAATGAAAGAAAGACACCTAGGTTTTGACAAATTTTTATTCCTCTGGTAATCCAAAATAAAACCATGACTTACAAAAAATGTAACATAAAAAAGCAACTATATCCTTACCTCTCCGCTGCTCAGTCATGTCCCACACTGCAATCCTTCACAAGGGGTTATATAGTTTACAATGAGGACTGGTGCTAATGCAACCAGCCTCACTGTAAACTGCAGCCAGAATGAATTACATCAGCTCTGCACAGCCTTAATGGCTGCCTGGAGGTGACCTAATTACCGTGGGAAACTTTCTGACTTTTTTCCCACGCTCATTAGTTCATTCTCAGATAAGCCGGGGACTCCCCGCAGCGTCATTTCATGTCGGCTTGGGGAATGATTTTACAAAAGCCGGCAATTGAATTAGCGGCTTTTCTGCTATGTAGAACTGTATGAAATGTAAATATATACATATGTGTCTCAATGACATGTATATATATATATATGTATTCTATGTGTATATATCTATTCTTTCCTTTTGTGTTTTAACCTGCCTTAGGGATCCATTATATGTCCATTTTGCAAGCCTCCGACAAAATATCACCAGACGGATGTCAAACGGATGCTTAGATGCAAATAAAATCGGATCATGGCAGGTAATTCGCATGACAGACGGATCCCTGGTCAAGAAACCTTTGTGCGATTTCGGTCCGTCAAAATCGGACCGATTTTTTTATCGTTGTGTGTGACTCCAGCCTAACTTTTAGATAGCTCCCATCACCCTGTAAGTGAACATTGGACCTGCTAAGATCCAATATAGATACTGCCTGCAGCCCTCTTGTGGAAATCCCGTATGCCTATAGGTAGAAGGATGAAATGCAAGTTTCAACAAAAGCTAGATCAACGTGCGCTGCATACACGGGTTAAGGGGGTTGACAGATAAAGTGTAAGGTTATAGGCTATGAACACTATTGCACTAGATATTTATAATTGTTCATTTTTCTCCTAAATACACAATTAAGGAGTCAAGACAGAAAAAAAGATCATTTTAGATTCATGAATCACATATGCTGCTTTGAAGAATTTAGCGCCCAGTTAATACTACAAGACAAAAAAGGAAAGTATCTTAAAATAAAGACAAAAAAAATGATGAATCGGGGCCAAAAACTCCAGAATATATTAATGGAAAAAACACATCTATTTGCAAAGAGTCTGAAATTTGAAAGCAAACGAGTTGCAAATAGGGGGTCTGAAATTGAAAATTATTATGTCATCCATAGTAGCCATCTTTTTATCTCCATGTCACAATTAAGGTTTAAAAAATGTTTCTATGTCAAAGGGTTCTGCTGATTTTTAAAGCACTACTCCGGCAATTTTTTTTATTTCAGTGCTGGAGTGGTGTACTATTCTAAGTTCCGTAACCCTATGTCACGATTCCTTTTATCAGTGTGTCTGTGTAAGGTTCAGCCAGGACCGTAGTCGTGGCCGAGGACTCCGGGGTAATGGAGTCCTGGCCTCCCCTCACATAGACATGACAGTTTTCTGTCAGCGTACCTGTCGCTTTCTTCAGCTCCCCCTCAGGGCTTTCTGTTGTGCGCTGCACATTCTCCTCATACAATGTGGAACAAACAGTCACAGTCCTGTTCAATACTTGAACAATCAACTTTACTGTTTCCTTTACACAGCGCATACATATTCACTCCAGCATCAGCATCAGGGTTGGCAATGGACATTTTCTCCTCTGTCCCTGTCTTTCCCTCTCTCCCACTAAGCTCGCTTCCGGAACGGACCGCGCTCTCCGGTCTTTCAGCATCAACTCTGCTCAGTCTTACTCCAGTAGGGGACCCTCTTAACCGCTTAGTTCCGGTCTCATGAATATCCACAGATAAAATAAGCATTCTGAGTGACCTGCTGGTACTACTTAGTCTTTTTCTGGCAACTGCAGACCCATTAATTCTGCACTGTCAGCACTTCTTCTGGTGTTACTCCCCGATGAGATACTGGCCCGAATTCTGTATGACTGGGCTCTTGACTTTAACGTTACAGAGCCAACAGTCCTGTCAGGGCGCTCCCGCCCATATGATTCAAATTCCAGATTCTCCATCGCTTAACAGCTGCTAGCCCCTCCTACTTTAACTATTTACAAGCTGAGCATCTCTAACCCCATCTAGTGGGTAAACTAGGATACTATACTTTCCCTATCTATATAACAGTGTCCAATGATAAATACATATAACAGATACACTAAATAGACATTTACATGGCATGTACAATAAATACGAATAACGTTAAATGGAAAGGGTACATAACATCTGACATTAAATATATATACATGCATATATCTATACACTTACGGACACTCCTTTGTGTCCCCTACATTTGAACGCAGTGAATGACAGTTCTGCCGTCTAATCTAGGACAGGGGCATGCTCATCTGTCAATATGGTGATTGGCAGCTCAGCCATCCAATTAGATGCTGGGGCGGAAGGTATCGCTCAACACTACTCAAGACACTGATGAGCTTTCAGTGTCTTGAGTAGTGTTGAGCGATACCTTCCGATATCGGGAAATATCGGATCGGATTGGATGGGACCGATGCCCAAAAAGTATCGGATATCGCCGATTCCAATACCGGAAACCAATGCAAGTCAATGCATGGTTTGAGAGACCCCACCCCTCTCTTGCGTGACATGCACATAAAGAGCTGTCTTATACCACGTGCCCACACTAGGAAGCGCCTGTCTGAATCCTGTTCATTTAGACACTGTTCATATGTTCAGGTTTAAAATACATTAGATAGGGACTGCTCCATTAAGGGTTACCTTGACGAGGTGGAGTAGCTTGGTATACATTTTTTGCAAAAAAACGTATCGACTAAATACCCTGTATTTGTTGTCATCTTTTTACCAGCACTTGCTGACTACTGTCATATTTTTTACGGCAGGGTATTTTTGCAAATTTGTCATTCTGTGTTTTCTTTTTGTGTTTACGTCAATGGGACAGAAATATCGGAATTAAAATAAACCCTTTCTTTCCTTGTAGGTTAATTCTACATGAAGGAAAACAACTAAGAATAATGTAGACTGATTTGGGGGAGGTGGAGGAGACATTAAAGGCATAGAGGTTTAGCCCAATCAAATGGAATAGCAGGAATTATTTTTTTTTAAGACGTTCGGAGTTACAAAGATATTGACTATGTTAAAGGGGTTGTGTAGCAATAGAGGGAGACGTTCAGAAAAGGCACATGTTGGCGGAGAGTTGGAACGGAGTGCTACATCTAGCTTGGAGGTTTACTGAGCCCCTGACCCGGAGGACATGGCACGGATGCGAGCACCTGTATGCACAACAGACTGTAAGTAAAGCTTTGGAACTACATGCCCTGGTGTCCTCCAGTTATTCCTGCGCCAACACACTCAGCACTGCTACATCTCTGTGCCTGGCACTGCACCATCTATGTCTCTTCACTACCTCTCCATCTACACTGCCGTGGGACTACAGCCCTACCTGTGGAGGGCCACAACATCAAAGCTGCACCACACCATCTGTCCCAGAGGATCTGTCTGCAGCGTCGGCTTAATATCTTCATTGCCGAACACCACAGGTGGCGTCACAAATCATTCACTCATAAACTTTAATCATCATCCACACGTTCAACATTTCCCTTTTACAATGGACGCCCAGGGCCACGGACCGGGTCACAGCTACCGTGACATCTCCCATTGAAACCAAAGGGCCTGGTACCGAGTACCCCACCAGCCCTGGCGGGTGATCCAACTTGGCGGAAATACATAACAGAACAGGTTGTCCAGGCTTTTCACATAATCTCAGTGCATATCTAGGCTGCAGAAAGCTGACAATAAGTAATTTACCTTCTGTGGCTAGTCTGCACGGTTTCCAAGATATCATCTCTTGCTTCTAAGATAAACGTCCAGGGGGGGTGTTCTGGCATTGAAATGAGAACTGGTCGTTTCCTCCTCCCTCACTAGTTTCACTTTCCATAGATAAGATCACTGTTCAGCATGTATTCAGCATGGGAGGAGCAGCTGGGTGGTCTGCTCACAGCCAATTACAGCCATGCCATTAGTTAACATGCCTACATGCCTAACAGGATGTGCCCACACTTCTTAGGATTCCTCATTGGCTGAATCAAATCAAACTGGCTCATAGCATTATGGGAACTTCCGATTCCGGTATTCGATATGCAAAAAGTATCAGAACTCAGTATCGGAATTCCGATACCGCGAATATCAGCCGATACCCGATATTTGCAGTATCGGAATGCTCAACACTAGTCTTGAGTGACAGTTTAGCAGTCCAATCAGTACCAAGGTATTTCGGGGCTTCATCCATGTGTCTCCTGTTCAGAGTAATTACCTGACTAGCCAGTTTTCTGCCTTAGATTGCTTCTAATTGTAGCTTTGCTCAAGAGGTGTGTATTTACTCTGAGCTCCTAGTCTTGTATTCTGATCTTTGCTGCTCGACCTCGGATTGGCCTTGACCATTCATTTGCCTAGCTCTTTTGTCGTGAGCCACTACCTTATTGGAATTCTGACCTCGGACTTTTACCTGACTACACCTTTGTTTCACCCGTCTACAACGTACCCTACTGGCTTTTGACCTTGGATCTCTTGACTACTCAGCCTCATGGCTTGTCCATGAGTAGTGACTAGCATCACATTACAATTGGCCTGTACATTTGTCTTTTTTATCAGTATGGATCTTGCTTACGTGCTCTGTGACCAGGTGGTGAATCTGATGCAGATGATTCAGGATCTGGCTAAGTAATACCAGAGTCTTGAACTGTCAGAATATAAGTTGCAGGGTGAGATAATTATTTGGATGAAAACGTCTCATAGCTTTACACTGCTGGGAGTGGCTGTGACGTCATTATCATCTGATGTGCATCTGTTTTTTCCCGAACCGGTATTGGCCCTTACTGATACATTTACAGAGGAGAAAGATTTCAGAGATATGTTCTCAGAAAAAGAGGGTGAGATATTACCTCCCTATCATCCTTATGACGCTAATCTTATTCCTAATGTCAAATTATCTAAAGCTTTCCAGTATAATTTGTCTGGTCTTGATCTTACCACCATGAAAAAATATGTAAACTAAAGTTTATGAAAGGGTCAAATCCGTCTTTCCTCCTCACCTGTAACTGCTGGGTTTTTCTATGTTAAAAGGAAAGATGAGGGTCCCCATCCTTACTTCAATTTTCATGAATTAAATAGTTAAGATTTCATGCCCACTTCCTTTCATCCCCGACCTATAAGTCAGTTTACTGGAGCTAAATGTTTTTTTTTTCTAAACATGATCTTAGATGGGCCTATAATTTGATATTAATCCAGAAGGGTGATGAGTGGAAAATGGTGTGTTTAACATCTGAGGGTTTATTTGAATGTCTTATTATCATGCCTTTTTGGTTAATCAATGCACCAGCAGTTTTTCAAAACTTTATGAATAATATATTTTCTGATTGTGTTGGACAGTTTATTGTGGTATACCTTGATATTCTAATTTTTTTGCCCTGATTTGGATTCACACTATGAACAAGTCCATTTTTTCTTTTACAAAAGCTTAGGGAAAATTCTTTGTTAAATTGGAGAAATGTACTTATTCTGTGTAGCAAGTACTTTAAAAAGTAAGTTTCTAGACATGATACTAGAACAGGCGCTTGATACTATGGCAAGCACCATACAATTGAACTTTACAATTGAACTCTGAAATGTGCCATTTATCACATTTGTCTATTTGGTTGTTATCATATAGTGGAAAGTAATTTTAGTTTAAAAAAAAAGTCCTAACATCAAAGTGACTGCTGTCAGCGATGATATCAATGACACATAATCTCTAAGAAAGATGCTGACTGAAGTTAACACCATGGCCAGTGCATAGACATAACTTTCTTTGCTGTTTCAGCTTCAAAGCCTAAAGTTTAAATAGAGTTTGACAACTCCAAAATGCAAATTCAGCAACTTAAACCTTTATATTGAGAACTTAAGGGTCCCGTCACACACAGTGATCTCGCTAGCGAGATTTCTGATTTTGTGACACATCAGCGATCTTGCCAGCGAGATCGCTGTGTTTGTCGGGGATCAGCGACCGCCCCCCTCGCCGGTTATCGCTGATCGTGCTCGAGTAGCCTGGGCCATTTTTAGATCGCTGGTCTCCCGCTGCCCAGCGCGCATCGCTGCGTGTGGCGGCGAGAGACCAGCGATCAGCGACGCCGGACGCTGGTTTCTAATGTAAACGTCGGGTATCCAGGAGTCGCGGCTCCTGGATACCCACTGTTTACCTTGGAAACCAGCGTGTACGCCGGTTTCCAAGGTAAACAGCGGGTATCCAGGAGCCGACGTTTACATTAGAAACCAGCGCTGCTGGTCCTGATCGCTGGAGGGTCTGTCTATGTGACAGCTCACCAGCGATCAGCCTAACGATGTCCCAGCGATCCCATCATGTCGGATCGTTGGTGGGATTGCTGGGACATCGTTATGTGTAACGGGGGCTTAACCCCTGTAAAAATCATACCATAGTATGAACATACATTTTAGTGTTCTTGTTGCAGAAAAATTCCCTCTTAGGCTGGTTTCACACTAGCCTTCTTTCGCGCAGCGCAGAAAAACGCTAGTGTGAAAGTAGCCTTAATCCATCAATAAATGAGGGCACTCTGGTGTACCTTTGGCCTGGCCAATGACTCGGTGTCTTGGTGCACCATTGCTTTTCTAGATCTGTTCCTCATCTTCATTTACAGTATTCAAGAACAGCGAGCGCTCCATAAACTGATGTCCCTTTTCCCGCGTACACAGACCGGTGCACATTTAGTTTGTGACACACTTTGAACTCCTTCTAAGACCACGCTCACGCGTTCAGTATTTGGTCAGTATTTTACATCAGCATTTGTAAGCCGAAATCAGGAGTCAGTGAAAAATGTAGAAGTGGTGACGTGTTTCTATTATACTTTTCCTCTGATTGTTCCATTCCTGGTTTTGACTTACAAATATTGCAGTAAAAAAGTATCAAATACTCAACGTGTGTACAAGGCCTAACTGTCCTTTTTTGTACCCCACCACTCGAAATCCAATTACCGTATATACTCGTGTATAAGCCGAGATTTTTAGCCCATTTTTTGGGGCAGAAAGTCCCCCTCTCGGCTTATACGTGAGTCATATACCAGGGGGTGGGCAGGGGAGGGGGAGCGGGGGTGTCAGAGACCATACTCACCTCTTGTCACGGGGGGCTTAGTTCAACTAAGGCTGTAACTCCCGGGGCCCCTGTGATGTCCCTCTAACTAGGGGAAACCCTGTCTGACCCTCAACCCAGGGTTTTTGCTGATGGTGCAAATGCCTGAGCCTCCACCCTTTCCTTATCTCCTGCTCAGCCCTGCACTTAACCCTCCACCCTCCACCCAGTGAGGAGTCACAACACCAAAGCCCCCACACAAATATGACAGACAGGGGGAACTTAAACTGCACTGCACCGCACACACACAGGAATAAACAGTAATGTGAACAGGGCACAACTAAACACAAATATGGGAAGGAGAAAGGATAACAACGGATCATACGCCACCAGACACGAATCTCTCTCTGCAACACCTCCTCTCCAGACCGGAACCACTTGGTATGAAACACAAGCTATAATCGGCGACGCCCATAGGCCAGCATGACTATTTAAAGACCGTGGGCGTGACTAACCATCCAACCTGGTCTCCAGCAGGATTAACCCCCGAGAGCCTGAAGATCAAGCCGGCGCCACTGAGGCTATAGTGGCTGGAGGTGGAACTACCTCTGCCTGCCGGACGCAGTGGTGTGAACAGCGTCCGACATGACATTACCCCGTCTTCTACGAGGGACCTCCGGACCCTCAAGACTCATAGGACCCGGCTTGTCCGGATGACGACGGTGAAAAGAACTGACCAGCCGATCCGCATTTATGTCTGAGGCTGGAACCCAAGACCTCTCCTCCGGACCATACCCCCGCCAGTGCACCAAATACTGAAGAGTACGGCGTACTACTCGAGAGTCCGCTACCTTGGCGACCTCAAACTCTAAATCGCCATCCACCATGACTGGAGGTGGCATCGGCGTTGTGTCCACAGAGCCTACCACCTTTTTCAATAAAGCCCTGTGAAACACGTTGTGTATCTTGTACACCGCGGGAAGTTCCAACCGATAAGCCACTGGGTTAATGATGGCAGAAATCCTAAAAGGCCCAATAAACCTTGGACCCAGTTTTAAAGATGGAATTTTGAGTTTTATGTTCTTCGTAGCTAACCACACCCATTCACCCACACACAGGTCCGGACCTGGCACGCGTCTACTGTCAGCCACCCGTTTGTACCTGGCACTCATGCTCAACAAATGCTGTTTCACCCGCCTCCAGACTGATGACAATTGGGCTCCTAGCTGATCCTCCTCCGGGACACCCCCTGAGTCACCCTGACGTAAGGTACAAAACTAAGGATGTTGACCGTACACACAAAAGAATGGAGACTCTCCTGATGACTCTTGGCGGTGATTATTTAGCGTGAATTCGGCCAGGGGAAGGAAAGTAGACCACTCCTCCTGGTTGTCGGACACAAAGCATCGTAAATACTGTTCTAGATTTTGGTTTATGCGCTCAGTTTGTCCATTAGACTGTGGATGAAACGCCGATGAATGTGACAACTTGATCCCCAAACGAGAGCAAAAAGCTTTCCAAAACCTCGCCACAAATTGCGTACCCCTATCAGATACTATGTCCGACGGTACTCCATGGAGTCTGACCACCTCCTTCACAAATACCTGAGCCAATGTCTTAGCATTGGGCAATGAAGACAACGCCACAAAATGCGCCATCTTTGAAAAATGGTCAACCACCACCAGGATGACCGTGTTCCCTGCCGAGGCTGGCAAGTCAGTGATGAAATCCATGGAGATTTCTGTCCATGGCCTATTGGGTACCCCCAGAGGCTGTAGCGTGCCAGCAGGACGGGTACGGGGTGACTTAGCCATAGCGCACGTGATGCAAGCTGCCACATATGAGACCACGTCCTGCCGGATTTTGGGCCACCAGAAACGACGCGATACCAGCTCTAAGGTGCCCCTCACCCCTGGATGACCAGCCAGTACCGAGTCGTGGTGTTCATTCAACAGCTTAAGCCGAAGATGCAGGGGTACAAATGATTTGTTGGCGGGAAGTCCTGGTGGTACCTCCTCCTGGGCCTCGGCAATCTCCGCCTCTACCTCCGTCGTGAGAGCAGAGACCACTACCCCTTTCTGGAGGATGGGTACCGGCTCTTCCCGAGGTTCTCCCCCCGGAAAACACCTAGACAAAGCATCCGCCTTGGCGTTTTTAGCCCCGGGACGGTAAGTCACAAGAAAATTGAAACGAGTAAAAAACAATGCCCAGCGAGCCTGCCTAGGAGACAGACGCTTGGCCGACTCCAGATAGAGCAGATTCTTATGGTCGGTGATGACTGTGACCTGGTGAGCCGCCCCCTCCAAGAAGTGTCGCCATTCCTCAAAAGCCAGTTTGATGGCCAACAACTCCCTGTTGCCGATATCATAATTCCGTTCGGCCGGCGACAGCTTCTTGGAGAAGTAGGCGCATGGATGCATCTCGCTCAAGGACGAGCCTTGAGACAGTACTGCCCCCACTCCCACCTCCGACGCATCAACCTCCACCACGAAAGGTTTAGACACGTCTGGTTGCACCAGAATGGGGGCTGAAGCAAAACTATTCTTCAGACGCTCAAATGCACGTATAGCCACCTCAGGCCAGTTCACTAGATCGGCACCCTTTTTTGTCATGTCCGTGAGCGGTTTGGCGATAGTCGAAAAGTGTCTTATAAATTTCCTATAATAATTGGCAAACCCAAGGAACCGCTGGAGTGCTTTCAGACTCTCTGGCCTCTCCCATTGCAGCACCGCTTGCACCTTAGCGGTGTCCATTTTAAACCCGGCTGCGGACACAATATATCCCAAAAAGGGCAACTCCTGGACAAAAAATAAGCATTTTTCCAGCTTAGCATAGAGCTGATTCTCCCGGAGCAACTGTAACACCTGCCTGACATGCTCCAAATGAGTGTCCCGATCGCTAGAATAAATGAGGATATCATCCAGGTATACAATCACAAATCTCCCCAGGATATGAGCAAATACATCATTAATAAAATGTTGGAAAACGGCATGCGCGGTGGTCAACCCAAACGGCATAACCAGACTCTCAAAATGACCCTCAGGAGTGTTAAACGCCGTCTTCCACTCATCCCCCTGACGGACCCTTATGAGGTCCTGAGGTCCAGCTTGGAAAACCATTTCGCCCCCGCTACCTGGTTGAACAAATCCGGGATTAACGGCATTGGGTAGGGATCACGGATAGTAATCTGGTTTAACTCTCGGAAATCCAGACACGGGCGTAACCCCCCATCTTTCTTCTTAATGAAGAAAAACCCCGCGGCTACAGGCGAGGACGAAGGCCGGATGTGTCCTTTGCTCAGACTCTCCGCAATGTAGTCTTTCAGAGCTTGTCTCTCAGGACCAAAAATATTAAACATCCTGGCCTTAGGTAATTTGGCCCCGGGTTTTAACCTAATAGCACAGTCATAGGCTCTATGTGGAGGCAGTTCTGAGCAACCCCGTCTCAGAGAAAACATCCGCGAAATCCTGCAAAGCCTCTGGCAGGCTGGGCGTCACGGCGGACACACATGTGGCCAAGCAATTGTCTTGGCAGAAACCACTCCATTGTACTATGTCCTGAGTTGTCCAATCAATTACCGGGCTGTGCCTGGACAACCATGGAAAACCCAGGACCATTTGTGCTGGGAGATTACGGAGGACCCTACATGTAACCGACTCAGAATGTAGGACCCCAATGTGGAGTTTCACCTCTGCCACAAACTCCGTAATCTCCCCTTGAGGGAGGGGAACAGCATTAATGGTCACCACCTGTATGGGGTGAGGAAGTTTTTCGATCTTAAACCCGGCGGTGTGTGCAAACTTCTCATCTATGAGATTGGTGGCGGAACCGCTATCCACAAATACTGATATTGGTAGCTCTCTGCCCGCGATAATAACCTTGGCAGGGAGCATACATTGAGATACCATCATGGAGGATATGCATACGCTCAGTTGGGTCTCCTCCATACCCACTGAGCTTAACAGTTTTCCACCGATGTGACCCTCTTAGGTAGTACCGGGCAAACGTTAACATAATGACCAGTTTTACCACAGTAGAAACATGCTCCGGGCTTCCGGAATCCCGGAGCGCGACGCTTAACCTGTGCCATGCCAGCAATCTGCATAGGTTCAGAGAACTCATCAACTTCAACTACACTTGCACCTCTGCTTTCCCCCAGAGGTAGCGTCTCCTGTGCCCCCTGACGAAACCGGCGATCAATACGTATCACCAAACTCATGGCAGACTCCAATGATGCCGGAGTCTCATACATCACGAGGGCTTGTTTAACCCTCCCTGATACCCCATGAATAAACTGGCTCCGCAGGGCTGGGTCATTCCACTGTGTGTCTACGGCCCAGCGGCGAAATTCCGAACAATAGTCCTCTGCCAAGCGCTCCCCCTGGCGGAGGGCGCGGATTTTAGATTCTGCTAGAGCCAGTCGGTCAGGATCATCGTAAATGAGCCCGAGGGCAGAAAAAACATTATCAACAGAATGAAATGTAGCAGAGTCAGCTGGTAAAGAAAATGCCCATGCTTGGGGGGTCACCACTCAGTAATGACAACACTAGCCCTACCCGCTGGGCCTCATTACCTGAGGAGATTGGCCGCATGCGGAAGTATAACTTGCAGGCCTCCCGAAATACGACAAATTTGCTGCGATCCCCTGAAAATCGTTCTGGCAGCGGAAACTTCGGCTCTGCACCGATACCTGCAGATGCCGTTTGCACCTTCGCTACTACCAGGGCCTGCTGCTGAACTGCCCCTTTCAACTCGGAGACCTGTATGGACTCTAATGGATCCATGGACTCTTGAAAAAATGTGGGCCGATTATAATGTCACGGGGGGCTTAGTTCAACTAAGGCTGTAACTAACTAGGGGAAACACTGTCTGACCCTCAACCCAGGGTTTTTGCTGATGGTGCAAATGCCTGAGCCTCCACCCTTTCCTTATCTCCTGCTCAACCCTGCACTTAACCCTCCACCCTCCACCCAGTGAGGAGTCACAACACCAAAGCCCCCACACAAATATGACAGACAGGGGGAACTTAAACTGCACTGCGCCGCACACACACAGGAATAAACAGTAATGTGAACAGGGCACAACTAAACACAAATATGGGAAGGAGAAAGGATAACAACGGATCATACGCCACCAGACACGAATCTCTCTCTCTGCAACACCTCCACTCCAGACTGGAACCACTTCGTATGAAACACAAGCTATAATCGGCGACGCCCATAGGCCAGCATGACTATTTAAAGACCATGGACGTGACTAACCATCCAACCTGGTCTCCAGCAGGATTAACCCCCGAGAGCCTGAAGATCAAGCCGGCGCCACTGAGGCTATAGTGGCTGGAGGTGGAACTACCTCTGCCTGCCGGACGCAGTGGTGTGAACAGCGTCCGACATGACACCTCTCCTGGCACTTCTCTGCAGCCCCTGCGTCTCCCTCTGCCGTCTGCTTCCTGCATTCAGCGGTCACGTGGTACCGCTCATTAAACTCATGAATATGTGCATATTTATGAGTTTAATGAGTGGTACCACGTGACCAGCTGAATGCAGGAAGCAAACGGCAGAGGGAGACGCAGGGGCTGCCGCTGTAGAGAAGACCTTGTGGCTAGGAGCGGTTAGTATGACGGTGACATACTCACCTCTCCGTCGCTGGGGGCCAGGTGTCGGTGTCCTGAGCCCCTGGCAGTGGCGATATTCACCTGTCCCCGTTCCAAGCCTTGCACCGCTGTGTCTCCGGGTCCTCCTGCTGTGACGGCAGAGGGCGCGATGACGTAGCATTAACCCTTGTGGAGCAGCATATGGGGGGTATTTATGGGGCAGCATTAACCCTTGTGCAGCATCATATGGTGGGTATTTATGTAGCATCTTCTTGGGCCAGCATTAACCCTTGTGCAGCAGCATATGGGGGGGTTTATCTATGGAGCATTTTCTTGGACCACCATTTAACCCTAGGCTTATACGCGAGTCAATAAGTTTTCCCAGTTTTTTGGTGGCAAAATTAGGGGGGGTCGGCTTATACACGAGTATATACGGTAATTGAATTATTCAGCATTTTAACCCCTTAGTGACAAGCCAATTTTGAACTTAATGACTAAGCAAAATGTTTACAATTTTGACCGCTGTCTCTTTATGAGGTTCTAACTCTGGAATGCTTCAACAGATCCCACAGATTCTGAGATTGTTTTTTTCGTGACATATTGTACTTCAAGATAGTGGTAAAATGTATTTCGATATGACTTGCGTTTATTTGTGATAAAAATGGAAACTTAATGAAAATTTTGAAAATTTCACAATTTTCAAACTTTTAATTCTTATCCCCTTAAATCATAGTCATGTCACACAATATAGTTAATAAACAGCATTTCCCACATGTCTTCTTTATATCAGCACAATTTTACATGTTGCATCTGGAGAGCCCCTGATGTGACTAAACAGTGGAAACCCCCGACAAGTGACCCCATTTTGGAAACCACACCCCTTAAGGACTTTATCCATGGGTATAGTGAGCAATTTGAACTCATAGGTATGACACAGATTTTGATAACATTAGGTTGTCATATTGAATATGTTGAGAAAATGGAAAACGGTCTTAGGAGCGCAGGAAAGAGACTCAGACAAGAGATGGGTTTAAACCACAACGCGTTTCGACGGAGGATCCGTCTTCATCAGGTGGAAGTTTCAAAAATGGTCATAATGGTTTCACCTTGGCTATAAATTGAAGTGACAACTACAAAACCCAAAAAATGTAATTTTTTATTGATATATTCTCATTATAAAACACTTAAAAACAGAAAAGGTGCAAGAAAAAAAATGGAGACATGACTAATATTAAGTTTGCTAGCAAACAGGTTAATATATAATGGTCCTTGATATAAGTTCTGATACCAGGTGTGTATCATAAACAATTGCGGATCTAGCAAGATTAAAATGACTGAGTGTGTCAGCATTAAAGTGCTAGTAGTGCGGCGACATAGAATATTCACTTTCCAAACTGGGTGGTTAAACAGTAGCCCACCCCATTGCAATAATTGACTCCATCCAAACAATGCAACTACTGTTGAATTATAGTGAGGAGCGTACTGCATTAAGCATATTACTGTGTATGAAACAATTAGCAGATAATTAACTTGATACAAAGTCCACCCACTTGTGGATGTCCGGCCCTCATACCACCATCATGGAGCATGTTTCTGACAGTTTGAGCAGACACATGGAGTTAGTTGCCTGCTGGAGGTCATTTTGCAGGGCTCTGGCACTGCTCCTCCTGTTCTTCTTGCACAAAGGAGGAGGTAGCAATCCTGCTGCTGGGTTGTTGCCCTCCTAAGGCCCCTCCACGTCCCCTGGTGTATTGGCCTGTCTCCTGGTATCTGCTCCATGCTCTGGACACTGTGGTGACAGACACAGCTTCCCTTGCCACAGGTCGCATTGATGTGCCATCCTGGATGAGCTGCACTACCTGAGCAACTTCTGTGAGCAGTAAACACTGCCTCATGCTACTGTACAGTACCTCTAAGGGTGAGAGCAATGACAAAATGCAAAAGTGAGAAAAACAGCAGCAAAAAGGATGAGAACAGAGAAATCTGTTGTCTGTGGTCACCCACTGCAGAACCACTCCTTTATAGGGGTTTTCCATTTGCACAACAGCAGGAGAAATTGATTCACATTCGGTGTTGCTTCATAACTGGACAAGTGGTTTTCACAGACGTGTGATTGACTTGGAGATACATTGTGTTTTTTAAGTTTTCCCTTTTTATTAGCAGGGTATATTAATGTGTGTGTGTTTGTGAAGCATTCCACACAAACTTAATGGAGTTTTTCAGCCTTAAATATTGATGGCCTATTCTCAATGTAATCCATCAACATTAGATCAATGGGGGTCCAACCATCAGTACTCCCACCGATCAGTATCTTTTAGCTCCAGCGCCAAGTGGATGCAAACAGAAAGTGAATTCAGCCTTGTTCACTGTGTAGTGGCCATTCCTGGATACTGCAGTACCCAGAAATAGCCACTACTGCATATATCTTGCAATCCCAAGCACCTGGATTCTGAGGAGCCCTGTGTGAGTGGAGTGGTGGTCAATCATGCTGAATGGTGCAGAGGACATGTGCTGTGCTTGGATGATCTTTGGCAGTCCCATTAGAATGAATGGAGCAGCAGTGCACATGATCGGCCTCCGCTCCATTGAGCCAGGGATCTTCAGAGACCCGGTTCTCAGAATCGCTGCACAGCATCGGGACTCCCACTGATCGGAAAGGTTCTTTCAAACCTGAGAATATTTCTTTAAGCCTGGGAGATAACACCTTTACACTTTCACTTAAGGGGGTTTTACACATAGCGATATCGCTAACAATATCGCTAAAGCATCACCGATTTGGTGACGCAGCAGCGATATCGCTAGAGATATCGCTATGTGTGATACCTCCGACCGGCTCCCCCACTGTCCATCGCTGATCGCGCGAGATCGCGCAGCTCCATTTCTCGTCGGGGGCTTCCTGCTGGGCTTCCCGCTGGCGCCGACGAGCGACGTGTGGACGCGGGCGGGAGGACGTCAGGATCGCCTCATCTGAAAGGTAAGTAATGACCGCTAGATCGCTGCTGCATCGCTGTGAGATCTGCCTGTGTGGCAGCTCAATAGCGACCATTTAGCGATGCACCAGCGATCCTGATCGTTGTCGGGATCGCTGGTGCATCGCTAAATGTAAAGGGGCCTTAAAAGACACTGATAAAGTGGCAGATAAACATATGCAAATAACTTGTATATACAACAAAGTCCAGGAGAATTTACACTACAAAGTCTAAGGTTTTCTCTTTATCCTCCGGGATCCGAGAAGGATTTTTTTTTTACTATCCTCTCCTACAAAGTACAGTATATATGATGACTGCAACTTATAAACGAACAATAAAACATAGTGATTTATATTTCTTAGTGAATTTCAATCAACCGACGATAAAAATCTAGTATTATCCTATTTAATGATTCCAGTCGAAAGCTAATTGAAGTATTAAAAATTATGATTATTAGTGTGGTCGATCACTAGTGAGATAAGCTGGGCCTTGCAAGACAAGTTGGAAGAACGGTACATTGAGCCTCTTGATCTCACCAGGCTTACACCATGGACCCCAATTAGCAAATCTGACAATACTTCAGTTTCTGCAGAATGGAAGCAACGATTAGTACGCCAATGACTTGTTCAGACAAGGGTATAATCGGATCGTGTGTGCCTTGGACCACACACAGAAAGCACGTGGCCTCATTATAACCAGAACACATGTCCGATTCTCCAAGAAGACTGATGGTCTGCCTGTACAAGACTACAGCATGCACTTTTTTGGTCTTTTTCTAGTCTTTATGGACTAGACTAATGCATGCAATGTAACATCAGCTCCGGCACCGGCCGCAGTGCACTAAAGCACATCGAGCTACACAGAATTTGCGCATGGGACTGGTTTACAATATGGTCGTCTGAAACCGGCCTAAGAGCTCGTTCAGACCAGCATATATATACAGACTTGTGCTGACCGAGTAAAAATCAGACGTCGCACTGACCAATGTAATTCAATAGGGCTGTTCAGGTGGTAGATATTTTCGCAAGGACCAAGTGTCCCTGTTAAAACAAGAAAGCAGAACACAGTATGGATCCCATAAGTATCATTTGTTTTGCATCTGATTTTTAAGCATACATTGCCATTATTAATCTAGGATGAGTGTATCTTATCATGTACGTTTCAAACTGTTAAACAATAATTCCAGTTGGACTAAGTCCGCTATGCTCGTGCTTAGGGTTGGCATCCATTGCAAATAACATCAGAAGGCCGGCACTCACTTGTAAGTTTGCAGAATTTGTAGAATTTATTCCATGCTCTTCAAAATGTCACATTTGTCTTTTGAAGAACATGGAATAAATTCTACAAACCTACACGTGAGCGCCGGCCTTCTGATGCCATACAGATATCATAGATGGCACACGCATGACAATCTGCATGAAAATTGTCCAAATTTTCATACACTCATCTGACCCAAGCCTAAAGTTGGGATTTTTCAAGCTCCTATATACTCTCAGTTTGGGCTTACAGACTACTTTTACATTTTTTTTAAACTCAGACGCTGTTTCCACTCCACTGGTCACTGTGGCCTCCTTCTTCTCAGGATTATCCCAGCTTTGCTGAATTGTGAACTTGGATCAAATAATGAGTCCTCTATCTTCCATCATTTATCTTCTGCTATTAGTTGAGCCACACTCAAGCGCTCTAGATTTTGTATCCGTTTCTTTTCTCAAGGAAATTCTCTGTCTTTGTTTGCTCAACATTTTCAACCACTCAAATATTTGTTCTTCAGAAATCTTTCGTAAAGATATAGAGGTCAACGAGGTCAGATAAGTAAAACTAGTGGTGTTTTTCATATTATTCTACAGGTGTAGTAATAGATTAAATAGTCCTCTGGCTTTTTTTTTAAGAAGCATTCCTCATCCTCCCATCAAAATTGTTATTCTCTTAATATATTGCAATCATGATATTATATAGCACTGTGTACTTACAATTGCTCATTTTGCCTTTCTACCCAGCTAATACTTCTCTTTTCCATTTGGTCTATGACATCACGTGATTAATAGCTGACTAGCTGAATCGGTCTAAGCTCTATGTAGAAACAAGGAGGTCCCTGTATGAGCCATGGGTCACTGCAAAAGTCCCTGGCAGGAGCGGAGAAGTTGGGTCAGGAATTAAAGAGGGGAATGATTCATGCCGGGAAAAGAGACTTCCTGTTTCTACATGGAGTAAAGAGAAGAATTAGTTGGGTAGAAAGGCAAAATGAACAATTGTAAGTACACAGTGCTATATAATATGATGATTGCAATACATTAAAAGATAAAAACCTAGATGAGAGTGATTGCAGCAAGTTCTGGGCACTGACATTTTTTTCTAGCTTTTTGTTCCCACGATGAGTTTTTGGAGAGTATTTTACGCTGCGCATTTTAGTTAATGGGGCAGAAACGGTGCAGGAAATCTGCCAGATCAAAAACTCACCAAAAGCTCATTGTGGGAACATTGAATAAAGCCATAAAAAATCTGAATAGTATCAGAAAAATGTAAATACCACCAAAAACAGTTGTAAAATAAACACCACGTTTGGAATTCATAGTAGGTTTTTGTTTTTCTTTATAAGCGAATGCATCCAAATTGATCTTGAGGAATTTCATTCTCTAAGTTCTCACGATGAGTATTTGGTGAGCATTTGTTCTTTTTCATTGCGTTTTTTGACTGTGCGTTTTTATGGCATTTTTTGACGCTGTGGTTTCAGTTTTGATTTCTCTTTTTTCAAATTTTTGTACAACTCAGTTAACTTGAACTACCGTAATTCTATGCCACCTACTTTACTTTATATACCACGATATCTGAGAACTGAACTGCGGTTTAGCGCTAAGATGGGCTTATGCCACTCGATCTTGCAGCATCGAATGACTGCTGATTAGTAAATATTTAAAAGCCTCTTTTCACACCATGCGTAACAAAGCGTATTGAGTTATGTGTAAGAGCTTGTTCAGTGCGCATAGGCCGCCATTGTTCTCGGCAGCGCAATTCCTGTTTACGCAGGACGATGTGCTGCCGAGAACGCTGATCGTTTGTACGGCACAAATTATCATCTCACCTGACAAACGAGCATTTTTCTCATCTACCGGGTGATTGGCAGCCTGTTTACACAGCAATATCAGGGTGCAGGAAAATGTAGTGTAAATGGATCCTCATACAGATTTGATCTCTATTCTTGTCAATATTACCGGCAGTAAATATTTAATTTGTGACTCGGATCAACATACGCAAATGGATATCCTTCAGTGTAACAGCGCGGCACTTAGCCAATATCTCTGTTACACTGTGGTGTCTTATCTCTTGGCACAAATGGAAGCTGAAGGCCTTATCAGCACTTATCCACAAGGCATGAAGCTGCAGATCAGGGATTAATCCCACCAGCTGAACAGACACTTGAAAGGGAAAACAGTTACTGAAAATATTGCACAATATTAGCTTTTGATCCATAAAATGCTAACGATCGTGGTAAATGACCAAAACAAGCTATTTCTACATGTCAGGAAATGGTTATAAAAAGTATAATCACTGAAAAGAACGAAAATGGGATTGAAGTCGGCAATAATGTCTGTGCTATATCCTAACATATACCATATACTAGCACATTAGAGTACCTCCTCCTAAAATGAGCACGTGAGAATTTTTAAGACTTTTCTCCACCCACAATGGAAGACAGGTGGCTACCTGGTTTTTCAGAGTGTATCTGATTTATATTCTATATACTGCACTGGGTTTTGAGCGTTTGTATTCCATTATCTGCCATTTTCATGCTTTTATTATTGTCTTTTTGTTCTTTTTTTAACCACATGGATTTATATATTCAGCTGTTCTACTTTACAGTACCTGGCTCTCTGCAGTTGCTTGTATTTCTCTGTTTGTCATTAATTTCCCCTGTATAGGTAACCCAATTTTTTTCTTTCCTGGATTTGTCTTTAACTCTATATAAAGTGTTTTTGAGCTGTGATATTGTATGTGAAAACTCTTTTATTGATTCAATAAAGCGGTTTGCTTATCCATTACCTACAAAGTCCTGCATCCATCTTGTTGGTGTTGTACATAGGAAGGCAGCAATATAACTAAGGAGTGGATTGATCAAAAATTAAAGGGAATTTGTCTCCAGATTTTTGACACTTAGGGCTCATGCTGACAATAAATCGAATGTGCGCTTTCCAATTTTTAACCGATATTCAATAGGACTGTTCAGATGAACGATTTTTCTTTCGGCTCTAATGTCCATGAGGGAAAAAAAAACATAGTTTATTCCGAGGATTGGATGACATTCACCCATTGAAGTCTATGGATCTGTAAACAAAAAAACAGATCCAACACGGAACCTCCATGTGGCATCCAATTCTTACGGATACATTTCTATTATAAAACTAGGAAACTGTATTTGACCTTGTAAATTTTTTAGTGAAGATATTTGAAAACGGACGTCTCATGGACAGCACACGGATGTGACATGAACGTCAAAAAACTGACACACGGACATCACACAAATATCACACGGACGTAAATTGTAAAAAAAAAAAATGTTTGTGTTTTCTGGATGAAAATCTGGATGATTTCTCATGCGCTTGCCATCAGGGGCCCTTAATCTAAGAGCAAAATAATGTAGGAGCAGAGACCCTGATTCCAGCGATGTGTCATTTTCTGGACTGCTTGATAAAATCATGTCAAAGAACCATAAATGCATGAAGAAGCCGGATATGAGGGTCCCAAGCAATCCATCCAAACCTATACGATCAAGTAATTGCAACCTACCGTAGTTTAGGGTTTCTGTATGGCTATAACACACTTGATTCCATATTCTCATATCTATAATATGCTGGAAAAGTTTGGCCTTGGGTCGGCATATGCTCATGAGGTCTTGTATGTAGTATGCTGGGATGTGATGAAGATGGTATTATGTACTATTTGTAATAAACACAGCCTTTGAGACAAAACATAGCTGGAAAAAGTGAAGAAAGAAGACCACCGAATGGCTCCTCCAATTTTCTCCCTGTCCTGGGTGTCTTGATTGACAGGTCTTTCTTGTATGGAGAGACATATCAATCAATCTCTGGGCGGGGAGAAGCCAGATGGAGCCGCCTAGAAGACTCTTCTCCTCTGTCCTGCTTGCTCTTTAACCAATGCTTTCGGGTAAAATTTGCGCAGAATAGGTACAAGAAGAAAACCACATGAGGGCTTATTCACACCTCAGCATCTGGTCAGTATTTTTCATCAGTGTTTGTATACAAAAACAAGGATCAGAACTTACAGAGAAAAGCTATAATTGGCACCTGTTCTGTGTTTTGGAGACATTCCTGATTTTGGCATATAAATAATGAGGAAATACTGATCAAAAATACTGATGTGTGAATAAGGTCTTCCAGACTATGTTCATGGATTAAGAAGAATCCAAGATCGATGAAGAGAGGAAAGAAATGGATGAAGAGGATAAAATGTATTCCTTTCCTCTGATCATACAGTAACGTGTTCAGGGGTGTGCACCCCTTCTTCAGACGACCTATCAGTTAGAATGAGGGGGAGTCCACTGACCTGAGGTCATCCTTGTATTGTGCCTGAGTAAAACCATAGAAGATGAGCTCCTACGCTAGTGCTAGCTGTTATCAGCCAACTTATATACCCAAACTTGATCTACCGTCTTATGTTGTGTTTGGCCTTTTTTTTTTCAGCACATTCAGAATAAGGCCAGCTTCACACGTAAAAAAAAACAGTACCGGAGATGACAGGACCGTTTGCGTAATACTTGCGGCACGTGTGTGGCAACCGTGTGCCACCCGTGTGCCGCATCAGTTCCACACGGACGGGCACCAGGGAAGAAGGGCTACAGCTCTCATCACTTTCCCCTGCTCTGCCGGCGAGCAGCGCGAGCAGGGGAGAATGTCAGTCCTCCCCGCGTAAGAAACCTACAGAAATGAAGGGGGGGTCCCATGGCCATGTGGACCGTGGTTTTTATTGGCATCTGTTTTTTAAACGGCTTTTTCTCCTCAAAGAAAGGTTAAATCAAGGCCAAGGTTATGTGGTGTCGGTTATAGGAACCAGTTATAGCTGGTTATGATTTATTTGGTTGGCGCCGTTTTAAACGGGCTGTTATTGGTGGAAAGGCCTTTTGGCGGTCTTTTTTCTAATATATAAAGCCCTGTTTGGGCCGTTATTACCTCATTCAGTGATTTCTACTGAAGATAAGAAGATTCTCTGGAATATATGGAAGCCCTCTTTCAACAGCTGCTGACAAGGGCCGGTGAGGAGGATGGTGCGTACTGGCTGAGGAGCTGCCTAGCTATGAAACCTAATTCGGCCGACGCTACCCCCATTACCTCCAAGCCGTGCTCCCAATCTCAGCCGCAAGTCCAACATTCTGCATCCGCGGCAGCTTCAGTGTCCAGCGGGAGGAAGAGGCGACCTCCAGCGGCTTATTCCCCGCCCTCGTCTCCTCAGCTTTCCAGGACGTCCCGACGCGAGATAGGCAGAGAATCCCACCGCCCATCGGCTAGTAAATCTCGCAGCCCAGTGCGGGATTCTGGTCGGCGTCATCAACAGGGGACGGATCCATCAGCTGCTTCCGCCGGCAGGGCAGAAGGGCGCCGCGGTCGTAAAAGCACCGCAGCGACCATGAAACAGAATGCCCCGGAGCTTGCCACACCAGCGCTGCCAGAGCACCTGGAGGCATCATCTGAGGAAGAAGAGGACGTCGCTACTGCAGGACCTTCTCAGTGGTGCTCGCCCAACATGGAGGGCTCAATCACAAGCTATGCTCCTTTGTGATCGACTTCGCCCAGCAATCCCAGGAAGGGTGAGAGTTTAAATGTGTCCCTGTCTGTTCAGGATATGAAAAAAATGTTTAGGAATGTGCTGGCTGAAACACTAAGTGGAGCTATTTCTCCCATGTCTCAGCCTTTTGAAAGAACAAATATAGATATGACTAGTGACCCTATATCTGTGAGAGGCGCTTTGCCTAAAAACACTTTTAAGGAAGCCCTTACGTGTGAATTATCCCCATTAGGCTTCCATTTAAGTTCATCCACAAAAGATCTTATCTGGCAAGGTAATTATGTTGATTTATTCTCCCTTCTACCACTGAGGGAACAGCCGAATAAATTGGATAGGAAAGATGTTAAATTGCATCCAGATGAAAGCATGCGGGTATCTCCTAAGTCTTTCAACAATTGGATCCAGGCCTTTTCAATTTATTTGGCAGTCCTTGGCGAAAAATACCCGAACTTGTGCAGTAAATTGTTTCAGCATTTAGATATCATCCTTGCATACAGAAATTATAGAGGCTTAGCATGGCTTCATTACAACGAAGCATTTAGACAGAAATTAGCGGTTCACCCTCAAGTGAGCTGGGGGGGTTAAAGATGTTGGGTTATGGTTAAACCTAATGCTTCCTCAGAGACAGCCCTTTTCTAGACAATTCACAAACCCAGCTCTTAAAAAAGGGGTTTGTTTTGCATTTAATGAATCCTTTTGTAAATGGAGCCACAATTGTAAATTCAGACATGAATGTTCGTTTTGCGGCAATTCACACCCCTCATCAAAGTGTTTCAAAAGACAATCTGTTATGAATGAGTCACCGAAGGAGGAAAAAACAAAAATACAAGCTAAGTCCAGAAAACCGGAGAGGTTGGTAGCTATCGGATTGCAGACCCCTGATCCTATCCACAACAACTAACAGTAGCCGTGGGGGGTTCCTACGATGCCCTAGACCCCTTGATCACAGCCGGAGAACTAAATAGGCTTAATAAAGAAAGGGGAAATCTAAACTGCCCCAGAGCAGACCCCAAAGCAACAGGCAGCCCCCAACATATAATGACGGTGAAGCAAGATGAAAACACTAACACAGATAGAAAGATAGGTTGAGCAAACGATGGGGCCCAAGCTAACTAAAAAGGACAGGATAGAAAAGCTGCTGTCTGCAATCCGTAAAAAACCCTACCAAAAAATGTCCCAACCGTCTGATAGGAAAAACAGGCCCTGAAGTCGCTAGGACTTCAAAATGACTATATCAGCACTCAGGTAAATTCTGAAGACAGAGCAAAGAGACAAACTGATCAGAGACAAAAGTGGAACTCAGCACACCCCCAACCGGGGATGGCTGAACTCCAAAAAACAAGGTAAACAAAACAAAACTAATAAGTTCAATAGCAGAGCAAAAACTTATCTTTGGGAAGAAGGAGGTAGACTGGTCTCCAAGAATCCAGCAGAGAAATCACCAGCGACTCAGAAGGGCGTCGGCTGCCTTATATCCAGTCAGAAGTTCCTGTTACCCAGTCATCATCTACCAGATCAGGTGTTTGGTAATCAGCCTCACTACCTTCCTTCACCAGAAGAGGGAGTTCATCAGACATCGACGGTGAAGGGGAAAATGAACTCACAACAGTACCTCCCCCTTGAGGAGGGGTCACCGAACCCTCATCCACGCCACCAGGGCGATCAGGATGGGCCCGATGAAAGGCACGAACCAATCTTTCGGCATGAATATCGGATGCAGGGACCCAAGAATTATCCTCCTGGCCATAACCCTTCCATTTAACCAAATACTGGAGTCTCTGTCTAGCCAGGCGAGAATCCAGTATCTTCTCAACCTCATATTCCACATTACCTTCAACCAATACCAGGTCAGGAGGTGCCACCACAGGAACTACTGGCTCAACAAACCTCTTTAACAGAGACTTATGAAACACGTTATGGATCTTAAATGTAACAGGAAGAGCCAATCGAAAAGAGACTGGATTAAGAATCTCCAAAATCTTGTAAGGTCCAATAAATCTAGGTTTAAACTTTGGAGAAGCCACCTTCATAGCGATATTCTTTGATGACAACCAAACCATATCACCCACCTTAAACTGGGGACCAATGGTCCTATGGCGGTTGGAAAACCGCTGGGCCTTTTCCTGGGAGAGAGACAACTTATCCACCACTTGTCAACACCTGGGCAGGCAGAAGGCTCCACCTGCCCTGAAGAGAATCGAGGATGAAACCCAAAGTTACAAAAAAAAGGTGACATCAAAGTGGCAGAACTAGCTCTATTATTTAAAGCAAATTCGGCCAAGGGCAAAAATGAAACCCAATCATCCTGATCAGCAGAAATAAAACATCTCAAATACGACTCCAAAGTCTGGTTTGTTCTCTCCGTCTGCCCATTGGTCTGAGGGTGAAATGCAGAGGAGAAGGACAACTGAATTCCCAGCTTGGAACAGAAAGTCCTCCAAAATCTAGACACAAACTGAACTCCTCTGTCAGATACAATGTTCTCAGGAATCCCGTGCAAGCGAACCACCTGTTGCAAAAACAAGGGCACCAACTCTGAGGAAGATGGCAACTTAGGGAGTGGTACAAGATGGACCATCTTAGAGAATCTATCACAAATCACCCAAATAACAGTCATTCTCTGAGAGATAGGCATACCAGAGATAAAATCCATTGAAATATGGGTCCATGGCCTCCTGGGCACCGGCAAAGGCATCAACAACCCACTAGAGCGAGAACAAGGTTTAGACCGAGAGCAAGTCCCACAGGACTGCACAAAATTCCTGACATCACGAGACAAGGCGGGCCACCAAAAAGACCGACTCACCAAATCTCTAGTACCAAAAATACCTGGATGACCAGCCAATGCAGAGCAATGAATTTCAGACATCACTCTCTTCCTCCACTGGTCAGGATCATACAATTTTCCAATGGGACAACGCTCAGGTTTGTCCTCCTGAAACTCTTCCAGAGCACTTCTCAAATCGGGCGAGATGGCAGAAAGAACTACCCCCTCACCTAAGATGGTAGCAGGCTTGGTCACAACAGGAGAATCAGCAAAGAAACTCCTAGAGAGGGCGTCTGCCTTGACATTCTTAGTGCCCGGAAGAAAAGAGACCACAAAATCAAAACGTGTGAAAAACAAGGCCCACCTAGCCTGTCTAGGATTCAAGCGTTTGGCCGACTCCAGGTAAATCAAATTCTTGTGGTCAGTAAGGACCACGACTTGATGTTTAGCTCCCTCCAACCAATGTCTCCACTCCTCAAATGCCCATTTCATGGCTAACAGTTCCCGATTCCCCACATCATAGTTATGTTCGGATGGGGAGAACTTTCGGGAAAAGAAAGCACAGGGATTCATTTTAGATGTTACAGGATCTTTTTGGGACAAAACAGCTCCTGCACCAATCTCAGAAGCATCCACCTCTACCTGAAACGGGAGTGAGACATCAGGTTGCCGCAAAACCGGAGCAGAAGTGAACCTTCGCTTCAGCTCCTGAAAGGAAGAAACAGCCTCCGGAGACCAATTCAGCACATCAGCACCCTTCTTAGTCAGATCAGTCAATGGCTTGGCAATACCAGAAAAATTAGCTATAAATTTACGATAAAAATTAGCAAAACCCAAAAACTTCTGGAGGGCCTTCAAAGAAGTGGGCTGAACCCAATCATAAATGGCCTGTACCTTGGCCGGGTCCATTTCATTAGTTGACGGAGACAAAATAAATCCCAAAAATGAAATCCTCTGTGCACCAAAAAGGCATTTCGATCCCTTGACATACAGGGAATAAAAATCCGGAACACAGTCCGAACATGTTCCACATGAGAGTCCCAATTCTTGGAAAAGATCAAAATATCATCCAGATAGATGATCAAAAATTTATCCACCAAGTCTCGGAAAATATCATTCATGAAGCACTGGAAGACAGAAGGGGCATTAGTGAGCCCAAAAGGCATCACCAGGTACTCAAAATGTCCATCCGGAGTATTAAACGCCGTCTTCCATTCATCCCCATGCTTATTGCGAATAAGATTATACATCCCCCTGAGGTCAAGCTTTGTAAACCAGCAAGCACCTTTAACTCTGGAGAATAGATCAGAAATCAGGGGTAACGGATACTGATATTTAACAATATTCAGGATTGAGAGTCCTCAGTAGTTGATACCTTTTAATGGCTAACTGAAAAGATGGTAACACATTGCAAGCTTTCGAGACTACTCAGGTCTCTTCATCAGGCTAGACTAGACAGGCTAACACGGTACAAAGATATACATCTTCCCTGATATTTAACACTAATTTTGTCGAGGGAACGATAGTCAATACAAGACCTTAATGTCCCATCTTTCTTAGCCACGAAAAAAAACCCATCACCTAAGGGTGAAGAGGATGGTCTAATATGACCCTTCTCCAACGACTCCTTAATATAGGATCGCATAGCCTCGTGCTCGGGTACAGATAAATTGAAAAGTTGACCCTTGGGAAATTTACACCCAGGGCTCAGCTCAATTGCACAGTCATAACTCCTATGAGGAGGCAAAGACGCAGACTCATTCTCACTAAATACATCATAAAAATCAGCCAAATAGTCAGGAACATCATGCGACTGGGGAGAGGTGGAGAAAACAGGAGCATCACTAAGGGCACACCGACAACCCCAACTCACCACAGACACAGATTTCCAATCCAAAACTGGATTATGGATTTGCAACCAGGGAAACCCCAGAACAATGGTATCATGCAAATTATGCAACACCAAAAATCTGCAATTCTCTTGATGGTCTGGGGCGACCCACATTACCACCTGGGTCCAAAACTGAGGTTTATTCTTTGCCAAAGGAGTAGCATCAATACCCCTCAAAGGGATAGGCGTCCGCAGAGGTGTCATAGGAAATCCACAACGTTTAGCAAAATCCAAGTCCATCAGGTTCAGAGCTGCTCCCGAATACACAAAAGCCTTAGCGGAAAATGTGGACAGGGAGTAGATCAGAGTAATTGCCAGAAGAAACTTAGGTTGAACACCACCCACAGCAAATGTGTGTGCAAAACGTTTCTCTCGTTAAGGGCAGACAGAAATAATATGCGAGGCATCACCACAGAAGAAACACAGCTTATTACACCTTCTGAACTCCTGCCGTTGCGCCCTAGACAAAACTTTATCACATTGCATAGGTTCAGACATTTGTTCAACAGGTGGCAACACCTCTCGTGCGGTTTTGCGTTCACGCAAACGCCGATCAACCTGAATGGCTAATGACATAGAATCGTCAAGACCAGAGGGAACAGGAAATCCCACCATAGTATCTTTTACGGTTTCTGACAAACCCTTCCGAAAGAGAGCTGCCAAGGCACCATCATTCCAGGTAGTAAGGACCGCCCACTTTCGGAATTTTTGACAGTACAACTCTGCAGAATCCCGACCCTGGCTCAATGCCAACAGGGCCTTTTCAGTCTGATCAATAGCATTAGGTTCATCATACAACAACCCCAAGGCTTGAAAAAATGCGTTCACATTAGTAAGAATAGGATCATCAGGTTTCAAAGAAAACGCCCAATCCTGGGGATCGCTGCGCAGCAAAGAGATGACAATTTTAACCTGCTGCGCGGAGCTCCCCGACGAGTTAGGCTTCAAGGCAAAAAATAATTTACAATTATTCTTAAAATTCAAAAATTTAGACCGATCCCCAAAAAACACATCAGGAGTAGGGCTCTTTGTTTCAGCAGCATGTGAATGAGCAAGATAGGCGGAAATTCCCCGCACTTCAGCAGTGAGCTGCTCCACACGATCAGACAATTGCTTCATCTCCATTGAGAAAGAAAAAAAATTCCCCCTACGGCCTCAGAGACATAGAGGAAAAATATACACAAAAAAAAAATTCTGACAAACTCTTTTTTTTTTACAATTCTTTCCTGCTATTGAGTACCCTAGGATCTGCGGTATGGCTGGTGATTCTGTTATGAATGAGTCACCGAAGGAGGAAAAAACAAAAATACAAGCTAAGTCCAGAAATCCGGAGAGGTTGGTAGCTATCGGATTGCAGACCCCTGATCCTATCCACAACAACTAACAGTAGCCGTGGGGGGTTCCTACGATGCCCTAGACCCCTCGATCACAGCCGGAGAACTAAATAGGCCTAAAGAAAGAAAGGGGAAATCTAAACTGCCCCAGAGCAGACCCCAAAGCAATAGGCAGCCCCCAACATATAATGACGGTGAAGCAAGATGAAAACACTAACACAGATAGAAAGATAGGTTGAGCAAACGATGGGGCCCAAGCTAACTAAAAAGGACAGGATAGAAAAGCTGCTGTCTGCAATCCATAAAAAACCCTACCAAAAAATGTCCAAACCGTCTGATAGGAAAAACAGGCCCTGAAGTCGCTAGGACTTCAAAATGACTATATCAGCACTCAGGTAAATTCTGAAGACAGAGCAAAGAGACAAACTGATCAGAGACAAAAATGGAACTCAGCACACCCCCAACCGGGGATGGCTGAACTCCAAAAAACAAGGTAAACAAAACAAAACTAATAAGTTCAATAGCAGAGCAAAAACTTATCTTTGGGAAGAAGGAGTCAGACTGGTCTCCAAGAATCCAGCAGAGAAATCACCAGCGACTCAGAAGGGCGTGGGTTGCCTTATATCCAGTCAGAAGTTCCTGTTACCCAGTCATCATCTACCAGATCAGGTGTTTGGTAATCAGCCTCACTACCTTCCTTCACCAGAAGAGGGAGTTCATCAGACATTGACGGTGAAGGGGAAAATGAACTCACAACAACAATCCTCTCAGCAATCCATGGTCAAGGATCTTAACTCAAAAAGCTCTGACTCCAGTGAGTCTGGAAAACATGCTGTTTTGGCTAAATATTTACCCAAACAAGGAGAGTAGAAAACTGTTATTTGAAGGTTTTTCTTTTGGTTTTCACGTCCCCCCTTTTAGTGGCATGGGTTGCAAGATAGTTGGGAATTTGCCTTCTTTAAAATTTCTCAATGATGTGGCCAAAGAAAAAATTTCAAGTGAGTTAGGGTTAGGCAGGTTTGCTGCCCCTTTCCCATCTCCCCCATTTGAGAATTTCCGGATCTCTCCTTTAGGCATTGTCCCCAAAAAAGAACCAGGCTCCTTTAGATTGATTCACCATTTATCATACCCGTACGGTAATTCATTAAATGACCAAATCGATAATTCACTATGTTCCGTTAGCTATGCCTCATTTGACACTGCCATTGATATTTAAAAAAAATTTGGTCTCAATGCTTTGCTGGCTAAGTCGGATATCAAATCCGCATTTAGGCTCCTTCCAGTTCACCCTGATGGTTTTAGTTCCTTAGGTTTTTATTTTGATGGCAATTTTTTCTTTGACAAATGCCTACCAATGGGTTTTTCTCTGTCGTGCTACTACTTTGAAAATTTTTCCTCGTTTCTACATTGGGTTTTGGAAAAGAATATCGTGAATGTCGGTATTTTACATTATTTGGACAATGTTTTATTTGTAGGCCCATCTGCTACATCCAGCCGACTGCTCTTAAGCTCTTTTTAACTTTATTAGGTTGTGCGAGAATTTTGGAGTTCCAATTGCCCATGAAAAGACAGTTTTGCTATGTAGGTGTATCGAATTCTTAGGCATAACCTTAGATTCTACTGTAATGGAATCAAGGCTTCCTCCCGATAAGGTGTCTAAGCTTCACAACTCTTTAGTAAATTTTGTCAGCAAACATAAGATTACTTTAAAAAATTTACAATCGTTATTGGGTCTACTCAATTTTGCAGTTAAAATTATTCCAATAGGCAGGCAATTCTCCCATCGCCTTTACGAAGCTTCAAAGGGATTATCATCTCCAAATTCTCATGTCAGAATTTGTTCTGACCTAAAGAAGGATGCCAAAATTTGGCTAAGATTTCTGACTGATTTTAATGGAAGGTCTTGTTGGCAATCTAATTTTGTATCAGCTGAAAATTTTCCTTTTAATTTTTCAGTTAGTAATTCTGAAGGATGCACAATTTTATTTGATTCTCATTGGACTGTCCAACGGCTACCTCTACCTTGGATTTCTATCGGGGTAGATAAAAATAACTTGGTATTAGAATTAATTTCGGTCCTCATGAGTATTTTCTTATGGGGATCTTTTCTGCAGAATTCCAGGATCATCATATTATCAGAAAACCAAGGCTTCCTCATGTCCATCAATACTCTGTCATCTAAAAATAAATGGGCCGCAGAAATTTTAAGGCAATTAACATTAATGTGCTTGAAATTTAATATCTGGCTTAAGGCAAATTTGGGGATTAGTCGTTGGAATTTAGCGACTAATTCTTTATTATCAAGTCAGCGGTTAAATATTTTACCAACAGGTTCCAAATGCAGATATAGAAGCGACCCCCTGCCCTCAGGAACTTTGGGACTTGATACAGATTTGATTCCTCATTTTATTCGACAGTCATTATCTGAAAGATCATGGGCCGAGTATTCGGCTGCATGGATGCGATGGGTCAATTTTTGTAACGTTTTCCAATTAAATCCAAAAACCTCCAACCATCTGGCCTAAAATTTACGGAATACCTAGTACATAAAGGATTAGCTTACTCAGCAGTGAGTAAGTCAATTTCTGGGATATCATTTTTTCTAAGAATTTTCGGGTGTCAGCATCTATCGTCTTTTTTCTCTGTGAAACAGTTCCTAAAAGGTTTTAAAAGAAGTAATTTTACACCGGACTCAAGATGCCCGATTTCTCATTCGTTGTTGAAGGACCTTTGTGTTTCTCTGCATAGGGTCTGCTCTAGCTCTTATGAAGCATTATTGTTTTCCGCTGCATTTTTAATCGCCTTTTTCGGTGCCCTTCGTTTTGGCGAATTGGTGTCTGCAAAAAAGACTTTTATATCTGGTTTATTGTTTTCAGATATTGAGATTTATGATGATTTCTTAATTTTATTCATAAGAAAATGAAAAACAGATCAGACAGGTAGAGGATGCAGGATTAGGATTAACAGTTTTCCCGATCCGGTTATTTGCCCGGTAGTTAATTTCAAAAAATGGTTTCAGTTTCGACCAGAATCCCCAGGCCCTTTATTTTTACATTTGGATTTTACTTCTGTTACCAATTTTCAATTTAATTTTTTATTAACCCCTTACCTACAATGGACGTAATATTCCGTCCATGTGACCCTGGGCCTAATTACCATGGACGGAATATTACGTCCCAGCGATCAGCGGCGCCCACGTGGTGAGCGCCGCTGATCGCGGCCGGGTGTCAGCTGATTATCACAGCTGACACCCGGCACAATGTGACCGCCCCCGACACGTTAACCCCTTGTACACCGCGATCAAACACGATCGCGGTGTACCGGGGGTTAAAGGGAAGCATCGGCAGGGAGGGGGCTCCCTCCTTGCTTCCCTGAGCCCCCCACAGCAGCGCAATGTGCAGCGCTGCTGCGGGGGTCTCTTTCCCTACAGGCCCCCGGATCCAAGATGGCGACGGGGGCCTTCGGGGGCCTGTAGGGAGCTGACTTCCTCACTGCCTGCAAAGCGCAGGCATGAGGAAGTCTGCAGAACTGCCTGTGACAGATTGCTGATCTGTCACAGTGATCTGTGATGTGACAGATCAGCGATCTGTCACAGGACAGTGATGTCCCACCTGGGACAAGGTAATAAAGTAAAAAAAAAAAAAAAGTGTTAAAAATAATTTTTAAAAAATCGCTAAATAAATTAGTAAAAAAAAAAAAATATTCCCCAATAAATCCATTTTTTCAAAATAAAAAAAAAACAATAAAAGTACACATATTTGGTATTGCCGCGTCCGTAGCGACCCGCCCTATAAAACTGTCCCATTAGTTAACCCCTTTAGCGAACCCCTTAAAAAAAAAAAAAAAAAAACGAAGCAAAAAATAATGATTTATTATCATACCACCGAACAAAAAGTGCAATAACGCATGATCAAAAAGACGCATATAAATATCCATGGTACCACTGAAAACATCATCTTGTCCCGCAAAAAACGAGCTGCAATACAGCGTTATCCGCAAAAAAATAGAAAAGTTATAGCTCGCAGAATAAAGCGATAGAAAAATAATTATTTTTTATATAAAATTGTTTTCATTGCAAAAAACCGACAAAACATAAAAAAATGACCTAAATGAGTTATCGCTGTAACCGTACCAACCCGAAGAATAAAACTGCTTTATCAATTTTACCGCACGCGGAACGGTGTAAACGCACCCCCCCAAAGAAATTCATGAAACGCTGGTTTTTGTTCATTCTGCGTCCCAAAAATCGGAATAAAAAACGATCAAAAAATGTCATGTGCCCAAAAATGGTACCAGTGAAAACGTCAACTCGTCCCGCAAAAAATAAGACCTCACATGACTCGGTGGGTCAAAATACGGAAAAATTATAGCTCACAATATGTGGCGATGCAAAAACTATTTTTACAATAAAAAGCGTCTTTTAGCGTCTGACAGCTGCCAAACATAAAAACCGCCATAAATAGTAAATCAAACCCCCCGTTATCACCCCCTTAGTTAGGGAAAAATAATAAAACTAAAAGAAAATGTATTTATTTCCATTTTCCCATTAGGGTTAGGGCTAGGGTTAGGGCTAGGGTTAGGGTTAGGGCTAGGGTTAGGGCTAGGGCTCAGATTAGGGTTAGGGGTGTGTTGGGGTTAGGGTTGGAGTTATAATTGTGGGTTTCCACTGTTTGGGCACATCAGGACAACATGGCGTCTGATCTCAATTCCAGCCATTTCTGCGTAGAAAAAGTCAAATGGTGCTCCTTCCCTTCCAAGCTCTGCCATGCGCCCAAACAGTGTTTTACCCCCACATATGGGGTATCAGCCTACTCAGAACAAATTACAAAACAACAATTTCTCCTGTTACCCTTAGGAAAATAAAAAATTGGGGGCAAAAATATCATTTTTGCAGAAAAAAATGATTTTTTTATTTTCACGCCCAGGCGTTATAAACTTCTGTGAAGCACTTGGGGGTTCAAAGTGCTCACCACACATCTAGATAAGTTCCGTGGGGGGTCTAGTTTCCAAAATGGGGTCACTTGTGGGGAGTTTCAATAGTTTAGGTACATCAGGGGCTCTCCAAACGCACATGACACCCGCAGACCAATCCATCAAAGTCTGCATTCCAAAACGTCACTACTTCCCTTCCGAGCCCCGACGTGTGCCCATACAGTAGTTTTCTCCCACATATGAGGTATCAGCGTACTCAGGACAAATTGGACAACTTTTGGGGTCCAATTTCTCCTGTTACCCTTGGGAAAATAAAAAAAATGGGGACTAAAAGATGATGTTTGTTGAAAAAATACGATATTTTTATTTTCACGCCCGGTCGTTATAAACTTCTGTGAAGCACTGGGGGTTCAAACTGCTCACCACACATCTAGATAAGTTCATTAGGGGGTTTAGTTTCCAAAATGGGGTCACTTGTGGGGGGTTTCCACTGTTTAGGTACATCAGGGGCTCTCCAAATGCAACATGACACCCGCAGACCATGCCATCAAAGTCTGCATTCCAAAACGTCACTACTTCCCTTCCGAGCCCCGACATGTGCCCATACAGTAGTTTTCTCCCACATATGAGGTATCAGCATACTCAGGACAAATTGGACAACAACTTTTGGTGTCCAATTTCTCCTGTTACCCTTGGTAAAATAAAAAAATTGGAGACTAATTGATCATGTTTGTGGAAAAAATACAATTTTTTTATTTTCATGCCTGGGCATTATAAACTTCTGTGAAGCCCTTGGGGGTTCAAAGTGCTCACCACACATCTAGATAAGTTCCTCAGGGGGTCTAGTTTCCAAAATGTGGTCATTTGTGGGGGGTTTCCACTGTTTAGGTACATTAGGGGCTCTCCAAAGGCAACATGACACCCGCAGACCATTCCATCAAAGTCTGCATTCCAA
Organism: Dendrobates tinctorius; assembly: GCF_039654945.1. NCBI lineage: Eukaryota > Metazoa > Chordata > Amphibia > Anura > Dendrobatidae > Dendrobates > Dendrobates tinctorius. The sequence goes on from NW_027361697.1 coordinate 11,677,641, forward strand.
AACGTCACTACTTCCCTTCCGAGCCCCGACGTGTCCCCATACAGTAGTTTTCTCCCACATATGGGGTGTCAGCGTACTCAGGACAAATTGGACAACAACTTTTGGTGTCCAATTTCTCCTGTTACCCTTGGGAAAATAAAAAAAATTGGGGACTAAAAGATGATATTTGTGGAAAAAATACGATTTTTTTATTTTCACGCCCGGGCGTTATAAACTTCTGTGAAGCACTGGGGGGTTCAAAGTGCTCGCCACACATCTAGATAAGTTCCTTGGGGGGTCTAGTTTACAAAATTGTGTCATTTGTGGGGGGGTTTCTACTGTTTAGGTACATCAGGGGCTTTCCAAACGTGACATGGTGTCCGATCTCAATTCCAGCCAAAAACGTCAAATGGTGCTGCTTCCCTTCCGAGCTCTGCCATGCGCCCAAATAGTCGTTTACCCCCACATGTGGGGTATCAGCGCACTCAGGATAAATTGCACAATGTCTTTTAGGGTCCTGTTACTCTTGGAAAAATAAGAATTGAGGGTGAAAAGATCATTTTTGTGGAAAAAATATGATTTTTTAATTGTATGGCTATATGTTATAAACTTCTGTGAAGCCCTTGTGGGTTCAAAGTTCTCACCACATATCTAGATAAGCTCCTTGGGGGGTCTAGTTTCCAAAATGGGGTCACTTGAGGGGGGGTTCCACTGTTTAGGTACATCTGGGGCTCTCCAAACGTGACATGGCGTCCGATCTGCATTCCAGCCAATTTTGCATTGAAAAAGTCAAACTACGCTCCTTCCCTACTGAGGTCTGCCATGCGCAGAAACAGTGGTTCCCCCCCACATATCAGGTATCAGTGTACTCAGGACAAATTGCACAATAACTTTTGCAGTCCAGTTTCTCCTGTTACCCTTGGTAAAATAAAGAAAATTGAACCTGAAGTATTTTTTTTGTGAAAAAAGTTAAATGTTCATTTTTTTTTAAATATTCATAAAATTCCTGTGACGCACCTAAAGGGTTAATAAACTTCTTGAATGTGGTTTTAAGCACCTTAAGGGGTGCAGTTTTTAGAATGGTGTCACTTTTGGGTATTTTCTATCATATAGACCCCTCAAAGTGGCTTCAAATGTGATGTGGTCCCTAAAAATAAAATGGTGTTGCAAAAATGAGAAATCCCTGGTCAATTTTTAACCCTTATAACTTCTTAACAAAAAAAATTTTGGTTCCAAATTGTGCTGATGTAAAGTAAACATGTGGGAAATGTTATTTATTAAGTTTTTTTTGTGCCGTATCCCGGTGATTTAAGGGCATAAAAATTCAAAGTTGGAAAATTGCGAAATTTTCAAAATGGTCAAGTTTTATCTTAGAGTTTAATAAATGTTTATTTCTTTACTTGATTTAGTAATATTCCATGTTTGGGGTAACGATCTCGGGAAAATGAGAACGCTGGATTTACTAGCCGTAATGAGATCGGATGTATCATTTTTGAGACAATCCTTTCCGAATACAGCCTTCATTTTCTCGGAAATTGTTCCGAGATTGCTATGGAAGAGAAATGGGTCTTATTTTTTTAATAAAATTCGTATACATATTAATAGGGGCTTACAAAAATTTCTACCTCTAATTAGCGGTTTTTCATTCAGACACGTGGAACTCGAAGGATTTATTCCGGGCCTGTACAGGCAGGATTTGGTTCATTTATCAGATATAGGCCTGGACATTTTGAATTTGGACTTACAATCAATGGTTGAAAGGTGGCTGTCTTTGTGGGGGTGCAGGGCCATGTCTCTGTGAGCCCTGGCTCGTGGGAAAATCACCCGCTAAGGGGCGGATTGTTTCTTGGATTTGGTAATATCGGGTATTTATATGGTTGTATTTATTAATGGATTTTAATATTTATTTATATTAACCCAAAATAAACGCACGGCCACTTTTCATCCACGATTAATGTCTCCGTTGTCGTTAATTTATCTGTAATTCGTATCGGTCCTGTATGGCCATGATGAGAGCCGTCGTCAGCACCCGCCACCAGGGAAAAGCGCTTACTGTAGCGCTGCTTCTCAGTCACTGGCATGTTTCACACAGATGATATCCATGTGTGTTCACCGTGTGCACTTGTGTGGGACATTTTGCCATCCATGCTGACGGTAAAAAACAGATATGTCAGCGTGTTTTGCCCACAGTCCGTGGAAACACGCTGACATGTGCACAGACCCATTCACTTGAATGGATTTACATGGGTAAGTTTCTCCAGTACGTGTGAAAACTGTCACCACATGTACCTGAGACATGGATGTGTGAAAGAGGCCTAAAAAAGCTTTTGGGAATGAGGAGGGAGCCATTCTGGATTTCATGCTGCCCGCGCTTTTGGTAGCATTAAGGCTTGGACTACATGGTGATTTTGGCCTGACTCCTGTGGTGCGACCTAAGTTCGCTTGGTGTCAATGTCAAGTTACCAATGAATGAAGTCCATGAGGATACTGCGGTGGTGACAATTTACAAAAAAATCGAATAAGCGTGGACTTCTTGCAACTTGGTTGTCATGATCACAGTATCCTCAGGGTCACAGTATCCTCGAGGTAACAGTATCCTTAGGGTGACAGTATCCTCAGGGTCGCAGTATCCTCAGTGTCACAGTATCCTCAGGGTCACAGTACCCTCAGGGTCACAGTATTCTCAGGGTCACAGTATCCTCAGGGTCGCAGTATCCTCAGGGTCACAGTATCCTCAGGGTCACAGTACCCTCAGGGTCACAGTATTCTCAGGGTCACAGTACCCTCAGGGTCACAGTATTCTCAGGGTCACAGTATTCTCAGGGTCACAGTACCCTCAGGGTCACAGTATCCTCAGGGTAACAGTATCCTCAGGGTGATAGTATCCTCAGGGTCACAGTATCCTCAGGGTCACAGTATCCTCGGGGTCGCAGTATCCTCGGGGTGACAGTATCCTCGGGGTCGCAGTATCCTCAGGGTGACTATCCTCAGGGTGACAGTATCCTCAGGGTCACAGTACCCTCAGGGTCACAGTACCCTCAGGGTCACAGTATCCTCAGGGTCACAGTACCCTCATGGTCGCAGTATTCTCAGGGTGACAGTATCCTCAGGGTGACAGTATCCTCAGGGTCACAGTATCCTCAGGGTCACAGTACCCTCATGGTCGCAGTATCCTCAGGGTGACAGTATCCTCAGGGTGACAGTATCCTCAGGGTCACAGTATCCTCAGGGTCACAGTACCCTCATGGTCGCAGTATTCTCAGGGTGACAGTATCCTTAGGGTGACAGTATCCTCAGGGTCACAGTATCCTCAGGGTCACAGTATCCTCAGGGTCACAGTATCCTCGGGGTGACAGCATCCTCAGGGTAACAGTATCCTCAGGGTCACAGTACCCTCAGGGTGACAGTATCCTCAGGGTCACAGTACCCTCAGGGTGACAGTATCCTCAGGGTGACAGTATCCTCAGGGTCACAGTACCCTCATGGTCGCAGTATTCTCAGGGTGACAGTATCCTCAGGGTGACAGTTTCCTCATGGTCGCAGTATTCTCAGGGTGACAGTATCCTCAGGGTCACAGTACCCTCATGGTCGCAGTATTCTCAGGGTGACAGTACCCTCATGGTGACAGTATCCTCATGGTGACAGTACCCTCAGGGTGACAGTATCCTCAGGATGACAGTATCCTCAGGGTCACAGTATTCTCAGGGTGACAGTATCCTCAGGGTGACAGTATCCTCATGGTCGCAGTATTCTCAGGGTGACAGTATCCTCGGGGTGACAGCATCCTCAGGGTAACAGTATCCTCAGGGTCACAGTATCCTCAGGGTGACAGTACCCTCATGGTCGCAGTATCCTCGGGGTGACAGCATCCTCAGGGTAACAGTATCCTCAGGGTCACAGTATCCTCAGGGTCACAGTATTCTCAGGGTGACAGTATCCTCAGGGTGACAGTATCCTCATGGTCGCAGTATTCTCAGGGTGACAGTATCCTCGGGGTGACAGCATCCTCAGGGTGACAGTACCCTCATGGTCGCAGTATCCTCGGGGTGACAGCATCCTCAGGGTAACAGTATCCTCGGGGTGACAGCATCCTCAGGGTAACAGTATCCTCGGGGTGACAGTATTCTCAGGGTGACAGTATCCTCAGGGTGACAGTATCCTCATGGTCGCAGTATTCTCAGGGTAACAGTATCCTCAGGGTCACAGTATCCTCAGGGTGACAGTACCCTCATGGTCGCAGTATCCTCGGGGTGACAGCATCCTCAGGGTAACAGTATCCTCGGGGTGACAGCATCCTCAGGGTGACAGTATCCTCGGGGTGACAGTACCCTCAGGGTGACAGTATCCTCAGGGTCACAGTACCCTCAGGGTGACAGTACCCTCAGGGTGACAGTATCCTCAGGGTCGCAATGTGAGTGACCCGGTTCACTTGTATTGCAATGTAGCAATGACATCTAGGAGGCTTTGGTGGTGGGACAGGTGTCACGGCCAAAGCCCCAGGCTAAACAGATAACAACACTTTGGAGTCATGTCCTATATAAATTTGCAGGACATAATGCTCAAAACTTTTGTGTGGGCTCTGGGCACAATGTTCCATATTCTCCCAGCTGTAATCCTTCATTAGTTATTTATAATGTATGATCTGTCACATATAATGCCATGATGGTGTGTACTCTATACAGTGTGACCTGTGGAGGCCTCAGTATCTCTGGAGCTGTGACACGATGTCTCCCTGCTGTCAGTTACTGTCAGTGTCACCCCCTCCATATTCATTACTACAACACGCCCAGCAGCCAATAGTGGGAGGCCTGTACTGTGACCCCGCCTCCTTTGTATTGACCCCGTCAGTACCAGCGCCTGTGCCGCCTCCGGCTGCTGAGAGGTGAGTGACGGCTGCGGGAGGCCGGTGAGGTCGCGGAGTGAGGTAGGTGACGGCGGCGGCCCGGGCTGTGCATTGCGGCTCACACGTGCGGGGCGCAGGCGGCGCTCGTTACAGTGAGTCATGGAGGTGACACTGAGGGAGTGTTGGCGCCGGTTACAGCGCGCTGTGTGACACCTCGGTGCAGCAGGTGGGTGTCGGTCCCTCCAGCGCTTCCTTCTCTCCCGTGCTGCTTTCAAGCAGATTCCGCTGCGGAAAGTGCAAAAGTTGAAAAGTGTGAATCTATACTTATAAAAGCGGCTTGCTGTGTCTTTATATTCCGGCTCTTAGGCTGTGTGCACACGCTGCGGAAAAGGTGCGGATTCATCCGCGCGGATTTTGTACAATCCGCAGGTGAAACCGCAGGTCAAAAGACCTGCGGTTTTACCTGCGGATTGCTCTGCGGTTTTGTCCTGCGGTTTTTCATCTCCTCAATAGAGGAGATGGCAAACCGCAGGAGAATCTGCAGAAAGAATTGACATGTCAATTCTTTCTGCGGATTGAAAACCGCAGATAATCCGCGCGGAAAATTCCGCACCGTCTGCACTGCGGTTTTTGATTCCCATAGGGAATCATTGTACTGTACACCGCAGCAGAAACTGCTGCGGGTCCGCAGCGGCCAAAACCGCTGCGGAACCGTAGCAAAATCCGCAGCGTGTGCACACAGCCTTACGCTTCTAACAAGACCGCACCGAGGCGCTAAGTGCGCGGCCGGGGCTCTGGAGAGCGCTCTGTATTGGGCGACAATGCGAAGGCTAAAAAGACGCAGACAGAAGGTTTGGGAGCATTTTTTAACAAGAAAAAAAGCCTAAATGGTTCCTTAATGAATGGAATAAAAATGTGTGAATCCAGCCTAACACTGGTAACAGGATTACATTCTCTGTGTGCCCCGTGCGAGCTGGCGGTCACATGCCTACTAGTCTGTTCTCGTTTCTCTGATTAGTAGAGAATTGACTCGTGCAGAAGTCTAGTTGGCATGTGTGCACAAGTTGGAATCGTGGTCACATGACCGCCCGCTCGCAGGGAGCGCACACGCAGTCGCGTGGTGACGTGACCGCCCGCTGGCTGGCAGCGCACACGCAGTCGTGTGGTGACGTGACCGCCCGCTTGCAGGGAGCGCACACGCAGTCGTGTGGTGACGTGACCGCCCGCTCGCAGGGAGCGCACACGCAGTCGTGTGGTGACGTGACCGCCCGCTCGCAGGGAGCGCACACGCAGTCGTGTGGTGACGTGACCGCCCGCTTGCAGGGAGCGCACACGCAGTCGTGTGGTGACGTGACCGCCCGCTGGCTGGCAGCGCACACGCAGTCGTGTGGTGACGTGACCGCCCGCTTGCAGGGAGCGCACACGCAGTCTTGTGGTGACGTGACCGCCCGCTCGCAGGGAGCGCACACGCAGTCGTGTGGTGACGTGACCGCCCGCTCGCAGGGAGCGCACACGCAGTCGTGTGGTGACGTGACCGCCCGCTTGCAGGGAGCGCACACGCAGTCGTGTGGTGACGTGACCGCCCGCTTGCAGGGAGCGCACACGCAGTCGTGTGGTGACGTGACCGCCCGCTGGCTGGCAGCGCACACGCAGTCGTGTGGTGACGTGACCGCCCGCTGGCTGGCAGCGCACACGCAGTCGTGTGGTGACGTGACCGCCCGCTTGCAGGGAGCGCACACGCAGTCGTGTGGTGACGTGACCGCCCGCTTGCAGGGAGCGCACACGCAGTCGTGTGGTGACGTGACCGCCCGCTCGCAGGGAGCGCACACGCAGTCGTGTGGTGACGTGACCGCCCGCTTGCAGGGAGCGCACACGCAGTCGTGTGGTGACGTGACCGCCCGCTGGCTGGCAGCGCACACGCAGTCGTGTGGTGACGTGACCGCCCGCTTGCAGGGAGCGCACACGCAGTCGTGTGGTGACGTGACCGCCCGCTCGCAGGGAGCGCACACGCAGTCGTGTGGTGACGTGACCGCCCGCTCGCAGGGAGCGCACACGCAGTCGTGTGGTGACGTGACCGCCCGCTTGCAGGGAGCGCACACGCAGTCGTGTGGTGACGTGACCGCCCGCTTGCAGGGAGCGCACACGCAGTCGTGTGGTGACGTGACCGCCCGCTGGCTGGCAGCGCACACGCAGTCGTGTGGTGACGTGACCGCCCGCTGGCTGGCAGCGCACACGCAGTCGTGTGGTGACGTGACCGCCCGCTTGCAGGGAGCGCACACGCAGTCGTGTGGTGACGTGACCGCCCGCTGGCTGGCAGCGCACACGCAGTCGTGTGGTGACGTGACCGCCCGCTGGCTGGCAGCGCACACGCAGTCGTGTGGTGACGTGACCGCCCGCTGGCTGGCAGCGCACACGCAGTCGTGTGGTGACGTGACCGCCCGCTGGCAGGCAGCGCACACGCAGTCGTGTGGTGACGTGACCACCCGCTGGCAGGCAGCGCACACGCAGTCGTGTGGTGACGTGACCTCCCGCTTGCAGGGAGCGCACACGCAGTCGTGTGGTGACGTGACCGCCCGCTTGCAGGGAGCGCACACGCAGTCTTGTGGTGACGTGACCGCCCGCTCGCAGGGAGCGCACACGCAGTCGTGTGGTGTCGTGACCGCCCGCTGGCTGGCAGCGCACACGCAGTCGTGTGGTGTCGTGACCGCCCGCTTGCAGGGAGCGCACACGCAGTCGTGTGGTGACGTGACCGCCCGCTCGCAGGGAGCGCACACGCAGTCGTGTGGTGACGTGACCGCCCGCTGGCTGGCAGCGCACACGCAGTCGTGTGGTGACGTGACCGCCCGCTGGTTGGCAGCGCACACGCAGTCGCGTGGTGACGTGACCGCCCGCTGGCTGGCAGCGCACACGCAGTCGTGTGGTGACGTGACCGCCCGCTCGCAGGGAGCGCACACGCAGTCTTGTGGTGACGTGACCGCCCGCTCGCAGGGAGCGCACACGCAGTCGTGTGGTGACGTGACCGCCCGCTCGCAGGGAGCGCACACGCAGTCGTGTGGTGACGTGACCGCCCGCTCGCAGGGAGCGCACACGCAGTCGTGTGGTGACGTGACCGCCCGCTCGCAGGGAGCGCACACGCAGTCGTGTGGTGACGTGACCGCCCGCTTGCAGGGAGCGCACACGCAGTCGTGTGGTGACGTGACCGCCCGCTGGCTGGCAGCGCACACGCAGTCGTGTGGTGACGTGACCGCCCGCTGGCTGGCAGCGCACACGCAGTCGTGTGGTGACGTGACCGCCCGCTGGCTGGCAGCGCACACGCAGTCGTGTGGTGACGTGACCGCCCGCTGGCAGGCAGCGCACACGCAGTCGTGTGGTGACGTGACCACCCGCTGGCAGGCAGCGCACACGCAGTCGTGTGGTGACGTGACCTCCCGCTGGCAGGGAGCGCACACGCAGTCGTGTGGTGACGTGACCGCCCGCTTGCAGGGAGCGCACACGCAGTCTTGTGGTGACGTGACCGCCCGCTCGCAGGGAGCGCACACGCAGTCGTGTGGTGACGTGACCGCCCGCTGGCTGGCAGCGCACACGCAGTCGTGTGGTGTCGTGACCGCCCGCTTGCAGGGAGCGCACACGCAGTCGTGTGGTGACGTGACCGCCCGCTCGCAGGGAGCGCACACGCAGTCGTGTGGTGACGTGACCGCCCGCTGGCTGGCAGCGCACACGCAGTCGTGTGGTGACGTGACCGCCCGCTGGTTGGCAGCGCACACGCAGTCGTGTGGTGTCGTGACCGCCCGCTCGCAGGGAGCGCACACGCAGTCGTGTGGTGACGTGACCGCCCGCTGGCTGGCAGCGCACACGCAGTCTTGTGGTGACGTGACCGCCCGCTGGCTGGCAGCGCACACGCAGTCTTGTGGTGACGTGACCGCCCGCTGGCTGGCAGCGCACACGCAGTCTTGTGGTGACGTGACCGCCCGCTGGCTGGCAGCGCACACGCAGTCGTGTGGTGACGTGACCGCCCGCTGGCTGGCAGCGCACACGCAGTCGTGTGGTGACGTGACCGCCCGCTGGCTGGCAGCGCACATGCAGTCGTGTGGTGACGTGACCGCTCGCTCGCAGGGAGCGCACACGCAGTCGTGTGGTCATGTGACCGCCTGCTCGCTGGCAGCGCACACAAGTCTCTTGACAGTGTTTATAGTGACCATGTCATCAGAAAATTGCCTGTAACCTGCCCCCAGACAGGGTTCTGCAGGCTATTACATGTTGATTACAGTGGTGCTTGTAGCTAAACTATGGCCCCAATTCATCATTTGAGCTTTTTTTTTTTTTTTTGTCTTTGTTGCCATTTTTTTTGGTGCCGAATTCATCAAAATGGCAGGTGTGATTCATGCACTTGGTGTAAAGTCATAAATGGATTTTTGTTTTTCCTGTATTGAACTGGTTTTTATGACCTTTGGTCCAAGTTGCAAAAATTGCATCAAAATACGACCAAATTTGAAAAACCGGGGGAGGAGGCGCTGGAGGGAAATCGCACCTAAACTGTTCTGAGACAAATTAAGCGAAAATCTTAGGAATCTCTAAATTCCACCCACAAAGTGGTGAATAAAATAAACACGGGCGAGCAGATATCAAATAGACTTAAAAAAGGCGCAAATAAAACAATTAATTGGGTGAAACAAAAAAGGAAAAAAAGCACAAAACTAGACAAAAAAACCACGCTCAAAGTTGACGATGAATCGGGGCCTGTATGTCTTGTGGTTTTGCCAACTTTGTAACTTTCCTCCTTGTGTGTATAACCGATGTCTACGTATACCGTAGTTTTTTAGCTATGAACACTATTGTGATTACCATGTGATAAGCCTGCAGGACCCCGCGGTCGGGTTAATAGGCGATTTTCTGAGGACAGGTTCCCTTTAATGTTTGGCCACGTAGGCAAAAAAACAACAAAACAAAACGTTGCGTCAGGAATCTCTCACATTTGGTTGAGATTCACAATGTTTTGGACCTTTGCTAAGATTGGAGAAGCCTGTCAGTGCGTTCTTTGATGTAAGGATGTTGCGGTATGACATGGGGGTCTTTCTTTTTTCTCTCCAATCTATAGATGGCTCTGGTGGTGCCGGTTTTCGTCATCTGGTTGCTCGCTTGCAGTTTTCCACCTGCCACCAGTTATCCGGATGGGCAGGTCACCGTAGCTTGCAGTTCCATGGAGCCGCGGCATAAACATTCCCCGCAGCCAGGAGTCATCCATAACATCACTGTGGATAAGACCGTGTTTAGTCCAGGAGATCAGATCAAAGGTAAGAGCATTGACATTAGGCCAACTGCGGCCAATAAGCGATGATGGGTTATGTTTTGCCAACCGCTGTTCATTTACCAGCTTGTTGAGACCGACCAACCGCACTTCCATGTGCACAGAACCATCAGTAGTAGATAAATCTGTGCGAATAGGCTGTCGTTTAAACACCCGACGAACAAGCTTTTTGCTCATTTGTCGGGTGATTGCAACTTTACACTTCCAAAATTGTGTTTAGAGAAACTGTGTGCCTAAAGCAACCAAATCCGTTTTCATTTGTCACTTCGATGAAAGCTTAGAAAATTAAACTTGATGGGTAAAACACAAATTATCCTAAAAATCAATATACGGTAGAATATATAACGGTATGGGTTTTTTTCTTTATTTTATTCATCGTCTATTGTCCAATTTTATTCAATACCATAATTGGCTGATGCCGAAAACTAACATACTGTTTTTGTTTTTTTTTTTTCTTTTTGCCAGTGACTTTGTCTGGAGATCGCTTTTCTGGATTTTTAATTCAGGCTCGAAATGCGAATAATTTAGACGGTGATGCCGTGGGCTCCTTCTCTTTAATTGACAGTCAAGTTTCACAACTTTTGAAATGTGGAAGCTTACCGGTATAGTTACTTACACTTCATAAGAAATAGAAAACCTTGGAGAATGACAAACATTTTAAAGGGAATCTGTCGCCCTATAAGATGCGGCCACCGACATCAGGGGCTTATCTACAGCTTTCTGTAATGCTGTAGTTAAGCCCCCGATGAAACCTGAAAGAGAAGAAGAACAAGTTATATTATACTCACCAGGGGGCACGGTCCGGTCCGGGTCCTCCCATCTTCTAGCGATGTCGTCGTCCTCCTCCTTGCTCCTCCCTCGGCTCCGGCACACGTGTACTTTATCTGCCCTGTTGAGGGCAGAGTAAAGTACTGCAGTGCACAGGCGCCGGGAAAGGTCAGAGAGGTCTGGCGTCTGCACACTGCGGTACTCTGCTCTGCCCTCAACAGGGCAGATAAAGTACACGTGCGCCGAAGCCAAGGGAGAAGCAAGGAGGAGGACGTCATCGTATGAAGATGGGAGGCGTTGGACCGGATCGCGACACCCACCGCACCGGACCAAGCCCCCCCGGTGAGTATAATCTAACGTGTTTTTCTTACCTTTCAGGTTACATTGGGGGCTTATCTACAGCATTACAGAATGCTGTAGATAAGCCCCTGATGGCGGTGCCGGCAGCTGATAGGGCTAAAATGGGCTGACCGATTCTCTTTTAATGTTGTACACTAGAGAAGAGTTGACCTAGCAAAAAAGTTAATTTGCCCGTGTGTGAAGAGTTTCTTGGGAAGATCAGTCAGCAATAAACTTATTCTACACAAATTTAATGTTCCTTATTATGCTATGGGGCCTCTCCAGATCCCAGAGCATAATATACAGTAGATGTTAAAATTAATAAAAATTCTTACTCTTCTCACCGTTCACCTTTCCGGGGCCCCTCACCATCACCCTTCCGATCTTCTTCACATCTTCTCATCCTTGCTGCAAGTACTCAAATTCCCAAGACCCTCACATAGAGCTGGGACTGATGAGACTGGAGACAGTTCTGTGCAAGCGTACGCAAGTTCATGATGTCCCAAGTTGGCTGTGACCTTGCGTATACATACAGAAAACCATCCCAAGCTTCATCAGAGCTGGAAGCCCCAGCTCAGTGAGAGCAAACTGGGGGTTTTGGTGCAGAAGATGCCAAAAAGACTGTAAGGAGCTTAGAGGCCAGAGTTGAACTGTGACTATAAGGGTTTTTTTTTTTTTTTTTTACCTTTTGAAGACCCTTTACAGTTCAGAGAGATGGCATCCATCAGCTGGCATTTTGCTAAATCTGTGCAGAAGAGTTGCCAAAAAATCTGCGTTTTGGCGAATGAAAATTGTAATAGAATTGATTCCACTCAAATGTATTTGCTCATTTCTTTTGTAGAGTTTATTACATTTTTTTTTTTACCGCCGCCTTTCCATTTTGTTTATATCCTAAGCAGATGCTCCATTTTCACCAGACAGCTATATTCTGTATATCCGTGACGTGTTATGAGTTGATTACAATGACGCTGACATTGATACAGCTGCACCGAGCTTTATTACAGAGCTCAGATGCAGCCGGTCTGGGACCTTGTAGCAGAATTTTTGCTGTAAGCCACTGTTTCAATAGAAACACAAGATTTTTGTAACAAAAATTGCTAAAGACCACTTTAACTGCAATGAATTGTGCAGACGTTACGAAGGGTGATGCTTTCCTGACTCCAGAAGGCCGGGAAGTGGCGTCCTTCGCAGTTCCCCCCGATCAAATTGGCTTACTAGTCTGCATGGATTTTATTCTGGCTCGTGTAACCCAATGCTTCTCTTTCCAGGGCTCCGCTGTCAGTCAGACCAACAAGAGGAGAAAAGAACAGGTTGAATTCTATTGGATCGCCCCCAGCGCCGGCCCGCAGCATATCCAGTTCCTGTACGTCGTCATGTTCACAGCACAGGCCACTGTACATTTTCACTTGCACTCACCTGTCGCTTTATATTTTATGCTTTTCAGTGTAGCGCATAAATATTCATGATAGAATTTTGTACCCAAAATGTTTTACCAGATTCCAAAACTGAGTTTTCTACAGCTGGACCCATGATGGTTAACATCCTTCTGAGATGTTGGTTTTGGAAAAGTCAGATCCTCTTGTCATTTACTTGTATTCACAGAATATCAATCCTTTAACCCCTGTCACACTATATGACTGATGTATACATGGATCGGGGTGCTTGGAGCAGGCTCAGGAGCTGCACCCGCTCTGCATATGGCGGGCGTCAGCTGTGTTGTCCAGCTGGCATTTGACACTAACCATTTACTGTGGTCAACCCCTTGAATGGTCTGCCTGTGACATCGCAGGGTGCCTATGGATTGCCATGACATTTGTAGGCCTATGCCATAATGGAAAACAGAAGGTCAGATTCCCAAATCACAAATCCAATATTATTTTTTAACAAAGTTCAAAAATTTGGGCAGTAATGTAAAATAATGTCAATCAAAACTACAACTCAACCCAGCGCAAATGCTATGTCGGTGGTAAAAAGAAAAGGCTCCTTGAAGAAGGGGAACCTATGATAGACTTCTGCCTCCTTAAGGGGGTCGACGTGCCTGTTTAGCATTTCACCGATGGGCATTTACATTAAGCAAAAAAATATATTTTTGTCTTTTATAATCATTGTGATTTGCTTTGGCGTCAGGTCATTTGTTCCCCTGTGTATAATCAGTATTCTATTAGTTAATTTTGGAGACGCGGATTCTTTTCCAGAAAGCGGCCGGGCTTCTCCTTTTACCGACAGATCAATTGTTAACATTTACAAGTGGATGAGGGATTTGGAGGCCGCATTCTTCCCGAGCTCGGCGAATGCTGCTCTCGCTGGATCTGGAAATACTTGTTTATCAGCACGCTGTAACAAACCTGTATTATACAAGTCAGAGGGATTAAAGAAGTCTCTGCCAAGAAATAATAATCAATTCTTTATACACTTCCGGGCAATGTAGAAAACTGTCTCCAACATATCACCTTATTACGCTATAAGACCAGTGCTCTGAGCGAGGTTTATTCAGGCAAAAAGAAGTCTCCTAGGCGTTTAAATCTGTTAAGAAAGTAGGACTTTTTTTTTTTTTATCGCCACTCGCCTGGAAGGAGTTCAGGCCGCTCTGTGGTCTGCACTGATGCAGAAAGAGGAGACATCACTGTTCCGTCAGCAGCAGAACCGCTGTGCTCTGATCGGCTGCAGCGGTCAGATGACTTGATCACAGCATCACTGGATATTTTTGGGATGGCTCGCCGCTCGAGTCGCTTGAATGCTGCTCCCAGTTTTTGGCCGCAGCGGTTCTGCTGACGGAGCGGTGAAGTCTTCCCTTCCTGAGACATTGCAGACCACAGAGCAGCCTGTGCTGGATCCTGATGGGTGTCACTAGGTGATTATCACCTTTATTTTTTATTTTTTTGTAGCTCCCTCAATAAGGAACAGGCTGCCAGAACCCCTGGCGATCAGTAATTGGGTAAAGCTGCTATCACTTGCCGATATGTGAAGTTCATTGAATATTTAATACCTGGTTGGGCCAAGCTGCTTATTTTCTCCATGACACTTATGCCTAATTCATCTTCTATGTGTAACCTTTTATACTCCATAAACTCCCTTAGGTTAGAAATGACAAGTCGTAATTGTAACCGTGACCCCTGCAATGCTTCTACTACAGTGTATGTGACCACTGCAGCCAATCACTGCCAATGTAGATGCCCAGTGATTGGCTGAAACAGTCCTGTGCGCTGTAGTCCTGTCATTGCTGTCGCCCATTAGCGTGCTTTAGTCCCTCATGTTCTCATCTGTGACATAATGATAAATGTGCCCAATCTTTGTTTTTTTATCTAGGATTTTGTCACACTACGTATTTTTGTTTTTGTACTGGTTTAATTCCCTGCATGTTACTTAACCATAACGTTTTCTTTTTTTATGTCCTAGAGCCACTGTCGTTGAAAAATATGCAATTTACTGGGTGAAGATTCCAGGACCAATTATTTCTCAATCTGGTTTTCTACTCGTCTCCAGTAAACCACAGAATGTTGTGCCGTCAGTTGTGCCGCCAGCCGTGCCATCAGCGTCATTACTGACCGAGGGGGTAATACAGGCTGCTAGTTGTTGTTGTTGTTTTTGAGCCCCCCATTCCTGTGAGATCACAAGCTGACTGGTTAGTCGCTGAAACGATTCCATTTTTATTTTTTATTTTTTGTACAGGACTATCTTTATAGTCTTGGTCTCTTCCATTGTAGGCCACACAAACATTACTCCTGCCATCTAATTGATAAAAACATTACCGGATTCCAAACGCACCACGTTACAAGCTATGGGTGTCCGATTGATCGATATTTGACTGCATTATAAATCGGCGCAGGATTATGGCTTCTGTAATAAATGGAGGCTCTTGCACCAGTGAGAACATTGTGTAAAGCAGCTTTACTGTGTAAGGCCGGTTTCACATTTGCGCTTTATGGCGCTGCGATGGCCTGCGCACGGCGGCCGCTAAGCCCCCCCCCCGCCGGCTCCCTGCCCGCCCCATCCGGTCATCGCCGCCTACTAGCGCACATGGACGCTTGCGATCTGCGCACCCCAGCTTTAGCATAGGGTGCGCACATCGTGCGCTGGCCGGATTTTGCCGTGCGCTGCGCACTTTTGAAGGTGCGCCAAAATGCAACATGCTGCGTTCGGCGCACACGGGCGCACCTTCAAAAGTGCGCAGCGCATGGCAAAATCCTGCCAGCGCACGATCTGCGCACCCGTCGCAGCGCCATAAAGCGCAAATGTGAAACCGGCCTAAGCCAGTATATAGGGGGTCATGATCATGTGAAAATCAGATACACTGGATGGCCGAATAATTATTATATTAATATAATTTTCATTTAATTATTTTGTTTTTTTTCCTAAAACTTTGTATTCTAACTTCTGTGAAGGGACTTTTTTTTTTTTTTTTTACATTTCAACCATTCGATACTTGTGACCTTCCTTTAGGTATAAGACTACCATTTAGACTATGAATGGATAAATCTGGTTATACACATGTTCATATCGTTACCAATAATCATTTTGTCTATAATCATTTGCTTGATGTGAAATATTTGACCATCGAGCCCAATCATTCAGACGTAAAGTTTTTCAGATGACTTCGATAAACCCAAGAATTGTAGAATTTACATTTTTATCAATAACACTACACTTCCCACGATGCATGCAAAGGCGTGTCATTATAAACCCCCAAATTATAATTATTCTCCTTTTTTCAAAAAAATTTTTTTGTCTTCTTTAATCTAAAGAAATGCTAAAGCCCTTATGGAAGCGCTGATCATTGAATTCCTGGCAAACCATTTACTATCTAATTATTTGCTATCAATTTTAAAGAACTTGAATTTTTTTTATTTTTATATTAAAAAATGAAAATGCAGCTGTCGCATTTAATAAAAAAAATTTTGACACGATAGCCTAAGGCAGTGTTCACAAGTTGTGTTTTTTTTTTTTTGCAGCTTTTGTTTTTTTTTAAATGCAAATTTTAAGCTGCTTATGAGAAGCTGGTTTTGCGTAAGTTTTTCCTTCGTTTTTGTCAGGGTACATTTGTCTCCTGTGCATGCTGATAAAGTGAGTGCATAAAAAAAAAAATCTGATTCGACTTCATCAGGTTTTGGCACCAAGAACGCAAATAAAATCCGGATGCCTGCCTTTTTTGCATCGTTTTTTGCACTACCCGTTGCTTTTAATTGGGTGAAAAACGCTGAAAGAAGTGACATGCTGTATGTTGCAGAAACGCAGCTGTCAGGAAAAATAAAAAACGCAAGGTGTGTGCATGAGATTTCTGAAGTCTCATAGACTTTTCTGGTGCTGTGCTGCATTGCCTGTTTTTCTGGTTGCAGAAGACTTGAACTGAGAGTTCCTGAGTGTACCCGTTCTGATGGTTGGGTTTACAACTTTTAGCTTCCTGAGCTGCTCAAAGCTTACTTATTAACACAAAGTTCACTTCAACCTTCTAAATCTCAGAAGAAAAAAGTTTAAGGGTTACAAACTCTTCCATTGAAATGAGCTCGCTGATGGATTCTCAGCCCACTCTCTGCTGCCAGCAGAATAGATGGTGAAATTCAGACTCCAGATTTCAAATGGGGCAAAAGTTTTAACTAAACAAAAAAATAAAAAATTTCAGCACAAAATTAATGACTTTAAGAAATATAAATGCCCCCAAATGAGTTTGTATCCTTTCATCCAGTCAATAGAATAAATGTTTCAACCTTCTGTGGGGGATGGAAAATAATCTTACAGTTTATTGTATTTGCAGGTCAGCTCATCCGGATGTGGAAGCAACAAGTTCTGTGTCAGGAGCCCCATATCGTGCGATCCTCAGCGTGATCTGCACTGCTTCTTCCTGTCCTTCAGGAGAGAAGGCGACTCCATCCTGATTGAGATGAGTGGACCAGTAAAAGGATACTTGTCTTTTGCCTTATCCCATGACCAGTGGATGGTGAGTATCACCAGGTGTTTGCTACCTAATCTGATAACCGCAGGATGTAGAGACACAGACCCTGATTCCAGCGATGCGTCACTTACTTTACTTGGTTGCTGCAGGTTTGATTAAAACAGGTTTTATCTGTACATGCTGTAATAGTTTGATGTTTTTGGTTTTTTCCTAGGGGGATGATGATGTTTACCTGTGTGTGATTAATCAGCAAACTGTCACGATAAACCCTGGATACTTTCGAGGACGCAAACATCCAGATGTGGCATCGTCGGTAATTACAGAAAATCATGAAATCGCAACATAAACTTTCAGAATGTAGTTTCATAAGGCAGAAAGTTGGAATGCTAGTTTTAAAAGCTTTAAATTACCCATCAAGCCTTCTTGGCAAATGATGCAATGATTCTGTATTGTAGAAGGGGTATTACTGTTTTGCTCCTGACGCTTTTTGTAAATTCTTTAAAGGGATTGTTTCATCAGAAAGTTACCTATTTTTAATTCAGGTTTTTATCTCGCATGCATTTTTTTTTTTTTATGTTTTTTGCAACGTTTTTAATCCGCTAAGATACAGATTTGCTTAGAAAGTTTTGCAACTGAAAATTGATTCCATTAAAGGAGGAGTTAGGTGAAGAGTAAGTCAAGTCACCAATCCCAAGTATAAATGATAACTGATGAGGGTCCGACTGCTTGGACCCCCACTGATTGGTAGAATAAGGCATATTTCTCTATCGCTTGATTGGGGGACACAGCTAAACATGGTCTCTGTGTCCCCCAAGAAGGCTCCGAGAAACAGATTTTTCGGTAAGCAACCCAAAAATCCTGTTTTATCCCGGTTATAGTATATGAATCTATGGAAAGTGCATTCTGATCTGTGTTCCAATATGATTTTTACTCCAGAACGTTCTGCGGGACATGGCATGGAGGATAGAAGATGGAATTCTTCAATGTTCTTTCCGGAGAAATATCCGCATTCCTGACTCTCAAGAGCGATATCCACTGGACAGCCATCATTATATATTTGTGGCTGATGGTGATGCTGAAGATGGTATATCAATACTCTAAATTCTAAATACAGTATCACTTTATTTTTAAAATGGCGAATTAATTATTTTTTTTTAAATGTAAGGACACATTCACAGACATCAACGCCAGCCTCTTATAACCAGCAAAATGTACAACGTTGCTGAATCTAACGAGGACGTCGGTGGGTCACGATCCCCTCTGCTCATTAAATTCCATGGTAAATAGACTTTTTTTTTTTTTTTTTTTTTTTTTTCCTGTAGGGTTTTTTCTTTTTGATAATGCAAATTATTGACTTGCCGCAAACAACTTTGGTATTAATGGTTAGGCCAAGTGGACTGTTAGTCAGCGGTGACGGAGTAGCATTTGCTGCAGGTTATTGCTTTAGCTGATATTACAGCATCATCCGCACATGGCGTTCGTTTCCACCAGGATTAGTACGTTTCCATTACCTTTTAGCCCTGGGAATAGTGTTAGTCTGGCTATTCTGTCCAGTCTAAAAGAACAAAACAACCCTGACATGACGTCTGTTATGATCCTTTGCAAAAAGGTTCAAAATGGTTGTATTCCTATTTATCAAGGATGCAGTAAACAGCTGTATCCCTCCTCTCATTCCACTTAATACTGCCCTATCCAAGGTTCTAAAGAGGAGTTTAGTCTTATCCTGGGCAAAAATAAGTCCAGTCTTCAGCTGTCCTGTAAGTAGACTGGGCTTCTCATAGGTGACTGGTCAGACCCTATTGTCGCACATACATGAGACCGTCCTGTCTGACTCTGCGCCGCATCTGTCGGGTCACATCTTAATATTGCTATCCGCCGTCATTCACCTGTACTTGTTCTGCTCACCTTGTCAGGTGCTATGATGTTCGTTGCCTGGATGACTACAGTCAGTATCGGTGTCCTTGTGGCTCGATTCTTCAAGCCTGTCTGGCCAACATCTACTCTGTGTGGGGAGAAAATTTGGTTCCAGGTATTTTCTGCTTTTTAAAATTACCTTGTAAGGCTGTGTTCACATGTTGCGTTTTTGCTTTTTTTTTTTTCTTGGCAGGCAAAATCTGCTCTCTTGGCAGTTTTTGTTGTCTCGAGCATGCTGATGAAGTTTAGTGCACCCCCCCAAGATGATAAAAAGAAAAACATTATGCAACATCCTTAGGTTTTTCCAACCAATAAACACAGACAAATCTACTATGCGGTTTTTGTTGCATTTTTGCACTTACCTAAGGGTGAAAAAAACACTGAAAGAATTGACATGTTGCATTTCGCAAAAAACGCAGCAGTTTTCCAGATCAGTCAGGAAAAGAAAAACGATGAAATCTCAGCCTTTGCTGTTACTGTAAAATACAGCTTAAAATTTGCTTAAAAAGTAGCAAAAACGCAACATGTGAACATAATATATTGTGAGTAACAAAGTTGTCACTCACTTTGATCCTACAGATTATATTATAAAAACTACATATTATCTCTCCGAGAAGTAAGGAAAACTCTCACAAGCACAACTAAGTGGAGGCAGCTACCTTATACAATAAGACAGTGTTCATATGTCCAACAGTCCTCTATTTGAAACTGATCTGTCAGAACATTTTTTTTTTCTTTGTCCAACTTAAGGGAACCTGTCAGCAGTTTTCACCTTTCAGGGCTGATATACAGCATTTTATAATGCTGTATATCTGCCCCCAACCCAACCTGGAAGAGAAGAAAGATAACTTACCTGTGGTGCGGTCCGGGTCCGATGGGTGTCGCAGGTTTCGGAGCCTCATGCTTCATCGCTCCCCGGCATTGCGCTCCTGTGCTGATATACTTATCTGCCCTGTTAAGGGCAAAGCAAAGTACAGCAGTGCGCAGGCGCCGGGGAAGGTCAGAGAGGCTCAGCGCCTGCGCACTGTAGTCCTTTGCTCTGCCCTCAGCAGGGCAGATAAGTAAATCTGCGCAGGAGCACAATGCCGAGGAGAGTATGCGGATGACGCAGGGACGCTTCATCCACATGAAGGAGGACGGGGTTCGTAAGAAAATGTGAGGCACCAGACCAGCGACACGCCTCATACCAGACCGCCACGCAGGTGAGTATAATAAGTTATTTTTCTTCTCTTCCAGGTCAGGTTGGGGGCAGATATAAATATAATATAATGCTGTATATGCGCCCTGAAAGGTGATGGCCGTTCTCTTGGACAAGACTTCTGAGACACATACATAGTCCCCATCCAGCTTTTCAAAGTTTATGCACCCTGAAGAGCTGCAAAGCGTCAGAGTAATATAGAACATAAATGACTGCCATAATGCTGCCAGTGTCTGATTTCATGCTTACTATGGTACTGACATCTGAAGTCCGGCATCACACATGCGAGGAATACGGCCGAGTCTCGCATGTTAATACCCGGCACTGCCGCCAGCACTCGGACAGGAGCGTGTGGCTCATGTATTGCTATGTGGCCGTACACTCTGATCCGAGTGCTGGCGACAGTGTCAGGTATTAATATGCGAGACTTGGCCGTATTCCTCACATGTGCGATCCCGGCCTAAATCTCCTGCCAGGTTCCCTTTACTTTATTGCTCGTTGCTGATTTTCTTATCACCAAGGTAAAATGGTCAACTGCAGTGTAGAAAAGAAAAATGTTATCCAGATGAAAGCACTTTGCTCAGTCTTTAGCCATTTAAGTGTTTTTCTTTCCTTCCTGAGGTGCATCGTATCCTAATGGTCACCACAGTATTACTCACAGTTTTGGCCTTTGTGCTGCCATTTTTATACCGCGGATACTGGAGTACTGTAAGTAAACTGCATCCTGCACTGGCGGAATAGCTTTAATTGCATGCATCAATGTTGGACAACCTTTTAGAATGTCAGCTTGGCTTTGTATCTTTTTATTATTCTCATTAAACTGGCTCTCATGTGTCACATGTGCTTTGCACAACACTGCTACACTACTTTTTTTTTTTTTTTTTTTTTTAAATCCATCCCTTGTTTTGGCTGTAAAAAATTACAAAAGCTGCGTTGTGTAGAGCACATGTGGAAACGATGTTTTAATAAGGTTATGCCAGGTTCACATTGCGTTTAACCAGCCCGTTCAATGCATAGCGCTATACCCGCTAGCGTAGATGATTCATCTGTGCTAGCGGTGACGGAGCCTCAGACGCTGCAGCCCGCTTCAGAGGCTCCGTCACTGAATGACGGCACGTCGCGCACGCATGCCGCTTTACGGCATGCGTCGCGATGCGCCCGACAATGGGGCTCTATGGCTGCGTTAACGGACTGCCTAAATGTAATGTGAACCCAGCCTTACCTAGAATTTTCAAGCCATTAGATCTGATTCACGTCACTGAAATAATGCAGTGTGTCTACTATTTTTAAGTCACTCTAACCCTTTCAAACCTAGTTCTCACATACTTCATGTGTTTAAAGGGTTTTTCACTTGCTGCTGCCAATCGCTGAGCTCACCAGCTCTGACCTCCACCGATCTAATAGTGATGCCTTATCCTTTGCATAGGCCATCAGTCTTGGCGAACACCAAGTATTCTCACAAGGATTATTGGTTCGCCATGTCTGGTCAATCATCGCACAAATTACATGGAGCTTTTCTAATTCTGTATTGTCTTCTGCTTCTTGCAGCGGGCCGGTTATCATCCCTATTTAGGCTGTATAGTCTTGGCCTTGGCAGTTCTTCAGCCGATAATCGCAGTTTTCAGGCCTCCACCCTGCAGCCACAGGTATGAAATCCTATAGCAATCGCTTAACTTAATATATGATGGAACTTGTACCCTCTTACTGCTCTCCTTCTTGCCAGCTTTTTTTTTTTTTCTTCCCTTTTTCCCAAGAGTCATAACTTTATTTTTCCAACAACATATTTCATATTTGTATGAGGGAAAAAATTCCAGGTACGATGAATTGGTGAGAGGGAGAGAAAAGGCAAAAATACATTTTTTTTTTTTTTTTTTTTTTTTTTTTTTTTGGGGGGGGGGGGAAATGGTGTTCTTTGCAGTGAAAATAAATAACCTGGTAGTATAATTGTTGTGATTTGACCCTCCTAGCGTTTTTTTTGTGCTCTTTGACAACATAAACTACATTGAGGTATATAATTAATATGATTTTTATTTATTTATTTATTTATTTTTTTACTGTTTTGGTCCCCTAGGCTTACTCAAAGTCCTAGTTAGTGTTAAACTGTAGAGCAGCTCAGTGCTGCACATGCTGTTGCTGCCTATGCAGAGCGCAGCAGGTGAGATGAGTGTAACATTGTCTGATGTGCTGTTCATTACCACGAGTTTGGTCAGCCCGCCAGACTTTGGGCAGGCACCCATTGTGCCCAGATATCACGCCACTCAAGCTGCTGCTCAGTGCATTGGCTTTCTTGCTCATTTATGGATAGAAGAGGCACAAAATTTGAAGCTCCCTATAAATTTGTGTCTGTGGTGACCCCCTTATGGTGCACCACTGGTTTCCACACGTGCCATAAGTGGTGATGTGAAATGTGATATAAGTCAGCGGGGATATAATGGATCGGGTGCCCAGGATGACATTGGACACCAATGACGACCATTGCCCCATGCTTACTAAAGCGAAGAAATAAAGGGCAAGCTAGATATAAATGTAGCAGCTTTGTGTTTTAGTAAATGATGTTTTTATGGAATCCAAAGAGCTTTTAGTGGTTTGTGTTTTAAGACTCATTATTTCAGCACTGCTATATGTAATAAACTGATACATTTCCGAATAGGAGGCCATTATTTAACTGGGCGCACTGGGGAACTGGCACAATTGCAAGAATAATTGCAGGTAAGTTACTTTTTAGAATTTGTGGGTTTATGGTCCCGCGGCTACACTTGTGTTCATGGCTGAGAAAATAGTTCTTCTGTTTTCACATTTTTTTTCTATTAAAAGAAAAAGTAATTAAAAATATTCATTTGAGCCAAAATAATATACAATAGTTTTTTTGATGTGTAATTACGTATGTGTATTGAATGTACTTAGTCTCAAGGAGGTTTATTAACTTACACTCCTATAGCCGGTCCATGCAATATACCCAATCTGTGTGATCCGGGAGGGTCCAGGCGAGCTATGTTTCTTCAGGTCGACAGATGCAATCAAAACCACCATAATTAATAAATTGGGAGAGCGCTGGGCAGGGTAGACAACCAGTGCGAAATACCCAAGTTGTTTACTTGCTCTCTGGTTGATTTACTATTAGGTCATGAGAACATGGTCTACGTTGGCTGAATGTTTTGACCTAATCTCTGTGAACCCGACGAGTAGTTTTCCAAAAAGAGTCCTTACCCCGTTTTATTACAACAGTTACATGCAAGCATTTTGCCATGTAATGGTTAAAGGGAATCTGTCACCCTATTTTTCGCCTATCAGCTGCCGGCACCGACATCAGGGGCTTATCTACAGCATTCTGTAATGCTATAGAGAAGTCCCTGATGTAACCTGAAAGATAAGAAAAATTAGTTATATTATACTCACCGGGGGGCCTCCCATCTTCTAACGGTGACGTCCTCTTCTTTGCTACCTGTCGTGGCTCCTGCGCAGGCGCACTGCTCTGCCCTGTTGAGGGCAGAGCAGAATACTGCAGTGCGCAGGCGCCAGACCTCTCCCGACACCTGCGCACTGTAGGACTCTGCTCTGCCCTCAACAGGGCAGAGCAGTGCGCCTGCGCAGGAGCCGTGACAGGAAGGAAAGAAGAGGACATCACCGTTAGAAGATGGGAGACACCGGACCACGACACCCATCGGACCCGAACCGGACCGTGCCCCCCGGTGAGTAGAATATAACTAGTTTTTCTTATCTTTCAAGTTACATCGGGGGCTTATCTACAGCATTACAGAATGTTGTAGATAAGCCCCTGATGTCGGTGCCAGCAGCTGAGAGGTGAAAGATAGGGTGACAGAATCACTTTAAAGCACCACGCCGTGTTTTTTTTTTTCCTTCACAACTGGAGTGGTGCTTTGAATGGAAGGTTCTTGCATTTAGTCTCATACTTGCCTGTCACCGGCAGTTTGTGACCTGCTGGATCGATCCGGTGTTTGCTGCAGTGAGCCGGAGGTTACTCTTCACTGTAAGGCTGAGAATCAGACTTACATTGCGAGCTTGTGACGAAACTCAGGACTTACGGAGAATCAGAAGTTGCGGTCAAATGATTGCACCGAGGGACCTGAGCGGCGCTGAGAAAAGGTGAAGACGCTGGGCGGTGTGTTATAAGATCAGCTGCAGGGACCTTGCATTAGAGACACTACTCCAGTGCTGAAAAAAATCACTAACAAATGCTGAAGTGCTTCTTTGATATCAAGTTAGAAGCTGTGACACACTGATGAAAAGTTGTCAGAATCCAATGATGTTACCAGGATTGGGACTCTTGTGTTTATGGGGGAACCTACTGACTCTCCCTCAACAGAAGATGACTAGGGATGAGCGAATCGCATCAGATATGAGCTTATCTCAATAGCTGCATCAGGAACCCGGATACCTGAAGCGCTCCTGATCAGCTGTTCGCCACCGCAGCTGCATGTGTCGTGGCTGTGTGACAGTCATAACACATGCATAGACAGCCTGTTTGTTGGGCTCTCCATGCACCTGTAGTGACTGTCACAGCCGCGACACATGCAGCTGAGGCACCGAATTAGTCTCAAACTTTGCATCAATCTGTAAAAATCCATCTTGGTCAAGACAATGCCAGTAAGGAGCACATGACACCGTGCATAGTGAGACACACACCGAATTATGCAAGCTTTACCTAATTGCATTGCTGGGTTCACAGCCACGCTGCTCAGTATTGCTGTATAAAGCCATGTGTACCTTTTGTCTGTGTGCTGCACCGAGGGGGAAAACCATGAATCCCTGTGTGTGCTATGTATGGGAGATATCCTAGCAGCTTATCTGTCCACAATGTCAAAAAAAAGAAAATTTACAGATGGAGGCTGCAGAGGGGAGAACTGATGACAATGCAGAATACAGTTGCTGTTATTCCTGATGTACACACACAGGACAGCTTATTCTGAAAATTTACCTGAAACAACAGTTTTGGCATTAAAATACTAACAATGATTTACAAAGTCCGTATTCTGTCCCCTCAATTCCTCTCTGACCTAATTACCCACTACATCTCCCCACTTGTAATCTGTGTTCCCCTCTTGTCTGCTTCTCACACAACCCTCTGCAATGTTTCTCCCGTGCTTCCCGTGTTTTCTAGCACTCGCTACCCCTGCAGGTCAATCTGTCCCACTTTGGAAGCCTGCAATCTATAATAACCCTGCTGCCAGCACACTGCCATATCAGCTGCTGTTATTCCCTGTAGACTGTAAGCCCTCATGGGCAGGGTCCTCCCTCTGTCACTGACCTAGATGGGTTTATTTGTACTTGTATACTACCTTATGTATTAAGTCACTCCTGGTTTTCTCATGTACTGCTTCCTGGAATTATGAGTGCTTTAAAACCAAATAACGTGTACACGTGAGAATATGTGATGATTTCTTCCTCTTGCAGTGGCTGCAATATTCCTTGGTATGGACTTACAAGCGTTGGATCTACCAGACCCCTGGGACACCTACACAATGGTTGGATTTGTGCTGTGGCACGTGTCTGTAGACATCTTGCTGGAGGTTCACGGCTTCTTTCTGCAGAAGGGTAAATTGAAGTTTACCATCTCTAACGTCCAGAAACTATTTACCTGCAGATACAGGGTTAATGTGCAAGTATATAGCTTAAAGTCCTACCTTCCTTAATGGAGCAGCGGGTACAGGGAGAAAATGATCTTCTCTCCTCCCTGCAGCCGTTCACCTACAGTCATTGGTGTTATGCAAGGAGGTGATACAGTCACTATACAGTGATCACTCTAACAGCTCTGCACACATACACTGCACACTCACTGCAGAGCAGACTGTCAATCAATAGGTAGGAGATTGATTTCACACACTCGCTCTGTGGTAATGATGACTGTAGCAACGTCTTGCACCGCCCCGATGACTGAAGGCAAGTGGCTGCTGGGAGGAATAAAGTTACTTTTCTCCCTGTACCACTTCTCCAGTAAGGTAGCCAGGAATTATTTTTAACGTCATTTACCTGCAAATTAACCGTATATTAACCCCTTTCTGCCATTGGATGTACTATCCCGTCCATGTGACCTGGGACTTAAGTCCCATGGACAGGATAGTACGTCATAGCGATCAGCGGCGCTCCCGGGGGGGGGGGGGGCGCCGCTGATCGAGGCCGGGTGTCAGCTGATTATCACAGCTGACACCCGGCACTATGTGTCAGGGGCGGTCAAGGACTGCCCCTGGCACGTTAACACCTGGCACACTGCGATCAAACATGGTCACAGTGTACCGGGGGTTTAGGGAAGCATCAGCAGGGAGGGGGCTCCCTCCCTGCTCTTCCCTGAGACCCCCGGAGTAGCGCTATGTACAGCGCTGCTCTGGGGGCCTCCTTCCCTGCAGGCCCCCGGATCCAATATGGCCGCAGGGGCCTTCGAAGGTCTGCAGGGAGGCGTCTTCCTCACTGCCTGCAGAGAGCAGGGCTGAGGAAAGCCTGTCCGATAGATGATCTGACAGACTGCTGTGCAAACTGTCAGATCAGCGATCTGACATATTACAGTGATGTCCCCCCGGGACAATATAATAAAGTAAAAAAAAAAAAAAGTGTAAAAATAATTTATAAAAAATCCCTAATTAAAAAAAAAATATTCCCTAATAAATTCATTTTTTGGAAATAAAATAAACAATAAAAGTACACATATTTGGTATCGCCGCATCCGTAACGACCCGCCCTATAAAACTGTTACACTAGTTAATTCCTTTAGTGAAACCCTTAAAAAATAAAAACGAAGCAAAAAATAAAGCTTTATCATACCGCCGAACAAAAAGTGCAATAACGCGCAATCAAAAAGACTGATATAAATAACCATGGTACCGCTGAAAACGTCATCTTGTCCCGCAAAAAAACAAGCCACCACACAGCATCATCAGCGAAAAAATAAGTTATAGCTCACATAATAAAGCCATGCAAAAATGATTATTTTTTATATAAAATTGTTTTCATTGCCTAAAAGCGCCAATACATAAAAAAGATATAAATGAGGTATTGCTGTAACCGTACTGACCCGAAGAATAAAACCGCTTTATCAATTTTACCGCAGGCGGAACGGTGTAAACGCACCCCCCCAAAAGAAATTCATGAAACGCTGGTTTTTGTTCATCTGCGTCCCAAAAATCGGAATAAAAGGCGATCAAAAAATGTCACGTGACCGAAAATGGTACCAATAAAAACGTCAACGCGTCACGCAAAAAATAAGACCTCACATGACACTGTTGGTCAAAATATGGAAAAATTATGGCTCTCAAAATGTGGTGATGCAAAAACTATTTTTACAATAAAAAGCGTCTTGTAGCGTGTGACAGCTGCCAAACATTAAAGCCCGCCATAAATAGTAAATCAAACCCCCCCCCCCCATTATCACCCCCTTAGTTAGGGAAAAATAATAAAATAAAAAATTGTATTTATTTCCATTTTCCCGTTAGGGCTAGGGGTGTGTTGGGGTTAGGGTTGGAGTTAGAATTGGGGGATTTCCACTGTTTGGGCACATCAGGTGCTCTCCAAACGCAACATGGCGTCTGATCTCAATTCCAGCCAATTCTGCGTTGAAAAAATCAAATGGTGCTCCTTCCCTTCCAAGCTCTGCCATGCGCGCAAACAGTGGTTTACCCCCACATATGGGGTATCAGCCTACTCAGGACAAATTGTACAACAACTTTTGGGGTCCAATTTCTCCTGTTATCCTTGAGAAAATAAAAAATTGGGGCAAAAATATCGTTTTTGTAGAAAAATGATTTTTTTTTATTTTTATGGCTCTACGTTATAAACTTCTGTGAAGCACTTGGGGGTTCAAAGTGCTCACCACAAATCTAGATAAGTTCCTTGGGGGGTCTAGTTTCCAAAATGGGGTTGCTTGTGGGGGGTTTCAACAGTTTAGGCACATCAGAGGCTCTCCAAACACGACATGACACCCGCAGACCATTCCATCAAAGTCTGCATTCCAAAACGTCACTACTTCCCTTCCGAGCCCCGACGTGTGCCCATACAGTAGTTTTCTCCCACATATGGAATATCGGCGTACTCAGGACAAATTGGACAACAACTTTTGGGGCCCAATTTCTCCTATTACCCTTGTGAAAGTAAAAAATTAGGGACTAAAAGATCATGTTTGTGGAAAAAATATGATTTTTTTATTTTCACGCCCGGGCGTTAAAAACTTCTGTGAAGCCCTGGGAGGTTCAAAGTTCTCACCACACATCTAGATAAGTTCCTTGGGGGGTCTAGTTTCCAAAATGGTGTCATTTGTGGGAGGTTTCTACTGTTTTGGCACATCAGGAGCTTTCCAAACGCGACATGGCGTCCGATCTCAATTCCAGCCAAAAAAGTCAAATGGCGCGGTTTCCCTTCCGAGCTCTGCCATGCGCCCAAATAGTCGTTTATCCCCACATATGGAGTATCAGCGTACTTGGGACAAATTGCACAATAACTTTTGCAGTCCACTTTCTCCTGTTACCCTTGATAAAATAAAAAAAAAATTGGACCTGAAGTAATTTTTTTGGTGAAAAAAGTTAAATGTTCATTTTTTATTTTTTTTTTTAGCATTCAAAAATTCCTGTGAAGCAGGTGAAGGGTTAATGAACTTCTTGAATGTTGTTTTGAGCACCTTGAGGGGTGCAGTTTTTAGAATGGTGTCAACTTTGGGTATTTTCTATCATATAGACCCCTCAAAGTGACTTCAAATGTGATGTGGTCCCTAAAAATAAAATGGTGTTGTAAAAATGAGAAATCGCTCGTCAACTTTTAACCCTTATACCTTCCTAACAAAAACAAATTTTGGTTCCAAAATTGTGCTGATCTAAAGTAAACGTGTGGGAAATGTTACTTAAGTTTTTTTGTGTGCCATATCTCTGTGATTTAAGGACCTAAAAATTCAAAGTTGGAAAATTCCGAAATTTTCAAAATGTTCGCCAAATTTCCATTTTTTTTTTCACAAATAAACGCAAGTTATATGAATGAAATTTTACCACTAGCATGAAGTACAATGTCCAGAGAAAACAATGTCAGAATCACCGGGATCCATGGAAGCGTTCCAGAGTTATTACCTCATAAAGGGACAGTGGTCAGAATTGTGAAAATTGGCCCGGTCATGAACGTGCAAACCACCCTTGGGGGTAAAGAATGCACTGTTCTTACACGGCAGCTCACTTTTGACAAGTAGGATACCTGGATGCGGCGCAGCTTCAGTCTGTACGCGCGAGACTATGACCTGTGTGGTTTGACGGGCTGACGAGGGGTACACCAGAAAACTGTACACAGCTGTAAAACTTACATTTGCAAATTTTCAATAAAAATGTAATTTAAAGGAAATTTACAAACAAAAGTAGAACGGACCCCGACTCCCAACACAATACAACAAGTCATATCGAATTGCAAAAGATGAACCATTTAGTTCGATAAAGGAGAAAACCTCACACTTATTTACTGTTAACATGTCCGGATAGAGAATAATTACAAAGGAGTACTTTGCTGGAAAAAGTGCATTCAAGAAATATAATGCATCTGGAATTGATGTATTAGATAGAACTAGTGTCCAAAAAACACCTAGACGGCATCTCTGTAAGGCTGGTTTTCCACTTACTGTATTTTTGCGGGCCAATTTTGCGGCCCCAATAGCTTTCTATAGGGCCGGAAAATTGGCCCGCAAAAATTCAATGGTGTGCCGTATGGCCATAAGGGGGCGTATATACGGCCGTGTAAAAATATTGAGCTTGCTCAATATTTTTCACAGCTTGCAGACACAGCCCCCATTTAAATCAATGGGGCCGCAAAAACAAACGGAAGTTTGTTTTTGCGGTGCGCCATCACTTCCGGTTTTGCGGAACGCCATTTTTTTCTCCATTGCTATTTCCATAGTATTGGGAAAAAACAAACGGCGATCCGCAAACATTTTTTCAGCCTGTTATTGCAGTACAACACAAAAAATGCGGCGATTTGGCCCGCAAAAATGGGCCATAATAAAGGACCATAAAAAATGCAGTAAGTGTAAAACCAGCCTAACGATAATGACAACCCTGATCTATCAATAAATGAGACCCAGAAGAGCTTTTCGGATTTTGTCACCACATGTCTTTTTAAATACTGTACATGCCCTTTTCCAAATGTAGTAACCTGTTTAAATTTAATTTTATAAACTGCGGGATTGTAGAGACCTGATCAGTTATTCAATATTAAACTATTAATTTATCGGTCGTCCATGACAGCACCACCTGAGAGAGGGGATCCGCCCTTCAGGAACAGGAAACCTACAGATACAAAAGGGCGGCACCTCTCCCACGCATCAGTTGGTTTCCTGTTCCTATAGGACGGGACTTCCTACAGATGGTCCATCATGGAGTCGTCGAGGGATTCCCAGGCCGGCTGACCGACCCAGGTAGCGGGGGGGTCTCCTACCTCGGTCGAGCTCGGGTCCCTGGATGCGCCACGGTGGGGCCGGGTAGGTCACCACGACAGTGGTTGGAGCAGGCGGAGCAGAGGGTCCGGTGGACAGCCGTCTCCATAGGGCCGGCACAAGGTAAGTATGACCCCTGGAACCCCTCCTGTGGCATTCACCCGGTCTCCGCTTGCTCCTCTCTCTCTCTCTCCCTCTCTTGCCGGGGGCTGGTGGTCGCGCCTGTTCGGCGGGCGCAGGTCGACGCATGTGGGGGCGGCGGGCATTCCGGAGCCGGGGGCGCCGTGCCGGCTCCTTTCCGCGCGCTCCCGCGGCCTTGATCGCGCGGCGGAAGTGACGCAGCGGAAGGGGCGGGGCCGGGACCGCCGAAACCGGAAGTCGGGTGCCGGCCGGCTTTCCGGGATGCGCCGCCGGTGCTCGGCGGCCTGGGGCGGCCCGCGGCGGCGGGGGGGGAGACGGAGCATGTGGGGGGGAGAGTCGCGGGGGGGGGAGGACCCGGGGGGAGGTGCCGCGCCAGAGCCCTGCTAAACCGGACACTGTGGGAGGCTTTAAAAGCAGGAGGTGACGCTGCTGGGGTGCTTCTGAAGGCCCAGCAATGGATTCGACAGAAGCCCCCACAGAGCAGCAGGACGAGGCGCAGGAGCGCCCAGAGAAACAGGCCACAGCGAATTTACATGCGAGTGGCCAGCAGAAGAAGAAACGGACGGGCGAACAAAGCCACAGAAGTTCCTCCAGGCTAAAGGACCCTCCTGCCTCCCTCCGTGACCCGGTACCTGCCTCGTCTGCATGGGTAAGAGATCTCCGTGAATGTACCCTGATGCAGTGTTTTATTTCGTTCTTTCGCAGGCAAGGAAAGCTACGGGGAAGCAGAAGCACAGGGAATGTGCCCTCTGTAATTGTCCTTTGCCAGACGGCCACCCTAAAAAGTTGTGTCAGCCTTGCGTGCGACAAACGGTAGGGGTTGGATGGGGACGGTACCCTAGGGGTAGATTGACAGGCCCTTACACTCTTCCCCGTCCATACAGGTGGCGGAAGAAACACCAGACTTCACCACAAGCCTGAGGGAGATAATCAGGACAGAAATGAAGGCCCTATCTAAAAAAGACTCCTCTAAGGGAAGAGATGTTAACCTCTCGGGTTCAGAGTCTTCGGCCGCACCTGGAATCGATATCTCCTCAGATTCCTCGGCCTCCACTTCATCATCTTCAGAGGAAGACTCGAGCCGTTTCTGCTTTCCCTTAGACCAGATGGATAAGTTAGTTAAAGCAGTAAGGTCCACCATGGGGGTAGCAGACACAAAACCGGAACTTTTGGCACAGGACGTGATGTTCGGAGGCCTAGATCCCAGAAAGCGCAGATCCTTTCCGCTGAATGATAAAGTCCAGAACCTAATAGAGAATGGAAAAAGCCAGAAAAAAGAGGTTCTTTGCCACCCGCCTTCAAACGAAGGTACCCGTCTGATGACCCAGTGGTAACCAAATGGGACAAGGCCCCTAAGCTGGACGCGGCAGTGGCCAAAGCCTCCAAAAAGTCCTCCATACCTTTCGATGACATGGCCTCCTTAAAAGACCCGCTAGATAAAAAAGCGGATTCTTTTCTGAAAGGAACATGGGAGATGTCAGCGGGTGCCTTGAGACCAGCGGTAGCGGCCACATGTACGGCCAGATCCTTGATGGTCTGGCTGGATCAGCTGGATTCCCAATTGAAGGATGGAACCTCAAGAGCATACATTCGAAAAGCTTTACCAGTTATCCAAAGTGCTGCTGCTTTTCTGGCTGATGCGTCAGCAGATTCTGCGAGGATGGCGGCTAGAACCGCAGGTTTATCCAACGCAGCTCGAAGGGCTCTCTGGTTAAAATGCTGGCCAGGAGACATCCAGGCCAGATCTCGACTCTGTTCCATTCCTTGTGAGGGCGAATACCTGTTTGGGCCCGTCCTGGATGAACTTTTAGAGAAGGCCGGGGACGATAAAAAGAAGTTCCCCAGTCTGCCGAACCCCTCTTTTAGACGCCCCTTTACCAGGAAAGGATATTTCCGTAGGAGGCCGTCCAGGGATCAGAGCAGATGGGATGACAAAAGGAGAGGTACTGGATTCATGTTTGGAGGAGGGGGGCGCCAGGAAGGTCCAGCACGGGACACTAAAAAGCCGCCCCAATGACTAGTTGCTCCGGTAGGGGGGAGACTAGCTGCCTTCTACCCGGCCTGGACATTAATCTCTAATAGCAACTGGATACTGGGGGTGGTAGCTGCGGGCCTACGACTAGAATTCTCCCGGGTTCCCCAAGATCGTTTTAAGGTCACTCCTCTTAGGTCATCCTCTTCAGAACAGTCTGCCCTGGAAGCTGAAGTTCGGGATCTTTGCCATAAAAAGGTCCTAACTAAAGTTCCAGAGGAAGAAAGGGGGAAAGGTTTCTACTCCCCTTTGTTCCTGGTCCGCAAGCCAGACAGTTCCTTTAGGACCATAATAAATCTTAAATCCCTCAATGAATTCCTGGTCACACGCCCATTTAAGATGGAAACAATTAATTCAACAATAAAATTACTGTTTCAAAACTGCTTCATGGTGGTGTTAGATTTGAAAGATGCCTACTACCATATACCCATTCATGCAGATCATCAGAGTTTTCTCAGAGTGGCAGTGCAGTTAGATGGGTCTGTTCAACATTTCCAGTATGCGGCCCTTCCCTTTGGGGTGGCAGTCGCTCCCCGTGTGTTTACTAAAGTAGTAGCGGAAGTTATGGCCCATCTACGTGAATTAGACATTTTAGTAGTTCCCTACTTAGATGACTTCTTGATTGTAGGGAAAAAGGCTAACCATTGTTTGCAACAGCTACAAAGGGCAAGGTCTGCCCTAGAACGGTTAGGAAGGCTGCTTAACATTAAAAAATCTCGGTTACAGCCGATGAGAATCCAACAATTCTTGGGCCTCATCCTAGATTCCGTAAAACAGGAATGCCGTCTGCCCCCAGAGAAGCTGGTTCGCCTACACTATCAGGTCCTGAACGCTTCCAATAACCCGACCATGTCCCTCAGGAAAGCCATGTCCCTTCTAGGTTCACTTTCCTCCTGTATCCCGGCGGTCCAGTGGGCCCAGTTTCATTCAAGAACTCTACAGGGCGAGGTCTTAAGGCATCAAAAAATGCTTGGCAGTTACTTAGAGGGCCAGCTAACCTTGTCCCGAAACACAAGGGAGTCCCTAGAATGGTGGCTAGATGAAAATAATTTATCCTGAGGGGTTCCCTGGGAATATGACATATCCCGCATAATCACCACGGATGCTAGCACTTCCGGTTGGGGGGCTCATATGGGGGAAATTCTGGTCCAGGGCCTATGGGAGCATCATCAGATAGAGATGTCATCCAACTTGAAAGAATTGACAGCAGTAGAGCTGGCGGCTAAAGAACTGCTTGTGTATTTACAGGGCCATCATGTGCGAGTGTTCTCCGACAATCTGGTCACCGTAGCGTATATCAACCACCAAGGCGGGACCCGTTCCAAATCCCTGATGAATGTAGCAGAACGGCTGTTCCAGCTAGCAGAGCAGCATTTCCTATCATTAACAGCTCTACATATAAAGGGGAAAGAGAAAACACCACAGCAGATTTCCTGAGCCGCAATCTCTTAAGGCAAGGAGAATGGTCCCTAAAAAACTCTATCTTCGACCTGATTGTACAGAAGTGGGGACTGCCAGAGATAGATCTCTTCGCCACCAAAGAAAACAGGAAAGTAAGACAGTTTTGCTCACTAAATCCCAGAGAAGACCCCCTGGTGGTAGACTCCTTGCTGATAAAGTGGGATTTCGGGCTATCCTATGCCTTCCCTCCCCTATCGCTATTACCTCTAGTGGTGAGGAAAATCAGGAGAGACAGAGCGAAAGTTATAGTGATCGCTCCGTTTTGGCCCAGGAGGGCTTGGTTCTCATGCCTCAGGACCATGTCAGTGTCCGATCCTTGGGTCCTGCCGGAGATCCCGGATCTCCTATCCCAGGGCCCAGTCTTTCATCCTTAGGTGGCTGGCCTACATCTGACGGCGTGAAGTTTGAACGGGCACTGCTGAAAGATAAAGGCTTCTCCCCAGACCTGGTTGACACTCTACTTAAAAGTAGAAAGATCACTACTACCAAGATCTATGTCAGAATTTGGAAGAGATTCCTAAAGAACTCTAGAGTAGTCGCTGGGGGTTCGGCTCCTATAAATCAAATCTTAGAATTTCTTCAGAAAGGTCTAGAAATGGGGCTCTCCACTAGTACCCTCAAAGTACAAGTTTCAGCCTTGGGGGCCCTCTTTAGCTGCAACATCGCGGGTAATTACTGGATCAGTAGATTCATCAAGGCAGCAGGTAGATCCAGGCCAGTGGTGAAGGATAGATTCATGCCATGGGACCTGAACCTAGTCCTTACAGCCATGACAGAAGCTCCATTCGAACCCATCTCATCAGCCTCTATAAAAAACCTGTCCCTCAAGGTAGCCTTCCTGGTAGCTCTAACCTCAGCTCGTAGAGTAAGCGACATCCAGGCATTATCTAGGCGTCCTCCTTATTTACAGTTTAAGGACGATAGGGTAATACTCAGACCTGACCCGGCGTACTTACCGAAGGTAGTTTCTAGCTTTCATAGAACACAGGAAATAGTCCTTCCATCCTTCCTCCCTAATCCAGCTAATGAGAAGGAAGAGAAATTACACACCTTAGATGTTAGAGAATGCCTTAGAGAATATCTGGCGGTTACTGATCCCTGGAAGAAGGAGAATGCCCTATTTATCTCCCATCAAGGTCCCAGGAAAGGCTGTAGAGTGTCAAAAAATACACTAGCTAGGTGGATTAGAGAGGCTATTTCAATTGCATACACCTCAAAGGGCAGACCGGCACCTGCAAAAGTGAGGGCGCATTCCACCAGAGCCATGGCGTCCTCGTGGGCCGAGAGATCAGAAGTCTCCATTGACCAGATATGTAAGGCGGCTACTTGGTCCTCTCCGAGCACCTTTTATAATCATTATAGGCTAGACTTGGGTGCTTCCACAGACCTCTCTTTTGGTATAAGGGTACTGCAGGCTGTAGTCCCTCCCTAAATAGTTTTACTCTCTGTAATTCTCTCAGGTGGTGCTGTCATGGACGACCGATAAAGTCTTAGTTACTCACCGGTTAACGGTGTTTTTCGGAATCCATGACAGCACCCGTATATTCCCTCCCTTTAGTTTAAATTTGGGTGTGCACTTCTTCCTCTTGTATGTACACTGGTAAGGAATAGTTGTGTAAAAGTACTGTATATAAATTTTGCCATTAACCATTGTGGTCCTCTTGTGCTCTGTAATCCAACTGATGCGTGGGAGAGGTGCCGCCCTTTTGTATCTGTAGGTTTCCTGTTCCTGAAGGGCGGATCCCCTCTCTCAGGTGGTGCTGTCATGGACTCCGAAAAACACCGTTAACCGGTGAGTAACTAAGACTTTCCTAGCCATGAACTACATACGGGACACCCCAGTCTTGCGAAATTCATAAAGTCCTCAACGTACCCCAGTATACACACACACACAAGGATTAGGGACTACGTGAATTGAATAAACCCCATTTATAATTTTCAACACCCCTTTCCAGAAAGGTGGTCCTGTTCTAATCTAGAACATCGTATGCAGTAAGTTTGCAGAGCTATAAAGCGGTTAATTATTTTACAGCCGTTTGGGAAGTAATTGCCTTTTTTTATGCACTTTAAATTGTTAGTCACAGGTTTTTTTTTTTGTTTTTTTTCTGTAGGAACTAGAATGATGGTAGAAGACCATATGGAGATTTTAAACCCATCCATAGCTAAAGATGAAGTAAGTCTATCAAATGGTGTCTGTATTCTGACTATTCTCTATGCTCAGCTCACCCATGTCACCCTATTAGGGCCCTCTGCAAAGTCTGCGGGGCCATGAAGCTGCACCAATTTATGTTTATAGGTGTAATATTATCTTATGTACAGTTTTCTCCATTCTCCTCTGGACGTAGTGCACCGGAACACCGTAGAGCGGCACGCAGAGTATCTAATAGCGCGCCATGGTGCCTCTTGTGTGCTGTCGTACACGCTCCATGCATATGGTTCTGCTTTACATACTGTATGCCTTATCCGTAATGTTCTATGTGTGGGGTACACTGTCTATGGTTTGCCTCTAAAGGGGTTGTCCAGGCTTTGGGTACAAGTCTGCAATCCCTCTGACTGCAGACTTATAAATCGTCACAGCGTGCACAGTGCAAGTGGCCAGAAGCAGGTGGTCACGTGACCGCGAGTAGCCATGCTCAATTCACTTGTACTGAGCAAGGCCGCACACATCTAGTTGGTTTGTGACCACATGTACAGTATGCAAATCGCATACTTTCGTTAAGAAATTCTCAGTGCGTACACTGTGTATTGTGAGGATTCACAAGTCTGCAGTCACACAGAATGATTGCAGACTTACACCCCCACGCCTGGACAACCCCTTTTAAATTATTGTTGTAAGTTCCCTAATATATACTTGGCAGTAGAGCTCCCTTTGCAAAAAGTAGCATTTAGAGTTGAGCTTCCTTGTCCAGCATCCAAACTGGTTCTCTGGGGCAGATAGACCTGGGCAGTCTTCACTTCTGAGGCTGGCAATATCCGCCTGGCATCCTGGGCACCTCATGCCATTACTAGCCCCTACAATGTTATGGCATCACCGGCACCCAGCATGCCGATTGCAGAAGTGAAGACTGGTATGGTCCACTGCCACAGAGAACTTCACTGGATGCTGGACCAGGGCAGTGCAAATCTTTGCTCCACTGTAGTAGTATAATAAACCCCTATGGCTACGCTGTTATATCATTGTCTAATACCTAGTGAAGCCTATTGATTTTAGCATTATGTTAATACATAATTCACTATTAAAGAACAAATATTAAAACTTATTGTTTTCTGTCCAGCTACTTGCAGTTCATGTAATTGTCAGCAGAGGGCGCTCCTTAACTGCTACGTTCTGATCTGTGACATTTTTTTTGCATTGCTGTGCTAAATGGTATCTTTGCATTCTCAGGGCCACACCTTCAAGAAGATAGTGCTGACCGTATACATCTGTGGAAACTTTGCCTTTTTGATAACTTTCTTAGCTGCTATTAATCAGCTTTAAAGTAAAACACTGGAGAAAAAAATCTTTGTTGCTGCCATACCGGCTCGTTTTACTATGCAAATCATATTCAGCTTATACTATCTGAGGGTGCAAGTACCTGGTGCTGTGCGAAATGTGGCAGATATGAACTAAGAGCAAAATGTGCTCCAAGGACCACTTTTACTACTATGCCCAAAAGTTCCAAGTGCCTTAATTATAAGTCCATGGTGCCTTCCAATTTTCTTATTTATATGCAGTTTACGCCTATAAAAAGGAAATATTAATTTTGTGCTTTTGTATTGGGATTTACAGGAACACTCGAGATAAGTAAATCCAGTCTTACGCTTAGTACAAGTCCTTAAAGAGGGAGACACTGAGACCGAAATGGCATCACCCCCCCAGTGGCCTTGTGCCATATACCTGC
The DNA here is from genome assembly GCF_039654945.1 of Dendrobates tinctorius. NCBI lineage: Eukaryota > Metazoa > Chordata > Amphibia > Anura > Dendrobatidae > Dendrobates > Dendrobates tinctorius. The sequence continues at coordinate 11,715,794 of NW_027361697.1, forward strand.
ACCCCTCCCCAGCTGCCTTGTACCATGTGCTCTTCCTACCCCAGCGGCCTTGTGCCATGTGCTCTTCCTTCCTACCCCAGCGGCCTTGTGCCATGTGCTCTTCCTTCCTACCCCAGCGGCCTTGTGCCATGTGCTCTTCCTTCCTACCCCAGCGGCCTTGTGCCATGTGCTCTTCCTTCCTACCCCAGCGGCCTTGTGCCATGTGCTCTTCCTTCCTACCCCAGCGGCCTTGTGCCATGTGCTCTTCCTTCCTACCCCAGCGGCCTTGTGCCATGTGCTCTTCCTTCCTACCCCAGCGGCCTTGTGCCATGTGCTCTTCCTTCCTACCCCAGCGGCCTTGTGCCATGTGCTCTTCCTTCCTACCCCAGCGGCCTTGTGCCATGTGCTCTTCCTTCCTACCCCAGCGGCCTTGTGCCATGTGCTCTTCCTTCCTACCCCAGCGGCCTTGTGCCATGTGCTCTTCCTTCCTACCCCAGCGGCCTTGTGCCATGTGCTCTTCCTTCCTACCCCAGCGGCCTTGTGCCATGTGCTCTTCCTTCCTACCCCAGCGGCCTTGTGCCTTGTGCTCTTCCTTCCTACCCCAGCGGCCTTGTGCCTTGTGCTCTTCCTTCCTACCCCAGCGGCCCTGTGCCATGTGCTCTTCCTTCCTACCCCAGCGGCCTTGTGCCATGTGCTCTTCCTTCCTACCCCAGCGGCCTTGTGCCATGTGCTCTTCCTTCCTACCCCAGCGGCCTTGTGCCATGTGCTCTTCCTTCCTACCCCAGCGGCCTTGTGCCATGTGCTCTTCCTTCCTACCCTAGTGGCCTTGTGCCATGTGCTCTTCCTTCCCCCCCCCCCCCCAGCGGCCTTGGGCTCTGGCCCCCCAGGCCCTGCACTAGGCCTGACACCATATTCATTATTCCAGCAGCTTTCTTCCTCTAACCATTTTGCAGCTTTATTGCACTTCTTAGTATGAATTCTAGTTCTAAAAATCACAGCCTGTTGTATGTAACCTTCTATAATCTGGGAGTAATTGTACAACAGGATTGTTGCCTACTTAAGTAATCTGGGAGCAGAATTTCCCTTTTTCCACCTTTTGGGTTTTGCCACCTTCCAGTAGGATAAAACTGCGCAAAGTCAAAATGGAGAACTTTTTATATATATAAAATTTGGAACAAGTTCTTAAAGATATATAGATAGATATATATAATCTCTTTAAGAACTTGTTCCAAATTTCCAAAAATGTCTCAGATAAACTCTGCGCTCACATGCACGCTCAGACATTGTTCTTAAACCAAAAAGAAGCAGCGGGGTCTTGTTCCTTATTATTGGGTCCATTTTCTTTTTTTTTCTTCTAATTTTTATTTTGACCTAAAAAACAAACAAACCTGAACCCGGAGGGACCCCTATAATAATCAATGATCCCATTTAGGTTACATAACAGATGCAACAGATCTTATACCCTTTAGGCTCTGTTCACACTAAGATTGTCTTTTTAGACCGAGAACTGTTGCAAGTGTAAACGTAAATGTTGCGCACATTTTTTATAGTCCGTCTTACACACATGTGCGAATCGGGTATCTGGAAGCTGGTCCAACATTTGCAATATCATTTTTTTTTTTTTTTTTGCTATTCTTTTTATACAATGGTGATCTGTATCGTGATTACACTGCTGGAAATATTTCCATCAAGCACTTGTAGAAAATGTTGAAACTATTTTTTACTGGAATCATCAAGCCTTAATATAACTTTGGATCCAGCAGGTGAGATGTATCATGACTGGTGCAAAGGGAAATGGAGTAGCTAACCAGGTTAGAAGCCTATCAGATGTTGTGGCAGCATCCATTTTTTTTTCTTCATCAGTTTTGATACGCCTCCTCTACATGTCATTACAAGTGGACCATTTTCACATGGTGCAAAATCATTTTGCATCTGATTTAGAAGTCAAAATCAGATTTGACTTGAAATTACAAATGCAAAATGGTTCTTACAGAGATATTCCCATCTTTAGACGTTATCACCTATTCACAAGAAAGGTTACAAGTAGTGATGAGCGAGTATACTCGTTGCTCGGGTTTTCTCGAGCCTGCTCGGGTGGTCTCAGAGTATTTTGGCGTGCTCGGAGATTTAGTTTTCGTCTCTCATCTGCATGATTTGTGACTTGCAGACAGGCTGAATACATGTGGGAATTCCCTAACAAACAGGCATTCCACACATGTATTCAATCTGTCTAGCAGCCGCAAATCATGCAGATGAGACGCCGAAAACTAAATCTCCGAGCACCCCAAAATACTCGGAGACCACCCGAGCAACGAGTATACTCGCTCATCACTAGTTACAAGTGGCTGATCAGTGGGGGTCCGACCATTGGAAGTTCCCACTCATCCTGTGTACAAATGCCCTGTCTGAATGGAGAAGTGGCCGGACATGTGCAACTGTGCTCCATTCATTCTGTATGTGGCTGCCAGGTAGTGGTTTACCGCCGAGTGGTGCACGCGCCCAGCCACCCCGGCATTCAGACAAAGCATTTCAGAACCCTGTGTTTTTTTTTTTTTGGGATGAGTAGCGGTCCCAAAGGTTGGACCCCCCCACCGATCAGCAAGTTGGTGTCTATCCAAAGGGAAGGTGAGAACTTCTAAAGATGGGAATAACTCTTTATTTTAAGTTGGATTTGTCTTGAAAGCAGATGTTGCCTGAATGCCAAAGGAGACTGAGAAATGAAAATTCATGTCTGCTGAAATCGGTCAATAACTTGCAGTGAGGACTCTGCTACACAGTGCAGATGGAAATAAAAAATGTAACTTTGTCAGTAGATGGCTAGAAAAAATAAATCTTATCCCAGAGGTCTCTTTTTAAAGAAGTAACCAAAATTATGCTTCTGAATATTAATGAATTATTGATTTTTTTATTTATGTAATAAAAAAAATTTCCCACTTAAGAATTGTCTGAATTTTCTTTTTACACCACTGTACCGAGCTACACCATATTTGATGACTGTCAAGTTAGGTTACACATAAGGAGTTGTTTCGGTGTTTGTTTGTTTTTTTTTGTTACCATTGATGAGGCCAAATGTAATAGCTGGTGTCCGCTTTTGGGGTTTTGGCACAAGTGGGTGCAAAAATTAAGTGGTAAAAAAAACACACAGCATGCAGAGTTACCGTTAATTAAGAAGGCCCCACCCGACCGTATGTGACCCCACATGTGGTCCTTGACGGGAGGAATAACTAACGTCCGCTTCAGTCAATATATGAAGAGACTGTTCTGCTTTCAATGTGTTGGCATCATCGGGCTGCCCCGGCACAATGTTCAGCGGAGCACAGCTGTCACGAGCAGCACTGGAGACTCTGGTTTAGGTCACAGGACCCCAGGTACAGCGTACCCTGTATACTCATGGAAAGTACAACGGTGATTAATGTTATTCAAGTCACACATCATATAATCCTGTCTCTTGGGCAAAGCTCAGACTGAAATGATCAGAATACAAAGTGGGCACCCACGGAAGGAGACAAAGCCTGACTGTTCTCAGGAGGAGCTGCTCAGTCTCTGCAGCTCTGTAGGTGTACTAACAACATTTTACTTAGCGGTGGAAGAAATGCCTGAGGGTCTGCACAGACACAGAGTTTTGAGCTGACGTGAGGCAGAGTGGTCTCTGAAAAAAGTAATCTGGCTCTTCATCCACAGTGATTAGATCTTCCAATCGGATATTTTTACCCAATGCGGCCGGCAATGTCTACAATACAGTCCTGATCCATCACGTTACTGAATTAGCTTTTATTAAATCTGGAGCTTTTACCGAAACACACGGCTGCAAATGGCAACGGCCTTTCTGTCTCTCGTATTGAACGTCTCCAAACAATAAATGTTTATGGAGATGGCTGAATGTACACAATTATCCTTTAAAGTTTTTTTTCTAACATCAAACACCTTCTATCAAGTTAGATATTGGTAAAAATGTCATAACGATGCACCATGAAGATTGTCTGATGTTTAACGAGGGTACAAAATTAACTTTCAAATACCGTAACTTCTTATTAAACATTTTATACTAAAGAAATTCTTCAAATCTTAATCCAAATTGAGAGTATCTAAAATGGGGATAAGTCTGTCTCTGGTAAAAGGCGCCGGGACTAAATGCAGGGAGTCTCTCGAGCGTCCTTCGTTGATGGTGATCCAGCCACATTGCTGCATTAATGTGACCATATTCGCCCAAATTCATTCCCCCCCCCCCCTCCAAAAAAAAAAGTCACTTTCCTTATTTGTCTGGGTATTTGGTGCCAAATTTGTCCAAATAGTGCACGTGACTTCGAAAATTTGGGTCAAACTCAAAAATTGGCTTTTTTTCCCCGTCAAGCTGTTTTTGTAGCTACAAAAAATTGCACCAAAATTTTGACGGTCAAAATTGTACTGGGTGAAGGGGGACTAGTGTGAAAGAGCACCAAGCTTTGCAACTTTAAAACAAAATAAAAAGTCACAATTGATGACTTAGGCATACATCTAGAATCATTTAAATTCCGTTTACAAAGAAAAAAAAAAAGCACAGACTTCAAAAAGGATGTAAAAAGAATAAACAAAATATAAGAGCACAAAGATGATGATAAATCGGGGCCTATGACTTCTCTTTGCAGCAATGATCATTATAGAAAAATAAAAAGTACATCTAATGCTCTTATTAATGTTACTGAAACTGCACAGTCTACCACGTTTAAATGTCCACCTCCAGTAGGCATACAGACCCAATAATGTGGCATGGCAGAGCGCACTGTTGCTCAGTCGGTGCATACAGGCCCAAAAATGTGGCACGGCAGAGCGCACTGTTGCTCAGTGGTGCATACAGGCCTGAAAATGAGGCACGGCAGAGCGCACTGTTGCTCTGTTGGTGCATACACGCCAAAATCTTATTTTGCAGTAGGTTTCGCTGTCAGCACTGACAGGACCCACGAATGGCTGCCTGAACTCAGTGTGAAAGTGCCCTTACCAAGTAGAGGCAGCAGTGTAAATAAGCATATGGTTGTAAAAAAATAAACTTGGACACAACATGATTCTGTATCCTTTATTAAACTTTTATTGAAAACTCCGTTAACTGTTAACCCTCTCCCTCCTTAGTTCCAGGATGCTCTACATGGAAAAGGTGTCCCACAGCAGTGATCAGAATTCCCCTACCCCATTATAGATTTTTTTTTTTTTTTTTTCCCCTTCCCCATGACAGCACCACAGACATGAGAGAAGGTATCCGCCTCGAGGAAACAGGAAACCTGTAGCAGAGACATAAGAAGAGGGCGGCACCTCTCTCCCCAGTTTGGTTTCCTGTTTCCTGCAGGCGGATGCTTGGGGCAGAGACTGTACCTCGGGAGGGATCCCCCTCTGATGATGTCTGGTCAGGAGGCCGAGGTCCACGGGGAGAGAATGGCAGCGGGGCGCGGTCGCGCGCGCCTGTCAGCCCAGCTCGGTGGGCACTGTGAGCCGTGTCCTCCTCGTGTGACTCCCCGGCGGCTGCTCCAGTGGGAGGCATGGCCACCATGGCGCCGACTGAGTGGTGACAGCTTCCGGGGTCGCACCGGAAGTGATGTCACACGCCGGGGGAGCGGTGTACTGGGCACTTCCGGGTGGGAGCAGTCCCAGAAGCGCGCACCGCTCCTCCATAAAAAGAAACACGAGGCAGGCGCCACTGGTCCCTGAGAGGCTGCACACAGGCTCCAGTGTTATAGAGCCAGACCAGCAGCAAAAGGCAAATGGATCCTGAAGTCGAGAGGAACGCGCAGGAGGAAGAGCCACCGGCTACCGGGGGAAAGGCCACATCCAAACAAAAGAACAAGGAATGTGCATTATGCAAAAAGGCCCTAGCTAAAACGTATGAGAAGCGACTTTGTCGCTCATGCATTAAAAAGACAGTGGCCGAAGAGTCACCATCCCTGATCCAAATCATTAAAGCTATGATCCGGGATCAAGTAAAAGATGAATTAAGAGAGCAGACACCTAGCTCCGATATAACACCTGCCCCAACCCCGCCCCCACCTCTCCCTCCCACAGAGATAACTACTGATATAGAGTCTGAGGAAGAGCAAGGGGAGATAGGGGACTCGGACCTGGATTCCTCGGACGAGGAAAAGGGTCGTCCATATTTCCTATCTGAGGACATTGGGAAGTTATTAAAGCTTGTAAGGTCCACAATGGGACTTGAGACACCAAAAGAGCCAAAATCAATTCAAGATGCTATGTTTAGCAATCTTGAGGGGAAAAAACGAAGGGTTTTTCCTTTCCATGATAGCCTGTTAAATTTAGTCAAGAGAGAATGGAAGAAACCCAACAAAAAAATTTCCATACCGCAGGCGCTCAAATGTAAATACCCGTTTGATGAGGAGGTATGCGATAAATGGGAAAAAGCTCCCAGACTAGATGCCGCCATTGCTAGTACATCCAGAGCAATAGCATTGCCATTTGAGGACATGGGTGCCTTAAAAGATCCCCTTGACAAGAAAGCAGACGCTTTTCTAAAGTCTGCTTGGGAAGCAGCGGCTTGGTCGTTTAAACCAGGGGTGGCCGCCACTTGTACAGCACGTGCTATGGTCAAGTGGTTAGACGAATTAAGTGACCAAATTAAGAATAAATGCCCAAGGGAGACACTGCTGGAGGCAATACCTTCCCTACAGAAGGCAGCGGAATTCCTGGCGGACGCCGCAGTAGATTCCGTCCGTGGTGCCGCCCGTGCATGCGCCCTTTCAAATTCAGGCCGCAGAGCACTTTGGTTAAAAAACTGGTCGGCAGACTTCCAGTCAAAAGTTAAACTCTGTGCCGTCCTTTGTGAGGGTCGATACTTGTTTGGGAAAGCACTGGACGAAATTTTAGAATAGGCTTCAGATAAGAAAAAACGGTTTCCACCCCCCTTCCCTAGGCGTCGGTGGACTGAAGCTCGCTCGTGCTTTCATGGAGCAGGGAACAGAGGGAGCTGAGGGCGGCCAGACGATAGAACCACACGGGCAGACCCTGGAGGGGAAAAGAGAAAGGATTCCTCTTTAGTAAAACCACCCCGATACTAAGCAATGAGGCCAGGGCGGTCGGGGGAAGGCTTCGGTTCTTTGTCCATCAGTGGGTAGCATTGCCCACCTCAAAGTGGGTAACCGACCTGTTAGCCGGGGGCCTACGACTAAGTTTTCTAAGCCTTCCACCCCAAAGACTAAAAGTGACCCGGGTAGCCAAAAAGAATCAGGCTACGCTAGAAAAGGAGATCCAGCTCCTCATTCAAAAAGAGGCACTAATAGAAGTCCCGTCTCATCAAGAAGGGAAAGGGTATTACAGCACTCTGTTCCTCATGCCAAAACCAGATGGGCCACTAAGAACAATATTCAATCTCAAAGCCCTGAACCAATACATCAGAACAGAGAAATTCAAAATGGAGACCTTGGGGTCAGCAGTGAAGCTACTCGACCCAGGTTGCTACATGGCAGTAATAGATCTTACCGACGCCTATTACCATGTCCCAATTTGTGGAGAACACCAACAATATCTAAGACTGGTAGCAGAGATTGCTCAAGTCCCCACTCCTCTTCAGTACCAGTGCCTACCCTTCGGGGTATCAGTAGCCCCTCGTATATTTACAAAAATCATCGGGGAAGTAGCGTCCTTTATAAGAAGGGAGAATATCCTGCTAGTACCCTATCTATACGATTTCCTGGTCATGGCAAACGACAAGCAAAATTGAGAAAATGCAGTTACAAAGGTCCTGGAAATATTAACCAGGTTAGGCTGGATGATCAATCTGAGAAAATCCAAATTAACTCCAGTACAGTCACAAGAATTCCTTGGAATTCAGTTGGACTCATTAAAACAGCAGTGCATTCTTCCAGAAAGAAAAATTGGGGCTATCCAACAAATAATACAACGGCTACAGTCCGGTCGAGCCATATCAGTAAGAGGCAATGTCGCTCCTGGGCACGATAGCAAACAATCCCAGCGGTCCGGTGGGCACAAGCCCATACGAGAGAGCTACAGTGGCAGATCCTATCCGAGCAGGAGAAGGGTCCTTCCAATTTAAACCAGGAGATCATTCTCTCCCCTCAAGTGCAGGAGTCGCTAAAATGGTGGCTGAGCACCGAAAATTTAACCAGATCAGTGCCCTGGACTACTCAAAACTCGGTGGTATTGACCATGGACGCAAGTCCAAGTGTTGGGGGGCACACATAGAGAAACGAACCCTACAGGGCCAGTGGGAACCCGGAATGAGGGATGCATCCTCAAATCTAAAAGAACTGGCGGCTGTAAGGAGAGCCCTTCCCTCTGGTAAAGCGAGAAGTACAAGGGAGACATGTCACCATATTATCCAACAACAACACGGTCATAGCGTACATAAACAGACAAGGGGGTACAAGGTCGGCAACCCTTATGGCAGAGGCCAGGGAATTATTCGCATGGGCGGATAACAATCTTCTGTCCTTATCGGGTACACATTTAAAGGGGGCAGACAATTATCTGGCTGATTATTTAAGCCGTCATGTTCTACACCAGGGAGAATGGTCCCTAAGTAAAAAAATATTGGGAAATCTGCGCTGCCTGGGGCACACCGGAAGTAGACCTGTTTGCCACCAGGGAAAATCGGAAAGTGGACAGGTTCTACTCCCTAAATCCAAGAGAGCAACCGGAGCGGGTGGACTCGCTACTACACCGGTGGAAATTTCGTCTGGCCTATGCGTTCCCCCCCGTTTCCATTGATTCCAGTAGTCTTGAAAAAGATCCGACAAGAGAAAGCTCGAGTAATCTTGATTGCACCCTTCTAGCCGAAAAGGGAATGGTTCACATGGCTCAGACGCATGTCTGTCTCGGACCCATGGATCCTCCCAGATACCCTGAATCTGCTATACCAGGGCCCAGTAGAACACCCCAGGGTTCACAGGCTGCACCTCACTGCGTGGAACTTGAGAGGGGACTCCTTCTAGCAAAAGGGTTCTCAGTCCCGTTAGTAACCACCCTGCTCGCTAGCAGAAAGGAGGTAACTTCACGCAAATACCAAAAAATTTGGGAAAAATTCTTGCAGTTCACGGGCCGACAATTGACTGGGACAGCCCAGGAAATACCAATAAAAGAGATCCTCCAGAAAGGATTGGAAAAAGGACTGTCCACAAGCACCTTGAAAGTGCAGGTATCAGCCCTGGGTGCATGGTTTGATCAAAAACTGGCTGATCACCCATGGGTCTATAGATTCATTCGGGCCTCCTTTACATCCAGGCCCACAAAATTAACATCTAAGGTAGCTCCCTGGGATCTAAATTTAGTATTAAGGGCACTGACAGCATCTCCATTTGAACCTATTGCTTCCATCTCGATAAAGGCGCTGACGCGAAAAACAGTACTCCTGGTGGCCCTAACCTCAGCTCGTTGTGTCTGGGAGCTGCAGGCAATATCTGTAAATCCACCATATACCACCTTTTTGGATGATAGGGTGATCATAAAAACTGATCCAGCCTTCCTACCGAAGGTAAATTCCAAATTTCACAGGGAGCAGGAGATAATTTTGCCCTCGTTTTGTCCAAACCCCAAATCCCAGGGAGAGAAAACCTTCTATTGCCTAGATGTCAGACGTTGTCTGCTTCAATATATGGAAGCCTCAAAATCATGGCGACAATCTTCAGCCCTTTTTGTCTCCTTTCAGGGGACAACAGGGGTAAAAAAGCTTCAAAGTCAACAATTGCACGATGGCTACGTATGGGTATTGCACTAGCTTACTCTTCTTCAGATGTGACTCCCCCACTGGGGGCAACGGCTCACTCTACAAGAGCCATAGCCACGTCCTGGGCTGAAAGAGCAAATGCTTCGGTTGAGCAGATTTGTAAGGCAGCAGTGTGGTCCTCACCATCCACTTTCTTCCGACACTATAGACTAGACCTAGGGCCCTCAAATCTGGCCTTTGGGAGACAAGTGTCTGCTGTTGTCCCACCCTAGGAGTCTATTCTATCTTTCCTCTCATGTCTGCGGTGCTGTCATGGGGAAGGGAAAAAATGATAATTACTTACCGGTAAATTGATTTTCCAGAGCCATGACAGCACCGCATCGTTCCTGCCCTATCTTGGTGATGGTTGTGTGGTGCACCAAAAAATTTAAAGTGGTATCTGGATATGTAAATATATGTGAAAATATAAAAAAAAAATAACAATAATATATATGTATAGAAAGCGAAAAGAAGGTGATTATTTGTGACACTGTTATATAATATGTATGTAAACTAATAAGGCGGTTACCTTTGCATACTCTGAAACAAACTGGGGAGAGAGGTGCCACCCCCTTCTTATGTCTCTGCTACAGGTTTCCTGTTTCCTGGGGGCGGATACCTTCTCATGTCTGCGGTGCTGTCATGGCTCTGGAAAATCAAATTACCGGTAAGTAATTATCATTTTTCCCAGCAACACTGCAGTTGTGCCTGAGAGAGAAGTCATGTACAGGTTATCATCAGTCAGTAACAGGGGCATGGGGACCAGCTTGGGTCTCCACTTTTCAAGGGCACAGTAATAGGTAAATTATTTCCATTGTCTTAAAGTGAATCTTTCACCAAGTTTTTGCTATGTAATCTGAGAGCAGTATAATGTAGGGGCAGAGACCCTGACTTCAGTGATGTCACTTACTAGTCTATGTTTTGCTGTTTCAATACAATCAGTTTTATCAGCAGGAGATCGTAAAGAGGACAAGCTGCCTCGTTCCTCTTGGTCCAACCTTGCCCCCCACCAATATGCATTGTACATAGAACGCAGCCAAAACGTGGTGTGGGTGGGGTTATACAGGGCTCTGCATTCTGAGCTCTGCAGCAGAAAAAAAAAAGTGGATTCTATCATAACTGTTGCACCCAGTAAAGGAAGCGACACCATGCGGCTGATTGCATAGCAAAACCTGCTCTTGGATTCTCCTAACTTGATTAACAATTTTTATATTTAATTGTAAAGGCCGTTTTATTTTTCCCAAAAGTGACAACAGGAAATGCAGCCATATTAGTCCCACCTCTCCCTTTTAGCCAGTCTAGTTTACCCAATTGATTGTCAGAAACAGATTTCCTGATCTAGACTGCTCACGAGGTGGCATTCGGCCTAGGGGGAAGTTGAAAGGCATAGCCAAAGAATATCATCTACACGATTTCTGGAGGTACTCCCATGCGAGTGAAAAAGATTATACCTTTTATTCCTTCCGACACCGTACATATACTCGGATAGACCATATTCTGGTGGATACTTCGGTTCTTCCTAGGTGCGTCTCCTCCAGCATAGGATTAATTACCTGGTCTGACCATGCTCCCATTGTGTTACAGTTAGCGTTAAAACATCATGCGAACCCTGCTTTTCGGTAGCGTCTGAACCCGTCTCTTTTACTAAATGAGAAGGTGACGTGTGGTATCTCTACTGAGTTGACTCACTACTTCCATGTTAACGATAATGGGGAAGTTTCAGATGAAACGCTATGGGCTGCGCATAAAGTGGTTATACGGGGATATCTCATACAACAAGCCTCCATACTGAAGCGTAATAGAGGGATTCGGGATGACCTCTTAGCTAGACTTGACCAGTTGGAATCACTGAATAAAACTTCACCCTCGCAGGCGCTGTCTGATGAGATATACGGGGTTCGCTTTCAGTTGCGGGAGGTTTTGCTTTCTGCCTATGCCCGTAATTTATGTAAGCTTAAAACTCACTTTTACGCCACTGGAGATAGGGCAGGACCAATACTGGCACGTAGGGTACGTAAACGAGAGGCTAAATCCAGAATAGATGGTTTACAAGATCAGAATGGGTGTCTGGTTAGGAATCCGATTGACATCGCGGAGACATTTGTAAAGTACTACTCCCATTTATATAACTTACATTCTGACCCGCAGACCTGTCAACCTACTCAGGTAGCAATCGATTCATATCTGCAATCAGTTAATTTACCGCGTGTATCCCAAGAACAATTATTATTGTTAAACGCCCCATTTACAGAAGAGATCAAAAAAACTATTAAAAGCAGTAAGCTACACACCGCGCCTGGTCCGGATGGACTTTCAAATGAATATTATCGCACATTTCAGGAACTTCTGGCCCCATATCTATTGAGGTTGTTTTCAAGTTGGCGGGATTCAGGCAAAGTTGCTGCCCCTAATTTGGAAGCTACTATTACCACTCTCCCTAAGCCAGGTAAGACCCCTGATAGTCCTGGGAATTTTAGACCCATTGCTTTATTGAATTGTGATTTAAAGATATATACCAAATTGCTAGCCTCCCGCCTTCATTTGATAATCCCCTCTCTTGTCTCTCCTGACCAGGTCGGTTTTGTGGCTGGCCGGGAAACCAAGGATGGTACCCGCCGAATGTTGAATCTCATTAGGGTGGCAGAACTGTCGGGCCTTCCCAGTGCATTCCTGTCCTTGGACGCTGAGAAGGCCTTTGATAGGGTGCACTGGGGATATTTGGGAAGTGTTCTTAGGAAGTTTGGTTTGGAGGGCCCCATCCTTTCGGCGATTTTAGCCATATATTCCACCCCATCTGCCAGAGTCCTAGCCTCTGGGTTTGTATCTACCCCCTTTTTGATCACTAACGGGACGCAACAGGGATGCCCACTATCCCCCATTATATTTGCATTATGTATGGAGCCACTGGCGGAGAAAATCCGTCTTAACTCTGATATCTCAGGTCTGATGGTGGGCCGGGCTGCTCACAAGATCGGTCTTTACGCGGACGACGTCATCATAGCCTGTGTGGACCTGGAGCGGTCGTTTTCGGCCGTCATGGTTGAACTAGAGGAGTTTGCGTCAGTATCCTATTACAAATTGAATGCATCCAAATCACTGGTATTCCCTGTCGCGGTCCCTTTGGTCACCAAAGCTGAATTAGAGAATAAGTTTCCCTTTCGTTGGACTGATCAGGGTATCCCTTACCTTGGTATAAAGCTTACACACTCTCAACATATCATTGAGGCGAACTATACTGCTTTATTCAGACAGATAAAGACTGAGCTGGACACCTTACATCTGTTTATGACCTCCTGGATGGCTAGAATTAATATTTTCAAGATGAAAATTCTCCCCAAGATATTATATTATTTCAGATGTCTCCCTTTGAGGGTCCCAAGCAAAATTATAACAAACCTTCAGCGCTTAACAAACAAATACATATGGGCCCACAAAACTCCTCGAGTGGCCAAGTCTCTTTTGTATTACCCTTATGATCTGGGGGGAATGGGATTGCCAAATTTGATGGCGTATTATAAGGCCTCAGTGGTAGCGGGGCTGCGGGATTGGTGGCAGCTAGATAAGGATCATAGATGGTTGCAAATCGAAAATTTCTATGCGACTAGAGGCTCCACCCGATCTATGTTAGAGGTTGAAGCCTTTGGACCGCGGCCTTGAAATCTCCCTCTACCAACCATGTCTATTGCACTGCATTTTTGGAGACAGACGGTCCCGACTCTTATTAAAATCCCGTTAACTGAAGTGTCACTGAAGGCGCTAGAATTACATATCCCGTATATAGATTTACAGCCATGGGTACTGGCTGAGGTAAAATCACTTCATCAGCTGTGTGACGGCACAGCGATTAAGCTGTTTGACCGCCTAGTTGCAAAACACCCAGATATTCGACATAGATTTTATCAGTTTTTGCAACTAAGACATCTTATACACACTACACAACCGTCGTACTTCTTTAATTCTAACCTAGACCGTACAGTAAATGGCCTCTTCCTGGTGCCCGGACCTAGTACTCACAATGTATCTTATATAGAGCCCTGAATGATCCTGACCCAGAGGTTAAACTGCAATTCATGAGACAAAGGGAGGATGACTTGCAGGTCACCCTAGCGCCTGATGGGTGGCAGGAGGCGGTGTTAGAGGTTCGGAGAGTTTCCTCTTGTTTAAACCATCTGGAACAATTGAAAAAAGTCCACTTAAGCTGGTACTATTACCCAGTTAAAGTTGCTCACTTTGGCCCTCAGTGCTCCCCATTGTGTTTGAGAGACTGTGGTATGTTGGGGACACTTAGCCACATGTGGTGGTCGTGCCCGAAATTACTAAATTTTTGGGCTAGCCTAGAGGACATGATAGCTGAGGTAACTGGGATCCGGATGGCCTTACAACCCAGTATGGTTTTATTGCATATCGGTTTGGATGAGATCCCGTATGTGTTGAGAGGAGTGTTCTCACATTTGTTTATAGCCGCTAGACTGGCAGTGGCATCCAAATGGAGAGTGGCCAGCGCTCCGACCATACAATTTGTGATTGACAGGATGAACCTTCATTGCCAATACGAAAGGGCTCTGGTATTATCTGCGTCATCTAAAAAGAAAAAGTCCCAGATTTGGGAACCATGGCTTGGTAGCCGTCTCTCCTTCAATCCACCGTGATGTTGCTTGTGCTACTTCGATTGAGGGTCTGATATTCCCTGCCCGCGATGAACCCTGCTATGTGTCTAGCTTATATGCCACTTTGATATTCAGGAACCTGCACTTTAGCAGATCAGTTTCTGTTAAGACCTTTGATCTAAGTAATTTATAGTCGTATACTTACGTGTACCTACACCCTTTTCCCCCCTTATTCCTTGCCTCCTACGTTTGTATGTCTGTTTTCTTGATGTATTATTAATCTACTCTGCACTGTTTGTGGAATTGATGTGTTTTCATGTTTTAACTATGTAAAATTTCAATAAATATGATTTTGGAAAAAAAGAAACAGATTTCCCGACCCGGTATAAGCGCAGTTTGTACAATGGATCTTTAAATGCAAAAACTACACGCATGATTAGGAACAATTTTTTTTTCATTACTCCCAAATTACATAAAATTTATTTGCCAATAAATGATCAAGGATCAGAAGACGCAAAACAGCTTTGTCTTTACATCTTTATTTACTTTGTGTTCCTTTACAGACGTGACAAATAAATAAGAGGAGGCGACCATACGTTCTTAAGACAAATAAGGCACGTTCCTTTCATAATACAACATGAGTATAGGCTCGGGATAGATTTGGCTTATATGTGCCGGTCAGGACCAGCCCTGGTTACTGGTGGCAGTGTTTCATGGCATAATAACTGTCCGGAAAGTCTCCAGTCCTTACAAGATCTCACAGTGATGAACCCTCAACACAACATTTATGATCCTGCTTGAAAAGTGTAGAATTAAAGTGTATAAATGTGATCTAAGCTTTTGTGTGACATTGCCGGGAGATCTAAGCGGCAGAAATCAGCCGTAATCTGTAGACAAGTGTTAAATTTCTTACAGCGCCCCAACAGGGTAAATGGAGCATTACATAAAATCAATGAGTTGTCAATGTGATACACAGACATTTTGGGAGGCTCTTAAATAAATCACTTTTTTTTCACCAATTATCGAGGGGCCACATTCAAAGATAGAGGTCCCCCACTAGTTTAGCAGTGCAGAATGGGGTACTTCAAAATGGATTGTCCATCAAACAACCCTTAGAAAATGGATAAAAGAAGCAAAAAAGATTACAATAAAGCGTTGTTTAAATTTTTTTTCTCTTACATGCAAGAAAAAAAAAAAATGTTTTTCATCCACATGCTGAATACAATTTATTTATTTTTTAGGTCCATGTGTCTGTTTTTACCATGTTTGTGGCATCAGTGTTTCTTAAATGAAAAAAATTGTAAAGTGAAAGCTTTGTCTTGGTAAACAGTAAAAAGTGTACAGTACTCGGGTAACATCCTTGTGCGGTCCTTTTTTTTTTTTTATGGACATTACTTTAAATGGGTGAGTTTAATATGTTACTCTTACAAAACATGGACATATCTTTGTGGGGTTTTTTAGCATCATATGTCTTGCAAATAAAAAAAAACTGACATGTGTACCACAGACTATAATGGATGGGCGTTCCATCTGTGGATAACAAGGACAGGAGATGGAAAAACTGGTGTCTGAATGAGGACTTACTGCATATAACATTATAATACTACATGAGATAACTAATTGTGTGCTGAGCATAGAAACGTCTTTATAAAGACAAAAATTTCATTCAGCATTCAAAATTGGATTCATCAGATCCAATAGCATGATCTTCTAATGAGAAAGACCGAAACCAAACTAGGACATCATTCCACATGGACCCTGGTCATGCAAAATCTGATCCAAAAAGACATCAAAACTGCAGAATGCTGCTTTATTACTACATTATGCCATATTCTGCACCCTAGAAGGTCTGCAGTGCAGCATCTAATACATAATAAGAAATATGGATCAATAATTGTACAAATGTGGTGCTCAAAAAAAGTTCTGTATTGAGCGCGATGTTTCGCCCAATAGTGCGCAAAGTCTTCAAACAAAATAAACAATGAAAGTAAAATCATAAATTATGGGACATTTTAAAAACAGAAAGGAATTACAAACAACATTTACAAGCCAAACTTTACTCATCAGATATCGCTGGACTAAGGGGCCTCATACACAATAGATAGATGCTGGCTGAACCATGGTTTGGCCAGCAGCTCTCTTTCTACTACTCCATATGCCAGAACGATCACTCTGCCAAGCCGTCTTGTGTTCTCTATGAAAGTGCCGCTGCCAGACTCATCTGGCACTGGCTTATATCACCCAAGAACAAAAAAATCTGCAGTCCAAAATCAGGCGTCATCTATTGGAAGAGTCGGTAGGCCACCATACAAATCAGACTGGCAGCCGAGCTTACCCAAGTTGGTGGGTCTGTCTGATATTAGTATAATAGGTATGGGAGCCATAAGTAAAACTAATATGAATCTTCTGTACAGGTCATTTGGGAAAAGTTTAGGGTTCTACCATTGTTCTCTGGAGGCTGATGAACATGTGAGTGTGTGCATATGAAGACACGGCTATGCCCCAATGGTCGGCGCCATCACAGGGACATTGTACGGATCCAAGTCATGATCAACTACACCGAACAGATCCTAATTTAGGGAAGGTATGATGTGGGGATGGATTAATTTAAAGGATCTGAAAATTGTAATAGTAGTGGAGGAGAACCTAAACCAATAGTGGATTACTTCAATGATCTACAAACATTGCAAGGACTAACGTTCGGACTGACCATAATCTAATCTTTCAATGGGGAGAGAGGAGAATACTGCTGACATACACCAGTATCAGGTGATGAAATTCCAACTGCGCAATTATTCTATCCCCCGGCATCGTCTGTTGGGGAGGCTCGGGTACACATTCATCCGGTTTGCTGACTTTCATCTGTGTATGGAGACCTAGGAGGCACCCAGTTTTCTAACCTATATTATTATTCACACCCTAAACACCATATACCTGGATGTACCCTAAAAAGGAGCAAGCTTTGGGTCTAGATTCAAGATACAAGGAAGTCTACTATAGGTCATGTTCACATCACATTTTATGCAAACATATCTATAGGCTACCACCTACTCAACACATGCCGAAATACTGCCCATTTGGTATACATTCGTGGAAACACTCGTGTCATGTGGTATAAGTTTATTTAGTACGGGAGGTCTTGGAAAATACCGTATATGCGACTATTGTCTACAGTTATATTTCAGGCTTTTATGCAGACAGTATTATTTTAATGAAAAGTGATATCTAGGCTCGCTTATACTTGAGGTTTTAAGATTCCTTGATTTCTCTTTTTTCTTGTCCTCCTTCTGTCATCTTCTTGCATGTCCTTCATATTTTTACAAAAAAATCAAGGGATCCAGAAACGTCAAGAGAAAGCGAATATACAGTAAATATCAGTTTTCATTAAAACTAATAAAATACACTCACTGGCCACTTTATTAGGTACACCATGCTAGTAAGGGGTTGGACCCCCTTTTGCCTTCAGAACTGCCTCAATTCTTCGTGGCAGAGATTCAACAAGGTGCTGGAAGCATTCCTCAGAGATTTTGGACCATATTGACATGATGGCATCACACAGTTGGCGCAGATTTGTCGGCTGCACATCCCTGATGCGAATCTCCCGTTCCACCACATCCCAAAGATGCTCTATTGGATTGAGATCTGGTGACTGAGGAGGCCATTTGAGTACAGTAAACTCATTGTCATGTTCAAGAAACCAATCTGAGATGATTCGAGCTTTATGACATGGCGCATTATCCTGCTGAAAGTAGCCATCAGATGTTGGGTACATTGTGGTCATAAAGGAATGGACATGGTCAGCAACAATACTCAGGTAGGCTGTGGCGTTGCAACGATGCTCAATTGGTACCAAGGGGCCCAAAGAGTGCCCAGAAAAAATTCCCCACACCATGACACCACCACCACCAGCCTGAACCGTTGATACAAGGCAGGATGGATCCATGCTTTCATGTTGTTTACGCCAAATTCTGACCCTACCATCCGAATGTCGCAGCAGAAATCGAGACTCATCAGACCAGGCAACGTTTTTCCAATCTTCTACTGTCCAATTTCGATGAGCTTGTGCAAATTGTAGCCTCAGTTTCCTGTTCTTAGCTGAGAGGAGTGGTACCCAGTGTGGTCTTCTGCTGCTGTAGCCCATCTGCCTCAAAGTTCGACGCACTGTGCGTTCAGAGATGCTCTTCTGCCTACCTTGGTTGTAACGGGTGGCAATTTGAGTCACTGTTGCCTTTCTATCAGCTCGAACCAGTCTGCCCATTCTCCTCTGACCTCTGGCATCAACATGGCATTTCCGGCCACAGAACTGCCGCTCACTGGATTTTTTTTCTTTTTCGGACCATTCTCTGTAAACCCTAGAGATGGTTGTGCGTGAAAATCCCAGTAGATCAGCAGTTTCTGAAATTCTCAGACCAGCCCTTCTGGCACCAACAATCATGCCACGTTCAAAGGCACTCAAATCACCTTTCTTCCCCATACTGATGCTCGGTTTGAACTGCAGGAGATTGTCTTGACCATGTCTACATGCCTAAATGCACTGAGTTGCCGCCATGTGATTGGCTGATTAGAAATTAAGTCTTAACACACAGTTGGACAGGTGTACCTAATAAAGTGGCCAGTGAGTGTATATATACAGTATATATATACCTGTAGATATATATTTAGTAGATTCCGCTTCTATCTTCTGGGATCTATTTGTATTGTTTTCATTGGAAAACAGAACATGAAGATACACATGTGATGGAGTCCTCAGTATTATATAACCCAGCTTTATAATGCCAAGGAAATATTCATATACTTAACAAAAATAAGTGTGGAAGTATTGTGCCTCTCCTCCAATAATAAGCAAACATTGAAATTTTACCAAATTCCACAAAAAAACTCAAGGATTGGTGTAATGATCATTAAAAATAAAAATAAGCCTGCAAGTACACGGGAAGCCGAGTAAGATCTCATTTGAAGCCGTATACGAGGACATAACTACAGAAAAAAAAAAGCAACAAGGTCAAATGCACGTGGCTAGGCTCATGGTAAATTATTTTCCCAAGTCTCAAAATAAGCAGATTTCTATATCAAAAGACATTAACTTGCATAGCGTGAGTCACAAAAGCAATTCGGCAGGAGACAGGCACTAGTGGCGGTCCAGCTACTGTCGAAAATTAAGTCCCAGAATGCGCTGGATTGTGCCATTGGTCGTCTACAATAAAAATGTCTACACAAGTCTTCTGCAGTTCTTCATCCACAGTTTACAAATCTCCATATGTAGGGAGTGTGAATCTTAGATCACTTTTTTCCCAAGCTTGGCCATTCTAATTCTCAATGCTGTGAGAATGGAGAAAAGAGAGAAAAAAAAATCAGGAATAATTACAAAGTTTTTCACATATACCTTTTCGGATAAAAAAGGGAGAGAAGTGTAGAGCAGGACTGCCAACCCGTCAGTATATATTCTATGGGGTATACACCGATGCCCAACACTTTGTATGATCATCAATATTTACACGGTGTATGGTTTTTGTATTTTCAAAATGGGGCGTTATATCATTGTTACCATGAGCCTGGAAATACAGCGATCATTGAATGAGATAAATACATTCCATCATGAAAAGGAGCCGTGATTTTGACACAAAAAGTCCCCTAAGAGTACATTTGGGTAATTTGTAGGAACTTAGGTTCCAGTTTACAGATTCCCCATAAATTGGGGTTTACTGTTAAGAATGAATGAACATTTTCTAAAAATTTGATTTTTGAAATTCACAAAAATTTTGACCAATTTCCACTTTAAATAATTGATTAAAAAAAGAATATCTTAATTGACTTGTCATAGTACTGACTACTAGTATGGGCAGTAATAATGGTTGGCAGCCATGCTAAACCAGCAAAGGAGAACACAGAACAACATACCTCAGCATAATTTCCAGTGGCGAAAGCAGAAGTTTACAGACAATTAGAAATGAGGCAGACGGGGGAAATCAAATCCACAAATCAGAGAAATAAGTTTCCAAATGTCAATTACATTATTTCTGTAATTGACAGTGATGTAACCATTACTGAGCTTTTCAGTGGGGCAGCACATTTTCATTTAGTTTTGAAGAGAAATCTCCAATTATTTAGCCAAAATCCATCATTCCACTAGTAACTCACTAAGGGACGACTTGTTCAACAAGGCACCACGTAGAAGGAGCTGCCATGTCCAATCGGAAGCATCCAGACAATATGAAAATGTTATGGATTGCTAAAAATTCTCCATCTTGAGCAAAGGGAGATGGCTCTGTAACCACTGATCTATTTCCCACACTTATAAAGGCTGTGTCCAGATCTGCAACCAATATTTGTTGTCCCAATGCATCGAATAAGCAAAAAAGGTGCAACTCTGCAAATAGTTTTCAAGCGGTCATCTGCCGCAGCTCACTTTCACATCAGGAAACAATCAGTGCCGATGACGTCATGTCCCCTGCCGGGACCCATGCATGATCAAATAGTACAGATGCATGATACCTGCAGATTGTGCACACATCCCTGCAGGTATGTAATCTGGAGATGTCATAGATGTGACCCACCAGGTGTGAGGACGCGATGCTCACCCCACCGGGCAGGAGGATGCGACGCTCACCCCACCGGGCAGGAGGACGCGACGCTCACCCCACCGGGCAGGAGGACGCGACGCTCACCCCACCGGGCAGGAGGATGCGACGCTCACCCCACCGGCAGGAGGATGCAACGCTCACCCCACCGGGCAGGAGGACGCAACGCTCACCCCACCGGGCATGAAGATGTGACGCTAACCCCACCGGGCAGGAGGATGCAATGCTCACCCCTCCGGGCATGAGGACGCAACGCTCACATCACCGGGCAGGAGGACGCAATGCTCACCCCACCGGGCATGAGGACGTGACGCTCACCCCACCGAGCATGAGAACGCGATGCTCACCCTACCGGGCATGAGGCCGTGCCGCTCACCCCACCGGGCATGAGGACGCGACGCTCACCCCACCGGGCAGGAGGACATGCCACTCTCCCCACCGGGCATGAGGATGTGATGTCGTCCCACCAAGCATGAGTATCTGGTCTTAATCACTTTTCTTTTCCAGATACAAAAGTGAGCAGTACCAGACATCCCTCTTAAAAATGTTGTGTTTACAGAGCCTCAGACAGTAAACCTGCAGTCATACTTCCGTCTCTTCTAATTTTTGCTAACTTTATAGGTTAGGCCAGATTCATACTGCGTTATGGCAGTCTGTTTAACGCATCCGTTACATAGCGGCATTAACGCTATGTAATGGATGCGTTAATGCACCCATTGACTGCCATAACGTAGCGCATCGCTAACGCATGTCATAATCGGCATGCGTTAGCGATGTGCCGTCATTCTGTGATGGACCCTCGGACGCAGTCTGCTGCGTTCGAGGATCCGTCACTGCTAGCATCTGCGCTAGCGCGATCGCATGACGTGATCATAATTAGGTGTAGCGTTAGCGCAGTCCGTTTAACGCACGCGTTGAATGGACTGCGCTAACGCAGTATAAACCTGGCCTAAGCAACAAGTAGGAGACGGTAGAAAAGGGGAATGTTGCAGGACTAGATTTTGTTTGTCTGTTATCATCAGGGCATATAGGTCTGTATAGGAACTGCAGACACAAAATGGTAGGAAGTTTTAGGTGTTGTTTAGTAGCAAAAAAAAAAATACTGGTTATTGTTAATGATCCTAAAAAATGAACCTACTAATATAATTTGCTTTTCAAATCAGTTAGATCAAGCTATTTTTGATCCACTTCTACATTCATTGTGACACAAGCTATATTGGCACACGATTGAGAGACATGGCTGCCTGCTTCAATTCTATAGCCATATCAGAGCCCTTCTTGTTTCTGAATCGGCCATGATGGAGAAGGGGGGTGGCTTAGCTACTGAACTAAGCCAGACAGCCAGCTCAATTTACCAAGTGCCATCACCGCCTGAACTGGAATGAGTGCAGAAGTAGAGCTGCCAAGATAATCCAACCAGATTTGATAATTAAAGCGCAACTGTATTTTTAATTTTACTTTAACAAATCAATAGTAAACATGAATATAGGTTTCAATTCACAATGCGTTTTTATCTTGGTTTTCCTGTGTTCTTTTAAGAAAAAAATGTTGCATGCATGGGATCAGTACAGCAAGATAGGTTCTAATAATTAGCACAGCCTTTAACAAAAAGTTTTAGTAAAGTAGAATGAGGGATTTTGGAAAAATCTTAACATTGGGCATCCATTAATTCCATTGATGAAACAATTGTAGAAATTCAGATTTATCTGGAGAGAAATCATTGCATCAAACATGGCACAATGCCGTTCATGTGCATGTTTGCTATTACACTATTAGAGAAAAAATGCATGTCTATGTTTCATGCTGCCTGCTGCTGCCGATAAAGAAAACTCAAATATTAAAGGGGGTCACAGAATGAGGATCTTATTTCAGCAGCAGCAGTCAGCAGAGATTCATACTGGCATGCGATGATCATCTTTAAAAAGGTTCTCACCACTTACCTATGGATGCACCATACAGGCTAGTGTGGTGATGCAATAAACTGAAGGGTAGAAGACTTCTGACATTAAAAATGCAGTTGCCCCAGTCCCCTCAGGTCGTTTATAAACAGGGAATTGTAGATAAAATTGTTATAGGGAATTTATAAGAATTACAAAAACCTAAGCATTTCTTAATTCGGTAGAAAGTGGTGCTAAATTCTCAGTAATGCAACATGGACTGGAGCCACCATCATGGTCCAGAACAACCATCATGGCCCAGAACTAGCATCATGGTCCAGATCCACCATCATGGGCCAGAACTACCATCATGGTCCAGAGCCACCATCATGGATCATGGTCCAGAGGCACCATCATGGATCAAGTGTGTGTTAAAATATTACATGACAGAACAGCATTTGCACTTGCTGACAGGCTTCTCACCTGTTAGGGAAGGGTCCTCAGTACCATCATCTATGCTCTGATTGGAGACAGGGAGATAGTTATGGGGCCCCAAGGTTGCATCTTGTTCTCGCAAGGATATGGAGTTCTTGTATGGCTGAGGACTGTGCAATGCAATATTGTGAGTCGGTAGTTTTTGTATGGTATTGGTTGGGATGGAAGGATTAGAAATATGGAACGGTTGAGTTTCAGGCACATTAATTAGTTTGTTAACGCTTTTTTCTTCTTTATTATTTTCCTCGTCATCATCAATAACAACTAATTCTGCCCTGATCACCCCTTCATAATCGGTCAGCGGCCTGCTATCATTTTCATCAGCTTGCTTGTATCCCATGAAGATCATGGTAACTGGCTCGTTGTCATCTACATAACAAGGAGTAGCATGAACAATATTGTAGTGGACATTATCTTCCCATTCAGCCGGTTGGTATTTAGTGATGTCATCTGGCGAGTTCCTGAAGGTTGCTTCATGGCGTGCCTCCTTGACCTGGAATTCGACATTAGTTGCTTGTCCATTCTGCGTCATGTCTGTTGGCCGAGAAGGCATAGGATTTTCTGAAACGGATGAGTTAACTATGGGCATCTCTTCTGTAAAAGTAGAATTATGACCGTTTTCATGTTCCATCGTCACCGGGGAGCTGTGGCCATTTATGCTGGGGGAGACTTGGCCCTTGTGGGTGGCAGAATTGTGAAAGGGATTTGAAAATACCGGTTCGTGATACTCCGTTGGAGACTGTGTACTTCTTTCTGTAGCTTTACGCAAAAGATCCTCCACCTCTATGGGGGCAAGACTATCTATACCATTTTTTACCATCTTGCCTTCAGAGCTTACTGCGTACACAGACTTTCTGCCATCATCGTAGACTTTCACTCCTGCGTCTTTTAGCTCATCAGATGGCACTGGGATTGAAGATATTACCGTGTTTTTTCCAGTCTTCATATCTTTCTCGACTTTAATCTCCATGGCAAATAATGCTAAATAAACAGATATATCATTACTATAGTTGACTAAGTTTAACAAACTTTGTACAATTAACTAAGGCTCTGTTCACATTGGGGCCAGTTCATTATTGCAGTTGGGTCTTGTGTCTAGTTTTTGTTGTTTCTTGCCTATTTTTCATTAGTGCTTTATTCTTCTAATTTGTGTGTGTGAGGGGGGGACTTTAAGTCTACTTTATATCTGTTCACCTCTGTGTCGATTTTTTCTTTGTGTTTTTGTGTTTGTCATTGTGGGCAGATGATTTCTGTTAATTCATCAATTGTGTCTTTTAGAGCATTTTTTATTTTGTGCAAATTTCACGAACCATGTGTGCCATTTTGAAAAATTTGGTACTGGAAAGCCAATCAATACCACTAGCCAAAAAAAGGAAGAATGTAAAAGATGAATTGGACCCAGTGTGTTGTAGTAGCTTATCACAAATGTCAGAAAAGTACCCCAATGCTTATGACTAGTGATGAGCGAGTATACTCGTTGCTCGGGTTTTTCCGAGCATGCTCGGGTGTCCTCCGAGTATTTTGGCGTGCTCGGAAATTTAGTTTTCGTCGTCTCATCTGCATGACTTGCGGCTGCTAGACAGCTTGAATACATGTGTGGAATGCCTGTTTGTTAGGGAATTCCCACATGTATTCAGCCTGTCTACAAGTCACAAATCATGCAGATAAGGCGATGAAAACTAAATCTCCGAGCACGCCAAAATACTGGGAGGACACCCGAGCATGCTCGGGAAAATCCGAGCAGCGAGTATACTCGCTCATCACTACTTATGACCAATCTATCCATAGAGCCACATTTACTTGACATGTGCACTTTTGGCACTTGGCAACTTTTTTTTCCACTGGAGGAACAATAATGGGGCACAATTTGTAGCCTTTTTCAGAGGTATATATTATGAAATCCTCCTTGAGATATAATGTGAACGGAGCCTATACTTACAGACTGTACTCTATAATCAGTATTGTACACTATGTTATAGACATATATGGTATTTGTTCACCATTTTCTGATGCCTAAAGTTATTACTTCTCTACTAAACATAGTAATTGGAGAGAAAAGCGATCTCTGAGCCCATAAAACTCCACGTCCCATCACATCATTCATTGTGCATTGGTTTTAGTACCGGTCATACCTCTCCTTGCCTCCTCCCCATTCTCAGTTTGGGTACTTTCCATTCTTCTGATAAATGAGGGTTTATACGACGGCGGCAAGTCAGGGATGCCAGCGTAGATATCCTTTACTGGTTCTGGATCTATCATAAACAAACATCAAAATACGTATTGTAATTTATGGATTATATATAATTATTTTAAAAAAAATCATCTTTATAATATACTCAATTTATTTTTATAACTTTTTTTTTTATATGTGCATGAATTTAATTGCACTGATTGTCCAGAGATGTATCACTTAGTTTACTGGGTGCAGCAGTTGTGATGGAATCACAGTTTTCTCCGCTGCGGATCTAGCAGAGCTCAGACTACTGAGCTCTGTATAACCCCACCCACACCAATGGTTGGCAGGTTTCTGTGTACATTGTGTAGCTGCCGATCATTCCTGGGGGTATGGTTGGACCAGGAAGCACGAGACATCTAGTCCTGTAGTGATAATCTCCTGCTGAAGAAATACTGATTTTATTATAACAGCAAAACTCAGCCCAGTAAGTAACACTTTGTTAGAAACCCAAATAGCAAAGAAAGCAGGTAAAGCAAGAGAAAAAAAAAAGAAAAAAATGTGGCTATAAAAAGCGGGTCATAGAATAACAAATAATATAGTTTATTAGGTGAATGAGTGCAAATAATATACGGTATGTGGAAAAAATTTGTATTAGAAAAATATTTAAAAAGCACACAACAGCTCAAAACGAAAGACAAGACCTACAAAAACACCATGGTAAGTGTTGGGGTGAAAAATCCCCCCTCTCTCATCATAGAAGACGGCAAAACCGCCAACAGAAAAAAAAATAACAGACTGCGTAAAGTCCCCTAAACGAGCACTCAACATAGATTAAAAACATAATGGATCCTATTATTTGCGATTTTTTTATTTTTGTCTTGTGTTAATGACTTTTTTTTTTTGCAATTTTCAAAATGCTTCAGGTGGTTGATGAAATTTGCAAAAAAAAATAAAGATCTAAAAACACACAATTGATAAATCGGTCGAAAATATGTAGAAACCCCAAACTTGTCCCACAATGATGAACATAAAAAAAAAAATAAAGTTAAACACATAAATCTATAAATATATATGATGAAAGAGGGGGTATGTTTGCCCACAAAACTTATCTTGGTGTAGTGGTGGTTCTTGTCTTTAGCTTTATGCCGTAATGCACTTTTTAAATGTCTTTAATACAAGTTTTTGCCACATGGATTATTTGTTCTGATACCCCTAATACACTATATTAATTGTTATTCAATGACCCTCTTTATATAGACACAGAAGAGAAATTAAACTCAAGTTTTAAAATATTAAAAGGAAGAAAAGTCTGTGTTGCAACATCACCAAATATTTCTGAAAGCATAACTATAGGGGGGTGCAGAGACATGTTACACCCAGGCCCCTGAAAGGGTTCCCACCCATGGTAGCTCCAACATTAAAAAGTATTTTCCAACTTTCTGAAAGTTACATCTGGTATAGAAAGAATGTGTTTCCTTAGGAGGAAACAAGCAGAGTATGGTACTTAGAATGCCAATACATACAATACATACCTTCTCGCACTTCAGCTTTCACAGCCTGAAAGGACAAAAAGATAAGAATTTGTATTGTTCAATGCAAAGAGGAATATAGTAGCTGAACTGTTGAGAATTTCCCTAAATGCATTATCATATTTTACTTGAACAGTGATGTTTTATTACATTTGTATCACTTATTACAGTATGAAAACCAACTTATAGGAAAGCCTTTTTTTCCTCGCAGACTTGAGAGGTAAAATTCTGGCACGACTCTCACTTACTGAAATATTGGGGTTGGGTGCTTGGTCTTATGGAGTCTAAAAGGGAATATAATGTTTGTCTTTGTGGAGAGCGGCACTTTTGTGTAAGGAGACTTATAGGTCATGCAATGCTTCCTATTGAAATAAAATATGCAAATAGCTTTTACAGAGAGAAAAAAGGACACTAATGCCACCTACTGGAAGGAGCAATCCCAAAAGTCAATGTCAGGATAAGAAGCCAACTTGGAACCCTCAGCAAGAAGAATCTTTACCCATTAGGCCTCCCGTCAGAGGCTTCTCACCCAGCCTAACTTGTTTTCCTGCTTTGTACTAATGAGGGGCAAACACCCTGAAACACATGTATGCAAATAGAGTTTCTGATTTGGCTTCTGATCCTAAGTCATAGTGTAAGACCCGTTAAAGAATCAATATTGACTTTTAGAATTGCTACTTCCAATAGGTGGCACTAGAGACCCTGCTCTCTTCCTTTGCATATTTGCCAGGCATATAAGTCTCCCTGCACCAACTTGGGAGCCCTCAAAAAGGAAAAACTTTATCCTTTGGACCTCCTGTCAGAGGCCTCTCACCCAGCCAAACAATTCACTTCTTGCACTGATGAGAAAATCCAAGATTCCAAGGCACCAGAGAAAATGGGGATAAAACATAGCCTTTATTCCATTATTCCATCCTTAAAAAACACGTGGTGAAATACAATTGAGGTAGACGAGTGAAGCAATGATTGGGCCCTAAAGGGCCTTTTTCAAGCCAGAGGTAAAATTTAAATTACAGCCATAAAGTCTTTTTTTTATTGTACTTCTGGCTTGAAAAAGACCATTTAGGGCCGAAACATTGCTTCATACGTCTACCTCAATAGTATTTCAACAAGTGATTTTTAAGGATGGAATACTGGAATAAAGGTTATGTTTTATCCACATTTTCTCTGGTGTCTTGGAATCTTGGATTTTCTATGGCTTTGAGACTTGTGGGGGCTGTAACCGAGTCAGCACGCAGCCACCAGTGGTGCGTGAGAAGAACTCTTGAACTAAGTTTGGACTGATGAGAGTCAAACGCCCTGAAACAATGGAGTTTCTGGTTTGGATACTTATCCTAAGTAATGTGGCAAGGCTCTTTGAATATTAAATGTTTCAGTTTCATTTTCCACTAGGTGGCACTAGAGTTATTGGTCCTATGCGGTCATCCATCTATCCCCTTCAATCCAAAGACATATCAATAGTTCAAAGACAGCACTACTGAAAACACTAGTACTTCTTAAAGAAGCTCTACCATCAAAGTTTGTATCCTCTTAATATATTTCCATTATCATATTATATAGCACTGTCTACTTAGAATTGTTCATTTGTCCTTTATACCCAGTTAAACCTAACGGTAAAGAGAATAATTAGGATATCACGTGATTAAAAACAGACTAGATGACTCCTTCTAACCTATATGTAGAAACCTGAAGTCCCTACATGAGTCAGCAATAGAACTACAATTCTACATCACTACAAAACCCTGACGGGAAGAGAGGAGCAGCGAGGTCAGTGGTTGTAGAGGGGGTTGGGCTGGGCTGCCAGTGACTTTGCAGTGATGTAGAATTGTAGTTCTAATGCTGACTCATGTAGGGACTTCCTGTTTCTACATAGAGCTTAGAAGGATTCAGCTAGTCAATTTTTAATCACATGATGTCACAGACCTAATGGAAAAGAGAAGAATTATCAGGGTAGAAAGGCAAAATGAGCAATTGTAAGTACACAGTGCTGTATAATATGATGACTTCAGTATATTAGGAGGATAAAAACTTTGATAGGACTGCTTCTTCTATAGATTTCAAAATCCAAAATTGTACTCAATTTTGGATTTGGAAATCTGGAGCGCAATAAGCAGAACTGAGGTCTTCAGGAGCATCGTCCTTGAACTATCAATTTACCTCTCAAATCTGTTATGTAGTTAATGGATTTATGTCCTAGGATAAATATTAATCTTCTATATGGTGCCCCATTGTATCGCCCTTCTCATACCTTTATTATATCTTCATTCGTTCGCTCCACGGACTTCAGCTTCTGTAGCACGCGCATTTCTTTAGCAGACAGTTGGGTTTCTTGCTTCTCTAGATCCTCGATTTCTTGCTCAAGCCTGAATGAGAACACATTCCTGTGATTAAGAGCCGGGCGTCCAATATACTCGAGTACACTCCTGTAATCTGCATAGTATTCCTTTACCGGACAAGCTTATTTCATTCATAGGTATTTCTAACTAAGTTGTTTGATATTTAATGCTCTTACATTCCTTCCATCTGGGACTTGGGCCCAAAGAAATCTGCAATTAACGTAGCACTGAAAGAATCTGGAATACTTATCACTGAACAATCCACTCAAGGACTCTTATGTACTGTCGGAAAATGTACATAAAGAGAAAATCCATGCAGTAGAACCATTTCTCCGTATACTGTGCGTTATATCTATTTTCCGGTAACGCAATTTAATGTAGCATCCAGCAATTAGAAGCTGTTGTTATGGATATGTAGAGAAAAGGAGAATAATAACTACTTGTAAGATTATGGGACTACTGGGAAAAGAAGAGGGCTGCACTTGGCTATCTCCAGCATAGAAAAGGCTTGACCGATTTTGGGAAAATACCCTTGAGAGGTAGGCAGGCAGCATGAATCAGAGCATGGCTGCACCACTGCAGCCAGGCTCAGTATATATCGTTCTGAAAAGTTCCAACATTTCATAGGAAATATAGTTAGAAGGTCCGGCCCAGGACCATCGGCAGAGACAAGACTAATCCAATGCCACCCGAGAGGCTCTTCCTAATGCATGTGGTCGGCAGGTCTCTCCCTATGTACACACACGGGAGAGACCTGTCAATCAACTAAAGCGGCTCTAGGAAAATTCGGATTGGGGCTGAGACTAAACCCCCCCCCCCAAAAAAAAAAAAAAAAAAAGTGTTAAGCCTAATAAAATAGTATGCTTTATTTATAAAATCATAAACTGACAGGAAAAAAAAAGGAGAATGTAGCACATGAATGGCAATCTGAACCACAGCATGATATCCCATGCCATAAAACTAAACCATTATTTAAAAGAGAGGCTTAGTGGTTAAAAAAACCAAAGCGCAAAAGACAATGAATAAATCCATTAC
Organism: Dendrobates tinctorius; assembly: GCF_039654945.1. Lineage (NCBI taxonomy): Eukaryota > Metazoa > Chordata > Amphibia > Anura > Dendrobatidae > Dendrobates > Dendrobates tinctorius. The sequence continues at coordinate 11,746,103 of NW_027361697.1, forward strand.
AATATGTACCCCAACACTAAGCTGAAGTTGTAGGTAAATGCAATACTGGGAAAACCACATGGAAACAGAGCTGCACGAACAAGCGTTTCGCATTAGCTTCCTCCAGGGCCATTTATAGAGGGAAGAAGAAAAAGCTGTTTTAACTGATTACTCACCAATGAAGGGAAGGGAGGATGGCAAAATCCAGAGTTAATAAATGTATGCACTTCCTTACAATAACACAATTCTGGATTGCTGTTAAATTCATAAAGATTAACATTTCCTCTCCATCAATATTTTATTCCATACATTTAATATTACTTTAGAAAGAGGAATGAATGCCTCTTATGGGCTCTCATACACATTAGACAACTGTTGGCGGATATACTGGAACACTTGGCTTGCCGAGCACTACCTGCGTTCTGTATCAGAGAGTGCCGACTGACTCCTCTGGCACATTGTAAATCCAAAATGTCAGATCCTTCTCTCCCTTGAAATTATCGGTTAGTGGAGAAAATTCAGAGTTTTGGCCAACATTCCCAATATGAGCAAGTTCGGCAGAATTTAGTCTAATGTGTATGGAGGCCATTGATACAGAAGGCAACAAAAAGATTCAGACAACTGATAGTAAATGGTTTGTAAAAATTCTGCTAATATCACTGTCAAGTGTTTGAGTTCAAAACAGGCATGACCCTAAAAATCAATTCCCTGAAAATAAAAAAAAATCAATTACAGGGTGGGCCCCAGATGGTTAACATTTCTGGACTAACAATCACAAACTAAGTCCTAAATAGGGTTGTAGGAGAAAAAAAAAAGATAGGATGTAATGTTAGACAAAGTCTATGGACAAGAGTGGTGGTGTGGTTTATTTTTTTTTATACCATGGTCCTGATAATGACAGTTCTTTATAGTCAACTCTGGCATATTATAAGCTGAGATGTTGTAAGAAAGCAGAACTACATGTTGTTGGAGAAAAAATGCTATAAAATGTCATTCTTTCAAAAGCTGGGGCCACACAAGGTTCTGAGGACAAGTACTCATTAAAGTGTTAGAAGGAAATGTCCAACAAGGATGGTACGATGCAGAACAAGTAGAAACAAATGTCCAACAAGGATGGTACGATGCAGAACAAGTAGAAGCAAATGTCCAACAAGGATGGTACGATGCAGAACAAGTAGAAACAAATGTCCAACAAGGATGGTATGATGCAGAACAAGTAGAAGCAAATGTCCAACAAGGATGGTATGATGCAGAACAAGTAGAAACTAATCTCCAACAAGGATGGTACGATGCAGAACAAGTTATGAGATTGTTATCACACGTGTATCTAGACCATGTTCATAGGAAGACAAACATGATGTTCTCCTAACAAGACCAGACAAACCTTATATTAAAATCAAGATAGTTGTTCTCACAACAAACTCATTACAAAACAATCACCATAATTACATCTTGATGATATGCCAGCAACTACTGTTTGCCCTTGGCTTTTTCCATTCTGTATCCAACCTGCAATGAATCCCATCTCATTTCAGACAACTGTGCATATCTTATTGAATAGCCTTCTCCTCGAGCCTCCCACATTGGCAAACAGTCTAAACGCTCTCGTCGATGAGTTCTCCTACTGCGGTCTGCAGCCTCCTATGTGGCACCAACAGAGCCCGAACTATAATCATACCGACTTAGAAAGTGAGTGGTAATTCCAAATTGCAGGCTATGAACAAGGCAAGTGAAAGAACTGAGATGCAATTTGGGGCTTCTTGTGTCTGTACAAAAAAAACCAACTTGACTGTATATCCGTGTACAAGTATAGAATGGATGGTAATGGGTTTTAAAGGAAGTATTTCGGTTGATTTATGCCTTTGATTTATGCCTACTATCCATCAACAGAATCAAGTACAGAAAACATACCTGTGTGGCCGTAGATAGAATTTGCATTGTAATTGTATAGAAAATCAACTTTGCATAAATGAGCGGCCCTGCTCGGGATCCTGCCAAGTTCCCCTGGAATTTTCATGAAGCCCTTTTAGCATAGGAAATGGAAAAAACAGATGGGTTGATTCCACACTGCCATAGGAAGAAGAATGAGGGATGCCAATCTAAATCGTAAGTGGTTTGTCAAAACGTTTCGAGGCATATAGCTTCTTCATCAGGACAACCATGATTGTGGTAAACCAACACACTCAAATGCTGACCAGTCTAGTTGGCATCAAATGGATTGCAACCAGAGAGCCTCTATCCAGTACGTGACTACAGATCTGTTTACACGCTTAATAATGCGCACTGAATGATCTGTGACAGATTGGCAGCCTATGTGCATTGAACAATGTTCTCGGCAGCACAGGTCCTGTTTACACAGGATGTGCTGCCGAGAACAATACATTTTTGCTCAGCACAAAAGATAAATTTAAAGAGATTCTCCTGAAATAAGCGTTCCTAGGAATATAGCGGTATAAATGCACCTTTAAAACAACTATCATAGCAGGGAAAAGAGGAGATAGGCTGCAGAGACTTTCAGCTCTACCTACCTTGAGGAGGAGGGGGACAATAATGTAAATGACGTAAAAAGCGAATTTATAGCAGTTCACATCTATTTTACAATATCACTTACTTATAACTGAATTTTACATTTTCAGGATTCATTAAAATGGTATATGACAAGAATGTGAGATGTGAGCCCCAATGGGGACAATGAGAATGTCTGCAAAGTGCTGCAGAATGTGGAATTCCATATAAGCACAAGAAATAAACGTGTTTTACACTGTAAAAGACACAATCTTCCCTAAAAACGTAGATAAAGCACAACTTTAATCACAGTATTTCCAAATTTAGGGAGCTGAACTTTCACACAAGGAACCTAACACCAAACCTAGCGCTTCACCTTTTAGGTGTAAGTGTTCATTTTACAAAAGTACTATTGTCTAGAAGAACACAGTCCGCCAACGCAGGGAACCATGATGGAAATGTTTATTGCTCTACGCCACTTTTATACCAGTTCCAACAATAACCTTCCTTTGATCCATCCTACACCATCTGTAACGGCTTTGAAGGCCATGTTAGAAAACGCGATCGGGAAAATGTAAAAATTCTAGCTTCACAAACTTTTTTTTAAATATATATCCTTTTAATTAGTGAATAATATTAATCCAGCGAAAAATAGTTAAAATTCCAAAATTCATAACACGGCTACAGGATCCATGGAAAAGGCATAGATCTACGCATTTCAGGTGTGTAACACCCTTAGTCATGATAATAACCAACCATTGGATCTCCACCTTCGTGGTGTAGGCGCCTACTGAGTCCGGGTTTAGTGTTCATTGGTCTCTGTATAACTCACATTTCAATCAGCCCTGGTGCCATCGCAATTTCACTTCTCTGTATGCAAACTGTATCCGCAAAGGCTATTTGCATATTTATTAACAAAAAATAAAAATAACCTGACCTTTCATTTATTATAGGAATCGATCCAATGTGTTAGATAACACGCGCATAATTTCCACATTAACGATTTACTGCTCATTGGAACAATCAGGCAGGCAGGGAAGACCAGCTCAGAAAGTATGTGCACCCTTAGAAAATGTCATGCTTTGCAGGACACAGAAGTTCAGCACAATTGATTAAGTTTTTTTTCCAATTATAAACAGATCTAAAATGTTAAAAAGGAATCTATCATTAGAAAATGACCTATTTTTTTAAATCAAGTTATTTTTGTAACATATTTCTGTTTTTTAAAACTTAGCTTTTTTTAAAAAAATTACGATCTTTATTAAAAAGTAAAATTATTAATCTTGCAATAATCACTCTGTCCACTGGGGCTATGTTAGACTCATACTTCCTGTTCTTTTAGGAAGAGTTTTCAGAAGTCTCATTATCATCAGAGGCAGGCTAACTGATAATGAAAGGTAACACCTCTATACATAGTTGATAACACAGGACCCACCAATCCGAATAGGTGATGTCACAGCTGTCCCTTCACATTGATCTCTGTACATGATCATTTGATGCTTCAATTCGAAAGATAGGATCATTGTGGCTAATGTGCATGTAAATTTCCTAAAACAGGAAATCAAAGTCTAAAAAAAAACCCAGTGGCCAGTGTGAAAACTGCTAAATTTCCAATTTTTACTTTTAATTAAAAAATAACAAATAGCCATATAGAAAAATTAAAATAAATAAACGCAAAAGCCTGATTTAAACCATATGTAATATCCTGATGACAAATTCCATCTAACCCCTTCCTGACACATAACATACTAGGGAAGTCACACCGGGTCCTCGTCTTTGGACCAGGCTCAGAAGCTGAGCTTGCTTTATACTCGGCAGATGATGGCTGTGTTATTTAGCCATCATCTTCCTCCAGCAGGTGCAAGCAGAGCTATGATCTGCCCCCTGCTGTTAACCTCTGAAAATGCCACTGTCTCTGATGAAGGCACATACAATGCAATTGATCTGAGAGCCTGGGGTCTGCCGAAGACCACTGTGCCTGCCATGCCTGTGTTCCTATGAAAACCAGCATTTAGCTGGGCTTCACAGGAGGCCATGATTTTTACTATACACTGCACTACTGTACAAGCTACCAGATGATCACAGGTTCAAGTCACTAAAGGGGGACAAGAAAATACACTTAAAAGTTTTTCAATACATAACAAGTAAATACATATAATTCTAATCATCTCCTTTTTTACTTCTTAAAATAAAGAAATTAGAATAACGTTCAAACCTAAACATATTTGGTATCGCTATACAGTTCTATAGTATGACATAATCGTACTGACTCGGACAATCTCATTGACAGGTCATTTTTACAAGCTCTTGAATGTTGTAAAAAAAAATTGTGGAATCTCATTATTCATGCAATTTTATAAACGTACTATTTTTCTCCCATTTTTCAATACATTAAATGGAAAAATGAAAATGTCCTGAAAAAAACAACATCAACCTCTTTTAGGTAGACTGAGAAATGAAAATGTTTTCTGTGGCTCTTCGAAGAAATAAAAGTGCAAACAAAACAGAAAATTAACCATTCAGGTTTATTTAGTATTACTAAGGCTAGTTTCACACTAGCGTATTTTCCACGCAGCACTCGTCGCCGCTAAGCCCCACCCCCTGCCGGCTCCTTGCCCGCCCCATCCGGTCATCCCCGCCTACTATCGCACACGGCTGCATGCAATCTGCGGACCCTATCTTTAGCATAGGGTGCGCAGACCGTGCGCTGGCCGTGCGCTAGTAGGATTTAAGCGTGCGCTGCGCACTTTTGAAGGTGCGCCGAGCGCGCCAAAATGCAACATGGTGCGTTCGGCGCACACCGGCGCACCTTCAAAAGTGCGCAGCGCACGCTAAAATCCTACTAGCGCACGGTCTGCGCACCCTATGCTAAAGATAGGGTCCGCAGATCGCATGCAGCCGTGTGCGATAGTAGGCGGCGAAGACCGGATGGGGCGGGCAGGGAGCCGGCAGGGGGTGGGGCTTAGCGGCGCCGAGCGCTGCGTGGAAAATAAGCTAGTGTGAAACTAGCCTAAGAAATAATTTGTTGCTGCGCTGCCTGGAAACCAATCTTTACAGTAGACAAAACACGATGAACTCTGCATGTGTTGCATATGAATTTAAGCTCATTGCATTGCAAAGGTTGAAATCAGCAGTAGAAACGTCACAGCATTTTTTTTTTGACAGATACAAGTCCAGTTTAGAACCTGTTGCAAATTCATGAAGGAATTTCAGTGTGAATTGTGAAGAGGAAGATGAAAGACACCAGGCCCAACAATGCAGATGAGCTGAAGGCTGCTGTCAAAGCAACCTGGGCTTCCATAACCCCTCAGCAGTGCCACAAGCTGATCGCCTCCATGTCACGCCGAATTGATGCAGTAATTGATGCGAAAGGAGCCCCGACCAAGTATTGAGTGCATTTACTGAACATACATTTCAGTAGGCCAACATTTCAGATTTTAAAATCATTTTTTCAAGGTGGTGTTATAAAGTATTCTAATTTACTGAGATAATGACTGTTGGGTTTTCATTGCAATCATCAACATTAACAGAAATAAACACGTGAAATGGATCACTCTGTTTGTAATGACTGTATAATATACTAGTTTCACTTTTTGTATTGAAGAAATGAAATAAATTAACTTTTTGATGATATTCTAATTTTGTGAGAAGCACCTGTATGCATACATGCTAGATCTGAATGTACAACACTCAAGATGAGTGCCCATTGGTGACCGCCTATCCATTACATAACAGTCAGTGATACTACCTGTGAGAGGGCTCGGTTTCTTTTTTTTTTTTACATATTTCTTCATGTATTTCAGGGCACTGATTGTAATTTATTATTCCTATGCCTCCCAGTGAACTTATGTAGCACAAAAAGCTTCAGGCACTATCATGCTCGGAGTCACCGTTCAGAACCTTAGTTGCACTTTCCGTTATATTTGCCATAACATCAGTGCGGCAAACAGCTATTTTTTATTGTAAAAAGACACAAACCAAGACAAAACCCGATGGGGTCTGCTGGTGCTCTTGGTTTCCATCATGTAATAGATCTGACTCTTCATTATTTTCAGGAACACAAAACAGGAATCAATAACATAGGTGTGAATTCAGCCCTATAGCCTCACACCTGATGTAAAGCACCAACCCTGACCTCGAGGTGTCAAGCTGTCCTCTTCTAGAAGATGATCATTCCTTACCAACTGAGCAATCTGTACAATTACACCTCACATATCAACAAAGTGGAATGATAGAAATGGAAGCCAGTGTGATGGAAGCTGGAAAAGGTCACTGCACTTTACTGCCGGCTCTGTGGTAATCACATCTCCACTGAGAAAGAAAATGTGACAGTCATCTTATTTTTAAGGGCATTTAAAAAACAAAAAATCAATTTGATCTTTTACTGTTCAGGAATAGATGGGAATAGATTTCTTGTCCACAAGCTTTATCTTGATTTGAAGCTCAGTGCCAATGTTATGGATTTACACCATTGAGTAACTACATGGATATGTCCAACAGTCCATTCATAACATTGGTTTCGACACAAGCGATAACTTCCGCTCTTCTCCTTGTGTGGGTGACATGATGATTAGTTGTCAGGCTCAGATCAATAGCTAGACCAGCCATCTCCTCCATCATGTCTGATTGCTGGTAGACCCACTAATGGGACTAAACAAAATGATATAGCTATGTGTGGTGGTTGCTTCATTCATTCCTGACCTCACTGAGGAGGAACGGAACCCCACGTTCTCATGATTGGTGGTGTCCCAAAGGTGGGTCAAATTATTTCTGAGAACAAGACTGTAGACATGAGGCATACAGGTATGACTATATTACATTTTACAGCCTGTATGTCCATATTACTAGCTTAGGTAAGTCCAAGGGGGTGACAGATTCCCTTTAATATTCGGTAATGCATCAAAAAGTAATTAATTTTGTTTGCTAGACACACAGATTTTTTCTCTTTTTCAACAATCCTAAATGTTACAAGGTCGTCCGGCAGAAAAAAAAATCATCCTTTTTCATTGTGTATAAAAAAATAAAATTTTTTCCCCCACTTACTAATACACTTTATTGATTACATTTTTCTCAAAGTTCCACAGTCAATACCTGGTCTCAGCAACTCCGCTTCCAGCTAGGCTCCGACACAGAAAACAGCTTCCTTTTCCCCTTTGTTTTGGGAGGGTAACAAATTTGCAGGTTCTGGCCATCAGGCTATGCAACAGCCGCAGAGAAGGGGACTGGCTTAGCCATCAGCTGCAAGCGTATCACCAACTCATAGAGTAAGTCTGAAGTGGCAGGCGAGGGACCTGGGCACATGTTCTAAGGCCTCTTTCACATGTCCGTTTATTTCCGGTACCTGAAAAACTGCTACCGGAGATATCCGTGTCCGTGTGTGTACTACGTGTGGCACACATGTGGGCAACCGTGTGCCAAATCACTACCACATAGACAGCCACCGGGGAAGAAGCACTACAGTAAGCGCTGTTCCCCGGCGGCGGGTGCTGAAGCCGACTCTCATCATTCTCCCCTGCTCTGCCAGAGGAGAATGATGAGTGTTATATTAAAGTCCGAATGACAGCAGGTAGGGACTGTGGAATACCCCGATCATCAGCACCTACTGTCACTGTTATTAGCAGCAGCAGGTGTCGGATGATGGGGGTAAGAGTCCCAAAAGCCCCCACCTGCTGTCGTTCGGACTTTAATATAACGCTCATCATTCTCCTCTGCTTGCTGGCAGACCAGGGGAGAATGACGACAGCCGGGTTCAGCACACCTGCCGCCGAGGAGCAGCGCTTACAGTAGCGCTTCTTCCCTGTGCTGACGAGTTTCACACGGAGGACATCAATGTGTGTTCTCTGTATGCACGCGTGCGGGACGTTTTGCAGTACGAGCTGACGGCAAAAAACAGACATGTCAGCGTGTTTTGCCCACAGACACATGCTCCATGGAAACACACTGACATGTGCACAGACCCATTCATTTGAATGGGTCTACGTGAGTACATGTCTCCGGTAAGTGTGAAAACTGTCACCACATGTACCGGAGACACGGCCTAACAAATAGTTTAGAGTTCTAGCAAAAAGTTGATGTCACACGTGGACTTCTACCTGTGATATGGACATAGTCCTGAATGGTACTACAAGTCATAAAAAACAACGTAGCCAAAAAATATCATTACCTACATAACGAGTGCACAGTGCCCTAGTGATGTTACTGATACCGGGGATGCATGATCCTACTGCACAGACTAATCAGATAAGTGAGACCTGCAGCAAATCTACTTATCACATCACTAGCAATTAAGCTATTGTCCTAAGTAATTGCTTCTATTTAAAGCTCAGGCATAGAAATGGACATGGGGGCATTTTGTGGTTGCAGTGTGTGTGTGTGTGTGTGTGTGTGTGTGTGTGTGTGTGTGTGTGTGTGTGTGTGTGTGTGTGTGTGTGTGTGTGTGTGTGTGTGTGTGTGTGTGATTTTCTGGGTCTTTGTTTCAGAATACAGCACGCTCTAGGAAAGCCATTATTTTCTCAAAAAAAAGACAAAAATGCATTTCAAAATATATGGAGAAAAATAAAATTAAAAATTGTAAAATAGAAATTCATGGCACTTTTTTTTTTAGAAACCAAAATAAAAAGCTATGAAATGACTAGGTACAAAGAAAATTTAATACGGACTTTTCGTAAGCAGGAAGTTAATTGTGCAATATGTTATATTGTATATGATCGTGTAACTTTAAAAAAAGGTTCCCAGGAGCATATAAAAAAAATCAGAGCTTCATCCAGAAATGCAGGACGCCTTTTTCTTACTTGTCATCCGTGTACAATCCGTTTTTTTACAGCGGCAGCGATTAATCATTTGCTCGACCATTTACCGTTTCTGATGTGACAGAATAGCAAAGTATCCATTAAAAACGGACTGCAGCTATGTGTGGCATCCGATTCTTTTCACACATATACAGACTTGAATGGCTGAATCTCATCTCATCCAATTTACGGAAGAAACCAGTGCACGCAGCCATTTTTGGCACATGCAGAATCAGTCGGTTAAAAAAAAAAAAATCATTCATCTGCACTGCCCCATTGAATAACATTGGTCTGAAAGCTGTCCATTATTTTCCACGGACATCACTACTATCGAAAATATCATTGTGTCCATGAGCCCTAATAAACAATCTAGTGAGGAGCAGACATAAAGGAGGACCCATTCGCAAAAACAATATATGGGCCATTTTCAGTCCAATAGCTCATCCTCTAAAGAGCCATGGAATAAATGGCGCTATAAAAATGTATAATAATAATAAATAAAAATAATAATATCATAATGCACAATTTCTCCTGCCTTGGAGGTGGATGTGAGGCCCCTTAATTTCTGGAGCCCTGTGCTACCGCATACATTGCACCAATGGTACGTCCGCCCCGGATTCTAGTTATAAACATGAAAAGTGACATTTACAACATGAGACATAGCTCATTGCATCACCATATCCTCACCAGAAAATGACTACACCAAAAAGCAGATGAATTAACAGAAAACATCACTAACCTTCCAATGTTATGTTCCAGAAGTTTGATGTGTTTTTGGTCTTCTTGGTTTTGTTTGATCATCTCTTCCTGTTCCTTGTGCGTCATAGTATTTAGTCCATCTAACAACCATTTTTCCCGCAAGGCTTTTTTCTAGAATTTATTAAAAATATTTTTTAGCACTGAGATTGGATAGATAGATAGATAGATAGATAGATAGAGGGATAGATAGATAAATCCGTATACTGGATTTATAGGGTACAAAAAGATGTACAGCCTTTCTCAGGACACGGCCAGATGCCTTGAACTTATACCCTTTTAGCAACCAGCTATGAAGAGGAGCGCTCCAGTTATATAATTTTTCTAGTCGTTTCGCACAGTATAGCAGTTCTGGATATGCACATACTAGCATGGGGGTAAGGGGAGAAAAATAAATACTGTAAGTCAGAGATATGATGGATACTGTTAGTCAGAGGGGGGCTTGGATGAAATTGTGTGGCAAGTGTGCCTGATATAGGTATACGAAATTTGTTAAAGTGGATGCAAGTACACCACTTACATGGGAAAGGGGCAGAAGGTCTCGGGATGCTTTGGATATAATCATACTAGTAATTATGGGTTCTGATTGTCACTAATGGGGGAAGGCATTGGATGTAGCTCGCGATCATCTCTCAAACTTGAATGTGGCTCTCAAGGTAAGAAACATTGGGGATCGCTGCTTTAAAGGGTCTACCTCAAGAGAAAAAAACGAAACTTGAGATGTAGAAGATGGTTGGTTTTTTTTTCATGGCCGGAGCCAGTGTTATGCAGAGTTCACACGGGTGTGTAAATCTCAGCCCCATTTTGTTTGCTAATTGTAACCCTGACTATGTACAGCTCCAGCTTCATGATACAATGTCACTTGTATCAGATCGGAGCTTTGACATTATGTAACCTCTACGGTAAATATCATCATTCCACTTTAAGACAAGCATGCTGTCCACATACTTCTGAGCTCTTTGCAAATATAGATTACAGGATTTCCCGAGGATTAGATTACTGTACATATAGAAGACATATTGGATTTATTCTGTTCAGTAGAACATTGTGTACAGAGGAGCGAATGCCATGTCCCCGACTGTGACAATAAATATCCCACCACAGCAGAAAGGCATTCCTTCTGTAAGAAATGTGTTCACTCCGAAGAGCGCGCACAAGGTAAATAAAGGGAGATGAAACTTCATTCCAGAGAACAAAGCCTCGTTCCTGAGCTACGCACGTTGCCAGCATGAGTAGTTTTGGCCAAGCTCGCACCTTAGGTCGGTTTCACACTGCAATGTCCGCGGGTTGAGTGCGTACCCACCGCGATGTTATGACCGGCTACAGATCTTCTGACCCAAACTCAACAGCCTCATGAGAACATATAAAGATGCAGAGTTCAGGTCAGGGACCAAGGCCAGTCCGTACACAGATCGCGAACGTCACACTGTGAAGCTGACCTTAAACCACCTACAAAAAAAGTCTGTAAGTCACTGGATTGTGCTATGCATTAAAGTGGATCGGTTTGCAGATTTCATAATAAAAACTGAGTACATTTTTATTTTACCTCTTAGACCTAAATAAACTCATGTACTTACTTTAAAAATCCATGTAAGAATGGCTGTATAGACCTTTGTAAAAACTTTCATTGCCCATTAAAATAAGCATTTAGTGAGTCTAACTTGCTGTTATTGGAGGCTTCTACAGCCACTCTGACATGGATTTTCAAAGTGAGTACAACCGTCTTACCCGGTTTAAGAGATCTATTTAATAATCTATATAGTTTTAATATGAAAGATGTTGACAGATCTGCTTTAAAGAAGCATAGTCCAAATTTTCCTAAACGTGATGCTGGTTTCACCAAAGAAAGCAGAAAAGTTTCAGTATTTAGTTTGATGCCTAATTTAACTCCACTACTCTGACAAACCCTTCTGAATCCCTATGTTTCCTCCCTGTAAAATAATAACACCTATAATCCCCCCCGATACTGGTGCCAATCAAGTGGTGTTGATACTGGCTCTCCCGGGAATCACTTGACAGTTATGTCATGCTATCCCTGTGCCAAATCAGCCCTGGCTTCACTCTCCCCTCCTTCAGTCAAATCCAGAGCTCCAGAGGAAGTGAGAGTTGCGGCTAACCTCTCATTACCTCCAGCCTCCTCTAACCTAGTGCCAAAAAACAGCAGCCATGGGTTCTTCTAAGCAGCTGCCTAGCACTATGAAAAAGGTGTAGGCTTACAAAGCAGGAAAAGGCTATAAGAGGATAGCAAAGCATTTTCAAGTTTCCCTTTCCTCAGTTCAAAATCAAATTAAGAAATGGCAGTTAACAGGAACAGTGGAGGTCAAGATAAGGTATGGAAGACCAAGCAAAATGTCAGTGAGAGCTCCTTGTAGGATTGCTAGAGAGGCAAATTAGAACTCTCACTTGACTGCAAAAGACCTTCAGAAAGATTTAGCAGTCTCTGGAGTTGTGGTACGTTGCTCTACTGTTCGGAGACACCTGCACAAATATGGCCTTCATGGAAGAGTCATCAGATGAAAATCTCTCCTGCAGCCTTACCATAAAATGCAGCTTCAGAAGTATGCAAAAGAACACCTAAACAAGTCTGATGCATGTTAAAATCAAGTCCTGTGGGCAGATGAGGTTAAAATAGAACTATTTGGCCACAATGATCAAAGGTATGTGCGGAGAAAAAAAGGGCTTAGAATTTTAGGAAAAAAACATCTCACCAACCATTATGCATGGGGGTCTCTCAATGATGCTTTGGGGCTGTGTTGCAGCCAATGGCACAGGGAACATTTCACAGGAAGAGGGGTGGATTCAATTAAATTTGATGCAAACATAATACCATCTGTTAAAAAGCTCAAGGTGAAAAGAGGATGGTTTCCACAAATGGATTAGATCTTAAAAGCACACGTCAAAATCCACAATACACGACCTGAAAAGGCGCAAGCTGAAGGTTTTACCATGGTCCTCACAGTCCCCTGATCTGAGCATCAATGAAAATCTGTGGCTATACCTCAAATTAGCAGTGCATGCAAAATGACCCAGGAATCTCACAGAACTGGAAGAATTTTCCAAAGAAGAAAGGATGAAAATCCCTCAAACAAGAACTGAAAGACTCTTGTCTGGCTACAAAAAGCGTTTACAAGCTGTGATACTTTTAAAATGGGGTGCTACTAGATACGAACCATGAAGATTGCCCAAACTTTTGCATCTGTCCATTTTCCTTTTTGTAATTTTTAAAAACATAAGATGAAAATATATATATGTTTGCCTAAAAAACAAAGTAAATGTGTCATCTTTAACTTTAGGCCTTTCAGACATCAATTCATCTTCAACTTGCTTAACAGTCCACAAAAACAGTAATTTTGACTAGGGGTGCCCAAACTTTTACATACGACTGTATATGGCAGTCATCATATTATATGGCACTGTGTATTAACAATTGCTCATTGCTTAATGAATTAGATCCTAAAATTTTGTAGGTATCAAACCTGTCTAGTTTTTTTTTTGTACCTGTAAGTGATGTAGCTTTAGTTTCTCCTCCTCAATTTTAAGGCGTCTTTGAGCAATTTCCTCTTGTAGCTTCCTCTTATCCTGGGGGGAAAAAAATGAAAACCGTCAATTTAACCTAAAAAATAAAAAGTATACTGTGCCTGGCATCCAGCTGAAAGGGTCGTTTGGCGAGACTGGCAATACAAATCATATACACGCAGGAGCACTTACTCGCCAGAGTGCTCCTGTGTTCTCTACGAGAAAGCTGCCGCCCGAAGGGGGCATGGCCTGGACATAGCACCGAGAGGATGCACACACTAAGAGCACGCTCTTCAGGCCATGTTCCTGGAGGAATTATAAACAATTTAAAGCCTCCCACATGCGGTCCATTACAGGAAAGACAGCCGAGATTAGACTTCAATCCTCCACCTCTGTCAGCACATGTGATGTGTAGCGTTTATCAGTAACCTCATCTTTACGCGCAGCAGCCAGCGCCATTACTGCCTCCCCTCAGCGTGAAACAAGAAGCAGTCTTAACCCTCATGATGAGGAGATTCTGATATGGGGAACACCATCTTTAATTTGAAGCATCATATTGCGTGGTTCCCTACTAAACAAGACATGGAGCAAAATATATGCAGAGGCCGTAGACCATATACAAAACTGAAATATGTTCCCTCACTTGTAGCTTGTCACAGCTTACTCACGAAAATTCTATCCTTATTCACTGACCCTAAAGTGAGACTTAGAGTGGCCTTGTATCTGATATAATTTCTATTAAAAATGGGACTGTGCAAGGGTGTCCCTTATCACTTGTCTTATACACATTGGTGTGTAAAAAGTGGGGCGTGCAATATTATTCGGCCCCATTAACTTAATACTTTGTTGCGCCACCTTTTGCTGCGATTACAGCTGCTTGTCGCTTGGGGTATGTCTCTGTCAGTTTTGTACATTGAGAGACTGAAATTCTTGCCCATTCTTCCTTGGCAAACAGCTCAAGCTCAGTGAGGTTTGATGGAGATCGTTTGTGATCAGCAGTTTTCAGCTCTTTCCACAGATTCTCGATTGGATTCAGGTCTGGACTTTGACTTGGCCATTCTATCACCAAGATACATTTATTTGTGAACCATTCCATTGTAGATTTTGCTTTATGTTTGGGATCATTGTCTTGTTGGAAGACAAATCTCCGTCCCAGTCTCAGGTCTTTTGCAGACTCCAACAGGTTTTCTTCAAGAATGGTCCTGTATTTGGCTCCATCCATCTTCCCATCAATTTTAACCATCTTCCCTGTCCCTGCTGAAGAAAAGCAGGCCCAAACCATGATGCTGTCTCCACCATGTTTGACAGTGGGGATGGTGTGTTCAGGGTGATGAGCTGTGTTGCCTTTACGCCAAACATATCGTTTGGCATTGTTGCCAAAAAGTTCGATTTTGGTTTCATCTGACCAGAGCACCTTCTTCCACATGTTTGGTGTGTCTCCCAGGTGGCTTGTTGCAAACTTTAAACAACACTTTTTATGGATATTTTTGAGAAATGGCTTTCTTTCTACTTTTCCATAAAGGCCAGATTTGTGCAGTGTACGACTGATTGTTGTCCTATGGACAGACTGTCCCACCTCAGCTGTAGATCTCTGCAGTTCATCCAGAGTGATCATGGGCCTCTTGGCTGCATCTCTGATCAGTCTTCTCCTTGTTTGAGATGAAAGCTTAGAGGGACGGCTGGGTCTTGGTAGATTTGCAGTGGTATGATACTCCTTCCATTTCAATATGATCGCTTGCACAGTGCTCCTTGGGATGTTTAAAGTTGGAAATCATTTTGTATCCAAATCCGGCTTTAAACTTCTCCACAACAGTATCACGGACCTGCCTGTTGAGTTCCTTTGTCTTCACGATGCCTTCTGTGCTTCAAATAGAACCCTGAGACTCTCACAGAGCAGGTGCATTTATACGGAGACTTGATTACACACAGGTGGATTATATTTATCATCATTAGTCATTTAGGACAACATTGGATCATTCAGAGATCCACAATGAACTTCTGGAGTGAGTTTGCTGCACTGAAAGTAAAGGGGCCAAATAATATTGCACGCCCCACTTTTTTTTTTTTTTTAATTTCCACAAACATTTAAAATAACCAATACATTTCATTCAACTTCACAATTGTGTTCCACTTGTTGATTCTTCACCAAAAATTTACGTTTGGTATCTTTATGTTTGAAGCATGATATGTGGGAAAAGGTTGAAAAGTTCCAGGGGGCCGAATACTTTCGCAAAGCATTGTACATATACACACTTCACTCATTTATCTAAGAATAATTCTTTTTTACATATTTAACATTTTTAATATTCTAAAAGAAAAAATGTATATACTATAATATACTGCTCAAAAAGATAAAGGGAACAGGTAAACAACAAAATGTAACTCCAAGTCAGTCATACTTCTGTGAATTCAACACTGATTGTGATTCAATCTCTCCTGCTGTTGCGCCAATGGAATAAACAACAGGTAGAAATGATAGGAAGGTCACTAACATCCATGTGTCGGCTCAGTAAGAGTGTCTAGTGTTCCCTTTATTTTTTGAGCAGTATATATTCATTTTACTTATTTTTTGCTCTTTTACATTTTTATTGATTTCTCTAGCAGTCTTGAACCTGAGATATACAGTATATACTGTATCTATCTAACAATCAAGTCCACTTGAGCGATCAGTAAAAATGTAAAGGAGATCACAAAAAAAAGTACTATTATATAATATAAATTGTTATTCTTTCAAGAACATTAATGTTTAATATGTAAAGAGAAAAATATTCTTAGAAAAAATATATATATTTCTAAAATCTATTTGTAAAAATGTTCTTGTTTACATTTCTGTTGATTTCTTTTGAACGTCTGGTGAGTTGATCAAGTGGCCCCCCATTTTCCTGGAATTTAAATAAAACCTAAAGTAAAATAATAATAATAATAATCCCTTAAGGTGAACACTGGATAAAAATTATGAAATGGTAGAATTGCAGTTTCTTATTCCCTTTACTTCCCAAAAGAATATAAAAAAAATCAGAATTGCCTAAAATGGTAATAATAGCTATACTATTACTCGGACTGCAAATAACAAGCCTTGATAAACCTCTATCATTTGAAAAATGAAAAAAATAGAAAGTGAAGAGGGGCCCGCTGAATGAACCCCACCACTTCTCAAACTACATTTAACATCATAGTTATGAGAGTTGCAGACATTAGTCACAAAGGGTCTCCGGTTCCTGAAAGTTACTCCATCCACCCCCCCCAGCAAAGACAAATGTGAAGCTCAGCTGTCAAACTTGGTTATTGCAAACCTGACATTTGGGTCAGGAAAAGGGTTAAATATAGATGAAGAAACCATCTGGCTCAACAGTGGGTATCTAGGAAGAAGTAACTGGTAATTCAAGTTTCTGCTGGTAACGCAGCTGCTGTGCAAAGTGCCAAAGCCAACAGGACGGTTTTCCAGAGTCTCACCCACAAGAACGAGTGATGTAACAGCAGAGTTACACACACGGGTGTAGTTTGCTAGAAACAACCATATGACAAATCCATGGTAACTCCGTTTGTGTATGTGTGTTTGGGCTGGATATTGAGACATGCATACTCTTACAATAACATCTCACTCAGAGTTTTGAAGCTTCATATGAGCGTAGGTGTCATAGTCAGTCAGTTTTTTATGCTTACAGATTCTGAATTTTTTTTTAAGATAGATTTATTTTGATCTTATAGCTATCTATACAGTATATAATACAGTGTATATATATATATATATATATATACATATATAGATATATAGATATAGACTGCTCAAAAAAATAAAGGGAACACGTAAACAACAGAATATAACTCCAAGTAAATCAAACTCCTATGAAATCAAATTGTCCACTTAGGAAGCAACACTGATTGACAATCAATGTCACATGCTGTTGTGCAAATGGAATAGAGAACAGATGGAAATTGTTGGCAATTATTAAGACACCCTCAATAAAGGAGTGGTTCTGCAGGTGGGGACCACAGACCACATCTCAGTACCAATGCTTTCTGGCTGATGTTTTGGTCACTTTTGAATGTTGGTTGTGCTTGCACACTCGTGGTAGCATGAGACGGACTCTACAACCCACACAACTGGCTCAGGTAGTGCAGCTCATCCAGGATGGCACATCAATGCGAGCTGTGGCAAGAAGGTTCGCTGTGTCTGTCAGCGTAGTGTCCAGAGGCTGGAGGCGCTACCAGGAGACATGCCAGTACATCAGGAGATGTGCAGGGGGCCGTAAGAGGGCAACAACCCAGCAGCAGGACCGCTACCACAGCCTATGTGCAAGGAGGAACAGGAGGAGCACTGCCAGAGCCCTGCAAAATGACCTCCAGCAGGACACAAATGTGCATGTGTCTGCGCAAACGGTTAGAAACCGACTCCATGAGGATGGTCTGAGTGCCCGACGTCCACAGATGGGGTTGTGCTCACAGCCCAACACCATGCAGGACGCTTGGCATTTGCCACAGAACACCAGGATTGGCAAATTCGCTACTGGCGCCCTGTGCTCTTCACAGATGATAGCAGGTTCACACTGAGCACATGTGACAGACGTGACAGAGTCAAGAGACGCCGTGGAGAGCGATCTGCTGCCAGCAACATCCTTCAGCATGACCGGTTTGGCAGTGGTCAGTAATGGTGTGGGGTGGCATTTCCTTGGAGGGCCGCACAGCCCTCCATGTGCTCACCAGAGATAGCCTGACTGCCATTAGGTACCGAGATGAGATCCTCAGACCCCTTGTAAGACCGTATGCTGGTGCGGTTGCCCCTGGGTTCCTCCTAATGCAGGACAATGCCAGACCTCATGTGGCTGGAGTGTGTCAGCAGTTCCTGCAAGATGAAGGCATTGAAGCTATGGACTGGCCCGCCCATTCCCCAGACCTGAATCCAATTGAACACATCTGGGACATCATGTCTCGCACCATCCACCAACTTCACATTGCACCACAGAATGTCCAAGAGTTGGCGGATGCTTTAGTCCAGGTGGAGAGGAGATCCCTCAGGAGATCATCCGCCGCCTCATCAGGAGGATGCCCAGGCAGTGTAGGGAGGTCATACAGGCACGTGGAGGCCGCACACAATACTGAGCATCATTTCCTTGTCATGAGGCATTTTCACTGAAGTTGGATCAGCCTGTAATTTGATTTTCCACTTTGATTTTGAGTATCATTCCAAATCCAGACCTCCATGGGATATTCATTTTGATTTACATTGATAATTGTTATGTTTTATTGTTCTGAACACATTCCACTATGTACTGTAATTAATAAAAATTTGCAACTGGAATATTTCATTCAGAGATATCTAGGATGTGGTATTTTAGTGTTCCCTTTATTTTTTTGAGCAGTGTATATATACTGTACATACACACACACATACCTTTACAAGGAATCAACCTCTACACAAGCAGGTAACAAGCTCAACCTCTACACAAGCAGGTAACAAGCACTAAGAATGCCCAGCAGCAAAACAGGGAATTGGGCCCCACTCCACCATAGCTCTCACACTTGTGGCACTTGGCCCAATGTTAAACTATGTTAAACTATGGGGCAGCTCAATCTGCAATTATTTGCTCATGCCGATTCGGCATGCAAAAACAATGGCAGCATGCTGCGATTGCATCAGAGAATCGGATCACATGCAGCTATGCAAGTCTATGGGTGCATGTGAAACATTGCACTGCATTGGATATCACCCGAGTGCAGTGTGATTCCCACCAACGTCGGCAATGCAAGAAATGGAGAAATGAATTTCTCCGTCTCCTCTGCACCTGTGCTCCGATTCCACATGTGAGAGAATCAGAGCACAGGGCGCTGGCACACAGCTCATGCTTGCAGCACATCTGGAGTCGAGTGTTATTAGCATATAGTACCAGATGCCTTACGCTAGTGTGACTCTGGCCATAGGAGCCTATTCTCCACAGCTTAAGTGGGTTGTCCAGCCTTGGGGTATAATCTGGGCCCTGGTTAGCACTCATTGCCAGAGATAGCTTATGCTGCATGGTTAGGAGATGGTGGTCTGCGGTGGTTGCTTGAGAAAGCGTTTGGTGGATTTATCCGAGACTGTTGCTAGGTTTTGGGTGTGTGAGAATTCCCCTAATTCTCCTACTTTGGTTTTACCCCTGTTTGTGTGAGTAAATTAGTATGATTGGTATTTTCATTTAGCCCTGTTTGTTTTACCTTGTTAGTCTGGTTGGCGTATTATGGTGCTCTACTACTCCTCTCTTCCCTGGGTGGGGGAAGGGTGCAGACTGAGGGCGTATTCAGGAGCTAAGGCCAGGTACGTGGCCCCGGTGTCTTCACCATTAGAAGTAATCCAGGGAGCTGGGCGAGCTAGGGCACCCCTAGCGTTACAAACAGGGAAGGAGCCCCTGGTCCTGGGACACCCGACAACAGAGTCGTGACAGGAAGTGCATTGAGCGAGGCCTGACACGTCTAGTTGGAATGTGGCCTTGTATGCTAAGGCCGGACAACCCCTTTAAAACTTGTTCTCAGTAATATTTAGGAATAAACCACACAGTGATGTCACAGTGTAAAGATCAAATGTCACACTGTAGGGATAATGCACACAGTGAGATCACAGTACAAAGATAATGCACACAGCGACTTCATCTTGCAGACCTAACCACACACAGTGATATCATACTACAGAACTAAAGTGCACAAAGATATTTTCTCCCAGTGAGTTCACACTACAGGAATAAGGCACACAGCCAGGTTATAACACAGGAATTACACAGTGATGTCACATGCAGGTATAATACACCGATGATGTCGCAGAAAATAGATAATGTAGTGATGTCAAAGCAGTGCACCTTATATCTGAATGATATAGGCCAACTTCTGGTTGCCAAGTTCGATACCCTGGTAGTTACTCCCAGTCCTTGATGACTTACATGATACAATATCACAATAAATTGCAAGTTGGAAAACTTATTGCTAAAAATTAAATGGATTCCAGGAGATGGTGTCTGGTTGTGTTAGACAATTCTCATCACTTTCACATGTATGAGGAGACATTGCTTTTCATCTTTTTCATTTTCCTAGAATTACATAGTCACGTCTCCCAGTTCGGATGAGAATGTCCTTTCTATACTTATGGACCATTGTTATACTGGTGTCAGGTCTGCAACATTATCTCTGCTGCAGCCCTATAACCTGACCCTGCAGCGAATCACAGGGTATCTACAGGCTCCGAGCGTCTAGTTTACAGTCAGTACAATGTGACAAACATCATGTGGATGCTAATGTCTTCTGGCCTAGAATGAAAGCGCTGATAAATAATGGAGACATAAGCGCGGCGTACTCAGTAACTGATCCATACAAGTGCCACCTGCTCACGGACAAAGTAAAGTCTGGTGACAAGCGATTTATCCTGGACACATCAGTGCTCAGTTTCCTATAAGAATGTCCCCTTCTGCTCGGTTCACAAGCGTAGGAAAATGTGTCACCTCTAACTAAACCTCCGTCAGTGTCGAAAAAATGAGCCTGAGCTGTTCTATTTTTTTCTAATTAAATAACAGACAACATAAAAGAATGTAACCATCCTCACTTAAGTCAGCAATGTCCATCAGCCATCTATGGTGTCCACTTGGCTATAGCCAAACAACTACTTCAAAAGGGAATCTGTCACCAGGTTTTTGCCACCTCATCATTGAGCAGCATAATGAAGGGGCAGAGATCCTGAAGCCAACAATGTATCACTTAGTTTACTGGGTGCAGTATTTGGGACAGAATCAGAGTTTTTAGATGTCACATGCAGCAGAGCTGAGAAAGCTAGCCCCGCCCACACCAGGCTCAGTATGTACATAGCCTATAGACAATAAGCTGCTTATCACAGGACTGGGCGGAGTCATACTAGCAGTTGTATGCACAACATACCTGACAATGATAATCTGCTAGTGATAAAACCTTTATTATAAGTAAATAATTGCACGCAGCTTGATAAGTGACACATCATTGAATTCAGTATTTTAATCCCTAGCTCATGATATCCTCATATTACATGGCAAAAACCTGTTGACAGATTCCCTTTAAAAGATAACTATAATTTTTACAAGTTTAATTAATTATAGAGACTGTAAAATTTGTCCAATCGGTAAAGGTCCATGCCCCGAGACCTACACGAATTGCGTTAAACACAATTCTAAAGTGTTCAGCTCCTGCGTGAGTGAACACACAGAGCAATAGAAACTGTATCAGCCTGCACATTGCTCTGTGAGAATGTTGTATAGAGCTTAGCCTTACAATTGAGCCAGTAGGTGCGCTCTTCTGGGCACTATCTAGAGCAGTGCTGGTGAACCCATGCAGAGGCGGTACTATGAGCCCTCTCTGTGGGCACGCACGCCATCGTCCCAGCACTGAAACATCCAGGGACGTAGTGTAAGAGAGGGGGGTCCGCTGACACCAATTTCACCTGGATGTGCGTCCGAGGATGCACATTAAGGTAAAATGTATTGTGACACAGAGACCTGCTGGGTCCATTAACTGTAATACACTCTGCCATTCAATCAGAAGCTAGCAGCAGACAGCCGCTTCCCAGTGACGTGCGACGCATGGCAGTAACATCATGCACTGCCTGTACCAGCGCACTGAACTCAGCAGCCGGTTGCTGCGCTGGCTATAGAAAGGGACAGGCATGGCGTAGGAGAGGAGGAAGGTGAGTAGAATCCTTCTTTCTTCCTTTTTAAAATGTGCTGGAGAAAAATGGAAGAGACTGAGGATGGGGGCATTATACCAGGATGGGGTCATTATTCCAGAATAGGGTCATTATTCCAGAATAGGAACAAAACCTCAGCATTCATGTTAAATTGCTGTGTTGGCACTTTGCACTAAGTGAACAAACTGCCTTCTATTACATCCAAATATTTCACATTTTGACTTATTAGTCGAGAGCACCTCTTCACATTATTTTGTGCCACGGTTCCTAGTTGTGTCATTTGGTCTTGTTTCCACATGAAATCCGCAATTCTTCCATGAAGACCACTACTGGTCAGACTTCTCCACACAGAATTTGGGTGGTGCTACTGGTTGCTGCTGGTTCTGAGCTGATGGCACTGCTGGTCATCATCTGATTTTGAAGGGAAGTAACATGATGTGCCTTTTATCTGCTGCACTATGATTCTTTGGCTGACAACTGCTTCTATGGTCCTTAACATTGCTCTCAATGCTGAGAAAATACAGGCAGATTCTCATCCATCATGCATTATCATCGGGAAGGTGTCCGATTGGCTCCAAATTTATTCTCTAGCAGGTCAATGAACCCAAAACATACTCCGAATATCATTAAGAATGGTCTTCAGTGTCAAGAACAAAGAGGCCAGGAAGTGGTGATATGGCCCCACAGAACCATTATCTCACCATCATTCAGTCTGAGAAAGAAGCATTTGCGCTATCCTACATCCACACAAGATCTGTGGTTAGTTCTCTAAGATGTTTGGAACAACCTCACTGCCAAATTCCCTCAAAAACTGCACAGTACAGTATACTGAGAAGAATTGATGCTGGTTTGAAGGCAAAGGGTGACTACACCAAATATGGATGTGATTTAGGTTTCTATTTTGTTTATTGGCTTTTCGTTTTGTTAATTGATAAAAATAAAACTGTTAACTCTTATATTTTTTATAGCACTCTTATCAGATATGGGGCATGCAATCTTTACCATGTACAATATTTAGCCCCAAATAATGATTATACCCTGGTGGTCAGACTGCTAGTGGGTGTTTTTTTGGAGTCTGGAGTTTTCTTTTTAAGGATTTTTTTCCAATCCTTTGATATATTGTAGCAGAAGAGGAAAGAACTCGTATAGAGAGTATCTGCAGTGACAGGGACGCACTATTCGAGCTGTATATTATATCACTGCTTGCGGATAAGTTAATATGTCAAAGAGTCCAACTTTAATGGCACGGTTTACGGCATATCTCCGCCATGAGGTCTAAAGATCTTCACATGACTCGCCATCGGGTTATAAATAAGAATTGCACAACATACTAAACTTAAGGTTAATTGCCGGTATCACAGACTTTTCTAATTTGTAAAAGAACAAAATAAGCCTCGGGCGTCTAATTTGCTTTACGTGGGAAATAACTTGGCCACACTATAAGGGCGCTCAGAAGGACGCCACTTCACCTAATAGAATATCTGTACCTAGCGCAATGTGTAATAGTATATTATATAATCCATTCTTCCCAAGCTCCTCACTCCCACTGGTAATCCATGTATAAACCGTCCCTCCACCCACATGTAACAATCAGATTATACAATCACAACTATGAGGTGCTACAACATGAATGTAACCAGAGGAGCCGGTAAAGGGTGTAACTGCACCTCTCGGCCATACATTCAGTCAATGTGGTTGTCACTTTCTCCCAGAGTGAGTATGATCAGACGTGATAAAAAGAATGGAGTCCCGTGAACAGCATGGTGGATGGTGCATCTCAGCTTGGAATAATGAATGGATATTTGGATTTATACAACTGTTAGGATAGTATCAAAAGCCTAAACTTAAGGGCTTGCGTAATGTTAATGTGCTCCAATTCTCTTGCATGAGAGAATTGGAGCACAGGTATGAAGAAGATAGAACTTAGTTTCTCCATCTTCTCCACTGTCCGTGTAAATCGGACTGCACTTGGATGACATCTGAGTGCAGTCCGATGTTTTAAACGCATCCATAGCCTTATATGGGTGCGCATGGTCTGATTATTGGATGCACTTGCTGCATACTGCAATTTTATTCAAATGCCGAAATCCCGTAGATGTGCAATACGTGCACAATGGGTTCTAAACGAGTAATCCTCTACCAATGGCTCAGGACTGCATGTGGCAGTGGCCCTTAGTTTGCTGTCAGTCGGTGCGGGGGTGCGTTTACAGCCGCCGCTCTCTATACACAGCGCAGTGACTGAACTCACGCCAGCATTGCCCCCATGACTTAAACCAGAATGCTGCCGGGGGAATAATGTTAATTTCCTCCTGGCAGCATGGGTCTAAGTGCCGGCTCCGGGCAGGTTCACAATCACAACACTATTAACTTGCAGGTTACCCCCATAGCTGCAGCTTAATAGTGTTTTTTCAGGTGACAGGTTCCCTTTAAGTAACAAATTAAAATATTTGTTTGAAATTTCCGGATTTTGTGTTTGCTCCCGTTGAAGGTGTTTTGCTTGAACGTAGCTCCCAACCACCACCAAGTTGTGCATGTTCAATGTGTGATTTTACTCAGCAGCAAAATTTGGCGGCAATCATTTTTTTTTTTAAATGGAGTTATCCTTCCTCTAAATATTATATTAACTGCACAGATCATACATTAAGCGTATTCCCATCCCATAAAGCAATGCCATGTTGCTAATATATGCTATTACTTTGAGACCTCAACTGATCCTAAGTATGAAGAGGCCTCAAGGCTGATTCAGTGCTGCAGCCCTAGATATACCGTAGATGTTGCAGCCCCTTGATTCTCAGGGAAGGGGACACTTAGTCAACCCCACGTAAAAAAGAAGAATATATGAACATCCCCATAGATCATCTGAAAAACAGAGATAAAATATATTTGTGAAAAACAGACGTTTACCTGAGGCCTCAAAGTTTGTTAAAAGGACCAACCGGCGGCACCATATGACCGCCATTCAGCAAACTTTTACTGATGGGTGGTAATGTGGCGCCCCCAGGAGTATGGTCGCCACACTGGCTTTGCCTTCCTCCAGGGGAGGGTAATGCCAGGCTTGGAGGCAATGATGGGTCTCTCTCGCAGTCAATCCATACATGCAACACAGTTCCACTCCAGGCCAGCAGGGGGAACTCTGAACCAGGATTAAGGGGAGGAGTGCTCTCTGAGGGCCAAGAGGAAGGAGTTCAGTTAGTCTGCGGAGGGTGAAGTGTGCAGACGTGGAGAGAGAAGCTGGAGGTTGAGCTAGGAAGGAGAGCTCCCTCAGCTTGAGAGCGCATGAACTGGAGCCTGGTCTCCATGGTTGTATGGATGCTAAAGGTCCTGCAACAGATACCAGAGGGGTAGGAGGCTGTAAATGCCCTACTCCCATCTAAGACTTGAGGCACAACAGCAGCTTGGATAGAGAGCCGGGACTCAGAAGAGAAGAGCCCCCGAGATAGGCTACAGCTGTCTGCCGTGCAAGTAAGGTTCTTGAGAACATCTGACAGGAGGAACTCTAGAGTAACTAAGTACTGGAGTGCTTCACACCACAAGGCGCTAGGAAGGAGACTGCACAGCCCGTCTGTGAGAGAGAATCCCTGAGTTGCTTCCAGGTTAGCCTGCTCCGGTACCATCTGTAATCAGGACCCTGGACTGCAGTTATCAAGTAAAGGTACAGAAATTGCACCCCGCTGTGTCTTGTCTGTTTCCTACCCTGTCGGCACTGCTACATCCATTGCCAACCACATCTACACTGCCCTGTGGCTACAGCTTCACCTGTGGGGAGCTACACCATCTAGGCTGCAACACACCACCAGCCCCAGAGGATCTGCATGCAGCATCAGCTTCACATCTCACTTGCCGAACACCACAGGTGGCGTCACAAACTATTCCATTAACTACATTCCCCATTACTTGGGCGCCCAGGGCCACAGACCGGGTCATCGCTGCTGTGACACATCCCCCTGACACCGGCCCGGTACCGAGTACCCCACAGCCCTGGGAGGGCGACCCAGTTGCTTAAATGCCCGTTTGATCTGCCTATCGAAAGTATATGATGCACTCTGGGTAAACACTGCGCATGGGCTGCCATAGTTCTCGGCAGTGCGAGTCCTGTTTACACAGGACGATACACCACCGATAACAATCACCTTTTTGTGCTGCACAAAAGATCATTTCACCCGATGAACGTGCGTGTTGTGTCTGTGCACATTGATCAGAGACAGGACCACTAATGCACAGACTGGCCATGGGTCTCCTGACCCGAGCGTGATGGCTTCATCTATTTCTATGAGGCTATTACACTCGTGGGGAGAGCCACGGCCAGCCTGTGCACTGCAGTCCGATCTGGCTTCATGCCGATTTAAAGAAGCCAAGTGAAATACAGGAATCGGGAGCACTAACTACAGATTATTTACTAATCAATGAGGAGCTGTATATGCAAAATAGATGGAAAGTAAAGTGGTCGCTAGAGCAAATTTACAGCAGGTTCATGATGTCCCATTAATGTTCAGCTAGTGGTCACCACTGAGCCGCCTAAGGGCCATCAATAATGGCACTGTGACATCCAGAACCTGTGAGGCACAGCACAACTTTCTTATGAGACAAGTTTCCTATTTCTTTGGCCTCAATTTGAGTATGAAAAAAGGGACAAATTTTCTTCAGTGCGTGGATCTGATTTTCATTCTTGTCCATTTGTCCGTTTTCACCATCAGTGTGGCATCCATTCTTCTCATATGCAAAAAAAGCAGGAAGAAGATTTCCAACCTTCTAATGATTAGGCTATATGAGTGGCCCAATTTCTTTCTTCACACCGCACAAAGGCCGATAGAGTTTTATGGATCTATTCACATATCCATGAAAATCAGTGATTCGAGAGTTAGATCCTTGAAACTCAGAGCAGGTCCTATGCTGATCCGTGTTCACCTTATGAAAACCACTGACAGCACAAGTACGACAAACACCACCGAGTGAATGAGGCATTATGAAGAGAATAGGCAACGATGGCGAGAATCATCCAGCTCTATGAGCAATACTTGTAAAGGTCATGTCACCACCGTGACACAGCATTAACTTCAAGTTCACGTAATGTAACGTGGTAGCCGTGGGCGAGGTACTCTTGCAGCCCGCATGATGCCGGCCACAGTGGGTCAATCCAAAAAAAGTGAATAAAACTGAAAATTCAAGAAAGCAGAAGTGAGGTTCTTTCTTTCTTAGAAGAATATGTGTTGAGAATTATTGGGCAACTGTAAGGGGTGCCCAATAAGAGCTCATTTAGACGTTCAGGCCAATCAGTCTAGGCACGAACCACTAATGCACAGCCCGGCTGAGACTCTCCCGGACCGAGCATGACAGTTTCCTGTATTTCTATGAAGCTGACACGCTCGAGTTGAGAGAGCTGTGGCCAGTCCGTGCATTGCATATCGGACCAAAATACACAGAGGTCAGAATGAGCCCTTAGTGTACAGAATTATTATGCAGCTAGAAATAAGAAACTTACATTTTCTCATCTCAATTGTTTATTTTCATATGTTAAAATTGGCATAAAAACTAAACAACTCAAAATGTACAAAAATACATTTCTGACACTCTCTGACAAAATTTCAGTAACCAAAATAGCTGCCCTTCTTTTCAATAACCATCAAAAACTGTTACTGTGACACATTTATTCTCATGTGGATAACCAACTCTCTTCTGATCGGTCTCCCTCTAACCAAACTTTCTCCTCTCCAGTCCGTCCTGAAAGCAGCAGCCAAGGTGTATATCTGTCCAGCCAGCCGCTTCATCGATACCTCCACCTTGTGCCAGTCACTACACTGGTTACCCATTCGCAACAGAAAACAATACAAATTTATCTGTCTTACCAACAAAGCTCTCCACAGTCCTGCACCACCCTATATCTCATCCCTCATCTCCATCTATCACTCTACCTATGCCCTCCATTCTGCAACTGATTTAAGACTAACATCCTCCATAATTCAAACCTCGCACCTCCGTCTCCAAGACTTCTCTGGTGCTGCCTCAGTTTTCTGGAATGCGCTTCCCTAAATGATTCTACTAATATGTAGTCCCCATGTTTTTAAATGTGCTTTAAAAACACTTCTTTAGACAGGCTTAACTCTCCCCTGTTCCCTCCTACTAAAATGCTAATCAGAATCTACTCCCTCCTATTCATCATTCTCCACATCACCCATGCACCCAATAACACACGGTAACTGTACTCTGACAGATCCTGGCTGATGGCCATGCAGCTTTTTATGAAAACCCATTTTTATTATAATGATGGCTGGACCATATATAACAGGCACGTTTTACCCATTTTCCTTATATTGTAAGCTTACGAGCGGACCCTCACTCCTACTGTAACTTTTAAACTATATGTTACTTTGTATTATCTGTACATGTCCCCGACTCAGTTGTAAAATGCTGCAGAATATATTGGCGCTATATAAATATAATAATAATTTTATTATTATTACAGAGACTATGGGAAAACTCAATTTTACCAACTCCCATCGATATAACAGACAGTTTTTTTTCCCTTTCCTTCAATACTGTTACTACAGTTAATTATAAACAGCCAATAACATAACATTAACGTAGATATGACACTTGTGTAGATATGGATGTGAATAGTATTCCGCCAACTGAGATAATTACGTGGTATCTCCACCATAACAAGGTCAGCGGTAATCCATACCAACCAGAAAAGGACTCGACAGTCCAACCTGAAGTGGTTAAAAGACGCTCAAAAGCCTGAACTTATGAACAGCAAATCATTTTTACATAGAAATGCAACCGTTATTCCTTTGTGCGTTTTTTGAGTGCTTACTTTGGCGAGTTTCGGGGCTGACATGTGTACATACACATGAAACAATTTTTACTCTAAAAAAAGGAGCAGAGAATTATAAATTGAGGGTCTTATGATTATTTCGAAGCAGATCCATTACAAAATTGTCCTCAAGCGCCATTTTGTAGTATGCGCATACTGCGTCATTTTGTTGCCAGCGCCTTTGCCAAATTTTCCCTGGCTAAGCCAGCAGTGATTTTCCTGAGGCGGCTTCGCCGTCAGCAGATTTCGCTGAATACTGTTAATTATTTAAAGTGGGAGGTTTCTAAGTGAAAGCCGCCCGAAGAACGAGCATGTCCCTTCTTTTCACCGGTTCAGGGTTTCGACACCCTGAAGCATTTATAAGTACTGACATAAGATGGAACGTGTGCGTAGCAAAGTTCTTTTCATCATTGCTGTCCACTATGTTCATATTATAGAGCACTTTTTCTATGGTTGTTCAGATGGTTTCCAAGCAGATTCCGCCCTAGGGCATGTGCACAATGAGTGTTTTTGCAGTTTTTGAGGCAGAAATTGAGTGGAAGCTTCAAGTTTTTGAGGAAAATTTGTAGAGTTTATGCTCAATTTCAGATCCAAAATCTCCTAGAAAAATTGTGTGTGCACATAGCCTAAATAATCTTTGAATTACCTTTCTATTTGAATAAATTGAAAATAAACTTTGCTCATTCAAGTTTTTTTAATTTTTTTTAATTTTTTTACCCGACAAGGTATTGAAAACCTCATTGTGTAAATAGATTCCTTGAGGAATCTGCTCCAAACTTGACATTGTCAGGTCAAAACATTGCAAAACATCAAGACTGGTGATTTCTGTGACAGCCTTGATCATCACAGTGCTGGGTGAGATGCACTAAATTCATGAAGTGCCACACGCTTCTTAATGAATATGGCACATCTTTCAACAGCCATGTTCCACGCAAGAAATGTTACTAGAGTAAGGGGTTAAATCAAATGGTAAAACTGGAGAGACAAAAAAGCGCCAACAGGGTCTTATCTGATAACCGAGTGGTGTAAAATATTATAAGTACGCTCTCTCACCTGATAGGGTTGTAACAGTCAAAACTCCTATAGAAGCATGTAAAGGCTGCAGCAGGACCACCAAGGAGATACGTTGCAATGAATGAGGAATGTGGTGGTTCAGAGTCCGCATTGCCCAAGGTTGAAAGATACAATCACACGTGAAGGTGACGCATGAATGAGGTTTATTGTCAACGCATTTCAAGTTTTTCGAATTTCTTCATCAGGACTAAACCACAGCAATCACTGTGGTTTGGGCCTGATGAAGATTTTTTGGAACGTTGAAACGCGTTGACAATAAACCGCATTCATGCTTCACCTTCATGTGTGATGGTATCTTTGAATCTTAGGCAATGTGGACTCTGAACCATCACATTCCTCATTCAATGCAGAGTAAGGGGTTGACAAAAATTTCTGTTGTAACCTACGCCATTTTTGAGGTTTAGTTTATGATGAGCTTGTCGAGCGCTCTGGGCCATGCCCGTCCTACCTGAGCTCTGACAACTTTCCAAAATGTCGTCAGAACTCACTGGGACTGGTGTAAAAACCCTAAATGCGATCAAATTTTGCTATGTTTCATTTGGAAAACTGCTTGATGAATCAGGGTTTCTGAAGAAAAACACTTCATAACCTCTTAAAAAAAAAAAAAAAAAAAAGTAGGAGTTTCCTGAAGTAGATTTCTTTTAAGAAAAACTCCAGACGAACCTAACCTAAGAAGTAAATACATTTAAATGGTTCCCTAAAAACAATGGGTAACACTGGGTAAATAGTACCAGGACATACTGACGTGCCTAAAGTCTTATGTACATTGTGAAGATGTGTGCACAGATGTATGGCCTGAAACAGAGTCCCTACAAATCAAGGAGTGAAAAGCATTCTGAGCCCCGCCATATGGTGTTTCATACAGCACTTCTATAATACGTAATTATTCTCGAGGAGGATACCTCTGTAATATGGCGGCCTATAGAGAACAGGTTGATAATCCATAGCTGCAGTACAGTAAAGTTCTCTTTTGAGCTTGTGGCCTAAATCACCGTACAGCAAATTACAGCGTGATCCAAGCTCCCGTCCGCTCCTTATAACATTATAAAACACATCTTAAGAAGGATTAGGAAATTAGATCTAAGGCATATGTCATATTTCCATTAGAGCAGGCCCAAACTTGAATAAATAGCCCAGCTTCAAACTGTCCCAGAATTCACCAGAATCTCCTGGAGCTCGTGTAAAGCCTCCTGGCATTCAATAACTGAGGCTGCGGATCGTCTAATTCCTGCATTGAAAATGCTTACTATAATCAATGGCCGCGTAATCAGTCAATGTTACATTTAGCATGGCTGTACCTTTTTTATATATAGTATATTGATATTTTTTGCAAAGCTTAACGAACCTGACAGATGATCCATGCTGCCGAATCCGTGGGCAACACGTATCAGGAACTGACTGCATGAACTCAACCAGGTAGTCGGACAGGCGGTCTTCTCCACACCCGCTGCCCTGGATGGACAGGTGTCTTCCTGCGTGCGCATACAAGCAGAGATCTGTCAATCCAGTGGATGGGGGGGAAGCCACCGGGGACTCGCCTGTTTAAATCCATGAAAGTTGGTAAAATTGAGGTTTTTTATTATCTTTTTCATAATAATATTATTATGATTATAACATTTTATTCAGCGCCAATATATTCTGCAGCACTTCAAAGTCAACCATTTATTTATATAATTGTCTTTTAATGTTTTCATTTCCTGTTCTGTCCAGATGTCACCATATCCCAGAATTCCAAGCGTAGGAAGTTCACCGACCGCCATATTGGGACACCCAAGTGATGGGTGTCTCAATATGGAAACTGCTGCTGGTACCAACCTATTGCGCGGTACCACCAGCGAATCACCGTCGCACCACACACACACACTCTATACACCGTACGCCACACTCATACTCTCACGCAGCCTCATGTACGGTACCACCAGCGGAACACCATCACACTGCGCCTGTGTTAATTCCGCACAAGTGCAGTGAATCATTCTGCTGATCCCGGCAGCAGATGCGCGACGTGTCTACAGGCAGAGGAAGCCAGTCAGGGGTTTTCCCACGAACGAAAGTTCATTTTAAAAATTGCCTGTGTCTGACCGTGTACTGAGCATACCACATCTCCTGGTCAGGGGAGGAAGCAAAAGACAATACTGACATTACAGCAGGGGATCACAGAGGATTCATTTTGTGAGGTAAAATATTTCACTGACTGTTTTTAAACAATATTTTACCTCACAAAAGGTATCCTCTGCAATCTCCTGCTGTAATGTCAGTATTGTCTTTTGCTTCCTCCCCTGCTCAGGAGCTGTGGTATGTTCTGTATACGGTCAGACACAGGGGTGAGGGAGACAGAGCACAGGGGGGAGACAGCTCAAATGGACAGCACATGAGGGGAGAACACAGCACACGAAGGAGAGAGACAGCAGACAAGGGGGATAACAAATGGGATAGACAGGACAAAGAAGAGAGCACAGACGGGAGAAGTCAGCACAGGGGGAAAGAGAAAGGGATAGGTGGGTGAGCACATGGGGGGAGAGATTCTCAACGCTGCAAAGCCTGCCCCCATTGTGACATTACCGCCCTCCTGATGCAATGCTATCGGGCCTCCATCTAGTACACATATATGCGTCCACGGAAGTCACGGACAGCAAACGTAGACCATCAGCACGCTGTCCATCTTTTAACATTGCTAGGCCACGTTCACATATTCACTATTTTACATTCGTATTTGAAAGCCTAGACCAGGAGTGGGTGAAAAATACAGAAGTGGTGATGTGTTTGTACTTTACTTTTCCTCTGGTAAGAGAAGCTTTGCATTTTTTTTTAAATACAAGAAAATCACTTCTGTTAAACACTGACAGAAGTCGGTCCATTTTTTTCACGTACAATATTAGAATGAGGACTTACAAAAATTATAGTTTGTATGAAAAGTTGCAGAAGGTTATAATGTGCTAACAATGCCGTCACAATCCATTTACAGGTACCACAACATTGTAAATACAGATACTCAAGGTGTATTCTGAGGCTTCAGGGCCCTAATAAAGACTCATACACCCGTGCCATGTGTAATACTGGTGGTTTCCTACATGGCAGAGGCGCTTCTACCTCTAAATCCCCTATGGCTATGTACCTAGAGATACTAAAAAGGAACCTGTCATATCCACAAATGCTATTAACCTGCAGATATGGGGTGTACCCGCAGGCTAATAATGTTCTGAAGCTGTCCAGCCGCCACACTGAAAGAAGGCCAAGCTATTAGGAGGAAAACAACTTTTTGGCCCCAGCAGCCTGCAGCTTTCATTCATAAAGGCACCATTTAGTACAGTGAGCCCGACGCCCCAGCACTGACTGACAGCCGGATCTGTACTGATGCACTGTAGAGCCAACTGTCAGTCAGTGTCGGGGTGTGGACACAGCTATGTCCTGAACGGTGACTGAAGCCACACCTCTATGACTGAAAGCTGGAGGCTGCAAAGAGGAACAAAGTCCATTTCCTCTCAGCAGCTATCTTTCAGTGTGTCGGCCGTGCAGCTTCAGAACGCTATTAACCTGTAGATTAACCTCTTATATGCAGGTTAACATTTGGGGACGTGAGTGAGATGTTCCCTTTAAGGACACAATAAGGGTAGAAGCAACATTGTACAAGGGAGTCTTCAAAGGCGATGCCGAGCTACACTAGATGGGGGGAGGGGAATAGATTTTTTAAAGTCTGCACTATGGGCATAAGGCTGTAGTCACTAGGTTTAAAGGGACCATGTCATTTCATTTATACTGCCCAAACCACAGGCGGCATGAATTAGAGCCTCACTGCATGATTGCAGCCAGGTAAGTTTTGCTCCTCTGAAACTCAATAGGCACAAATAGTCTGGTGGATCTCCCAGCGGGCTTTACCTCGCACCGCTCTCTGATTGCTAGCTCTCTTCCACATGACAGTGACACCTGTCAGTCATATAGAGAAGCTCCTCAAATTATATTTTCTCCGTAATGTCAGTGTGTTTCAGAGGAAAACACATTTGGCTAAAAATGTGCAGCCAGGCTCTGGTTCATGCTGCCCGTGGTTTGAGCAGCATGAATTGAGTGACAGGTTCCCTTTAAACTTCTTAATTTGCAGTATGATGCAATTGGAAACATTAAATAGTAAAGATATTCATTATTTGGTAAACTTCTCTGTTTTTTATACTTCCTGGTATTTGGCATTGAGAAAACTGTGTTGACATAGTCAAGTGCGGATTAGATGCGGTTCCGCCGCGAAATGCACATGCGTTTTTTTGTTGAGGATTTTCTTACAACTAATGCAAATCTATAGGGAAAACTCAGCATACCCGCAAAATAAATTGTCATGCTGCAGATCTGAAACACGCACCGCAGGTCAGTTTACATCGAGATTAAAAAAAAAAACTCAGTGGGTAGGAGATTTCTATAAATCCCATTTACTTTGCTTGAACTGTAAAACGCTGCATTTTTGACACAGAAGAAATATACAGCATCAAAAATGCACCAAAAGCTCAACTTGGGAACGTAGCCTAATAGTCACTGACAATATTTCTTTGACATACCTAGGAGGGAAGAAAAAAAACAACAAAAAACAAAAAAAACAGGATTTCGGAAAAAATATAAAAGTGACAATTTCACTGAAGAGTTGATGGATGCAAACGTTACCATATTACACCGGCATAATGAGATAAAAATATAGCATAATTCCAATAATTACAGTAATAACTTGAAAAGGTATAAGCATCAAAGGATTAATTAGTCAAAGCTTCTACTTCTTCCCAACCGCACCCACTGAAAGCGTAATATTTCATGATACATGAAGTTGCAACATCGGAATAATTCCGGAGGAAAAAGAGAATCTCATTAATATTTTAATTTCATTTATGTTATGGCTTCTGCCCCTTTAATTTAGGGCCCAATCACACGGCTATGTCTGTGCTGGATCGATCTTTTGAATCACGACAGATCAATGTGAACAGAAACTTTATTTGGAAACTTAAGTAATACTAGATTTTAGATTACAGATCAGTTGATATTATATTGTGTTTATAGACACATATGCCATTGTTGCCAGAATATACCTGCTGGTATAATATATATATATATTATATACACATGGCTTATTGTTGCAGACATGTGCATTTTTTTTTAAAAAAAGGACTCCTGTAGTTCTTTAGACTTGTGCCCATGTGCATGTATGTTGGTGACCGGTTCACCAATCTATGGCACCGTGTTCACGTTTCCATATACAAACATACATGTCCCAGCATTAACTTTATGAAGCAGACAATGTAGAAGTTTTTACACAAAGGACCCAAAGGTCCGTACCCAAGTGTCCTAATGAAATTATTTAAGTAGCTGGAAATCCATCCAAATGATTGATCAGTAGTTTGTCACAGTGCCATTGGCATTAATGCCCAATGAGGGGTAATGCCATCCATGAGGCTCCCATACATGTCTGTCAATCTAGTTCTACATCACTGTTCAGACATCAACATTGCTACATGCAATTCTGCTGATAATATAAAGGATATACCTTACATTCCCCCCTTGTAATAAGACACATTTGCAAGAAATGGGACTTACAGTTATGGCCAGGAGCCTTTCCTTCAGCAGCTCAGCTTCTTCCATCCTGTAGAGTTACACAGAAGACATTCAGGTCTGAGGAGAAACTGCAGCACAGCTGAAGACAGAGCGGCTGTAAGACTTAAGTGCAACCCTAATGTGAAGCTGGGAACACTTTCTTAATGGACAAGTGTATGGATCAGCCCAGACAGGCTCATGTAGGAGGGTGTGCTCTGCAGGCAGGCAGGCAGGCGGGCAGGCACTCACATTGCCAGTGCCATGACTGACAGCCAGCACAAGTTTCTATCTTTTAACAAGCTGTCAGCTCTTTCTTCCTAAGTACACAGATATTGTATTTCCCCAGCTCTTATGTCACTGAATCTGATATATAACATTGTTCGCTGTCTCCTGTTTGTTTAGCCCTTTGGAGCTGTAGTATGAGCACGTCACCGTGATGTGGAATTTACTGCTACAATAATGCACAAAACACATGTAAGTGCACTGACGTGGTGAGTCTTTGTCGTACAGGTGCACAAAGCCGTCTGTAGACACAAATATTTCACGTGCGTTATACAGTATAACGAAATATTATATATAATTCATGTAGACTTAAAAGGAACCCGGTACATTTTTATATACAGAAGTAATGGTATGGCTGTATAGGTGCTTATCTCACTTGTGAGTGCAATGCGAGAAACTCACCTCAATACCAGGCACTGCCGGCAGCGGTTCGGACCGGAGCGTTCAGCTGCATAGAAAGACATGCAGCCGCACACTCCGGTCCCGAGTGCCGGCGGCAGTGCCGGGTATTGAGGCGAGTTTCTTGCATTGCACGCGCAAGTTTGTCCGCGGCCTAAAAATGATACTTGGTCCGATGAAAAAAATCAGATATGTGCACAGCCCCATAGAATATCATCATCTGAGAAAATCAGTCATGTGCATTAGCCCCATAGGAAATCATAAATATGTACGGCTCTGAGCTGACACCGGTTAGAACAGGTAGGTAGTTAGCAATTACCTGCCTGTTAGTTTTTAGTCCCATAGTGAAAAAAAAATGAAACAGTTGTGGATAACTCCATTAACGCTAATGTATTACAACTAGAGATGAGCAAGATTTGCAGGACCCTGGTCCGGAGTCCACCTCGGTATTCTGTGGCAGCCAGACCAGGGTCCTGTCAACTTCATTGACTGATACTTGTGGTGCTTATGAGGCCTACACAACGCCACGACACCGTGTGAAGCCTAGTGACCAGGCCTCCTGAGAAGTCCTGAGCCGCCACCTGATATGGGGCTCAGCTCTTCCTTTACTGATCCCATTCATAAAACAATTTCTTTCATTCCTAGTTATAAACGGAAGCCACTATGCAGATGACGCGCTAATAAAGAAAATTAGATCCGAAAATATTCTTACCCCACTCATTGAACACGTATCCTCTAAAGGCACAATGGGTCGCCACGGACTGTCATACAATCAAGGAGTCATTTATTCTTTAGTTTTATTAACCAGTCTTGAATTGAAGCACGGTAATGAAACACAGAACAGAAAATTAGCGGTGGTGACCCAGCCCATTTACATGACTCATATTGATTATATGCTGTCATATACAAAGAATGAATCTTGTTGCTATGGTAACGATTTGGGAGTTTATTTCTGGTGGTACACTGTGTATAACACTCATTGTCTTGCATAAGGACAAAGAACAATATACGGAGGAATGTGTTGACAAATTAAATGCGGTTTTCATCTCAGAAAGAGAAAAAAATAATAAGTTTATGCTGTGGTGGTGTTTCTTTATTTGAGGAAAATTACTTAAAGTAATACTCCAGAATAGAGATCAGCGGACTTCCTCAGATTATTCTGAGAAAGGTCAGGAATCAGCCCAGAACTCCACGGGATGACCTGGTCAATGACCTGAAGAGAGGTGGGACCACAGTCTCTCACATTACCGTTATGGCTTATACCCATGACCGTTGTGAGGTAGTGCTGTCATTCACATAGGGGATCACTCTCTTAGCCGCCACAAACCCAGATCCAGCACGGGTTTTCCATAAAACCATTATAGTCCATGAAGTTATTGATGCAGCATAAACCAAAGCAAGCAACATAAAGTTCATATCAGCATAGCGTCCTTGACAGAGCTTCTCTCTGTCCTCCCTGTGGTCACACAGGTTGGCATACACAGGCTCTTCAGCCTCATAGTTATCTCACCCACGTCCGGGTTTCCTCATGGCTGTTTCTCCATGCTGCAGACATCCATTCCCTTCCGGGAATCACCAGGCACGTGTAGCCATTACACACAGCCACTCCACATGCTGTTAGCCAGGAGACACATCTCCCAGCGGGACCTTTCACAACGGACCAACCAGGTCCCTGCATTCACCACATGTGACCTACCCTGGCCACCTTATATGGTCCGTAGCCACGCCCACGGGTCACATGGCTATGACCTCATCATAGGTCCTTGAACCATTCACACACACTTTGGAATAGCGTTGTTAAACACACCCGCTGGGTGGGTTTGTAGGTAACTGGGTCCGCCTGTCTCCCCAGTTACCTGGAGACTTCTCCCTGACACATTGACACAACACGTCAGCAGTATCACTGCTGATCAACACACACATCAGTCTCCATCTCAAGGCCACCCACCTTGACATACATAATGGTCACTCATGACTCTGCCATTCATCCTCTCTCATCGGACATCCACACAGCGCCCCCTAGCGGACACAGTGGTCACTACATCACACCGTTAAAAAAAAAATGGTACAAAGTAGTTTCTGAAAAGTCGGACGAGTGCCATGCAAGTGGCGTGTGATTTTCATGCAAGTACAATGCGATTTTTATCACCTAGCATCCGAATGACATGCAAAGGCAATCCGTATACAATGTGATTTTAGTTTCAACGGTTTTATTGAAATGTAAACATCATTTAACATGAAATACATTCACATTAGAGCACAAGGATCCCCTCGCAGGGGGAGGTACATAAGAGAGGACACAAAAAGTCACACGGCATCCTCGACTTCAAAATCTTAGCTTAAAATATTTGTAGAGAAACAATTATAACACAACTAAAGGCCCTGTTACACACAACAATATTGTGAATGATATCGTTGCAACGTCACCAGTTTGGTGAAGTTTGGTGACGTTGCAGCGATGTCGAAACGACATCATTGCATGCGACATGTAGCAACGATCAACGATCAGTTGGCTAATTGTTGCCTAATGGTCTGCGCCATAATTCTATTGTTGGCCTCCCACTGGGCAGCACACATCGCTGCGTGTGACAGCGAGAGACCAATGATCAGCAACGCTGGGAGTTGGTATCCAGGGTAAACAGCTGGTAACTAAGAGCCGTGCAGCTCTTAGATACCCGCTGTTTATCCTGGATACCAGCTTGCTCGCTGGTCCTGATCCTGAGTCTGTCTATGTGACAGCTCACCAGCGATCAGCTAACTATGTCCCAGCGTTCCCATCCGTGTCGGATCGTTGGTGGGATCGCTGGGACATTGAAGCGTGTAAGGGGGCCTAAGTTAGTGGGGAGGGGTGAGATTGTAGTGCAAATTGGAATCTATTTGCTCTCCAGAAGAAGCAGTGCGAAACGTGCGTTGGGGCAGAGGGACATCCAGGGAATTCCACTCAGCAGACCTCTGGTATGTTTTCATGGCCTTTCCAAACCGTGTTAATATGAAATGTCCACTTGGATCATTGTGGTATCTTGATTTCAGTATTAGTTTCTGGTAGCGGCATATCCTAGACAATTGTATGCCATATGGGCACTAATTAACATTGGGGTATAACTATTATTTAACTACTGAATGGTGTTTAGTAGGGTATGTTACAACATGTACACATTGGGTCTGCATTTATTTCTGAGTGGTTCCTATGGCTGAATAGTCCCTTTGTTATCAGTTCTGTACCTTTTCTTGTCATCTTGTTTTTAAAATGTTGTTAATAAAGAATATTTTTATATCCCATGCCATCTAGTGGTAATCTGTCTTTTCACACTACGGTTTCCACAATAGTGATCAGCTATTTCTATGGCATAGTTTTTATATATATATATATATATATATATATATATATATATGATATTTGTACTGTTTTTGGTATTTTTGTGTGATTTAAATTCTCTCCAGATACGTAGGGAGTGAAAAGTATATGGCGAATGTAAAGCCAGATCTTTCGGTAAGGTCCTGTGGCCCAGATTAGGCTCTCCAAGGAATAAGGTGCGATTTGGGAGTTTTCTATTTGTGGCCAGATGGGAGTGTGTTGTTCCGCGTTTACCCCTGCCAGCTGGGCAATTTGGGCCGCCCTATAATAAAAAATAAAGTTTGGTAGTGAGACTCCTCCCTGTCTTTTGTGTCTCAACAGGATTTGCTGGGAGATACGGGGCTTTTTATTATTCCAGATAAAACATGATATGTGCGAGTTTATCATTTTGAATGTCAGCAGAGGTATTGGAATAGGCAGAGAGCGGAACAAATATAGCAATTATATGCAATGTGATTTTGACAGTAGCTTTTACATATAGTAATCATCTATGTAATTTAAAGATAGTTTTCAAAGGAAATATTCTTCAATATATACAGGTGCTTCTCACAAAATTAGTATATCATCAAAAAGTTAATTTATTTCAGTTCTTCAATACAAAGAGTGGATCTCATATATTATATAGAGTCATTACACACAGAGTGATCTATTTCACGTTTATTTCTGTTAATGTCGATGATTATGGCTTACAGCCAATGAAAACCCAAAAGTCATTATCTCAGTAAATTAGAATACTTTATAACACCAGCTTAAAAAAATTATTTTAAAATCCGAAATGTTGGCCTACTGAAATGTATGTTCAGTAAATGCACTCAATACTTGGTCGGGTTCCTTTTGCATCAATTACTGCATCAATGTGGCGTGGCATTGAGGCGATCAGCCTGTGGCACTGCTGAGGGGTTATGGAAGCCCAGGTTGCTTTGATAGCAGCCTTCAGCTCATCTGCATTGTTGGGTCTGGTGTCTCTCATCTTCCTCTTGACAATACCACATAGATTCTCTATAAGGTCAGGCGAGTTTGCTGGCCAATCAAGCACAGTGATACTGTTGTTTTTACACCAGGTATTGGTACTTTTGGCAGTGTGGACAGGTGCCAAGTCCTACTGGAGAATGAAATTTCCATCTCCAAAAAGCTTGTCGGCAGAGGGAAGCATGAAGCGCTCTAAAATCTCCTGGTAGACGGCTGCGCTGACTTTGGTCTTGATAAAACACAGTGGACCTACACCAGCAGATGACACGGCTCCCCAAACCATCACTGATTGTGGAAACTTCACACTAGACCTCCAGCAGCTTGGATTGTGGCCTCTCCACTCTTCCTCCAGACTCTGGGACCCTGATTTCCAAATGAAATGCAAAATTTACTTTCATCTGAAAACAACACCTTGTACCACTGAGCAACAGTTCAGTTCTTTTTCTCCTTGGCCCAGGTAAGACGCTTCTGGCGTTGTCTATTGGCGTGACACAAGGAATGTGACACTTGTAGCCCATGTCCTGGATACGTCTTTGTGTGGTGGCTCTGGAAGCAATGACTCCAGCAGCAGTCCTCTCCTTGTGAATCTCCTTCAAATTTTTAAATGGCCTTTTCTTAACAGTCATTTCATTGCTGCGGTTATCCCGGTTGTTTGTGAATCTTTTTCTATCACACTTTTTCCTTTCACTCAACTCTCCATTAATATGCTTGGATACAGCACTCTGTGAACAGCCGGCTTCTTTAGCAATGACATTTTGTGGCTTAGGCCTCTTTCACACATCAGGTTTTCGCCGTCAGGCGCGATCCGGCGCTTTTGACAGAAACCGGATCCGGCGAAATGCAATGCCGGATCCGGTTTCCCCCCCATTGACTTGCATTTGCGTCGGATCGCGCCGGATGGCCATGCGTTTCATCCGGTTTTCGCCGGATCCGGCAATGTGTCGCGATCCGGCGTCTGGAAAAAACGGCTACTGTAACGTTTTTTGTCTCCGGCGAAGAAGCCGGACACGCCGCGGCGCGTCCGGCTTTTTCACACAATGAAAGCCTATGAGCGCCGCAATGCGCCGGATCCGGCGAAAGCCGGATCCGGCGGCCGGATCCGGTTTTTTGGTCTGAGCATGCTCAGTAGCTCTGCCCACAAGACATATATAAAAGCAAGAAAGTGGGACCCACAGCCACACCCAACATGCCACCCAAGAAAGCAACCAAGCGAAGCAGGAGAAGGCAGGAGACCACTGCAGCACCATCAGCACCACCACCACCCCAAATGGAGCAGCAAATAGAACATGCTGAGGAGGGGAGGCCAGCAGCAGATGAGAGACGGTAATTATCAAATCCCCCATTCCTCCAAACTAGGGCTATTGAATATCAAGATATTCATTGGCCCTTTGTTTCTCTTTATTCAACAGCCGCCCAATAGATGCAGCAGCAGCAGCAGCAATGGCAGCAGCTGGAACACCACCCACAGGCATGGAGTGTGGCCACCAGGAAGACAGCACATCATCTTCTGGGAGCCCTCCCTCGCATCGTCAGCGTTTGACGGTAAGTTTTTATTTCCAAAATCCATCTTCTCTGTAATATATGTCTATTCATTGCCTTTTATTTCAAAACAGGATTCACAAGATGAAGAGGAGCTCCCAGAAGAAGAAGGAAGAGGTGGACAGACACCTGGAGTGGGCTCACAATTGGTAAGATTTTGGCATCAAACGCAGAAACACAACATCACACTACACACAACACATAGAAAACAATGTTCTGCAGACCACACACAGCAAACAAATGCCTACATCCAAAGACATAACATTTTTTGTTTTCTTCTCTAGTCTTCCCAATCTGGTTCTCGGCCAAGAGGTCCTCGCAGTGCCTCCCAGGGTCGTCGGCGACAGCAACGCGGCGGTCACCAGCGTGTAAGTATAAATATTTTTGCTTTGTTTTTTTGCACTTTTTATTTCATTTCTTATGTGGAGGCTAATTATGTTATTTTTGTCTTTTTCTTTAACAGCCTTCACAGCGTGCTCCCGACTCTGACGGTGAGGATGGAGGACTCGATGTGGACCACCTCATCGATCTCGTCCGAGAAAGGGAGCCGCTCTGGAATATGGCTGACCGCCGCCACGCTGACCTTATCGTTACCCGACGACTCTGGGAGGAAATCTGTTCGCTCCTTGTGGGCCGCTGGGAGGACCTCGATGTTCGGGCCCAGATTACAGAGCGTAAGTATATACAGTACCGGTTGCTTGATGTAAACCAGTGTTTCCCGAACTCCAGTCCTCGTGGTCCCCACGGATCATGTGTTCAGGATTTCTATTTACTATGGAAATCCTGAAAACATGACCCCTGGGGACCATGAGGACTGGAGTTTGGGAAACACTGATGTTGTATACTAACCACTCCTTTCTCGTTTCAGGGAACAGAATTGTGAATCGGTGGCGGTCTGTGAGGGATCGTTTCAAGAAGGAGTTCAATAAAGAGATGCGGGCCCCGAGTGGATCTGGAGGACGCAGGAGCAAGTACAAGTACGCAGAAGCCCTGTCGTTCCTCCGGGAAACAATGGTCACCAGAAGGTAAATATTACACACCACATGTGAAAACAAATGTTAGATGTAAATTTTTTTTTCAGCCAGGGCCATACCATGTCAGTATTTTAATTGTTTTTTTTTCTCTTTATTCCACAGCACGGTGAGCAGCACTCGGGAGCCTGCACGATTGGACCCTTCTGAGGCGATCCCTGAGGAGACCGGCACCGAGGGACACTTCGACCGCCCCGGTACATCTGCACCTTCCCAGCCTTCCCACACATTCGACCCATCTGTCCCATCCACCAGCACAGGAGCATTGTGGCCGCCTACATTACATGAAGCTGCTGGTGAGGAGATCCCTTTCCCTTTACCCCACCCTTCTGCCCCTGCCACCTCTAGTACACCTGCGGGTACTGGGCGGCAGCGGCAGAGGGGTCAGGAAAAGACTTATGCGCCAGAGTTCTTGCATCTGAATGCATCTTTCCAGAACTGTCTAAAAGTCTTGTCAGAGCAAATCTCCGCAGGCTATCAGCAGATCAACTCCAGCATTCTGGAGGTGAAGACACTTCTGCAAACCATGCATTCAGAAGCAAGATCTTCGCCAAACCACACCTTTTTCAGGTCTGTTGTGGAGCGCATGGAAACGCTCTCTCCTGCCCAGCAGATGCATGTAATGCATTCATGCCACGCTGCTCTCCAGCAAGCTACCTCCCAACCTCCTCCTCCCACCACAGTAGTTCCTCCACCTGCACCCCCTCCAGCCACTTTCCATCCTCCCCCTCCTATTACATCTACACCCCCTCCAGCCACTTTCCATCCTCCCCCTCCTATTACATCTACACCCCCTCCAGCCACTTTCCATCCTCCCCCTCCTATTACATACCATCCACCTCCCCAGCACCATCCACCTCCCCAGCACCATCCACCTCCCCAGCACCATCCACCTCCCCAGTACCAGCAACCTCCCCAGTACCAGCAACCTCCCCAGTACCAGCAACCTCCCCAGTACCAGCAACCTCACCAGTACCAGACATCTCCCCACTTCCAGCAACCTGCCCCGTACCAGACATCTCCCCACTTCCAGCAACCTGCCCCGTACCAGACATCTCCCCACTTCAAGCAACCTGCCCCGTACCAAACTCCTTCCCCATACAACTTGCCATCAACATCATCTGCTCCTACAGTCCCTGCCCAACCCTCCACTCCACCACCCACCACCTCTTCTGCTTCCCACATGTCCACCCATTCTGTAGTTTTTTCCACACCTTCACCTCTAACTGTTCCTTCCCCACCACGATCCCAGTCCTCTCTCCACACTCCCAGTGTCGAAGTGTCCCGCAGCCCCTACAGCAGTATTTCCACCACACACTACACAGATTTATA
This sequence comes from Dendrobates tinctorius, assembly GCF_039654945.1. Classification (NCBI taxonomy): domain Eukaryota; kingdom Metazoa; phylum Chordata; class Amphibia; order Anura; family Dendrobatidae; genus Dendrobates; species Dendrobates tinctorius. The sequence goes on from NW_027361697.1 coordinate 11,790,672, forward strand.
ATGTGTGTATTTAAATAAAAATGACCAGTTTTATGGTTTCAGTTTTATAGTTTCAAAGTTTTATTAAACAAGTTTATTAAAATTTTAAAAAAGTTTACTAAAAAAAACATTTTTCAATAAAAGTTAAATTATTTTACACTGGTTGTCTGTCATTTCTTTCTGCGGCGAAAAAGGTTAAATACAGGGTATTTAAAAGGTGAAATGGTATTCAAAACTAGGTATATAACTGTGGGTAAATTTTAGCTTTTTGCCACAGTTGTGTTCCTGGTTGTGTTTGAAGCAAAGTATTTCACCTAAAAAGTTGTGTTTATTGTTGGTGATTTCCTAACAATGTACACAACTTTTGTTAAAAGGTGAAATACTTTGCATAAAACACAACCAGGTACACACCTGTGGCCTAAAGCTAAAAATAGAGACCATGACAAGATAGCCAACTTTGGTTGGCAAAGGTATATACTGTTGGTACAGAAGGTACACAAGTTTGGTTAGGGCACAAATCTTTCACACTCTGTCATCCTGCCAGTGTACTCTGCCTTGAGGTGACATAAAGTATAGTGCAAAATTGTCCCTCATTACTGAAACCGTCACAGAACTTCTAGTGGTAATGTCATGGTAATCTTGCAAGGTGGTTTCTTCAGAGGTGTCCTCAATGGAAATGGGTTCCTTGCAGATAACAAAATTGTGGAGTACCACGCACGTTTTGATCACCTCGTCCACAGTTTCTGTCTTGAGGTTGATCGCAGTCAATAGGACCCGCCATTTGGCTGTCAGAATACCAAAGGTACATTCAACCATTCTTCTTGCTCTTGTGAGGCGGTAATTAAAAATGCGTTTTGGTCTTGTCAATCCTCTGCTAGAGTACGGTTTCAAAAGGTGTTCTGACAGCTGGAAGGCTTCATCCCCTACACAGACAAATGGCATAGGTGGACCAGATGTTTGCGGCAGCGGTCTAGGTGGTGGGAACTGGAAGGTGTTTCCATACAGTTTACGCCCCATGGCAGACAGTTTGAAAACTTGAGAGTCATTGGAGCGGCCATAGGCCCCAATATCAACCGCAATAAATTTGTATTCCGCGTCAGCGATGGCCATGAGGACAATTGGAAAAATATTTCTTGTAATTGAAATATTCCGATCCAGCTGGCTTTACAATGCGGATATGTTTCCCGTCCACAGCGCCCAAGCAGTTGGGAAACTGACATATCTGTTGAAACTTGTCAGCAATTTCAATCCACCTCTCTGTTGTGGGCTCTGGTAAAAACTCTTCAGCTAAGGAGTCCCACAGTGCACAGCATGTGTACTTCACAATTCCAGATATGGTGGAAATCCCGAGTCTGTACTGGAAATGCAGTGATGAAAGGGATTCTCCAGTTGCAAGAAATCTGTGGGGAATTAAAAAACAATAAATTAGTTTTAAATCACAGCATTACATACCAAAACTGAGCTATAACACTTGGAGATACAAACTACCACCAACAAGATCGCAGTGAAAGTGTGCTCTGATGCGAGCATATCCAATAAATGTGGCTTACCTTAAAGTCACCATCAGACGCTCTGCGGGTGAAACAGAGAAGCGGCAATAGGTGTCCGCTTTTCTTATGAGGTGTGCAATGCGCTCCACCAAGTAATCAAAATTCTCCATTTTCATCCTAACATATCCAAAAAATTTATCCGGGTTTCGTCGAAGGTCCATGCATAGTGTAGAATAGACCCCACGCGTCATTCTCTTGGCTGTGATGGGGTGGATCCACAAACGTCGTCTACGATGCCTGATGCGCTGCTGTCTCGCTCTCTCCTTCTCCAGAACAATCACCCTCAAACGATTCGCCTCCGCTGTAAAATCCGCCAAATTCTTCAAAATATTTCCAATGACAACATCCATCTTCGCCAGTAACTTGCTCTTCTCTCCAACCTGCACTTTCTCCTCTACAACCTGTCAAAGAAGGGCTGTAGGAACATGCTATATATAGTTTTCCAGTAGCCAATCCCGTTCGGAAGGCCACAAGGGTCAATTTTAAAAACCGGATCCGGCGTAATCCGTCGAAAAACGGATAGAAAAACGGATGAACCGGATGAGATGGATCCGGTTTTGTCTGTCAAGAAAAAGACGGATCCGGCAGAAAACCGGATCCGTCACATCCGGTTTTACGAAACATTTGCCGGATCCGGCGTTCCGGCACGACGCCAGATCGCGCCTGACGCCGAAAACCTGATGTGTGAAAGTAGCCTTACCCTCCTTGTGGAGTGTGTCAATGACTGCCTTCTGGACATCTGTCAAGTCAGCAGTCTTCCCCATGACTGTGGAGCTACTGAAACAGACTAAGGGGCCTTTGTAAACCCTTAGGAAGCCTTTGCAAGTTTTTTTTGTTAATTATTCTAATTTACTGAGATAACGACTTTTGGGTTTTCATTGGCTGTAAGCCATAATCATCAACATTAATAATCTAATTCACCGCACACTCAGAGGGATTTATGCAAATAAGTGCTCATTTTATTATATACAAAACATGTGGGAGCCAAACAAGAATATATAGCACGAAGTAGAAGCGATATAATTTACACGACGTTTCGGCTCAGTCCGAGCCTTTATCACTTTTATCGTTGAATTGTAAGTCGGATCCGACTTTCAATTCAGCGATAAAAGTGATAAAGGCTCGGACTGAGCCGAAACGTCGTGTAAATTATATCGCTTCTACTTCGTGCTATATATTCTTGTTTGGCTCCCACATGTTTTGTATATAATAAAATGAGCACTTATTTGCATAAATCCCTCTGAGTGTGCGGTGAATTAGATTATTATTGGTAATAGGACCTACTGGTCCGTTACACCTGCACCTCGCCATTGGACTTGAGTGCACGCTATCCTCCTGGTTACGTTATATAATCATCAACATTAACAGAAATAAACACGTGAAATAGATCACTCTGTAATGACTCTATATAATGTATGAGTTTCATTTTTTGTATTGAAGAACTGAAATTAACTTTTTGATGATATTCTAATTTAGTGGGAAGCACTTATAATTGGTGCAGCTAGATGGGCAGTACTGTACTGAATATCAAGGTTGAAGAAAACACCAGTTAAGCCCTCCAAATAAAACTCTACCCTTGTAAAACATGCCATGGTGAAGTGTTAAACACTGCGACTGAAGTCAAGATTTAGGTGTTGGAAAAACCCCATTCTTTCCATCATCAAAAGCACTTGATACCAGCAAGAAATAGCAGGCATTCTTTCCAGTGAAGGTTTAGCTGCATATACTGCTTATGCTGATCATCATAGAGGTCTAGACAATCATCTTTCATTTCAGGTGTGATAAATTGGGTAATGCATTGGCTGCTTAAAGTGAATCTGTCACTAGGTTTTTATCACCTAATCTAAGACCAGCAACATGTAGAGATAGAGACCCTGATTCTTGTGATGTGTCACTTATTGGTTTTCTTAGTGTAGATTTGATAAAAAAAAAATCATTGTTTTATCAGCATTAGATTATCATTAGAAGACTTGTAAATCTGCTGCAAGGTAATCCTCCATATTCCTTAGCTCTGTACAACCCTGCCCCCACCACTGATTGGCACAGTGTACACAGAAAGCTGCCAATCAGTGATGTGGGTGGAGTTAAACAGAGCTCAGCATTCAGAGAACTGGGAGATCTACAGCAGATAAAACAAAGATTGTGTCAAAATGACAGTAAACAGTGCAGTAAGTGACACATCGCTGGAATCAGTGCCTCTACCCCTACATCATGCTGCTCTCAGATGGTTAGCAAAAAACTGGTGATAGATTCCCTCTAATTAAAGGAAGTAGTTACACCACATATCATGTAACATGCCCTTTCTCCCGTGACATAAATTCAGTTTATTGTATATACTTGTGAGGACCATTGACATGTGTCTCAAAGTTCAGTGAACCGTATGTGCAGTTCTAGTTGAGTTTTACGCATCAGACTGACAGTAGGTCCTGTGATCATATAAAGAGAAGTTATCATAAGCAATAGTGTAATAAAAGATGCAACGTAAGAGAAAATAGCATTATGTTTTTGAAGGTAGATGGCATATGCCAAGAAATCAGCAAGGAATAGCTCCAGTAATTACTTGGCATGTGCCATCTAAAGGACTGTGAATTATTGCCAAGCAATGGCACTAAGCTAAGCAGTTACAGAGCTCAACCTTTAAAGAGTAGGTTCACCTTTAACATAATGGCGTACGTAATATACCTTATCTATTTATTGTTATTGCCTTGTATTGGAGTTCACAGGAAAAAAAATCCTTACATAACTGACTTTGGTATTTCTTATGTAGTCATAAAACATCCATTGTAACTGAGCGCTGTTCTGCATTTAAAGGGGTTGTCCACATTTTGGAGCAATTTATTTTTTCTTACATGTGTATTCAACTTTTCTTCACCCATGTTTGCGATGCGTGTAATTGGAGCTAAAATCATTTTTGCAATTGGGTTTCATTAAAAATGTGGCATAGTTTGTCTTCTATAGCCGCCGTGTGGCGTGGTCTATCGCTAGCTGCAGAATGAAATAACTGAGAATTTGTCAGTCCGCTCTGTTGTGACAGGCTGACAGGAGGCTTTGTAGCTCCTAGCTATCTCTTTATGTGCTTGTCTCAGTGGATTTATGGCCGCAGACCATATCACAGTTGACTGTGCAGGAAAACAAAGATCCTGTAAAATGTAAACAATGTAAAAAATTTTAATGAAATCAAATTGCAAAAATGAAAAAATGATTTTTAGCCCCAAATACGCAAAGGTGGACAGCCCCTTTACGGTGCATTTACACTGAAAGATTATGGTGAACAAGCATTTCAGGAACAAAACAAGACTTGCACAGTTGTGCTTAAAAGTTTACATACTCCAGCAGAATTTTTGCTTTCTTGGCCTTTTTTCAGAGAATATGAATGATAACACCAAAACTTTGGGTGAAGCCATTTTTTGTCAAACTACTGAGTTTTCTCTTTTTAAATCATAATGACAACCCAAAACATCCAAATGGCCCTGATCAAAAGTTCACATACCCTGGTGATTTTGGCCTGATGACATGCACATAAGTTGACACAAATGGGTTTGAATGGCTACTAAAGGTAACATCCTCACCTGTGACCTGTTTGCTTGTAATCAGTGTGTGTGCATAAAACCCGAGTGATTTTCTGGGATCCAGACAGACTCTTGCATCCTTCATCCAGCCACTGACATTTCTGGATTGTAAGTCATGGGGAAAGCAGAAGAATTGTCATCAGATCTACGGGAAAAGGTAGCTGAGCTGTATAAAACAGGAAAAGGATACAAAAAGATATCAAAGGAATTGATGATGCCAGTCAGCAGCGTTTAAACTGTGATTAACAAATGGAAAATCAGGGACTCTATAAAAACAATACCATGGTCACGTAGACCAACAAAAATTTGTTCATGACTGCCAGGAAAATTGTTCGGGAAGCAAAGAAAAACCCACAATAACATCAGCTGAAATGCTGGACTCTCTGAAAACTAGCGGTGTGGCTGTTTCAAGATGCACAATAAGGAGGCACTTGAAGAAAAATGGGCTGCATGGTCAAGTTGCCAGAAGAAAGCCATTACTGTGCAAATGCCACAAAGTATCTCACCTACAATACACAAAACAGCAAAGAGACAAGCTTCAAAACTACTGGAGCAAGGTAATTTGGAGTGATGAGACCAAAATTGAACTTTTTGGCCACAACCATAAACGTTACATTTGGAGAGAGGTCAACAAGGCCTATGATGAAAGGAACATCATTCCTACTGTAAAGCACACAGGTGGATCACTGATGTTTTGGGGATGTGTGAGCTACAAAGGCACAGGAAACTTGATCAAAGTTGAAGGAAATATGAATGCAGCACGTTATCAGCAAATACTGCTCCGCATGAGGTGTACTTAGATGTTCCAACATGACTGCGATCCAAAACACAAGGCCAAGTCAACCTGTCATTGGCTACAGCTGAACAAAGTGAAGGTTCTGGAGTGGCCATCTCAGTCTCCTGACCTTAATATCATTGAGCCACTATGGGGAGATGTCAAGCGCACAGTTCATGCTAGACAGTCCAGGAATTTACAGGAACTGGAGGCTTTTTGCCAAGAAGAGTGGGCAGCTTTACCATCCACAACTACCACAAAAGACTTCAAGCTGTCATTGATGTTAGAGGGGGCAATACACGGTATTAAGAAATGGGGTATGTAAATTTATGATCAGGGTCATTTGGATGTTTTGCATTGTCATTATGATTTAAAAAGAGAAAACACAGTAGTTTGACAATAAATGGCTTCACCCGACCACTAACCATGAGTGGAGAAAAAGTTTTGGTGTCATCATTCATATTCTCTGAAAAAAAGGCCAAAAAGCAAAAATTTTGCTGTTGTATGTAAACTTTTCAGCACAACTGTATAAGGGCCGGACATTTGTATATAGGGTAGCTGCATCTAATTGGTGTCATAAGACATCCTATACAGCTGACAAACTTCACAATGAGACACAGGCACATTGCACTCATAAGAAAGGCTAGTTACAAGGGCCCCACCAGTGCCAGCCACAGCCATCACACAACTGCCCCCAACTCGCAGAATTCACACAATCCCTTAAAGTGGTTTTCCCCAAAACAAAAGTTCATTTTATTCAATAGATCTTGGAATAATAATAACTTCCACAATTGGATGTGTTTAAATGAAATGTTCCTGTGCTGAGATAATCTTATAAATGTGTCCCTGCTGTGTACTGTGTAATGGCTGTGTCTCACCAAACAGGACATAGTCTGATCATAACACAGCTCCTGGGCAGGGGAGAAGCAAAAGATTATACAGACAGGACAGCACAGGATCAGAGCTGATTCTTTCTTTGAGGTAAAACAATTTTTAAAAACAGGAAAGGAAATGTTTTATTTCACAGAACAAATCATATGTGATCCCATGCTGAAGTGTCTGTATACTTTTTTTGCTTCCTCCCCTGCCCAGGAGCTGTGGTATGATCAGACCATGTTCCTGTACGGTCAGACACAGCAGGGGCACATTTATAAGATTATCTCAGCACAGGAACATTTTATTTACACACATCCAATTGTGGAAATTATTATTATTCCAAGGTCTATTGAATAAAATAAATCTTTATTCATGGGAAAACCCCTTTAAATGTCAGTAACCAGAATACAAGAAGAAAAGAACAGATCACTCTATTGTCTTCTTAAAGGGTTATTCCCATCCTCACTGATGCGCTATGTTGGATAGTGATATCGGAAGCACTTTTTTTCTAATTTACTATAGTTATAGCTATATATAATTAACTTCTACTAATATTGTAAATTATATTTTTTATTGTTTACAGCTCGATTCCTAGACAGACGGCAATTGCTGATGTCTAGCCGCATTGGCCAAACATGTGCAATGCTTATAAGCTCTTTCCAATAGCGTAAGTCAAAACTGTAGACCAATACTGTAAGCACTACTCTGAAGATGGCTGGAGCGCACTTTTGGCAGCTGATCCCGATCAACCTGTGTGACACCGCGATTCCAATGCTGCTTCATATAGCCGCCTTATCGGGAATGCACATTTAAGCTTGTGATGCAACTATGCAGCTACTCTGAAGCGCCTGCCCTGCAGCAATCAGGAGGATGGCTGGCTGGGGAACAGTGCGCTCCTTAGTTGCATACAGGGGAATTACCCTTCAAAAAAGACATAGATGTGCATCTCTCTATAGGACCTGCAGTAGTTCTGCTGGAGCGTCACTGGTAATAAAGTGGGATAATTGTATTTTATCTCAGGCAAAGGAAGCTGCATCTTAAGTGACTGCCTATCTGATCTTCTCCTTGCTTTTAGAAAATGTTGCAAAAATGTTGTTTTAACTCCAATAAAGAGTATAAATAGGGAAGACAAGTTTATGATGTTCTAAATAAGTATTCAGGTTCATCCATGTTTGAATATATATGATACTAGAAATAGGCCCGATGCTATTGCATTGGGAGTGTGGTGTTCCCCATGCAGGCGCAGTAACAGCCGCGTCGCTACCGTGCATGCGCCGGTAGAGCGCGCAGTTGTGGCTGTTACTGCGCATGCACGGGAATAGTGGTGATGTAATGTCACTTGTGCAGGTGCAGTTCGAACTGTGCCTGAGCAAGTGACATACACGTCACCATTATTGCCACGCATGCGTAGTAACGACACGGCTGTTACTGTGCCTGCGTGGGAACAGCTGAGACGCGTATATAACTGCGCCTGCGCAACTGACTGCTGCGGTGCTTTATCGGATTCAGGGACAGCGGCCAACTGGGGACTATATATGTAGATACTGTTCATGATCTCTAGTAAGAACTGTTTCCATATTGGTGTAAGGGTAGAATAACCAATCAATTATATTAATAGAGTTTCTTGAAATACTTGAAGCCTCGATATAAACATAGATGTCCACAACTGATATATAAAACACACCAAACAAAACAGAGTTAGGACAATTAAGACTGTGACTTTCACAACGTACAAATATCCCCCACCTTCTGTTGTCCATGTTGTTTCTGGACTTGGTACACATGCAAATCTGAATTATTATGATAGCTGCAATAGTTCTGTAGAAGAGTTTGATCTAGCTGCCGCACGGCTTGGCACACCCTTGTAATGGTCTGATTATTCCCAGATTATTACTGCTGTAATTATCTCCAAGTTTCCTGTAGTTGTATGAAAACAGGAGCTGCCCAACCCAGTTCTTCAGAGCTACCTAAATCCATCAGCTGCGGAAATTTTTAAAAAAAAAATGTGCAGACCATAGAAGAAAGTTGGGCAATCCTCTGCCAACTTCTAAGATTTGGATGGAATAAAAACTGGAATGACAAAGAGCGCAATAGGGTCTTGTCTGGTTTAAAAAGGGAAAAGGTAAAATATGCTCACCTGTTAGGGTTGTGACAGTCATGACCCCTTTGAAAGCTTGTTTGGAAAAGGCTGATGCAGATCCACTAAAAAGATAGGATGAAAACTAGGAGATAAGGTAAATCCACGCAGCCAGAGGTCCAAAATACGATGAGAGACCAGATAAAGTATGAATGTGATTTTTATTCAGCCACGCGTTTCGCGGTAATCATATCTCTTTATCAGGACAAACCACATTAATCCTATTTTGTATGATTGTGATTGGTCCTGATGAAGATGTATGAACACCTCGAAACGCGTTGACGAATAAAATCCACATTCATACTTTACCTTGTCTGTCATCATATACTGGACTTCTGGCAGAGAGGATTCACGTCCACCCTATCTCCTAGTTTTAAACTTTTAGTATTTGGCAGTATTTGGTCTGAAGTGGCCTTTGTGATGGACACTACATCACACCACAAGATGGGAGTTTTCGATCATTTTTGTTTTGAGTCTGCAAAAAATTTGGAAAAAACATTGTACAACAATGAATTTATGGAAGCAGGGATTACTTTTTGCATTCACACAAGCTCATAGGACAGATTTAAGTTCATTTTAAGCCACATTTAATAAATACATGGCTTTTCCAAAACAAAAGTTTCTACTCAACTTTCTAATTCTATGAAACCTAAAAATGTTTTTCTAAAATATGAAGAGTTCACGTACAGCACCCCAAAACTCCCTTATTAATGGATTTTAATTCTTGTCTTCTGTTCTCTACTTACAGTTCCCATAGCTACGTTTTTCCTCCTACCTCCATAAAGAGAACAATGGGAAACAGTAAAAGCATGCATAATCTCTAGAGACAAAGTATGCCCATAAGTTATTTCCATTACAGAAAGTTCCTCATATTTGAGTCATACCAAGAAGACGTATTACAGATAAAAGCATCAGCTCTATCGACCTAATGGATTGAGGTAGATAAATCCTTGTGGTTATTATAAAGCCTTTCAGTATCAGTAAGCTACTGTTCCATAATTCTATGGGCCACGGTATAAATAATATAGTATCTTTTCCGCAAGCAGATGGTTTATATTACTGCTGCCTATGTATGTGGTGCGGTAATGAGTCCTGGGGCAGAATTCATAGTATGATCCAACATGGATATGCTGAAGATATGTTAATCCCTTCAAGAACTGGATTTACGTAATGAAGAAAGAGATGGACCAGCTGTCACCTACGCTGTCCTTAATTCCATCCAAGCCATGACCAGGCAGGAACCAAGATCACATGGCAGCACAAGCTCAGATATCACTATCCAGGCTGCAGCTGCTCCTGTGTCTGGGGCTGAGACTGTCTACACAATCTGCGGACTGTCTCAGCACAAGCCTCTTACAGCCTTGTAATCACATACCGAAATAAACTTCTATCTAAAAATAAGCCACTGCTTTATAATGGGGGATACCTTTCCATTAAACCATCCTAACAGCAGAGATTGTTATAAAATTCAAAAAAATCCAATAAGCATCGGGTCAATCACTTGCAACTCCATCGCTGACACTTCGGCAGTCAACATCAGTCTTTGTTTACTTTTCTACATTGATATAATTTCATTCATCCACATGACCGCTGCAGCCAATCATTGGCCTCTACAAAGCGTGTACAGCATGACATCACTGAGCCCAGTGATTGGCTGCGGTGACCGCATGGATGTGCGTGATGTCATCGCTAGAGGACAGATAAACAAACATGACTCGAGTAATGATTATTTCGCTGTGTTCCGGGACATAGTTCACCAGCGCATGCGCACTAATGCTTTTCGACTTTGTCCGCAGTTGGGCAAAGCATACTGCGCGTGCGCGAGTCAAGATTGCAATGCGCACACACGTAATATGGAGGACAACTACGGAAATTCCCTGAAATATTGCGGACAGCGGCCAAAGAGGGGTGGAGAAAAGGACCCAAAACACCGCCCATCGGACCGGACACAAGTCATTTACATAGACCGCCAAAATGAGGTGACAGATTCCCTTTAAATAGTAAAATGGTAAAAACCTGGTGGCAGATTCCTTTAACAAATATGCCTGACTTTTTCTCCTACTAGTTTCTTGTCTGGGGAAAACAAGTTGTGGGTCTGTTTGGCAAATACAAAATAAACATCACAACCTTTTTGATACCATCATGAGTATTTAATCCAAACCTCCATAAAAGAAATCAATATCTGTTACCTCTGTTGGTGATGGCAATTATTGAAAGGCAACTACCCAAACTTAGGCTTTTTGGCAGTGCCTAGCATGTGGAATTCTTGAAAAAGGTATTCAATATGGAGACCTAAGGACTCTAAAAGTCAGGATCTCTGGATTTTATTAGAGTTACATTTATGTAAGGATTATTAACTATTACAAGGCCGACTAGTATACACGTAGGTTTCAAATCTCATGCTAGCTAGGAGTTTAGGATATCTGCTTCAGAAGCACATACATAGTACAGATACATTTTCTGAAACTGGTATAGTCACAGGTCATTACCAATAATAAGCACGTCTTGATTTAATTTGCTGAGTAGCTAAAAGAATACTATTCAATATAAATACCTAAAATTATTTGTAATTTAAGTTAAATGATAAGAATTACAGGTTAATGAGCATGAGAAAAAACACATGCTCTACAACCGATACGTAACATAGCTGAAGCTAATTGTATAATTGTTTCGAAGCGGTTGTTGAATTTTGAAATATATGCTTAGCGATGATTTGTCACTTGCTCAAAAAATTGAGTTTAACCCCTTAACCCCCAAGGGTGGTTTGCACGTTAATGACGGAGCCAATTTTTACAATTCTGACCACTGTCCCTTTTCTCTCCAATGAACTGTTTGTACCAAGGACTGTGACAAGAACAAGGGAGCATTCTCTTCGTTTGGAGGAAAGACAATTTCTGCACCAGCATAGAAGAGGGTTCTTCACGGTAAGAGCAGTGAGGCTCTGGAAATCTCTTCCTGAGGAAGTGGTGATGGCCAACTCACTGAATGAATTTAAGAAAGGAATGGATGCTTTTCTTGTGAGTAACAGTACAGAAGGTTACGAATAACAGAATATTATAGGTAGATAGTTGACCCAGCTTAGGGGAAGGAATTTTGTTCCCTATGGAGAAAATTGGCTTCTACTCTGTGGGTTTTTTGCCTTCCCCAGGATCAACAATGCAGAACAGCTGCACTAAAAATAGGCTGAACTAGATGGACATAAGGTCTTCCTTCAGCCTTCAAAACTATGTTACTATGTTATTATGAGGTAATAACTCTGGAATGCTTCCACGGATCCTGGTGATTCTGACACCCAGCCGCGATCAGCGGCGCTCCCCCCGTGAGCGCCGCTGATCTATGATGACGTACTATCCTGTCCTTGGGAATTAAGTCTCAGGGCACATGGACGGGATAGTACGTCATCTGTCAGAAAGGGGTTAACGCTTTGTAAAAATCCCTGAGCTCTCCTGATTCTGATGCTTTTTTCCATTTTGCGCTGCGTCACTCCTTTTCACAGATATTCGCATTTCTTGCTTTTGGAGCGCAGTATGTGAAATCTCTTATTGCAGTCCAACTGGATGTTTCCTCAGAGTCTTCTCTGGGGAGATGCACCTTATCCCCTCCTGTCCAGACATTGACTATCATAGACTAGTGTTGTGTAAAGACTGCTAGATCAGCTGCTGAGCTGTTATTGACAGCCTATAGGAGCAAGGGGTGAAAGTGCACGACCCCAGAGAAGAGTCTGAAGAAACAACCAGTTGCACCACAAGCAGAAATTTCAGATACTGCACTCGGGGAGCTCATTGATTTTTATAAGATACTAGCTGAAGAGCCAGGGTGCTGACCGGGCATAGTAACTAACTACGGTTAGCTATAACAAATTTTAATGATTATAGCTATATATATATATATAAAGCTGAGTGTATAGCCCCGCCCACTCCGCATAGCCACATTCACTATAATATCCCATATCATCCTGTCAGCAAGAGCTACCGGACTACTATCCCTAATATCCCACATCATCCCGTCAGCCAGTGCTGACGGGATGATGACTACTACCCCTAATATCCCACATCGTCCCATCAGCCAGAGCCACCGGACTACTAATATCCCACATCATCCCGTTAAAGCCACCGGACTAGTACCCCTAATATCCCACATCATCCTGTCAGCCAGAGCCACCGGACAACTACCAATAATATCCCACATCATTCCGTCACAGCCATCGGACTACTACCCATAATATCCCACATCATCCCATCAGCCAGAGCCACCGGACTACTACCCCTAATATCCCGCATCATCCTGTCAGCCAGAGCCACTGGACTACTCCCCCTAATATCCCACATCATCCCGTCAGCCAGAGCCACCAGACTACTACCCCTAATATCCCACATCATCCCGTCAGCCTGGGGTCAGAACCAGAGCGTAGAGTAGAACGGTCCTAACTTCCACACCGGGGATCCCTTTAAGAGAGGCCTGGCGTCAGAACCAGAGTGCTGAGTGGATTTGCCCTGACTTCCATACCAATGATCCCTTTAATAGAACCCTGGGGTGAGAATCAGAGCGCTGAGGGATTTACTCTAACTTCCATACCAGAGAGCCCTTTAAGAAAGCCTGGGATCAGAACCAGAGCAGTGAGTGGATTTGCCCTGACTTGCATACCAATGATCCCTTTAATAGAACCCTGGGGTCAGAATCAGAGCACTGAGGGATTTGCCCTAACTTCTGTACAAGAGATCCCTTTAAGAGAGCCTGGGGTCAGTACCAGAGCTTTGGAAGGCAATTGCCCTGACTTCCATACCGGGGATCCCTTTAAGAGAGGACTGGGGTAAGTACCAAAGTGCAGATTGGATTTGCTCTCACTTCCATACTGGGAATCCCTTTAAGAGGGGCCTTGGGCCAGAACCAGAGCGCTGAGTGGATTTGCCCTAACTTCCATACCGGGGATCCTGTTATGATTGGGTCACCGAGAAGGAGAGCAAGACCAAGCTAAGCAACAGAAAACCAGAGAGGTTGGTAACTAAGCGGATTGCAGACCCCTGATACTATCCACACAACTAGCAGTAGCCGTGGAGAGTACCTACGATGATCCTAGATGCCTCGGCACAGCCGGAGAGCTAAATAAGCCTAAAGCAAGAAAGGGGAAATCTAAACTGCTCCAGAGCAGACCCCAAAGGAATAGATAGCCCACAAACCTATATTGTCGGTGAGACAAGATGAAAACACAAACGCAGGTAGGAAAATAGACTGAGTAAACGATGGGGCCCACACTAACAAGACAGGACAGGAAAGGAAAGACACTGTCTGCAATCACGCAAAAAACCCTGCAAAAAATGTCCAACACGTCTCATAGAAAAATACTGAAGTCGCACGACTTCGCCCACTATATCAGCACTCTGGTATATTCTGAAAGCAGAGCAAAAGAGGCCAATCTAATAAGGAACAAAAACAAACTGGCACAATCAGTAACATATGGATGGAGATTCAGCACAGCCCCAGCCGGAGCTGGCTGACCACACAAAACTGAAATAGACAAAACCAGATCAAATGTGAACAATAGCAAAAGAACACTTAGCTGAGCATGCTGGGACTGAGTTGGAAACTAAGACCTCAGGAGGCAGGAAAAAAATCACCAGCAGGGATAGAGGGAGTCGGCTGTCTTAAATCCAGTCAGAAACTCCAGATCTCCAATCGTCCTCCTCATTATCAGGTGGCAAGCCTCTGTTAATCATTACCTCCAGTAACCACCAGAGGGAGCCCAGAAAGAGAACTCGCGACCCCTCTGTCAATACAACCAGCTCCACTACCTTCACTAGTAACCAGAGGTAGGCCAGAAAGCGAATTCACAACAGGATCCCTTTAAGAAAGCCTAGGATCAGAACCAGAGCGCTGGATGGATTTGCCCTGACCTGCATACCAATGATCCCTTTAATAGAACCCTGGGGTCAGAATCAGAGCGCTGAGGGATTTGCCCTAATTTCCGTACTAGAGATCCCTTTAACAGAACCTGGGGTCAGTACCAGAGCATTTGAAGGCAATTACCCTGACTTCCATACCGAGGATCCCTTTAAGAGAGGCATGGGGTCAGAACCAAAGCACTGGATGGATTTGCCCTGCCTTCCATACCGAAGATCCCTTTAAGAAAGGCCTGGGGTCAGTACCAAAACGCTGAGTGGATTTGCCCTAACTTGCATACCATTGAGCCACGGGAGGGGGGATTCATTTCTGTCATGTGCTCTGTGCTCCTTTCTGGGGGGCAGACAATGGCTGGGAGCTTATGTTCCCGGGGATGCTACATTTCTCCCACCATGTCAGTGTCTGCTGAGGTGTTGTCAAGTGGGAAAACTTCCTCATAGCAACATCACAGCTCAGCTACTTTTAACCAGCTCTGGTGAAATGAGAGATGCTTAGTGACTGGTTGCAAGGAAAACTGTGGATCATAGCAACCAATCACAGCTGAGCTCCTTTTGAACAGCTCTGCTGAAATGAAAGATGCTTCATGATTGGTTGGTGATACACACATACATACATTCATTTTTATATATATAGATCTAACTCAGTTTCTTTGAGCAAGTGACAGGTCCTCTTAATGGATTTTGCAGACACTTGTAAAGGTAAAACCTAAGATAAAAACAAAATGAGCAAATACGCAGGGTAAAAGGGTAAATAGATAAATAGCAATAGTGCATGAAAATAACATAGGGTACTTGATTAACACTATTTTTATCAAAAAAACTTAAACGTCATCCCACAGCGTCAAGGCGACTAATGGATACCCAGCTATGGGGAGCTATATAACGTAATGGATTTTGCAGACACTTGTAAAGGTAAAACCTAAGATAAAAACAAAATGAGCAAATACGCAGGGTAAAAGGGTAAATAGATAAATAGCAATAGTGCATGAAAATAACATAGGGTACTTGATTAACACTATTTTTATCAAAAAAACTTAAACGTCATCCCACAGCGTCAAGGCGACTAATGGATACCCAGCTATGGGGAGCTATATAACGTAATGGATTTTGCAGACACAAGGTGTTGTATGCTGTTCTTATACTGTAGGCTGTGACGTGGATTGTTATACTCGGAATTGTAGGGGTTTTCAAAAATAAGAAAAAAATGTGCAAAGAGAGAAGAAGGGCTAAAATAATGTAAGGTGTTTTTAAAAAGAAAGGCATCATGTTAGGTTTAGGGTCCCAACAATGGGGTATGCCTTGTCGCTGGCAGTGGGGCTCACATGAACTGGTCAATTTGTGGGTTAAGTACATTTATTTTTTTAACATTTTTTCTACAGTGATAATGTGGTTCAAATTTCATATATTCAGTGTTTAGATATTCTAGCGTTTCAGAGTGCAGCTTTAATTTATTAGCATACAGATAGTATCCGTGTGACATTCAAGTCCTTTCCATTTTTATTATCTAATGAATAGGAAAAGCTTTGATTTTTTATTTTGCACATAAGAACAACGTATGCCACACTGATGGTAAAAACAGACATATGGACGAAAAGTGGATGAAAATCATATCAAGTACATTGATGAAAAATGATCTGTATGTACACACATGCCAAAAAAAACCCTGAAGTCTGAATGAGACCTGTCATGATCCAGGACGGGATTTCGCTTTGACCCGTCCTGGTTAGACTATGGGTTAATTGTGCTGCCTCTCTCTGGCAGCAGGAGGCTATTTAGTGCTCACTGGACCTGGGTCCGGGGTCAGTTATACTCCTGCCCTCGGCTGAGTTAAGTGACCTCTTGTATACGTGTGCCTTGTGCCTGATATCTTGCTTGTTTGTTCGGTTGTGATCTGGTTCTGTCCCTGTTACGAGTTCTGCCTGACCCTCTTGTACTGCGCTACCTCTCGTGTATGACTCTCTGCTTGTGACCCAACTTCTCTCTGCTTGTCCCCTTGGTACCACGTCGCCCTCTTGTGTACGACCTTTGGCTTTGTCTGACTACCCGTCTGTTTGTCCCTCCTGTACCTCGTTTGCCCGTACTGCTGTGACCTCTGTTTTGCCTGACTCTGAGTTGTTTGTATGGTGTCCTGTCCTATCTGAATACAGGACGCTAAGCCCCGCCCCCTTGCAGTCACATGACCATAGGTCCCGTGCAGATTATTCAGTTTTAGTGTCCGCAGGTCCCGTGCCTCTTTACCTTCCAGCGCTGACTGGACCCTGACACTATTAGCCTGAAGCACGCATGGTCACCTCTGCTGCCCTGCTCCACAGGTAGCTTTTAGCACTGCTTCTGTACTTAGGACACGTGCACTGGCTCTATGAGCAAGTGCAGTGCGGTGTCTCTGACATTATAACTGACCCATACCATTTTTTTTTTTCTCTGCTCCCATTCACCTGTGTGTGTGATGGATCCTGTGCACACTCTTTCTGAGCAGGTTAAGCATCTGACGCAGATGTCTCAGAAACTCTTTGGAGAACAAAGAGTCCTGGCTCAGTCTCAGCAGCTGATCGCCGACACTGTGCAGGGAGTTCTTTCATTGGGGGCTCAGGATGTTACATTAATTTCCCCTGAGTCTCCAGTGAAGTTACCAGATACCTTTTCTGGAGATAAAAATGACTTCAGAGTTTTCAAGAAGGGCTGCAAGCTTTTTTTTTCGTTAAGACCACACTCTTCTGGGGATGAAAGTCAGAGAGTGGGGGTCATTATGTCTCTGTTAAGGGGAGCCCCCCAAGCTTGGGCTTTCTCCCTTCCTACCACGGCCCCTGAGCGTATGACTGTGGATGCATTTTTTGAGGCCCTGGGGCATATTTATGATGAGCCTGATCGGGTGCGTATGGCTGAGGACAGGCTGATGAATGTTTGCCAGGGGAAACACTCAGCCGAGTGGTTTTGCTCAGAGTTCAGACGCTGGGCTGCTGAGGTCTGCTGGATCGACGCCGCTCTCTGGGGGTTGTTCCGTAGAGGCTTGTCTGAGCATCTGAAAGATGCCTTGGCTCTCCACCCCCCACCTGATGCCCTGGAGGAAGCTATGACACAGGCCGTCCGAATGGATCGCAGGTTACGGGCAAGGGGAGTGATACAAACCGAGACATCATTATTCTCCCAAGGAAGGGGAGCCAGTTCTTCATTGAAAATCACGGCGATGGGAACCATCAACCTTAAGGAGGAAGAAAGGAGACAACGGCACGTGAGAAAATGCTGTGTTCACAGTGGCGAGTCTGGACATGGGAAAAAGGATTGCCCCTCCTGGCCACTAACCAGCAAGCGACTGAGCCCGGGTGATTATCGTGGAGGTCACCCAGGCTCTCAGGTACCCTTTTCTGCATTTTCTAAAATGTCATTTCAAGTGGAACTTTGTTGTGGGGGTGTCTCCACATCCACAACTGCCTTCGTGGATTGCGGTTCATCATTGAACTTTATTGACTCTGACTTGGTGGCCAGGTGTAAGTTAGGGACAGTTAGGTTGGAGACTCCGATTCACCTTGTTGCTATTGACAAAACACCACTGGTTAAGAATGACATTGTGTTTTGTACTGAAGAGTTTCTCCTTAAAGTGAGTTCCTTACACCAGGAACGTATTTCATGTTTTGTAATGAACAACCTGCCTGCGGGACTGGTGTTGGGGTTCCCCTGGTTACAGCTGCATAATCCTGTGATTAATTGGGAATCTCAGGATATTGTTAAATGGGGTCCCTATTGCTCTGAGAAATGTCTTGTTTCTGTGTCTGTGTCGTCCGTGGGTCTAGAAGGCATTCCGGAGTGCCTGATAGATTATACTGACGTTTTCTCCGAAAAAGAGGCTGAGGTTTTACCACCACACCGCCCATTTGATTGTGCCATTGACCTGGTTCCAGGCTAAATTGCCCAAAGCCCGCCTGTATAACCTCTCGGGTCCGGAACGGGCTGCGATGAAGGAATATATTTCCGAGAGCCTCCGTAAGGGACATATTCGTCCTTCTGTTTCTCCTGTGGCGGCAGGGTTCTTTTTTGTAAAAAAAAAAGACGGTGGTTTGCGCCCATGCCTCGATTTTCGTGAGTTAAATAAAATAACTGTGAGGAATACTTATCCCCTTCCACTTATTCCTGATTTATACAATCAGTTGTCCGGAGCTAAGTGGTTTTCGAAATTAGATCTACGGGGAGAGTATAACCTTATCCGAGTCCGGGACGGAGATGAATGGAAGACCGCTTTTCTCACTACTGAAGGGTTGTTTGAAAATTTGGTCATGTCCTTCGGCCTGACCAACGCTCCAGCGGTCTTCCAAAATTTCATAAATCATGTGTTCTCCGATTTGATTGGACGTTTTATGGTGGTGTATTTGGATGACATTTTAATCTACTCGCCTGATAAACAGACTCACATTGGTCATGTTCGGGCAGTTCTCCAAAGGCTCAGGGAGAACTGTCTGTTTGCTAAACTTGAAAAATGTTTATTTTTTGTTCAGGAACTGTCCTTTCTGGGGTTCATCGTGTCTGCTGAAGGGTATCGCATGGATCCTAATAAGGTGCAGGCCATTCTCGAGTGGGTTCAACCTGTGTGATTTGAAGGGTCTGCAACGTTTCCTAGGGTTCGCTAATTATTATCGGAAATTTATAAGGGGGTTCTCACAGGTGGTTAAACCCCTCACAGACATGACTCAAAAGGGGGCCGATATCAAGAATTGGTCAACCGCAGCGGTAGCGGCATTTCAGTTTTTGAAAAAATGTTTCATGTCGGCCCCAGTTCTTATCCAACCGGACCCCTCTGAACCATTTATTGTTGAGGTAGACGCCTCAGAGGTGGGGGTGGGGGCGGTATTGTCCCAAAGACCCACCACTTTGACCAATTTAAGACCTTGCGCCTTTTTCTCAAAGAAGTTCTCCCCTGCGGAGAGAAACTATGATGTGGGGAATCGGGAACTTCTGGCCGTAAAATTGGCTTTTGCAGAATGGAGGCATTTTTTGGAGGCGGCTGTTCATCCTATAACGGTAATCACGGACCACAAAAACCTAGCTTACATTGAGTCAGCTAAAAGGTTGACTCCCAGACAGGCTAGATGGTCACTTTTTTTTTTCGCGATTCAACTTCTCGATCACTTTTCGACCAGGATCCAAGAATATCAGAGCGGATGTGTTGTCACGCAGTCTTGATCCGGTGTCCCCCCCGGAACCTCCATCCTCCATTCTTCAGCCTGGGGTGGTGGTGGCAGAGGTTTCTAATGTGTTGGAATGGGAGATTCGAGAAGCCCAGGCTCTTGCACCTCCAGCTAAGCCGGTGGATAAACTTTTTGTGCCAGCTCAGTTTCGTCTCAAGGTCCTCCAGGAGTTCCATGACTCAGTTCTGGGTGGACATCCAGGGATCTCAGCGACCCGGAAGGCCATTGCTAGAATATTCTGGTGGTCTTCTTTAGCCTCTGATGTTGGGGAGTATGTGTCTGCGTGTGAGGTTTGTGCCCGTGCGAAAACTCCCCATAACCGGCCGGCCGGGGAATTGGTACCACTGCCAATTCCTGAGAGACCATGGACTCATCTGTCCATGGATTTCATCACCAACCTTCCCCCTTCCAAGGGTAATACCGTGGTCTGGGTCGTAGTGGACAGGTTTAGTAAGCAGGCACATTTTGTACCTTTGGCAGCTCTACCTAATGCAGAAACATTGTCCAGATTGTTTGTGGAGCATGTGGTGCGGTTGCATGGGGTACCCCTGAATGTGGTGTCTGATAGGGGAGTGCAATTTGTGTCCAGATTTTGGAGAGCTTTTTGTAGGAGGTTGGGTATTGGTCTGTCCTTTTCATCCGCCTACCATCCAGAGACTAATGGGCAGACTGAGCGGACCAATCAGTCTCTGGAGAAAATTCTGCATTGTTTGACCTCAGCCCGACAGGATGATTGGTGTTCTGTGTTACCATTGGCTGAGTTTGCTTTTAACAACCGCACTAACCAGTCTACGGGTACATCTCCTTTTTTTTTGCAATTATGGGTTTCATCCTCATTTTGGAGAATTTTCCCGCTTGAATTCTGGGTGTCCTGGGGCGGACGAGACGATCCAGCGGTTGGGGGAGGTATGGCGGGAGGTCCAGAATAACATTATGAAGGCCCAGGACAAATTTAAATTTTTTGCGGACAAAAAACGATCCATGGGTCCAGTGTTTCAGGTCGGAGATAAGGTATGGTTATCCACCAAAAATATAAGGCTCAAGGTCCCCTCTGCGAAGCTTGGACCCAAGTTTATAGGTCCCTATGTAATTACCGAAGCAGTTAACCCGGTGGCTTTTCGGTTGAGTCTTCCGCCATCTCTAAGGATCCCTAATGTTTTCCATAAGGCCCTTTTGAAACCTGTGAGGTCCAGTGGGGAGGGATCATCATCTTCCTCGACACCGGTTCTGGTAGATGGGCAGGCTGAGTACGAGGTGGAACGAATTGTCGACTCCAGGTTGGTCCGTCGCGCCCTTCAGTATCTGATACATTGGAAGGGCTACGGTCCTGAGGAACGCTCGTGGGTTCCTGCTCGATCAGTTCATGCGGATCGGTTGATCCGAGCTTTTCACGCCAAGTACCCTGAGAGACCTGGGGGTCCGGTGGCCCCCCATTGAGAGGAGGGTACTGTCATGATCCAGGACGGGATTTCGCTTTGACCCGTCCTGGTTAGACTATGGGTTAATTGTGCTGCCTCTCTCTGGCAGCAGGAGGCTATTTAGTGCTCACTGGACCTGGGTCCGGTGTCAGTTATACTCCTGCCCTCGGCTGAGTTAAGTGACCTCTTGTATACGTGTGCCTTGTGCCTGATATCTTGCTTGCTTGTTCGGTTGTAATCTGGTTCTGTCCCTGTTACGAGTTCTGCCTGACCCTCTTGTACTGCGCTACCTCTCGTGTATGACTCTCTGCTTGTGACCCGACTTCTCTCTGCTTGTCCCCTTGGTACCACGTCGCCCTCTTGTGTATGACCTTTGTTCACGTTCTGACTACCCGTCTGTTTGTCCCTCCTGTACCTCGTTTGCCCGTACTACTGTGACCTCTGTTTTGCCTGACTCTGAGTTGTTTGTATGGTGTCCTGTCCTATCTGAATACAGGACGCTAAGCCCCGCCCCCTTGCAGTCGCATGACCATAGGTCCCGTGCAGATTATTCAGTTTCAGTGTCCGCAGGTCCTATGCCTCTTTACCTTCCAGCGCTGACTGGACCCTGACACTATTAGCCTGAAGCACGCATGGTCACCTCTGCTGCCCTGCTCCACAGGTAACTCTTAGCACTGCTTCTGTTCTCAGGACACACGCACTGGCTCTATGAGCAAGTGCAGTGCGGTGTCTCTGACAAGACCAAAGTGGTAGTTGACCAATTGCTTACATCACCTAGTTGGAAATGGATAAGAATTGCATTTCTTATAGGATATTAGGATGATAAATGGCAAACACTTGACACTAAAATCAATGACCAAGAATTGACCCATTGTGCTAATGACCTTATCGCTGTAATTAAGCAATAGGTGAAACATTTCTAAAAACTGTATTAGTATTAGTTCAGCTGCCATGTATAATTCCGGAGGGTGATGCTTAGAAAATTATGAACAATTCAACCATAACGTTGACAGACTACATTTTTTAGATCTGTTACACTTTAAAACAAAATGTGTACACCAACAAAATGGGCTTATGCAAAGTGAAGGATGATTGGCCGATCATGCCATACACATACAGGCACCGATTCGTCATGACTGATGCTTTGTATGCCAGGCTTGATGAACGGTTTATTGGAGTTAGATGCTCCAAATTCATTAATTGGCGTGTAATTCTTATTGAACTTGTCTCTTCAGAGAGGAAGAGGACTAGAACCCTAGTGCCACCTATTAGAATAAGCAATCCTAAAAGTCAATATCAACCCTCTAATGAACCTTGTCACATGACTTAGGATAAAAAAACAAAAACAAAATCTCAATTTGCAGACACTGTGTTTCTGGGTAAGGCCCCTCGTCAGTGCAAAGTGTGAGACCTGACTTGGCTGGGTGAGAGGCGTCTGACCGGGTTCCAAGGGGTAATGTTTCTCCTTGCGGAGAGGGACATGTCAAGCCTAAACATGCCAAGGTGAGGAGACTTTCAAGCCTTGCAATGCTCCTCTGGGAATTTCAATAGGCAAATCGTCTCTTCAGAGAGGAAGAGGACTAGAACTTGAGTGCCACCTATTGGAAGTAGCAATCCTAAAAGTCAATATCGACCCTATTTCCCAGAGAAGCATTGCAAGGCTTAAAAGTCTTCTCACCTTGGCATGTCAGGCTTGACATGTCACTCTCCTCAAGAAGAAATGTTACCCCTTGAATATTGAATTTAATGCATTTTTCTCAGCTGTCATGCACTATTACCAAATATATACACACGTCCGGGGGGCTTGCATACATTTCTGTCATATTTTATGCCACTTTTGTTGCACAAATTTTGTTGAATTTTTCAGATACCCAGACTTTTCAAAAGGTTGTCAGAGCTGGCCGAATTGTCTACAGGTTGTACAAAACCTGTAACATTTTGTAACATTAAAAACAGTTTCACACCAGAAATTTTGCAAACACAGCTTGATCATTTGGGCCATAATGTTAGCCAATGTTATAACCATTGCGCACTATTGTTCGTGTAGACACTTGGAACAATAATCAGCTAACTTTTATCTTGTGCATAGCCAACTTGGCTATGGCTTGTGCATGGACAGTATTAGAGCTACATTTCTTTTACTAAATTAGTTTCTTCTACACCAACTTCAAGGATTTCTTCATGACTTAACATTGAATGATGGTCTATTCTTTACATCAGCATTCAAGCCCGTCAAACCCTCTCAGTCATAATGAATGGAGCTACGTTTCTTTCCATCCTTGCACCTCAGTGGTACCAGACAGAACCAAAACACACATATTCATCTATTTCATTCTACGAATGGGTTGAGACTATGGAATTCGGACTCCCATCAGTAACACATTGATGACTTTTCCTAAGGAGTACTTAGTCCTAAGAAATACAGGTAAATCTGAAGGAAAAATGAAAAGTGGCAGCTGCAGGAATTGCAAATATTACTGGCTGCTCCAGTTCTCTAAGCTGTATTCTCATTGACTGTATACAGGCTACAGTAAATATTAAGTGGTCTGGCACATTATGGATAGCTGAAACAGATCTCCTGCATCACCATGAACTCAGCCTAAGACAAAATTCCAAATATGAACCATTGTTTGATCTCTTCTCAAGGCTATACAGATACACGACTGACACAAAGGAGAATATTCCTCTAAAGCCCCCGTCACACACAGCGATCTCACTAGCGAGATCGCTGCTGAGTTACAAGTTTTGTGACGTAACAGCGATCTCACCAGCGAGATTGCTGTGTGTGACAGGTATCAGCGACCGGCCCCCCTGCCGGTATCACTGATCATTCTGGAAAGCCCTGGACTTTTTTTGGATCATTGGTCTCCCGCTGGCCAGCATGCATCGCTGCGTGTGGCAGGCGCGAGAGCAGCAATCAGCGAGCTCCCAGCTCGTAACCAAGGTAAACATTGGTTACGGCGCTTAGAAACCCTCTGTGTACCTTGGATACCAGTGCACTGATGCAGGGAGCTGGTAACCAGGGTAAACAGCGGGTTTCTAAGTGCCGCGCGGCGCTTAGAAACCCGATGTTTACCTTGGTTACCAGCTCCCTGCACCAGCACGCTGGTACAGTATCTAAAGTACACAGCGACGCGAGCGCTCGTCGTCACTGGTGCTGATCGCTGGTGAAGCTGCCTGTTTGGCAGCTCACCAGCGATCATGTAGCGACACACCAGCGATCCTGACAAGTTGATATCGTTGTTGGGATCGCTGGTGAGTCGCTATGTGTGACGGGTCCCTTAGGCCAGGGTCACACTTGCGAGAAACTCACACGTGCCTCACACCTCAATACCCGGCACTGCCACCGGCACTCAGACTGGAGCGTTCAGCTGCATAGAAATACATGCGGCCGCACACTCAGGTCCCGAGTGCCGGTGGCAGTGCCGGATAATTGAGGTGTGAGACTCGTGCAAGTTTCTCGCAAGTGTGACCCCGGCCTAAACTCTAAAACTGCTCTTCTTAGAATTAGTCACTAGTGATGAGCGAGTATACTTGTTGCTCTGGTTTTCCCAAGCATGCTCTGGTGTTCTCAGAGTATTTGGGCGTGCATGGAGATTTAGTTTGTGTCGCCACAGCTGCATGATTTGCGGCTGCTAGACAGCCTGAATACATGTGGAGATTCCCTAACAAACAGACAATTCCCACATGTATTCAGGCTGTCTAGCAGCCGCAAATCATGCAGCTGCGGCGACACAAACTAAATCTCCGAGCACGCCCAAATACTTGGAGAACACTCGAAAATGCTGGGAAAATCCGAGAAACAAGCCTACTTGCTCATCACTATTAGTCACTGATTGTAATCATTACACAATTAGCTGAGCATCAGTTTGCATCAACATAATTCCATTCTGTTTGCTCTGTTTTTGCCTTCAACCTGAGAGTTTGAAAAGCGTCCCAGGGATAGACCGGAAGAGAGCGAAGATGAGTTACTGAAAAGTAAAAATGAGGTGTCATCAACTGCGCTGCTGATAAGGATTCAATAGCAGGATAAAATCAATGGATTTTATTAAAAGGTTTTTGCCCTGGTGAAGGGGTTGGGTAAGACCTTGAAACGCGTTGACTTGTAAACCTTTTAATAAAATCCATTGATTTTATCCTGCTATTGAATCCTTATCAGAAGCGCAGTTGATGACACCTCCTTTTTACTTTTCATTTATATTTCATTGTCACCGGTGTCCTGCAGCAGCTGAAACAAGTGCTCATTTCTTGTTGCCATTTGCAACTACATCAGGTGAGTTATCTCACATTAATCATTGCACCGGTATCATCTGATAAGACCCTATTGCGCTTCTTCTTGTCTCCTAGTACTGCTCTTCTAAGATGAGTTACTGGCGCTCTCCTCTGGGATTGGGTTGGCATGCTGTTCCTGTGTACGGTTGGTGAGCAATTTTGGAGTTGGAGCTGAGGAAAGGGAGCTGTTCATGACTCATGATACAGAGTGTTTGGTGACAGAGTCCAAGAAAAAGTTGGAAAAGGGAGAAAAGAATAAAGACAGACATGGGTGTTACAGAGAATGCCTGCCAGAGGAAATTCACTGCGAGATAATCGGGGCAGCTGGAATTCTGCGTCGTTTCCGGAAAGTTTAGTTTGGGTTGCAGAAAGAAAGCTAACAGACCTGGAAGCATCCAGAAACAGCACAACTTATATTTTTTCCATTGTAGCCGCATATTGCTCCAGTGTGACACAGCAGATAGATATAGTGCAGATGATAAGAATTTTTTAAAGGAAACCTGTCAGTTGATTCATGCTGCCCAAACCTCAAGCAGCATGAACCGGAGACTGGCTGCACAATTACAGCCATGTAATTATTTCTCACTAATGCTCTTACTAGTGATGGGCAAACATGGCCGGATACGGTGTTATCGGAGCATGCTCGCGTGCTGACCAAGTGTCTTCAGTGTGTTCGAAAAATATGTTCCAAGTCCGTGCGGCTGCATGTCTTGCGGCTGTTAGACAGATGAAGAAATTACCTGTGTCTTGGGCAATCCCTGCAGAGAACAAACAGGTAATTCCTGCATGTCTTGTGGCTGTCGATCAGCCGCGAGACATGTAGCCGCGGGGGGGCGAGAACATATTTTTCGAGTATGCCGTAGACACTTGGTTAGCACCGGAGAATGATCGGATAAGACTTATCTTTTGTTTTCAATGTTCTTTTTATTAAATTTTTAAAGCATAACATTAAATGTAATAGAACAGTATTACATTTTCAAGTTTCAGCGCTTAACATATATACATATAGTTGGCTAGTCAAAACCATTGTAATACACGTCATTTACTTATGGCTAGCATTATGCAGCCAAATTGAAGAAAGTGTTTTGACAACTGAAGAATTCAAAATACAATAATGCATAGTATCGAACTAAGAGTCCCAGGTTCAATCCAACACTTGGCCTTTTCAATATAGCTATCTGGGACAACAGCAAACCAAATAAGAGATAGTTAGAGTAAGAGAAGAGTAATAGGACAGACAAAGGGAGGGAAGGGGGGGGGGGATGAGTCTTCACTGTGTGGCGTCCTGCGTAGAATCCGAGTGGATGTTTGATCTGAAAAGAATCCAAGGTTTCAAGGAGTCCTGGAACAGCGTTAAAGAGAGATTCACGTGTGCCACCAACTCAGCCGTGTGATACAGTTGATCTATCTTATAGAGCAATTGCTGGCGTGTGGGGTTATTCTCAGTTCTCCAATAAGTGGGTATTAAAAGTTTGGCTGCCGCTATTATGTTGTGGACTAATATGGATAATTTCTTGTTACCCGGCCACACCGGAAAATTCAATAGTGTTGTTTCAGGCGCTAGGGTTACTGTCTTTCCAGTTAACTCTTGAATGACATTTTCAGTGAGTGCCCAGAAGCGTTTTAGAACTGGACAGGACCACCATAAATGGAGGTAGTCACCATCTCCAGTACCACATCTCCAGCATTTCGTGTGGTGATTCACCCGCCAGGCCTGGTATTGTGTTTGCGAGATGTACCATCTGGACACTATCTTATAGGAGTTTTCTTGGGTTTTAACGCATTTAGTCGGACCGTGGGAATGTTTATATATATGAAGTACCTGTTCTTGCGAAAATGTGTAGCCTAGGTCATTTTCCCACTTTGCTATATAGGCACGCTTAAGGCAATGTTTCACAAGAAGTAGCTCATGGTATATAACGGATAGTATCTTTGTGGGTTTGTTTGATTTGGAGCATAGAGTCTCGAAGGATGTGGGTTTGCGCGTTAGGTCTGCGTAATAGTGTATTCTTTCCAATGTCTTTTTTATTGTGGAATATTGTATAAAATTGATATTTGCTAGCCCGGGCAATTTGCACAGTTCTTGGAGTGGTGGGAGCATTCCGTCTGTTAGCAGCTGGTCTATTGTAATTTTCAATCCCGGCAGAGCTTCTTCAGTCGATGTGACAAGGGAATGAGCTAAAATGTCTGATAGCGTTAATATTGGTGATGAGGGGGACATCAGAATGTTGTATGCTTTTGCCCACACCTTTAGCAAAGAGTGTGTAAGTAAATTTGGAGAGGGAGGAAGGGGGGTCCCTCCAGAATAGGTCAATAAGAGCTGTCTGATGGGTTGGGGTGAGAGCTCCTTTTCTATTGCCACCCATTGCTTGTCTTGTGATCCTCGGATCAAGTGTACTGAACGTGTTAGCACCGAGGCATAATAGTACTTTCTTATGTCAGGGGCACCCATTCCCCCCCTTGCCCTAGGCAGGGTCAGCGTGTGAAAAGCTATTCGTGGTTTCATCTTGTTCCACATATATTTGGAAAAAAGGGAGTTAACTCTAGCCAAGTAGGAATCTGGTACCTGGATAGGTAGCATTTGGAACATATAGGTGAATTTTGGTAATATCAGACTCTTTAGAAGATTTTTTCTCCCTGTCCATGATAGGAACGAATCTCTCCATGCTCCAATTGTAGTTACTGCGGATCGGATAAGACTTATCAATGCACATTTGCTCATCATCAGCTCTGATATTTCAGAGAAACGAGTTTAAAAAAATCCTGCTGGGGACCGTAGGCAATGATGAGACTAGTTTGTCGCTGTCCCTGGCTGGCTTCTCCCTGCGCCGCTCCAGTTGACCAAGTCTCTACCGTGTGTGTACTATGTTTTCTCTGACATACTGGAGAATTTTATGGAAAAACATAATTGGCTGCAATTTGTGCAATTAAGCTCTATTGAAAAAAACTTTGATGAATTGGGGCCTTGGATCTTGGTCTTTGAACTATACCATAACCTGAATGCCAAGAATTTTCAATAAACCAGTCTTTACATTACAATATCAGTCATTATTTAATATTGTTATTTTATTGAACATTTTGAGCCCAATATTCCTCCCGACCCCAAAAGATACACACAAAAAAAAAATACACGTATCTTATGCAATACATGGCAAAGTTCATTTGTATCGATCTGTGTCATTACAGTCTGTATGGCGTGCTGTGTGCAGAGATTATACAGTGTCATGTTTAAATAAATGTCACTTTTATGTATATTTAATCTTCCCACGTGATATAAAAGAAGCATATATCATAGCAGGAATTCTCCTAACATCCTCTATTAGCATTGGTATCAGATGAGATCACTAATGCTCCAGCCCGTGTCACTACATCAATGTGACATGTTTGTTTAATGGAAGACATTGCACAGCATGTGGCTGCTTATACGGGAACATGGACTTTACATTACTTTACAATAATACATCCTGTTAACTAGAGGATCATAAATATAAGCCGTTGTCCATCTTTTCTGGACCATTGCCTAGATGCAGCTGGTGACCCAAGTGGTGTTCGTTGCTCCTGTGGATATTGGTGTTGTCATCGAGCAATTTGCACATGGACACAGATGGTGTGACACTACGACCTAATTTTTGAGCAGACAATGCAGGGTAAGGTTTTGTTTTCTTGAACGTGGAGCTGACGACGTATGAGACTTTAAACCCAGCGTGAGGCAACGTAGTATTATCCTGAACTGCATTTTCTTAAATAGTTCCACTACTTGATCTCATTTGATGTGATAAGTAGACAATCTACAAATCGCTATATTTAAAAATTATGTTACTGTACACCCAAAACAAAAAAATTGCAAAGTGGTCATTAGGCGAGTTCCTTCTTTCTACTTTTCTATCCACTGCCTGTTGTTCAGTGTAATCCATGTTTAGCAGCTGTGAAGCTGATCCAGTAAAAGAAAAAAGTTCTGTGTTTTTTGTTTTTTTTTACCTATATTGCATTTTTAATGTGTCTCTGGATCGGGACATTATGCTGTCTGCACCCATTCTGAGGATATGTGATTGGCGAGGGTGCTGCTCTTTTTTTCTGATTAGCATAGAAGCTGAGATATATTACAGGAAGTGGGGGAAGGTCTTTGTTTCTCTCCTTCTACTCACCTCTCTCTTTAGTATTAATCACTGATTATACTTATTATACAATAATCTGAGCCTCAAATTGCATCATCATAGTTCCATTCAATTTGCTCCATTTGCCTTCAACCCAAGAGTTTAATAAGTGTCCCAGGGACAGACAGGAAGAAAGCGAAGATGAGTTAGTGGAGCACTCCTCTGTCTAGTGGTTAGCTGACAGATCCTGTGTGCGATGGTCAACCACACACAGGATCTGAGGGCCAACCACTGGTAAGAGGAGTGCTCCACTGTCTCATCTTCACTCTCTTCCAGTCTATGTACAGCAGAGAGTTAATGTCTGTTTGGGGCAGGCAAGCTTTTGGACATTGACAAATGCAGTGCATGCTAAAAAATGAGGGAAAAATAGTTCCAGCTCCTTGAGTGCTGGCAGAATGCTAATGAAGAGGAACCGCCTACTTGAAAGGAGTGGTTGGCAAGTTGTAGAGCATGGGAGCCGGGACAGTTTTTAGACATATTAGACTGGTATGGGCACCAAATTCAGTTCTAACATTGTGAAGGACAAGAGTAACAACACATTACTTTTTTACAGTTTTTTGCTGCTGTTGAAAAATACAGGTATGTTTTAACTATAGCAAGGGTCTCAGCTACCAGCCATTTAGGACTACTATAAAAGTTTTCACCAAGCTTCCGACACTCATTTACTGATGGGAGGATAACTTTGTTCACAATGCAACTGATGCGTAAATCTGTCATAAACACCGGGAAAAGATCCTAACATGTTCCTCGACTGTATCAACAGCTTGTATAAAACTTTGTACACTGGCTTTCCATAAAACACCAACATACACAACCCGCATTTCTTGGAGAAAGTGCAGCTGAATGGCACAGGGTGCTTTATCCTGACCACCTGAGCTAAGGAAAGAAGCAGTAATATCAACACATCTCTTAGAGGAATAGTGTTTAACACTAGGATTTAGGAAAACTGACTGACGCCCTTCACATCCTGTCATTCTTAACATATAAATAGCTCTTGAACAATTTGTTTTGCATCATAGCCCATTGTTCTCTTACAGAACTACTGACACCAATTAGCTGATATTTGGCACATTACAGTCTTAAAAAGAAAGTTAATAATTTCAGTTTCAACTGTAGAATATTTTGAGATAAACTTTGCCTCTTTTATGAATAAAAGGCCACTTTCTATTGTGCAAATTTCTTCTAAATTTCATGAATTTTGTATCAAATTGTTTTTTTAAGACGCCTATCCTACCACCTAAAATTATAGTTGTAAAGCTAAGCAACTTTTTAATAAACATTCATTGCCAATTTCCTTTCTACTTCCAATGCTGATCCGTGCTTTGCTTCCAGAACCCTTAGGGCTCATACTCGCATGCAAGAAACTTGGACAAGTCTCGCACGTCAATACCTGGCACTGCCGCCAGCACTTGGATCGGAGCATTCAGCTGCATGTATTTCTATGCAGCTGAACGCTCCGATCCGAGTGCCAGCGGTAGTGCTGGGAATTCACGTGCGACACTCGAACAAGTTTCTCGCATGTGAGTATGAGCCCTTAGTGGCAGAATCAGGGTGTGACTGCTCTTGCATCACCTGCGCATGCGCTGCTCCTCTTTTCCCAGAAAAAAGCAATGCAGTCTGTGCAGCTCTGATAAAGCCCAAAAGCAAAGGAGCCGCATGTCACCAAAAGGCACTGCCACATCGTCAGAACATTAACAAAATTGAAAATAAGTTAATAATTTAACTATATTGTTCTTTCGCACCTTAACACTTTTTTCAGGTACTTGCAATTTACTTGAAGGTGCATCCAAATGTCACATATACATAAGAATACATTAAAAAACTAGATTAAAAAAACCCTTATTGGTATAATTTTCATATTAGTTATCAAACTATTGCAGTTCTATTATGTGTCTAATTTAAAGTACCCTGTTTTATTTTGGGTATGCTTTCAACCAGCTGAAAGCATGAGGTCCTATGTATGCAAGAGAAGCAGCAGCATATTTTCTCATATTCTATTCTGTGCCAAAAGGTGGAAAAAACTTTGATGGCACCCATTAAAAGCTATAGGCATACATTGATGTTTCAATCTGATGTAGCTAATAGGATGAAAATAGGGGGGGAAGCCAGCACTGCTTAAGGTTAGAACGCATAAATTGAAGTGCATATGCACATAATATCCAGCTGTATTCAAAAATGAGATATTTGGCAAAAAAATTTATCAATTCAATTGAGCCACCCCGCCGCGCCAAGGCAATCTCATGTGGGGGGTCCTACTCTACATTTATAATAAATACTGTGCCATTACGGCCTGCTAAGAGCATGACCACATCTAGTGCAATCTGTACCTGAACATTGCTGGATCGCTCCCATGAAGCCAGATGAAACAAGTGCAGATGAAGGCCAACCAGGTCTGAACACAGACATATCAGGATTGACCTCCACACATTGCCCAACCAGCAAACATAGATGAAGGGCGATATTGGCCCGGACACAGGTGCACAATTAAATAAAGCTTGGGGCAGGGCGGGGCTGCCGTGTGTGTGCACAGCAGCCTAGATCCATCATAATGAACACAGAAAAATTTACAGCGGACATAGCCAAGCATGCACGGCAGCAGTGGTGGTGAGCCACAAACCAACAACAAGAAAATAGGAGGGGAAGCCAGCACTGCTTAAGGTTAGAACGCATAAATTGAAGTGCATATGCACATAATATCCAGCTGTATTCAAAAATGAGATATTTGGCAAAAAAATTGATCAATTCAATTGAGCCACCCCGCCGCGCCAAGGCAATCTCATGTGGGGGGGTCCTACTCTACATTTATAATAAATACTGTGCCATTACGGCCTCCTAAGAGCATGACCACATCTAGTGCAATCTGTACCTGAACATTGCTGGATCGCTGGGTCATGTTCGCCATCTTTTCTGTGTTTATTGTGATTGATCTAGGCTGCTGTGCACACTCACGGCAGCCCCGCCCTGCCCCAGGCTTTATTTATTTTTGCATCCATGTCTGAGCCTGCATTGCTTTTCATCTGTGTTTGCTGGTCAGGCAGTGTGTGGAGGTCAAACCTGAGATGTCTGTGTTCAGACCTGGTTGGCCTTTACCTGCACCTGCTCCATCTGGCTGCATGGGAGTGATGCAGATATGCTTCAGGTATGGATTGCATTTGATATGGTCTTGCTTTTAAAACATTTAGGAGGCCGCAATGGCACAGTGAATAAATAAAAATGTAGAGTAGGACCCCCCATATGAGATTGCCTTGGCGTGGCAGGGTGGCTCAATATATTGATCAATATTTTGCTAAATGTCTCATTTTGAATGCAGTAAGATATGTGCATATGCACCTCATGTTATGCGTTCTGACCACTGGCAGTGCTGGCTCTTCTCTTTTTTTATAGCTAATAGGATGCCCCCAAGTGGGAGACCCCAGTATGGAAGCTAAAAGTATCCCAATAAAGCATATTATTTCATCGGGTGCATTTGCTCTATTTCTACTGTGCCTATTATGTATCAAAGGCCCATCATCACAGTGACCCATTCGGCACAAGTGTAACGTTACAGATGGCTTCGGTAATCCCAACGACAGCTGTTACGACTGATTGTGGAGCAGAGTTAAGTTAATGTGGTTAGTTCGTTCCATTATTACACATGATCACATGTCAGGGTCGTGACAAACAGGTAGAGGGTGTATTAAAAGAAGGGATGATGTTATTACACTAAGGCTACTGCAGAAAAACAGCGTCCTTCATCAACTCTGGTCCTGCCAATGTCTCTCTACAAAATGAAATCCTACCAAGGACAACATCTGCAAGGAGTTTGTATGTTCTCGTCATATTTGCGTAGGTTTCCTCAGTTCTTCAGTTTCTCCCCGCAATCTGAAGACATATTGATAGGGAATTTAGATTGTGAGCCACAATGGGACAACCATGATGATGTCTGTAAAAATCTGCGGCGGCTGTAACTGCATCCCGGTACTGTCTGCCAGCCGGCCCTAACGCTGAGTGTGCTGTCAGTCAGTGCAGTTATAGCCTCCATTCTCTATACAGTGAACAGTGCCTGAAACCGTACCAGCGCCATCCCTATGATTGAAAGAGCGAGGCTGCCAGGAAGAATAAAATTAATTTTTTCCCAGTAGCAGGGCTCTAACTGCAGGCGCCGGGCAGGTTCAGAACACTATTAACATGCAAATTAATCCCATAGCTACGGGTTAATGGTTTATAGCATTTTTTACATGACAGTTCCCTTTAAAAGTGTGAACTTAACCTTACATCTAAATTATAGTAAACAGCAATAATAGCATTCAAACTAATACAAATATTCAATGTTTGCACATGTCTTAGAACCCAAAAGGGTGCAGCTGCATCATTGCGTGTGTTTTTTTTTGCATTGTCACAGCAGTTTTGTCAAACTTGCCACCTTTCCCCAAAACATTTCTGATACTCCCAGAAATAAGGGGATAGCTTCTGGATTACTGGAAGAGCTGGGTGATCTCTCAGCTGCTACTGAAGCCTCCTGGAAAACCGTGCTTCCTTCTGAAATTATTAGATCATGACTCGGGGAGGCGCAGTCATGAGGCAAAAGCCAGGCAGTCCATCATACATCAATGGGAAGGCAAGGGAGGTTGGTATGGGGTGTGAAGGATGTGGAGAAAGTGGAAGGGAATAGACATGGCCTCTAAATGTATCCGTGGCTGTGCTTAAAAAATTGTACTTTGCACCCTGCAAGCTTGTCTCTGGGAGCAACAGTTTTACATGTTGCTAAGGATGAAATTTGTACTTGCCCATTTATTATACTTCCTTTGACGTGATGACTTCCCCTATTTAAGTGGTGCTTTCTCCCACATGTTCAAAACTGTTTTGAATTATTTGTCACTAGGGCACTGTTAGTGGTTACCTGGGCATCTCTTCATAAAGCTTCCACAGGCAGGCTATGCCCTAGCCACTCCATGTACGAGACACACAGGGGTTGCCTTGGCTTTCACCCTTTAACACCTGTACATGGAACTGTAGAAATGCAGGGGCTTCTCGGTTGGAGCCACAGAGTAGGCTCCTCACCAGTGGTGTAAGCTGGCAGTAAAAATGGTTGTCACTCGGGTTCATCATAAGGAGATCTAAAACAGGGACAGAATAAGAAAGCAAGTAGGTAGTCAGAATGTAGTCAAGGTCAAAAAGCAGAATAATCAAAATAGGACCACAGAAGCCGAGAGCAGGGATGTGAACCAGGTCAAGCAGAATTTAATAACTGTCAGTGTGGAAACAGCAGCAGCCCCTTCTAGAGGTAATCATCAGAGAGACAACACATTTACAGTGACAGATGTTAACTCATAAGCTTTCTGACAAGTCTGACAGAACACACAGAATAGCCACATTGTCACCTCATGTCGCCCACAGCAAAGGCATTGCTCCGCTCAGAAACAGAAACAGAGAATGCAGGCACCAATATGGATGTCACATCAGTGCAGGATAAAGCTGGTTCCTAGATCTCATGAGTACATATAGACTAGTCTTTTTTTTGTACAGGTATATCGGAATGAGGCTGCCTTGTCTTGTCAGGTGAGCTCATGTATTTAATAATAATACACTATAAAAACACTAAAATTACCAAACCCTAAAAAGGGAAATAAAAAAACACTCCAAATAAACTATAAATGTAATTTTCAAAATTTTAGGAAAACGTCATTTTTAATGGAAGCTCAAAAAACAACAAAAGCCTTCTGTGCCAGTCCAGACACCGAGTCACTTAGGCATTTTTCAGTTCCTCAGGAATTTGCCACTGATTTGTCATATGGCATTGTTCAGCTGCTACAGCAAGTGACTAAGAATAGACATAAAGTCAAAGAACTTTTTCCGCCAACTGTGGTGTGAATAGATGGCAAATTCTTTCAAGCATCATGACATCAACCCTGAGATATACTGAAAAGTGAGCTAAACAAAGACGGCTAAATAAAGATTATAGGGTGATTATTGTTTTTGTTGCATTCTGCATTATTTGAAGCAAAAAATAGCCGTCCATTTGTATATTTTACTAAAAATATTGTGTAGACGACACAGCATAAGGTCGATGTAATAGGGTCAAAATAGTGAGAGACATTTTAGAATTGCATTATGACACTAATCGGTGAGCAACAGGTGACGTCCATACAGAAGAAACCTTAGTATAACCTTAGTATAACACCATTATAAGGAATGCATACGAATAAGACTCTTTGCTTGGTCTAAGAGTTCTTCTCAGCAGCAAAGTTTTGTACATCTACTGCATGTACAGTATATCAGGAGACTGCTGAAGTGAGTGATCGGCTGCAGCGGTTGTCTCATGCATGTACTGGTGCATCACATAACCTCTGAAGGAAAGTCACCACAGACTATTGAGGTCCGCTGGATCAGCAATGGATTTATCTGTTTTTATTGTATTTTCTTCTGTTAGCTTATTTTTTTTTTAAAAAAAGGTTTGTTCTCATGTTGGCTTTACAGGAGCCTTTCCAGCTTCCTTGTTGCCTGCAAGTGGTGCACTCTTGATGATTCACAGTTCAGACCAAGAGTATGATTGAGCCTTTGATTCATAGGGTGACTAATGAGTGGAACAGGCTGCCACGAGAGGTGGTGAGTTCTCCTTCAATGGAAGTCTTCAAACAGCGGCTGGCCAGACATCTGTCTGAGATGGTTTAGTGAATCCTGCGTTGAGCAGGGGGTTGGACCCAATGACCCTGGCGATCCCTTCCAACTCTAACATTTTATTCTTCTATGATCTGATTCTGCAAGCAAAGGCAGCTTTGTATCTGCAGCATCGGAGGGCCAAAGATGGCACTGAAGTTCGCTAGCTTCAGAACAGCGATTGAAAGCCTTAGAGCAGTGGTCCTCAAACTCAATTCCTCATGTCCCCCGACTACCCTCCTAACAGATCATGATTTCAAGATTTCCTTAGTAATGCACAGACTTGGAAATTTCTGATGTCTTGATAATAATTACGTCACCTGTGCAATGCGATATCTCTAGGGGGATCGTGAGAACTGGAGTTTGGGAAACACTGCAGTAGACCAAAGAGCTTGTAAGTGCAGCACAGCTTGCCTAGGAGACTGGCCACCTCTGCAGTCAAGGCAACAAGCAACTATAGAAATATAAAGCCCTCTGTTCTTGTGACTAGAGAGGCTTTTTAATAAAAAGGTAGCAATTTTAACCATTACTTATTATGATAAAACTCCTCTTAGGCCTCTTTCACACATCAGTTTTTGTCATCAGTCACAATCCGTCGTTTTTTTAAAAAAACGGATCCTGCGACCGATGCCGCTGGATCCGTTTTTTTCTCATAGACTTGTATTAGCAACGGATGGCCACACGTTTCATCTGTCGTTCGACAGACAACAGAGACGACGGACAAAGTAACGCTTTTTGTGTAGCAGAGTGTATCTTTTGAGAATCCACCGGTACACAGGAGAACTTCACTGAGCAAGTTATCTTGAGTAAACAGCATTTACTTCTTATGGGTAAACGTGAGATAAGAATTCAGAAGCACACAGCCCGTGCTGCTGGTATAATACAGTCAAAAAATGAAAGTAAAACTAAACAACAACAAGAGAGTTTCCCTCCCCACAATACAGCAAACATATAACTTCACACTATTGCCATCTGCTGTCAGGCTAGTGTAAAGTCCTCCCTTCATTTATAAGTCCATTTCTGTTGCATATGTCAACACCCTTTCTCAACAGTAAGGACTTATTCAGTCAAACCCAACTTTTTTATTAGTCTCTGGTGTTTATCAGCATTCAGCGCCTTCATGAAGATGTCTGCTGTGATTTCTTCAGTAGGGTAATCCTTCAAGAAATTATACTTCACATTTCCCAAGTCTTTGATTTTGAAATGTTGCTTCAGGATTTTTAGAATGTTTTCTTTATCCCTTTCTTGTTCAGAACAAATCAAAATGTCGTCTACATATATGAGTACATAAATCCATCTATTCATCAGCCTTTTTGTGTACAAGCATGGATCAGCTTTGCTTCTTTGAAAATTTTCATTTGTAAGCACTTCTGTGATTTTGTCATTCCATGCTTTAGCTGCTTGCTTTAAACCATATATGCTTTTCTGTAGTTTGCAAACTTTGTTTGGGTTTCTTTTATCTTTGAATCCTGGAGGTTGTTCCATGTAAATGTCTTCTGTTAAATCTCCATTCAAAAATGCTGTCTTTACATCCAGATGTATCAGTTCCATCTGTTTCATTGCTGCAACTGTAAGTAAAGTTCTTATTGTAGTATGTTTGACAACTGGAGCAAATGTCTCATCATAGTCTTCTCCATATTTTTGAGAATACCCTCTAGCTACGAGTCTTGCTCGGTATCTTTCAGGTGTGCCATCTGTTTGGTATTTTACTTTAAAAATTCATTTACATCCTATGGCTTGTCTTCCTTCTGGTAAATCTGTCAGTGTCCATGTATTTGAGTCATGCATGGATTTCATTTGTTTCTGTTGCTTCTATCCATTTATTAGCTTCTTCTTTAGGGAGTTTAGATATGTCTTCCCAAGAAGTAGGTTCATAAATTTTACTTGTGCTTGTCTTGTATAAGAGACATTTTGGTGGTTTACCTTTGTTCTCTCTCATTGAACGTCTTGGTTCTGTGTCTGTTTGTAGTTGTATTTCTTCATTTTCAGTATTCTGTTCTTCATCAATTTCAACTACTTTCTCATCAAATACCTCTTCAGCTATGTCACTGCTGTTTTTCTAGTTTTTTGTGTCAATTGAAATCATAGTGCATAAAGAAAAAGTGGCCGACAGCAACTTCTAGATCCAGGAGAGGCACGTTCAAAGTCCAAAGACCCAGTTGGACATCACGAAATCCAAAAAATGAAGGAGAACAGCATCTCATCCGGGTGAAAGATATATAAACGTTTATTGCGCCATGACAAAATGCGACGTTTCGACCATCACATGGTCTTTTTCAAGCATGAAATCATAGTGTCTTCATTTAGCTCCTCAATGAATGTCACACTGTTACTCACCGTGACTCTGTCTGTTTTGGGATCTAGGATTCTGTATCCCTTGCAATTTTCACTATATCCAACAAATATTCCCTCCATGGATCTGTTTTGAAGTTTGGAACGTTTTTCTGTTGGAATGAATATAAAAACTTTACATCCAAAAACTTTTAAATGATTGACACTTGGTTTTATACCTTGCCAAAGTTCATATGGAGTTTTCTTCAGTTTTCTGGAAAAAAAAGTCTGTTCTGTAGATATGTAGCTGTCATTGCTGCCTCACCCCAATATTTCTCTGGTAGTTTGGAATCGGTCAGCATACATCTCATCATTTCTGTAAGAGTTCTGTTTTTCCTTTCTGCTACTCCATTTTGTTCAGGTGTGTACGGAACAGTTTTCTGGTATTCTATTCCATTTTGTCTTAAGTAGTTTTCTATTTTGTGACCTTAAAATTCACCTCCATTATCACTTTTGATGACAATTGGCTTCCTTTGAAATTTGTTACTCGACCTTGTTACATAGTCCACAAGTTTATCAAAAACTTAACTTTTGTTCTTAATTAAGTATGTGACTGTGTATCTTGAGTAACAAAAATGAAGAGGAGCAGCATCCAGTCCGGGTGAAGAAACATGTGAAATGTGAAATTTATTGCGCCATGAGAACATACAATTTTTCGACCATTACATGGTCTTTTTCAAGCATACTACATAGCAAATATGGCGGTCTTAAATAGGCCAAAATGGCCAACCAACATCAAGTATCCGCCCATTCATAAATATATAGTCATGAAATGTATCAAAAAACATATACAAATACATTATAAATACATAACAATACAGTACAGACATAAATTATAAAATGTAATTCAGAAATGGTACAACTTCAGCACATGGTAAAGATAAACAAAAAAAACAACCAATCACAAGTATGAAATCACTAATGATATATCAGTGTCCCCCATGTATCCTAGCAACCCTCCACCAATCAGATGTAATCATACATAAGGGTGTCCACAACAGCCAGTCAGCCAATGAATGTAAACACAAAAAATGGCGCCAAACCCAGTAACCAATTGGATTTACCTACATATCCCGTGATATCATGGAATCGCCGGCCAATGCTCAGCAACCACCCATTAGAGTCATCACAGGGCGCCCGTCCGATGTAGGACCCAAATCTCGCGTTATCACAACGCAGATATCGCGTATGTGTAACAGCGCTCAGCGCGAACTCCATCAGTCTAGCCACACAGACTCATAATGATCAAAGAGAGGTCACATGATGAACAAGAAATCCCGCGGTAACCTGTCATAAATATCGCGCAGGCGCACTAGCGCTCAGCGCGGGCCACAACATCGCAGCAAAACAAACCTATGCTAGTCTAGGGGCGGTAATGTGACAAATCACATGGCCGCAATCCAAGCAATCCCCTAACAGTGAGAGCGCGGTCACATGACTAAGTCACATGATCGCAATCCCACAACCTAGCAACGCTAATAAACTACTCAAAACCAACTCCATGGTAATTTAGGATTAGTGAATACTAATGATATGTATGGATAAACCTAGCAAGGAAAGATTTTTTAATAGCTACCGCAGCAGATATGTAATATACACTGATCACATGACACAGTCACATGACCGTTCAAGAAGAAAAAATTGTAACGCACTTCTAATGGTGAAAAAACAAAAAACGCCTGCTATGAATAAAACAATTAGCTTAATGATCCATATTTTGGTAATCCATAGCGGCTTCCAAAAGACGACACCTTAATTATATAGTATATATTATTGGCACCAAAAATAGCTTTATTATGACATCCAAAGACAAGAGTGCATGGGGATTGAACACATAAAACAGTCAGATCAAAAAGAAGTAACATATGACTTCAGGACAATTCAGTCCCCATGTCCTCCGGTCATCACTGCGCACCACTCCTAAAAAAGAACCACAAAAACAAAATGATTAAAAACAACTAATGCTATTCAAAAACCAGAAGAATGATACTGTCGAGATGTGTGTGGCCTTTTTAGTGCAAATCTGTAGATTACAATCAATGTTCAAGCCTCTCAGCTGAAGTGTACCTAATGTCGAAATCCACTTTAACTCCTTTATTTTTAACATAAGAGTCCTATCGCCACCACGTCTCAACAAAGGGACCCCGTCAATCACCCTGAATCGCAACTGATTTACAGAATGTCTGTATTCAATAAAATGTTTCGGTACTGGTAATTCCAGGAGTTGTGTCCTGATTGTACTCTTGTGTTTACTGATCCGTGCCCTCACCTCCATAGTGGTCTCACCTACATACATCAGCCCGCAAGGGCAGGTGATCACATACGAGGGGCGATCCAAAAGTAATGATAATCAATAATAAACACAATGAATATAGTAAAAAAAAATAAATTATTTTTCTACATAGTCTCCTAACACGTCTATACATTTAGTCCATCTCTTTTCTAGACTTAGAATTCCCTTCGAAAAACATTCTTGATCTTGACCCTCAAAAAACTCCCCAACAGCGGTTATCACGTCGCTATTGTCGTCAAATTTCTTGCCCCGGAGGTGTTCCTTGAGCTGAGGAAAGAGAAAGAAGTCACTGGGGGCTAGATCTGGTGAATAGGGGGGTTGTTCCACCAGTTCAAAGCCCGCATATTGAATGGTAGCCATGGCAACTGCAGCTTTGTGAGCCGGTGAGTTATCTTGGTGAAACAGCACTCCAGCCCGCAGTTTGCCACGCCTTTTCTCCTTGATAGCCTTCCGCAATCTTCTTATTTGTTCTGCGTAGTAGGAGCCCGTAATAGTGGCTCCCTTCTCCAAATAGTCCACCATAATAATTCCTTCAGCGTCCCAAAAAACGGACGCCATAACCTTCCCTGCTGAGCTTGACACTTTGAATTTCTTCGGCGTCGGTTCGACGGCTCATTTCCATGTCATCGATTGTTGTTTAGTTTCGGGATCAAAGTGGTGGATCCAGGTCTCATCCATGGTCAAAAAACGTGACAAAAAATTCTCCTTGTCTGCTTGGAACTTTTCGAGATTTGCTATTGAAATGTCAACTCATTTCTTCTTTTGCTCGTCGGTCAACATTTTTGGCACCCAACGCGCGGAGACCTTTCTCATATGCAATTCTTTTGCAAGGATTCTTTGAATACTGCCATATGAGATCCCTGTGACCTCAGCTACATGCCTGATAGTCACTCTTCGATCTGCCAACACAACTTCTTCAACTTTTTTCACGTTTTCTTCATTGAGGGACGTGGATGGGCGTCCTTCGCGATGTTCATCTTCCGTCGATGTTCTTCTCAGCTTAAATTCCTTGGCCCAGCGTGCAACTGTGGAATATGGAGGAGAAGAGTCCCCCAATGTTTCCACCAAGTCGCTGTGTATGTCTTTGGTAGACATTTTTTTCAAGCAGAGGTATTTGATGACAGCTGAGCTCGTTTTTTTCCATTTTGATGTTCACTCCTTGGCAGTTCATATTCAAATGAATGTAGCTGCCGGGAAGTGATTTAAGTGATTTTTTTTTCCTGGACTAGTGGGTACCTAAGAGAGAAGAAAACATTTTATTTTAATTTCTGTGTGCAATAGAAATAACCGATTATCATTACTTTTGGATCGCCCCACGTAAATAACAAAGCTGGAGGTACATGTAAACCTTTCCTTAATCAAAAATTTCTTCCCAGTGTGTGGGTGATTAAAGCTGTCACCTTTAATCAAATTCCCACAACACGCACATCCGAGGCACTGAAAAATTGCCAAAACTCAAAGGACCTAATGTCAATTGCCGCGGAATCCTACTCGGTCCCACATCTGCTCTCACCAATTTATCTTTCAAATTGTATCCACGCCTATAGGATGAGATTGGTCTAGTGGAGAATTCAGGGACATCAGGCAACCCTTTACTTAGCAAACCCCAATGTTTATTCAAAATTCCATTGATTCTACCACTAATGGGGCAAAAGGTTGAAACAAAAGGTACTCGTCTAATGGTCATTTTATTACGTTTAAGGCAAAGTTGACTAGAAGTCAAATCAGTTGACTAGAAGTAAAATTAGTCGCCTTCTCCTTAAACCGTTTCACATGTCCCAAGGGATAACCCCTATTGACAAATTTATGACACATCTCATCCAATCGCATATCAAGCTTATTTTCATCCTTAACTATTCTCCTCACCCGTAGCATCTGACTCCAGGGGAGAGATTCTACCATTTTCCTTGGGTGATTACTATTATATGACAATAGACTATTCCTGTCAGTTTCTTTGACATAAAGATCCGTACACAACCCACTCCCTTATAGACCAATGTGTCCAAAAATTGGACCTGAGTCACAGATTGCGTCAAAGTAAATTTTAGCTATGGATAGATGCCATTTAACTCAGTTTGGAAGTTGTACAACTCCTCAACACTACCATCTTTATGTCAAAGAAACTGACGGTGCCGTCGTCCAGCGGCTTTAGTTATTGCCGCGCTGCGGTAGCAGCGTCCATTGGCGGTTGCGGCTGCAACGCCACCCGCTGGGCTTCCCGTGAAGTTAACAGGGCCAGCGTTCTTATATTTGTTACTGCCAAGCGACTCTGTGTCTGAACAGAGCCACTCTTAGCGTTCGGGTGACGTTAACCCGAGCGCAGTACTTCACCTTTTGGTACATCTGCCATTGTCCAGCAGCGGTCGTACCATCTATCGCACGGTGGACCTCCGGCGGCGAACGCACCTCCTATTATTTATATCGGGGGCATTCTGCCGACCCTAACATTACACTAGCGCCAGGGTCTGGCTGGTAATGGCAGACGTGCAGCAGTTGCAGCACTATATTCGGCAGCTGGAGAGCAGGTTGGCGGCTATCGAGAGCGCCAACTCAGCTGCGAATACTGCGCTAGTTGCCGCTCAGACAGTTGCTGAGGCTGTCTCACGTGTGCCCACACTATTGCCCATGCCGACAATCTCTCTCCTCTCGCTCCCCGACAAGTTATCGGGTGATAGCGCCACCTGTAGGGGATTTATCAGCCAGTGCTCAATTCAGCTCGAGATACTGGCTGCACGGTTCCCTACAGAGC
This sequence comes from Dendrobates tinctorius, assembly GCF_039654945.1. NCBI lineage: Eukaryota > Metazoa > Chordata > Amphibia > Anura > Dendrobatidae > Dendrobates > Dendrobates tinctorius. Next base: position 11,834,485 of record NW_027361697.1, read on the forward strand.
GGGTTAAGGTGGGATTTATCGTCTCTTTATTGTCTGGCAGAGCATTACAGTGGGCTACACCATTGTGGGAACATGATGATCCTGTGGTTCAGGGTGCTGCTCAGTTCCTCGCGGCCCTGAAGCAGGTCTTTTTGGGACCACGGATCACACACGACACCTCTCTCCAACTTCTGTCCTTAACACAGGGGTCACTCTCCGTCAGCCATTACGCCATCCGGTTCCGGACAATGGCTTCTGAATTAGAGTGGCCGGACAAGGCATTGGTCCCGGTGTTTTGGAGAGGGTTGGCTGGGCATGTAAAGGATGCTCTAGCTACCAGAGAAGTTCCCACAAGTCTGGAGGAATAGATTGCAGTCTCCACCCGCATTGACCTCCGGTTTACGGAGCGCGGGCTGGAACGTGCACAATCCAGACGAAGGGTTAATTTGGCTCCCACCTTCACCGAGCCACTAAGATACCCCGCACAGGAGCACGTACCCTCTGAACCTATGGAGGTGTCCCGCACCGACTCCAAGCCACCACCGGTGCGAAGATATGTACGTTGCTACCAGTGTCGACAAGTTGGGCACTCGGCTAGCACGTGTCCTTGGAGGGCGAAAAAACGCCTACGTCCTGTGGTCATAGGAGGTGGTCAGTCCAACATGAAACCCTTATCACCCAAACTGGTATTCCGGGGTACTTTAGACAGTGGTCCCCTCACCTGGGAGGCAGAGGTTATCGTGGATTCCGAGGCCGAAGGGAATTTTATGTCCTCAACCTTCACCAAGAAACATGCTATCCCTCAGGTGTTGCTGCCACTGACTGTCATGGTGGTTAATGGGGCACATTTGCCTACTCAGGTAACCCATCAGACAGTCCCGCTCGGGCTTTCTATCTCTCCATCCCATCGAGAGATCTTGTCCTTGCTCATTTTGCCTGATGGTATTGACCAGGTGCTACTTGGTCTTTCCTGGCTCCGTTGTCACTCTCCTCATATCGAGTGGGCATCAGGGAAAATACTGGCCTGGAGCAAGGATTGTGAGGGAAAGTGTCTGAAGGGCAGTCTTCAGGTGGCTTCCACTGAAGTGCCTGCGGATCTCTCTACGCTTCCCAAACCCTACCATCAGTACGCGGATGTCTTCTCCAAAAAATCTGCGGAGACGCTCCCGCCACACCACCCATATGACTGCCCGATAGACCTCATGCCAGGCACAGAACCTCCTAGGGGTTGTGTGTACCACTATCACTCCCTGAAACTGAAGCTATGTCACAATACATTCGGGAGAACCTGGCTAGAGGTTTTATCAGGCAGTCGGTGTCGCCGGCTGGTGCAGGGTTCTTTTTCGTTCAGAAGAAGAGCGGAGAGTTACGTCCCTGCATCGACTACAGAGGTCTCAATGCCATAACAGTAAAGAGCAAGTACCCTCTTCCGCTAATCTCTGAACTGTTTGACAGGCTGCGATGGGCCCAGATCTTTACAAAACTAGATCTACGGGGGGCATACAACCTAATCCGCATTCGTGAGGGAGACAAGTGGATGACAGCCTTTCATACCAGGGATGGCCACTATGAATATCTGGTCATGCCCTTCGGCCTGTGTAATGCGCCAGCTGTCTTCCAAGACTTCGTCAACGACATCTTCCGCGACATGCTGTCTACTTCGGTGGTGGTCTATCTGGATGACATACTCATCTACTCGCCAGATTTGACCACTCACCGGCGAGACGTATGCAGGGTCTTCGACCATCTACGGACGAATTCTCTATACGCCAAGCCGGAGAAATGCCAGTTTGAGCAGGAGTCCTTGCCGTTCCAGGGCTACATCATCACGGCCCAGGGATTGGCTATGGGTCCGGCCAAACTACAAGCGGTGATGGACTGGCAGGAACCCCATTCACTTAAAGCGGTGCAGCACTTCTTAGGGTTCGTAAATTATTACCGCCAGTTCATACCGCACTTCTCCACATTGGTAGCTCCTTTGGTTGCTCTCACCAAGAAAGGAGCTAACCCTAATGTTTGGTCAGAAAAGGTCTCAAAGGCCTTCTTGTCTATCAAATCCCATTTTGTTGGCGCTCCCATCTTACATCGTCCCGATGTGAACAAGCCATTTATTCTGGAGGTAGATGCCTCTTCCATCAGTGCAGGAGCAGTCCTCTTTCAGAAGGATGCTCAAGGTCGGAAGCATCCATGCTTCTTCTCAAAGACCTTCTCACCGGCGGAGAATTACTCCATCGGTGACAGGGAGCTGCTGGCCATGAAGTTGGCCTTTTCTGAGTGGAGACATCTCCTGGAGGGGGCTCGGCTTCCCTTCCAGGTATACACGGACCATAAGAATCTGGTCTATTTGCAAACGGCCCAGCGCCTGAACTCCCGTCAGGCTAGGTGGTCGCTCTTCTTTTCCCGCTTCCGCTTGACCCTGCATTATCTCTCCGGAGAGAAGAATGTCTGTGCGGATGCTCTTTCACGCTCGGTGGTTTCGGCGGAAGAGGGAGAGGCTGAGCCTCTGCTTATTCTCCCGCCGGAGAGTTTTACAACCGTGGCTTCAATTTCACTCGAGTCAGTGCCACCGGGCAAGACCTTGGTGCCTACTCAGCTACGGCCGGAGGTCCTCGTCTGGGCACACGCCTCCAGGGTGTGTGGTCATTTTGGCAATAAACGGACCACCGAACTCCTGGCAAGGTCATATTGGTGGCCGCATATGGCTCGAGATGTCAAGGAATACGTGCAAGCATGCATCTCGTGTGCTCGGAACAGACCCTCTAGACCAGGGTTTCCAACTCCAGTCCTCAAGGCACACCAACAGATCATGTTTTCAGGATTTCCTTTGTATTGCACAGGTGAAGCAATTATCACCTGAGCAATACTAAGGAAATCCTGAAAACATGATCTGTTGGTGTGCCTTGAGGACTGGAGTTGGGAAACCCTGCTCTAGACAGAGGCCGGCGGGACTGTTATATCCTCTGCCAGTGGCAGATAGACCATGGGAGATGGTTGGCATGGATTTCATAGTTTGCCTGCCCAAGTCTGGTGGCAGTACGGTAATCTGGGTGGTCACCGACCATTTTTCCAAAATTGTGCATCTGGTGCCACTCCCACGCTTGCCTTCCACTCGTGGTCTTGTTACTTTGTTCATTAAGCACGTATTCCGTTTGCATGGCATGCCGGACAAAATCGTGAGTGACCGAGGTCCCCAGTTTGCGTCTCGGTTTTGGAGGGAGCTCTGCAGCTTACTCAGCATCGAGCTAAATCTGTCCTCCGCTTACCATCCCGAGACGAATGGTTTGGTCGAGAGAGCCAATCAAACCTTGGTCACCTACCTTTGGCATTTTGTCTCTGCCAGGCAGGATGACTGGGCATCCTTGCTACCTTGGGCTGAATTTGCCCTAACCAATGCGGTGGCCGATTCCACTGGTCAGACGCCCTTCCTCCTAAACTACGGCCAACATCCACGCGTCCCTGTCCCGATGCCAGTGTCCTCCACTGACTCCAGGGTGGCAGACTGGGCAGTGGAGGCCCGGGACATTTGGGATCGCACTCAGGATGCTATCCGTGCTTCAAAGGAAAGGATGAGGGCGTCCGCCGACACGCATCGGCGACCCGCTCCAAGCTTCTCCCCTGGCGACATGGTGTGGCTCTCTACCCGAAATATCAAACTATGGGTCGAGTCCCCTAAGTTCACGCCGCGATATATTGGACCCTTCAAGGTTCTTGAGCGAATTAGCTCGGTGGTCTATCGCCTGGCTCTTCCTCCACATTTAGCCATTTTGGATGTATTCCATGTGTCCCTCCTCAAACCAGTTCACATGGCCCGGTTTTCCGAGTCATCGGCCGGGTTTTCAGACTTGTCATCTGACGAGTTTGAGGTTAATGCCATTGTGGGGCGCAGGTTTGTGCGTGGCAAAAAATTCTATTTGGTGGATTGGAAGGGTCACGGTCCCGAGGCTCGGACCTGGGAGCTGGTGGAAAACATTCTCGCACCGCTCCTGATCGCGGCTTTTGAGAGCAGTGAAGCGCAGAGGGGAGAGGGCCTTAGGAGGGGGGTAATGTTAGGCGTCCGATTCCTGATGCTGCACAGCGGGAATCCAGAGCCAGACATCCAGTGGTCTCCCATTCTCCTCTGACCGCTCCAGGTGCTGCTCAGCAATCACGGCGAGCCAGGCTTGCTGCTCAGACTCGCTCTGACAGTCTGGATGTTGCTGCCACCTCTGGTGCAGCAATGGTAGCACAACCTGCTCTGCAGGGAACCGCTCCAGCCCACAAGGTGACCTCCCACTGGAGAGCAGGGATCACATGTTCAGGTCCTGCGTCGGATCTGATTGGTCCTTTCCAGGGTACTGGAAGGTCCCGGAAGCGCATGGCTATAAAAAGCCCACATGGCGGCTCGGCCATGCGCTAGTGTAGCATATTATGCTGTGTGTGTATGGTGATGGATGCATGGACTGGTGACTGACTTATTAAGAAACCACTTCCCTCTGATAATACGAATGGTGACAGAGTGTTGGTTAGTCAGCTCCAGATTGTGGCAAGCTACACGCCACTGTGCCTCCTGCACTGCACACTAGCGTCCGACGGTGTCCGGCCTTCCGGCGCCGTCGTCCAGCGGCTTTAGTTATTGCCGCGCTGCGGTAGCAGCGTCCATTGGCGGTTGCGGCTGCAACGCCACCCGCTGGGCTTCCTGTGAAGTTAACAGGGCCAGCGTTCTTATATTTGTTACTGCCAAACGACTCTGTGTCTGAACAGAGCCGCTCTTAGCATTCAGGTGACGTTAACCCGAGCGCAGTACTTCACCTTTTGGTACATCTGCCATTGTCCAGCAGCGGTCGTACCATCTACCACACGGTGGACCCGGGCGGCAAATGCACCTCCTATTATTTATATCTGGTGCGTTCTACCGACCCTAACATAAAGGCACTAATGGAAACATATATGTGCTAGCATATTAAGGCAGAGGCCAGCTAATGGGGCCAGAAAGCGGTAATAAGAAGATAGGGCAAATTACCTATAGATGCCAGGAAGGTAGAGAGAGCGGTATGCCGGTAGAACGCGCCCCGACGCGCTTTTCGGAAGTCTCCTTCGTCTGGTTTTCACAAAATCTAATGTGATATCTTTTCCAGGTCTTGTCTCTAGTGCATTTATTAAGGCTGTATACGAATCTGGTAAACTGCACAATAATATTGCTGCTACATGACTTTATTTAATGTCTTCACCAATAGACCTTAGCTGTGATATTACTTCCATCATTGAGAATATGTGCTTCTGCATGTCGTCATTTGCACTCAATCTCATACTGTAAAGCTTTCTTAATAGAAATAACTTGTGATTTAAACTGAGTCTTTCATGTCATTTTCTCAAGGCGTCCCACATTCCTTTCGCTGTTTCTTAATTTCTTATGTGTATTAATTGAGCATCATCCACTATTAAGCTAATGGTGGCTCTAGCTTCTCTATTCTTTCTATCCCATTTCTGATTATCTTCATCAGGTCTTTCTGTAATGATTACTTCCCATAAATCGTCTTTAGAAAACAACATCTCTACTTTGAATTTCCATAACTGATAATTTTCACTGTTCAGCTTAGCTACTGTGAGTTTCAGCTCAGTGCTGCACATCATTTTTATATAATCTTACTTATTTTATGAAGATATTTTTCTTTCTTCTTGAGAGTTCCTGTATATCCTGTGTGTGGTGATTCTCTGTAATTATCTCCAGTGTGCGGCCTTCCAGTTCCTCGGTCATAAATTCCTTTGTCCCTCTGTATCTGGATTTTTTTCTTTTCAGCCTCCATTCACTGGGTTTTATCTCAATCTGTTAACAGAGATTGTCTGCTTCTCCGTGTCTAAGGTTATTGCTTGAAATTATCTTCTGGGATTTTGTGTTCTGGGTGTCTCTGCCCTGGGTGTCTGGGCCTATCTCCTGTTCTGGGCCCATAACCTGTATAGTAGAGTGTATCTTTTGAGAATCCACCGGTACACAGGAGAACTTCACTGAGCAAGTTATCTTGAGTAAACAGCATTTACTTTCTATGGGTAAACGTGAGATAAGAATTCAGAAGCACACAGCCCGTGCTGCTGGTATAATACAGTCAAAAAACGAAAGTAAAACTAAACAACAACAAGAGAGCTTCCCTCCCCACAATACAGCAAACATATAACTTTACACTATTGTCACCTGCTGTCAGGCTAGTGTAAAGTCCTCACTTCACTTATAATAAGTCCATTTCTGTTGCATATGCCAACATTTTGTGTACGTCGAAAGTCCGACAGCGATGGATCCAGTGCCGTCCGTCATTGGCTGTAATGGAAGCCTATGGGCGCAGGATCCATCGCTGTCCGTCAAATAATGGAATCTAGCGACGGATTCCTTTTTTTTTCTTTTTTGTTTTTGGTCTGTGCACATGTTGCGGATTCTGGTCTCTCTCTCTCATGCCCGGAATAGTTTTGATTTCCTACAGCTGCTGTGACGTCAGTCAAAAAACCTGATCCACTGCATCAGTTTTTCACAATATGTGCAGGATCCGTTTTTTTCACACTTTGACGTATTGCGACTGATTCTACAAAACTGATGGGTGAAAGAGGCCTAACTCTACAACCTGCCTTTTAAAAGACTGTTTGGTCTAGAAAACCAATTTCAAACTCCATTATTAGGGAATCCTAAATTACCGTAATAAAGGGAAGCCCAATGTTCAGGTACTCAACTAATCTATTAGTCAGCTGAGAAAGCGTCTAGAAAATGCATCTCTTCCCCTGGAGGATGGAAGATGCCGGTCTTAGATTTCAATGGGAAGTGTGCAGTACTTTATTTTACCTTTAGAGGCACTGCAGGGATATTGAACAGTTGTTACCAGGTTCTCCTCCTGATTATAGCTGTAGACTTGATTAAAAGCAGAAAACTGTTTTTTCTTGTGTGTGCTTTCCATATTTAAGTATTATAATGGTTTTCACCCACAATGTCACATGACAGTTGCAGTTGCAGCAGTTGATTGTCTGTAGCCACCATGTGGCATTGATTATGTCAGGAGACCAGTGGGAGGTCACAGAAGCCAGTGAGGAGGAGCAATGCCGGTCTGGGAAGGAAAGTAGAGATTTTTTTTTTTTCATTTTTTTTTCACAGTGTCTGCAAATGGAGATTCTGGTTTGGCTTCTATCCTAAGTCATGTAACTAGGCTCGTTAAAGGGTCAACATTGACTTTTAGGATTGCTACTTCTAATAGGTGGCACTAGAGTTCTAGTCCTCTTCCTCTCTGAAGAGACAATTTGCATAATTAGCTTTTTTCATTTCTAATTCTTCACTCTGGACTTGTATACAATACATTTTAAAATAGTGGAAAACCCCTTTAAAGGGAAGGTGCCATCAAAAAAATTTTTTTAGCAACAATTGAAAAAATGTAAAGAATTAATGTTTGCATTTTCTTAAAAAATATTACAATTTGTTTTCAGTTTAGTAAAATATGAAAAATAATTTTAAAAAGTTTGGCAATTCCACTTGTTAACAGGAGCAGCTACTGAAATTTGACACAGAAACCTAGTGTACAACTAGCTACATTACTGCCCTGCAGTAATTATGGGCGGAGTCTGCTGACATGGGTGTGGTGTCACTCCTCTCCTCCCCTTCTGGGTGTTTGCTAAGGGAGAAGAGAGGATGACATTTAGGAACACAGTGAGCTGCCATTTTGATGGTGACTGCAGAGTTACTGATAAGTAGACAGGTAGCAAGGATTTTGGGAGCAGGGTGACAGCAGCACGGAGTATTTCAGGAGAGCAGTGTGCTGGTCTATGGGGGGGACACAGAGGGAGATATATGGTGGAAGGAGCAGTGTGCTGGTCTGTGGTGGGCACCCTGTTAAGTGCGCAGAGCAGGCAGAGATTGTACATAGAGCGCCGTCTTTTATACACTGCTCCACAGAAATCCAGGAAACATTCCTGCTGATTGTTGGCCTGTTCTGATCCAGACTTTGCAGGCAAAGACCCCATTCCCCTCCTCAGATCCTGTCCTGGCGATGTGTGAAGGCGAGACGACAGACATAGTCCGGGGTGACGTTGGGAAGCAGCATGGGGGGAAATGTAGCCATATAGTAACGATAAAAATGAGACCCCTCTCTTCAGCTGCCTCACCAGCCCTCTCATGACTGCACCTAACTGGAGGGCATGCTGCCCCCTCCATTACCCCAGACCCGTGTGCAGGTGCTTAGCCAGAACCACCCTACAGTGGATCCCCTTTCTGCAGATAATACCGCCATATACTTCGCTCATAATACCGCCATGTACTTCACTCATAATACCGCCATGTACTTCACTCATAATACCGCCATATAGTTCACACATAATATTTCCATATAGATCACACATAATTCCACCATATAGATCATACACAATACCACCATGTAGATCACACATAAAACCAGAAAGGTGACAGCAGCACAGAGTATTTCAGGAGAGCAGTATCACACGGGATAAGATTAGATATACGGCTCAGCAGACAGTATCACACAGGAGAGGATTAGATACACAGCTCAGCAGTCAGTATCACACAGGATAGGATTAGATACACGGCTCAGCTGTCACTATCACACAGGATAGGATTAGATACACGGCTCAGCAGTCAGTATCACACAGGATAGGATTAGATACATGGCTCAGAAGTCAGTATCACACAAGATAGGATTAGATACATGGCTCAGCAGACAGTATCACACAGGAGAGGATTAGATACACAGCTCAGCAGTCAGTATCACACAGGAGAGGATTAGACACATGGCTCAGCAGTCAGTATCACACAAGATAGGATTAGATACCACAGCTCAGCAGACTATCACACAGGATAGGATTAGATACACGGCTCAGCAGACAGTATCACACAGGCTAGGATTAGATACACGGCTCAGCAGGCAGTATCACACAGGGGAGGATTAGATACATGGCTCAGCAGACGGTATCACACAGGAGAGGATTAGATACATGGCTCAGCAGTCAGTATCACACGGGAGGATTAGATACACGGCTCAGCAGACAGTATCACAGGAGAGTATTAGATACACAGCTCAGCAGACAGTATCACAGGAGAGTATTAGATACACAGCTCAGCAGACAGTATCACACGGGATAGGATTAGATACATGGCTCAGCAGACAGTATCACAGGAGAGGATTAGATACACGGCTCAGCAGTCAGTATCAGACAAGATAGGATTAGATACATGGCTCAGCAGACAGTATCACATAGGATAGGATTATATACATGGCTCAGCAGACAGTATCACACAGGGGAGGATTAGATACACGGCTCAGCAGACAGTATCACAGGAGAGGATTAGATACACGGTTCAGCAGACAGTATCACACAGGAGAGGATTAGATACACGGCTCAGCAGACAGTATCACAGGAGAGGATTAGATACACGGCTCAGCAGTCAGCATCACACAGGAGAGGATTAGATACACGGCTCAGCAGTATCACACAGGATAGGATTAGATACACGGCTCAGCAGACAGTATCACACAGGACAGGATTAGATACACGGCTCAGCAGACAGTATCACACAGGAGAGGATTAGATACACGGCTCAGCAGTATCACACAAGATAGGATTAGATACACGGCTCAGTAGTCAGTATCACACAGGATAGGATTAGATACACGGCTCAGCAGACAGTATCACACAGGATAGGATTAGATACACGGCTCAGCAGACAGTATCACACAGGATAGGATTAGATACACGGCTCAGCAGACAGTATCACAGGAGAGAATTAGATACACAGCTCAGCAGACAGTATCACACAGGAGAGGATTAGATACACGGCTCAGCAGACAGTATCACACAGGATAGGATTAGATACATGGCTCAGCAGACAGTATCACAGGAGAGGATTAGATACACAGCTCAGCAGACAGTATCACACAGGAGAGGATTAGATACACGGCTCAGCAGACTGTATCACAGGAGGATTAGATACACGGCTCAGCAGTCAGCATCACACAGGAGAGGATTAGATACACGGCTCAGCAGGCTATCACACAGGAGAGGATTAGATACACGGCTCAGCAGGCAGTATCACACAGGAGAGGATTAGATACATGGCTCAGCAGTCAGTATCACACAGGGGAGGATTAGATACACGGCTCAGCAGACAGTATCACACAGGATAGGACTAGATACACTGCTCAGCAGACAGTATCACACAGGATAGGACTAGATACACTGCTCAGCAGTCAGTATCACACAGGAGAGGATTAGATACACGACTCAGCAGTTAGTATCACTGGGGAGGATTAGATACACGGCTCAGCAGTCAGTATCACACAGGGGAGGATTAGATACACGGCTCAGCAGACAGTATCACACAGGATAGGATTAGATACACGGCTCAGCAGACTATCACAGGAGACAGTATTACAGATATGCCCACACTGGTGAAACTTCCAGCCCCCCCCCCCCCCAATTATACACTAGACTATGGGCTGTATATGTCACTGTCCTCCTCAGACAGCCATAAAAGCTGTCAGAAAAGGGAAGGTGTCAGATTACAGGAGATCACTGGGGCTGTGAGTGAGGAGGCGGCGACAGAGCAGGAGGACAGTGGAGCAGGAAGCACAATGCAGAAAGTGGAGCTCAGCAGATAGCACTGGGCTACAGTAAAATGGCGCCCAGCCACACCTACAGCAGTGAAAGGTGCAGCCCACAGGGGCGTGCCCAGTTCTCTGCTAATGAGGCTGCAATGTGGGGTCGGGAGCCGATCGCAGTCTCCTATGTCCAGGGACGGCCATTCTTGCAGACTGTATGAGTCCTCCACAGATCTGCAAATCAAGATGGCAGCGCCCAATGGCTACATTAAAACATTATTACAAACAAACCATAAATCCTAGTTAGTACAACATTTGCTGAAACAGCATGTTTTGTTACTTACTCTTTTTTTTGCAAATTATATAAAATTGCGGCACCTTCCCTTTAAGGCCTTAGAAATTAAATGGACGGACCAATGAAATGAGGTAGGAATAACTATTGGCCTGCAGTATGGTCACCTGATACTCCGAACCCCAATATCATCCTGTAAATTGTATGTAATACAAATCTGTTCTAGAACGTTCTAAGGGTTTTCTGAATCGGAATCACAGGTATAACTGTAATTACGACACCTAATGTTACATCATCAGGTCTCGCCGCCACAAGATGCTGTAATTCTAGACATTTATCAGTGCCCCATACTTTCCCCTCCCGAATGTTCAGCTGTCAGAATGTGTGTGGGCTGAAGTTACATGTCATTCTTTCCTGATGGCAAATTACACAGCATAACATTGCTGGCTGCTTCCCACCTTAATAAACACACTAAGTTGTTACGAGACTCTCTGAAGAGGTTGAGTAATCATAGGTGGCTCTTCCATTTACTTAGATTTATCTCAATAAAAGGAATAGCAAAGAAAAAAAAGGTTTTCTTACCCGTGGCTGTAACGTCTCAGACTTTTCGTTCGGCAGGTTATATCGTTTTTTTTAAACATTGCTTTAATCAATGATTGCACAGATCATGTCGCATGTCGCGATCACTGCACTAAGTGTGATCAGAATGGACTCTGATTAAATCAGACCGGCGACATCTAGATCATCAGAGGGACTGAATTTCAGGGCCCCTCCAACATATGGAATACACATAGATTAGATATCTACTTTTATTTTCTGCAAATTCTGCTTCCAGCATCGCACATTCAGATTACCGTGTGTTATTAGCAAAAATCTGTTGTGATTGTTGCATTTTAGCGCACTTCATGCACAGGAGAGCTGCTCTCCCCTTGTATCCTATTTTTTTTTTTTTGAGTAATTTAAGTCACTTCTATAGCCAACTCCTGAAAGAGGTTGTCTACTACTTTTACACTGGTGACCTATCGTTAGGATAGGTCATCAATATCTGATCGGCCCAGGGTCCAGCTCCCGGCACTCAGCTGTTTTCGGTGGCAGTTTTGGCCCAGAAGGACTCACTTGCCGAGCTGCTCCTTCTTCTGTTAGTGGCCACCGCAGGATACTACACATCTGCCTCCTATTGAAGTCAATAGGAGGCAGATAAGGCAGAGGAGGCAGTGTAGTATCCTGCGACGGACACTATCAAAAGGTGGCCACCTCTGCAAGTAAGCACTTCCGGCAGGCAGCAGTCGCCACCATTAACATCTGATCAGCAGGGATGCCGGGTGCCAGACCTGGCCGATCAGACATTGATGACCTATCCTGAGGATAGGTCATCGATGTTAAAGTAGTGGACAACCTCTTGAACTGAAATCCATTTCAGGATGACTGCCAGCTCTCTGATGGATCAGATTACAGCTGCCTACTGAAGTCTAGGGGTTAGAAACAAAGTGAGGAGACGCAGAGAGAGAGATACACAGATGGTGCTGCTCAGGGTTGCCATCCGTCTGGAAATTCTTGAACAGTCTGTAAAAATATGGTCCTTTTTTTCTCGGTCCTTAAAATAAATTTGATGCATCTGTGATTTTTGTGTGATTTTTATACAGAATATTATGTCTGTAATTATCATCACTTTACATTCACAGTGAATGCGACTAATGTCTTTGCATCATATTTAAATGCTGTATACATATAATATATAACTTATAATCTGAAAGGGAATCTGTCACAAGATTTTTTCAACCCCATCTTAGAGCAGACTCTTATTCCAGTGATGTGTCACATACTGTGCTGCTTGCTGCAGTTTTCATAAAATCCCTGTTTTATCTGCTGCAGATCTATCAGATCTCTGAATGCTGAGCTTTATATAACCCCACCGACATCACTGATTTGAAGTATTCTGCCTATGCACAGTGTACACAGAAAGCTGTCATTAGTTCATGAATATGGAGGATTATATGGTAGAAGTTTTACTCTTCCTCTAGCAATAAAACTGTGACTTTATCAACAATACAGCAAGCAGGCCACTCAATGACACATCACTGGAATCAGGGTCTCTGTCTCTACATTATGCTGCTCTCAGATTAAAGGGCAAAAAGAGCTTGAGTATCAAAGGGGAAAAGTGGTGAGAAATGGAGAATATAAGGAATATAATGGCCAGAAATAGTGCGATTCCTCATGTACACACAAATTTCAACTTATTCTGTGTGGACCCCTGAATCTTTTGTTTATGGTCCTTTTTATATATGAAGTTGTTTCCTGTTCCCACCCAAAGAAATACCTCTCTATGTGCAAAATAACACCCAGAATATTTTAGTGTAAATATAAATTATGTCATTTAAGAGCAAAATTATTTCATGGCCGTTAATAGTCCCATCACCTTGAGATCTTATACCACATGGCTGAGGAATGTTAATGGATCATGTTAATACTGACATTGAAACGGACATACATCACAAGACTTGAGGACATCCTTCCACACGCGTTTCATGTCCATTAATAGGTGAAGCCAATGAGTGACACCAACACATTACAACATTATGTAATGTGTGGATATAAACAAGATTATGTTACCAGCTGTGCTAAAACTTTCTATTTCCATGCATTGTCTGCAGGTCTCTATTTCTAGGTACAAGGCTGGAGGAATCGTAACGGTGCCTCATATTTATAGATAATTATAAATTGATATCTGAATGCAAGTTGCTGATAGCAAATAACTGGGCATTCACCAATGGGTATTTAGGGAACTGAGCCAGGCAACTGATAGACTATTGTAACTCATCTTTTTAGGTACTTCTGTAACAGGGTCAGTGCTGCAGGTTTGTAAAATGACCAATATTCAAGATGGATAAAATAGGAGAGGTCCATTTTCCTACAATTCAGTAAGTTTCAGATTATCGTGTATTAAACCATAAAATGATGAGCTGTAGATCATATACTGTATACTCAAAATAAGCTATAATCATCAATGGGATACACCACAAGCATCTGTGTTAGGCTAGTTTCAGTCTAGCGTTTGGCGGCTAAGCAGGGCCGCCGCTAAGCTCCACCCCCGGCCGCGCCTCCTCCGGTCATCTCCTCCTCTGATCGCATGACACTGCATGCGATCAGCGTACCCTATAGTTAGCGTTGGGTATGCTGGTCGTGCACTGGTACACTTTTGCCGGCGCTTGCGCCCTTTTGGCGCTGCGCCGAGCGCACAAAAACTTGCCGTGTTGCATTTTTGTGTGCTCGGCGCAGCGCGAAAAGGGCGCAAGCGCCAGTAAAAGTGTACCAGCGCACGACCAGCATACCCAATGCTAACTATAGGGTAGGCTGATCGCATGCAGTGTCATGCGATCAGAGGAGGAGCTGACCGGAGGAGGCACAGCTGGGGGCGGAGCTTAGCGGCGGCCCTGCTCTGCGCCTCCAAACGCTAGCCTGAAACTAGCCTTAGTCTCAGTTCTCTGAATCCTCTATTACTCATATTTTGGATTGAATTGAAAGTAAAATGTCCGTTTTTGCTGATTACACAAATGATTATAAAAACTCAACCACACTGTATAATGTTAGAGAAATACCTAGAAAATCTGGTGTTGGTGACTAGGTCACAGTAAATATATTATTTGATATACATTATATGGGTCCAGGATATTTTTTTTATATATAGTTCTAGGATCATGCATGCACGATCCCTCATTCCTCTCATTCTCTCTCAGTGGTGCAGAAGAAGTTGGATCACGAATGCCTGATCCCTGCTGAACGAGTAAGGAACGCCATCCTTGCTCCCTCTCCTGCAGTACACAGGACTCTTGATCATCTCTGCCTATCAATAGTATCAGGAGTGCCATTTAGAGCAAGAGAGGGAGTGGGGCTCATGCTCCTCACTCACTTATATGAAATGAACAATGTCCTGCAAAAGGAGGCTGTGAGGAGCGATGTACTGCAGGGTGGGGATAAAATGTAGCAATGTAATCCAGGATAGGACTTTATATACAGGGAATGAGAGGAGCAATGTACTACAGGATGGCACCATATATAGAGGTACTGAGAGGAGTGATGTACTGCCATATGGCACCATATATACAGGGGCTCAGAGGAGCGATGTACTGTCAGATGGCACCATACTGTATGTAGAGGGGCTGAGAGGAGCAATGTATTGCCAGATGGCACCATATATAGAGAGGCTGAGAGGAGCAATGTACTGCCAGATGGCACCATATATAGAGGAGCTGAGAGGAGTGATGTACTACTGGAGGGCGCCATGTATAGAGGAGCTGAGAGGCGCAAAGTACTCTCAGATGGCACAATATATAGAGGGGCTGAGAAGAGTGATGAACTGCCAGATGGCACCAAACAGTTGTGTTCAAAAGTTCACATACCCCGTCAGACTTTTTGAATTCTTGGCTTTTTTTTCAGAGAATATGAATAACATCAAACCTTTTTCTCCATTCATGGTTAGTGGTTGGGAGAAGCCATTTATTAGCAAACTACTGTGTTTTCTCTTTTTAACTCATAATGACAACCAAAAACATCCAACTGACCCTGATCAAAAGTTAACATACCCCATTTCTTAACACCATGTATTGCCCCCTCTAACATCAATGACAGCTTGAAGTCTTTTTTGGTACTTGTGAATGAGATTCTTTATTTTCTCAGATGGTAAAGCTGCCTACTCTTCTTGGCAAAAGGCCTCCGGTTCCTGTAAATTCCTGGGCTGCCTACTATGAACTGCACGCTTGAGATCTTCCCAGAGAGGCTCAATGATATTGAGGTCAGGAGACTGAGATGGCCATTCCAGAACCTTCACTTTGTTCTGCTGTAGCCAATTACAGGTTGATTTGGCCTTGTGTTTTGGATCGTTGTCATGCTGGAACGTCCAAGTACGTCCCATGCACAGCTTCCGGGCTGATGATTGCAAATTTGCCTCCAGTATTTGCTGATAGCTTGCTGCATTCATCTTTCCTTCAACTTTGACCAAGTCTCCTGTGCCTTTTTAGCTCACACCCCCCCCTAAACATCAGCAATTCACCTCCTTGCTTTACAGTAGGAATGGTGTTCCATTCATCATAGGCCTCTCCAAATGTAATGTTTATGGTTGTGGCCAAAAAGTTCAATTTTGCTCTCATCACTCCAAATTACCTTGTTCCAGAAGTTTTGATGCTTGTCTCTGTGCTGTTTTGCGTTTTGTAGGCGAGATACTTGTGGCATTTGGGCAGTAATGGCTTTGTTCTGGCGACTCGTCCATCCATGCAGCCCATTTTTCCTCAAGTGCCTCCTTATTTTGCATCTTGAAACAGCCACACTGCTAGTTTTCAGAGAGTCCAGTATTTCAACTGAAGTTATTTGTGGGTTTTTCTTTGCATCCCGAACAATTTTCCTGGCAGTTGTGGACGAAATTTTTGTTGGTCTAACCGACCATGGTTTTGTTTTTACAGAGCCCCTGATTTTCCATTTGTTATCACAGTTTGCCTGCCATTATCAATTTCTTGGATATCTTTCTGTATCCCTTTCCTGTTTTATACAGTTCAACTACCTTTTACCGTAGATCCATTGACAATTGTTTTGTTTTACCCATGACTCACAATCCAGAAACATCAGTGGCTGGATGAAAGATGCAAAAGTCTGTCTGGATTCCAGAAACTCACTCGGCTTTTATGCACATACACGGATTACAAGCAAACAGGTCACAGGTGAGGATGTTACCTTTAGTAGCCATGCAAACCCATTTGTGTCAACTTCTGTACATGTTATCAGGTCGAAATCACCAGGGTATGTGAACTTTTGATCAGGGTCATTTGGATGTTTTGGGTTGTCATTATGATTTAAGCTTCTCAGCCTTGATATATCCACCCCATTTTACAGTAGGGGAGTCCGATATTGACATGACAGTACTATTTCCTTCCTACAATTCAGTTTGGACTCCACTGCCCTTTGTCTAACTCAAAGTTTAAGACCATTGCCCTAGCCCCACTGGATGTCTCTGGGATGAAACCTAATAGGCAACTAGACCTTTCTAAAATTAATAAAAAATGTGCATAGAGCTCTTATCCTAAAATAATCATCTAGGAATGTGCTCTTGTACATGGTAGTGCCTGTCATCGATCTTCTCAAAAGCTGGTTCAGAGATGACATAGAAAATATTTAACATGTAAGAATCATATTCAACCATTGAGACAAGCCTTTCCTATACGGTGACTGAGGGAAATGTGAGAGACCGTAGCAGAGCACCATCATTATTTCCTTGGGATAAATGTGTAATCAGCCTAACTTAATCTCATCAAGGAAAGGTTCTTTTGGAGACAGTAAGTAACATCTGCTTCCTGTCTGCATGGAGAATATACAAGTGAGCATGAGAACACCTCCTGTCTCTCGGATTCTCTAATTATACATAGTTGGTACTTCTCCTCCGACACTCCACAGTGTTCCAAGGAAATTTTTAATATCCAGAGAGACCAATGTCCTCCTATAATATACATCTGGAACTAATATATTTGAAATTAGTAGCTAAGTGCACCGTGACCATAGCCTAGCACATCTTCTAACATCGATCTAACTGGAAAAACAGGTGGTTGATCACAAGCAAGAAGCAGGCAGAGACAAGTAGAAGGATAAAGGAGAACTTAGCGGATGTACAGTTGTGTGCTGCCAGAAGCTCAAGCCCAGTTTGTCTCTATTATACATTTGCTGTTGATCTGGAAAAATGCAAGCCTGTAAAAAAAAAAAAAATCTGTCTCCCCATAAATATAACAGTTTTAAAAAGTAGGATTAGTGTTTGGACACTCTTCTACCTACGCCAAGACTGTATGGAAAACACAGAACACGCTGCAGCATAGAGAAAATAAAGCTAATAATAGTAGATGGGACATAGCCCAATTAGACAAGTCATCTGCTCCCACAGGTTTGGCTGCAATCTACTCAGACTTCTACAGTAGTAATATAAAAAGCAGTACACCTACATAAAGCAACAGTGAATATAGAAAATACACACAAGAATAAAAAATAATGCAGCACTTTTTCGTTAATCTTCTTTAATATTTTGTCTCATGTAATTTTTTTTAACTGGAGGAAAACATCATATCCACAGATTTCATTAAAATATGTTGCTTTTTTATTGGTAATCCATAGGGATTAAATTCCACACGACATGGTCATAGTATTCGCTGACATTTTTCTGGCATCTGTGAGCCCTTATTTGTAGTGTGTCCAATTCGAAAAAGTATATCAAATTGAATGTCCACAACACAAGTGTAACTCTGCAGGATGTGGACCCACTGCGCCATGAGCCGTGCTTACCCTGTAGGGGCTTGATTAAGTGTCTACCAGTTTCATAGAATCCTAGAATGGTAGAGTTGGAAGGGACCTCCAGGGTCATCGTGTCCAACCCCGTGCTCAATGCAGGATTCACTAAAATATCTCAGACAGATGTCTGTCCAGCCTCTGTTTGAAGACTTCCATTAATGGAGAACTCACCACCTCTCGTGGCAGCCTGTTCCACTCATTGATCATCCTCACTGTCAAAAAGTTTTTTCTAATACTTAATCTGTATCTCCTCCCATTCAGTTTTCACTAGAACCTCTGGTGGTGAGGCTAGGCTAGCCTGCTGATAGACAGCATGTATCATTCCAGAGCAGTCGCTACGACTACAGAAGCTGACCGGAGGATCAGAGGCGCAGGTACAAGGTACAGAAGGGCGAGACAGAGGCGTAGTCAGACGGACCGAGGTCGAGGCAGGGAGCACAGGATCAAAGAAATCAGACAGGATGGGTAAACAAAACGGGTAAGTAACGGAAGACAGAATAAGGAGGAATGCATAAACTATTTCCTAGCAGGCTAGGAACCAATGTTTGGGCGAGGAATGCATGGTGGAGCCGCCTGATATAACACCTAATAGCAGATGATAGGCTGGGGAAGAAAATCTCTGCAGGACAGGGTGGATACAAATTCCTGCAGAGATTGGCCACATCCCTCTATGACTCACAACCAGCACAAGGAGATCGTAAGGTACTGTGGTGGAGCCAGGCAAAACACACTGCGAGTAAGGGGTGCTTAGAAGGTGTGCGAGTGGCCGGCATAACAAGGAGTGGCACCCACAGACATAAAAAATAAATATTCCACTGATGCAGAAGTGCTAAACTCATATATAACTTTTGTTTTAGCTGCAGCGTAAGCCTCAATGCCACCAAATATGAGCCGGGATTAATGGATGTTACTGATGAGCTGGAGCTCCAAGATTGGGATGTTATAGAGCCTGACAAAGACCTCAAGCTAAGGTAGAAACGTGTTGCTAAGATGTCAATAATGTCCATATGCTTAGGTCTGGATCACACTTCCGTTTTTTCAAATCTGTCAAAATCCGTCGGTTTCCGTCAAAAAACGGATCCGCCATTTTTTTGGAGGATCAGTTTTTTTGTCCCATAGACTTCCATTAGCGGTTACCGCGGATCCGTCAAAAAAACGGATCAGTTTTAAAAAAAACGGATCCATTTGCATCCGTTTGGCGGAGACAAAAAACGGATGTGTGAAACAGGCCTAATTCATATTGCTCGTCTGGCGAATTGAGGATGCTATGCCATTCAGTTCAGTATATGTGCAGCGCTCACTAGAGCCGCAGTGTTTCTTCTGTAAGCCTCTACGGTTCCTCCTGGAACTATTCCTTTGATGCCTCCCATGTACTGGGAATGCATCTTTTTCCCTCAATATGTACACAACAATTCCATAAGAAGCACATCTATAACACAAACTTTTTAGCCATAGCCTAGATTTTGCATCTAAAATTGATCGAAACAGGCTACAAAATAAGCAAGCTTGATTTCCATTATGTGAAACAAAATTATTCCAATGAAAAAATGTTAAAAATTCTCCAACCATGAGGTGTATTTATCAAGGTAAGGCTGGAGTCACACTAACCTGCACAAAATACGGTCCGTAGTTTACATGCGTAATACGGATGAATGACCCCTAAATAGTGCTCCATAGGTCATCCGTAAGCAAGGTGAGGTCGTGTATTTTGCGCATGTGTGCATCCGTATGTAATCCGTGTGGCATCCGTATGCAATCCGTATGGCGAGATTTTCTCGCAGCCTTGCAAAATGGACATTTAACGGTTTTGAGGCCTGCAAACAATTTAAATCATTAGCCTGCACCCTATTTAGACACTCAGAAACAGGTGGCTGCCTCCATTCTGTACATTTGTCACCTTGCTTTCACGAGGTGTGTTGGTGTTCTTTGTGCAGCATGGCAGAGGGTCTGAGATTCAATACAACTGAGCAGGTTCTCTTTACCTGGCTTTTGTCACGGCGCTTTGGGCAACCATACCCAGTGATAGTGGATCCGCGGAGGAGGAGACGCATGTGGGTACATCCACTTTTGAGGCAACGGCTCACAAGAGGTCATTTTCAGCACCTCTATTCTTCTCTGCGGGAGCATCCGGAGAAATTTTACCAGTACTGTCGCATGAGCATTTCCACATTTGATCGACTCTTGGAGACAGTGCACCCTGGACACAAGGATGCGCAAGGCTATATCTGCAGAGGAGCGACTTCTACTCACAATACGGTATGTACTACACAACCACATTCTCTATGTTCATAATGTGTGTGCTAATTTATGTTTTTTTGCCTTCTTGGACAAAGTTTAATGCCCTCATCTTACTCCAAATATGTTTCAACTTACACACCAGAATGTTACATCTAATATGTACTGCATATCACTTAGTCATTGTGCCACCAAATATGTGTGTGTTATTCTCTCTCAATTCCTAACAAGTTTGGTTGGCATGTAACTGATTTTTTTTTACTTTAGGCATTCTAAACTTAACAATTTCTGCTGTCCTACAGCTTCCTGTCCACTGGCCTGTCTTATGCCGCCCTCCACCATGAGTTTCTCATTGGAAAGTCAACCATTTCAGGCATAGTGAGGTCTACATGTACAGAAATCTGGACAAGACTCCATCAAGTGGTCATGCCCGAGCCCAGGATGGAAGACTGGTTAAGGATATCAAGGGACTTTGAAGAGGACTGCCAGTTTCCAAATTGTATTGGGGCCCTGGATGGCAAACATATCAGGGTGCGTAAGCCGCCGAACTATGGCTCCCAATTCTTCAATTATAAACAATACTTTTCTGTTGTATTGTTGGCTCTGGTAGACCCTCAATACAAGTTTATAATTGTTGACATTGGGGCCTATGGAAGGACGGGAGACTCTAGAGTCTTCAATACTTCCATAATGGCTCGGCGGCTACGCACCAACCAGTTGGATCTACCACCACCACGCCAGCTACCAGGCTCCCCCGAACAATCAGTCCCTTATGTCCTTGTGGCAGATGAGGCCTTTCAGTTATCGCGCAATGTCATGAGGCCATATCCCCGGCGCAACCTTGACCACAGGCGCAGAATTTTTAACTTGCGCCTATCACGTGCTAGGCGACTGGTGGAGTGTTCCTTTGGGATTCTTTGTGCCAAATGGTGGGTACTCCAGTCTGCCATTCAGTTGAGTGAGCAAAATGTGAATGAAGTTGTGAAAGCCTGTGTTGTTCTGCATAACTTCACCAGGATACATGATTGTTCCTCCTCTGATGGTGTTGTGCGTAGGCCGGACAATGTGCGCAGGGTGAGACCACCTATCAACCCTCAACGTAGACCGCTTTCTGGCCTCAAAGTGCGTGATATTTTCACTAATTACTTTATCTCACCTGAGGGGGCAACTTCTTGGCAAGAGAATGCTGTGACTATGTTATAATTTGTTTCTTTAATTGTGTCTAAATATATATTACTCAAGCCCTTATGATTCTATGAGTGTTTCATTGCATTTGTTTGTGTCTGTGGGTATGTTGTGAGGGATTGTGAAAAATCACACAGAGACGTTAACTAGAGTAGACAAATGTTTAGTTTTAAATAAACCTTGTATAAACTTGCGCTAATTGAATGTGTCCTGGTTAAAAACCCAAAATTGAAAGGAGATATCTTATGAAGAGATCTGTTCCCTTTACTGGAGCTAAAACTGGCGAGGATGGAGAAGAGTCTTCAGAATACAGATAAATTTCCAGGTCCTTCCCAAAGATACTCCCCGACACAGCGATATAAAAAGTTACTGGAGCTAAAGGGTGCTACCTCCTAGCATGCCGCCGTCCCGGCCGGTGACTGGCGTGCAGCTGGAGGTATGTATTGGCAGGCTGTAGAGGTACCAGCCGCCGCTTGCAAAAGCAGGCCTGCAAGGTCCGAAAACGCTGAAGGACCTTGCGTGACGTCACAGTCACGTGGGAGGTCACGTGACAGGCAGAAAAGCGCTATGAGGCGCTGAAGGTCCTTCAGAGTTTTCGGACCTTGCAGGCCTGCTTTTGCAAGCGGCGGCTGGTACCTCTACAGCCTGTTTATACAAGGTTTATTTATTATTATTTTTATGGAGACAATTTGAGTGGTGTGTTGTCCTAATACTTGCCGCTTTGTGCTCTGCGGTTGTACGCTTTAGCGCCATTGGTATATACATATATAAAATGTTTAGTTTTGCCTTTTTTTTTTTGGTTTGCTTAAAGGCAAACATAATATTGCCATAAGAACATTTTGGCAATGGGCAAAATGACCCTTTGTGCCTTCTTTAACTTTTTTAAAAGTAACATTACATAACAAAACACAAAAAAAGATTAGGCAATAACAACATTGCTGCATGACAAGATTAAACTAGATTTGCCAACAAAAGGTGAGCTCCATCACCAAAATAAAGGCTACAAGATAACACTCACATTTCCTCATAATGTTTTCCAATCATAGAAAGATTCCACCATGACAGGCAAGGCTACCTCACATCTTTCAGACAGATATTACCTGTCTGTAGAACAGAGAATATTTAAGCATGCTATACTGGAAAGGATGAAAAAACAAAACTCACTTGTTAAGACATAGAGAGAGCGTGATATTCTGAATACTGGTCACCTTGAATTTTTAATCTAGAGATTGCTAGCAAAAAAGGTGACTACTTCACTAACGCCAGCACGCCTTTCCTAGGCATTAGCAAGTGAGTAGTGTATTTTCATCCTTTCATTTTACAGTATAGCGCGTTGAAATATTCTCTTTTGTACACACATGTAATATCTGTCTGAAAGGCGTGAGGTAGCGTTGCCTGTCATGATGGATTGTTTCACATGTTTGGAAAACATTGTTTAAAAATTAGAATGTTAAATTATGTACAAAATGTTGGTGATGGAGAACACCTGTTTTTTCCTTTCTATTTGGAGCACCAGTTAAAACGCACTGGACATCTCCCGCCATCAGAATCATAAATCCTCATAGGTTGGGGAAGGGGAACGTGGAAGAACAGCCTGTGGGTGCTGCTGAACACTGTGGCCAACATCGCCCTGTGTGGGGCCATACTGTTGCCCATGATGCTGGAATTGTCCTGCCTCCTGGGACTGTTGGGGATACTGGCCAGAGTAATGATGATGGTGAGGGGCTTCTTGTTGGCTGTGGTAGGCACGTGGCTCATACCCACCAAGATAGCCAGATCGTCCCCAACCAGGTTGGGACCAGCCTCCAACACTGGGTGGGTACAAGTGGCCATATTGGTGGGGTTGGCTTGAGGCTGACATTTGGGGCTGCGGAATAGAAGGTTGGGTAGGGGGAGGAATGGGTTGAGGTGTTGGCCCACGTATTAGGGGCTGTTCGGACCCTGCTTGAGCAAGCATCTATGTGGATGGTCTCATGCGCATTAGATTTCGTGGTGAGAGCTCCCACCTCTCCAGAAATTCAAAAACCTCATATGGGGTATTGGGGGGGTGCTTGCATCAAGCAGGATCTGAATACATCCCCTAATACGGAGCCGGACCTCACGAGTAAGGGCACAGAGATAAAGGGTGAGGCTACGTGCATAGGCCTCCTCCCCATCATCTGTAGTTACTCTAGACAAATAATTGAGCCCCCCTGTGTCCACATTGGTCCTGCTCTCTTGAATAGTGACCTGTCGCCTTCTTCTTGTTCGCCGTGATGTAAGAGCAGCCTGTGGGGAGGACCTGATCTGGGCAGTTGGGCTGCTGCTCAAGTTGCCCGGCTCTTCCAGGATGGGTGATGTGGCAGCAGCAGACCGTCCTGGTGGTGTTGTGTGTAGGCCAGCCATTGTGTTGTCCTGTGATGCCTCATCTTCAGCCATCCTTCTTGTAGGGGGAGAAGATGGGCCAGCCACCTCATCCCCTACAGGATCTATAATGGGCTCGGCCTCTGAGGCCGTTCCTCGATCCGTAAGGTTGGATTGAGTTCTGTTATGAAATAGAACAGAGGCAAAAATACATCAATATTTTTGTCCCTGTAAAGTATTTGTGTAATGTATTTGTGTAATGTGGTGTGAGGTATCTACTTACGGTCTCAGATCCAGAATTGGGGCGAGGAAGGACAGCCGGTCATAGTGTATGTACTTCCTTTTTACATATCCAGCATCCCCACTCCTGGACCGCTGCTGGCGTTCCCGGCAGAACTGGTCCCGGATGCTTCGCCAGCGTTTCATCACATCTTCCACTGCAATGTGACAGGAAATATTGTCAAATTCACATATTTGAGAGGTCACATTTTCTAACAGTAGTCTAGGCATGGGGCCTTCTGGGGTGTGCGTTCTACCCATGGTGGCATATGCAATTGGGCAGATACCCAGGGTCTCATTAGCTACACTTAAAATAATTTGTTTGGCTAGGAGGATGAGGAGCTTGTGGCCTAACCCCAAATTCTGGCTGTGTGAAGCCACGTGTCACATCCAAATGTAACGGCCTCATGAGGCTAAGAGTACATGCACAGGAAGGGGGGGTGCTGATTCTAGATTCCTTTTTTATTGCACGCTAAGGTTAATGATGTTTAGTGTTGCACTTACGAATTTTATGCTGCTCATCACGTGGTCGGTCACCAAAGTCATGGTGGTACATCTGGCGACAGATGCGCCTCCATGACGCTTCCTTTCTTGTCCGGTTAGCATAATTTGCATCGCGTGGGTCCCATATTTCGGGACGCTCCTGCACCAGGACAATGAGCATCTCCACATTTATGTACGTGGACGCCATGCTGCTGCTGTACTCCGTGGAGGCGTACTTCCTGGATGTCTGGAGCGCTTTTTGAGCTAATTTGCATGTCTAGGCTTCCTGATGATGGATTGGCCCATTTCCTGTCACCTGCCAAAAGACCTGCGTATTGCTCGCAGGTCACACGTGTGGTCCGTGTGTAATCCGTATTTTTTGCGCACCCATAGACTTGCATTGGCGAACTACGGGCGTAGTACGCTGACAATCGCAGCATGCTGCGATTGGCACGGAGCGTAGGATACGGATGAGAAATATACGGCTGGTGCGAGTGACCCCATAGAGAATCATTTGTCCGTGTCTAATGCGTGCTTTTAGCGCCTCTCACTCGCCCGTATTCCTCGCCAGTGTGACTCCGGCCTAAATGTGCCAGAACTCAAGAGTAATTTGCTCCAAAAACTGTCTTTAATGCTTTTGCTGTATCATTTTGACAATGATGGAATATAAAATGTGTTGGTTCAGGAACATTATCCCCCCGTATTATAAATGAATATTAGCAGATTTTTGGGGTAAAAGGTCCTATCAAGTTCCTTTTTAAGGGTTAGTTAGCTTTTGGTATAGATGGCATGTCCACAAGATATCCCTTTAATTCACTACAGAATGATCACTGAGATCAGAGCTCTATGGAGAACTTGTGATTAGTTTCAAAGCCACCAAAAAGAAAAAAAAAAAGAAAAAAGAAAAGTACAGGTAACACCCGTTTTATGTTGCAAATTGAAGCACATTAAGGCTACAGTATGTTCACACGTTAAGTATTTGCAGCAGATTTTTCTGAACTAAAAACCAAAGCATTGGCACAGGAAAAACTCTGCGTAACATGTATACATTGTCACATTTTTTATTTGCGCTTTTATTCCCATTGTTTTAAATGGGTGAAAAGTTTGGCAAAAACGCTGAAAGATTTGACAGGCCATATATTAAAAAAAACAAAAAAACGCTTTTATAGTTGAAATCTACAAGGAAAGAATAAGCAGTGTGCGCATGAGACTTCAGAATTCAAATTCACTTTGCTAGTACTGTTTTTTCACCCTTGACAAACAAGAGGCAAAAACACTGCGTGCAAAGAAGCCCATAGAGTCCTGATCAGTGCAGAGTAAAAGCAGTTCATCATGGCGCAGGTGAAGCATGGCAGCATAGTACATGAATCAGAGGTGGAGAGCTGCACATCTAGTAATACACTAACTACTGATTACTACTTGTCATCAATGTGATGTACTGTTTTACCTATTCTGTTGGGCAATCATCTGCCACCACTAGGGAAAGCTACAGGCTGCTGAATATTAGAATCCAAACAAAGAAAAATAAGGATGGCACTCACCGTTCATAGAATCCACCTTTATTGCATATATAAAATCTTCGGCAGGGGAGCAATGCGCTTGGTAAGAGGATGACAGCCGTTTCGCTTGGCTGTGCTTCCACGGGTCTTACTCAACCGCAGCCGCGCAAAACGGCCGTCGTCCTCTTACCATGCACATTGCTCCCCTGACGAAGATTTTATATATGCAATAAAGGTGGATTTTATGAATGGTGAGTGCCATCCTTATTTTTCTTTGCTTGGATTCTGAAATTGACTATTTCAGGGCATAAAAGCGTTTAGTGTGTGCGATATAACAGTGCCGGTGCTTTGCTTCTTTCTTTGGATTCATTTGCTGAATATTAGAACTTTAAAAAAAAAAACACAAAATTTGAGCATGGTTTGAGTTGGTATACATGCAGCACATAAACGCATGTTCACACTGGCCATAAATCAGACAAAACCTACAAGAAACAAAATGAAGATAAACCCTGTTGTAACTAAATAGGTAAAAAGCAAAAGTGCATTTAAATAACACAGGGCTCTTAGCAACACTGTTCTTGATCAAAAATAGCATAAAAGCCGTCCCACCATGGCAAAAAAAACACAAAACTATTTCACCTTGAGCTAGAAATTACATTTAACTAGCTTCCCAAGGCTGGTGCCCACAGTTCCGGACCCGGTCCTTTGTCTGCCCTTATTCACACACAAAGGTCAACTTTGACATTTGGTAAGGATTTTAATATTAATCAGTGTTGGACCGTCCCGATCAGGGTCACCTTGCCGCTTGGGGGGATGGATTTTATGCTATTTTTGATCAAAAGCAGTATTACTAAGGACCCTAGGTAATTTAAATGCACTTTTGCTTTTGACTTATTTAGTTACAGCAGGGTTTATGTTCATTTGGTTTCTTGTAGCTTATGAATATTAGAACTGTAGAACCACGTGGCAGCATTTCCACTGGCTAAGACAGAGGGTACAAAGTGCCATATGGCATAGTGAAAGGGCTTTTCTTAAAATAACAATACCTTTAATGTAAGATATTATACTGTTGCTTTACAGACTCCTTCATCATATACTACATGTCAATTACAATTAATTCACGGTAGGAATAGAAGAAAATCACTATCTAGCAGATTGTATCAGAACTCTGGCCATGAAGCTAATCGCAACATGTCAGGATAAGTAAGCGGAATAATCAAAGGTTGAGACAAGTCACAGATAGAAGACACATACCTGACATTCCAGAGTTTAGGCTCATGGATATTTATGGAAATCAGTAAACGTGGACCTTGCTGCCGAGCTTCACACCCTGGCCCTGAATGACAGGAGAATTTAGAATCTGCAAGTGAGATGTCTACACTTCAAAATCCTAAATGATCGCTCGTGTCTAGTGTCGACTAACAGCAGACTCTTCTCATTTTCTTTGGTTTTACTATATTAACCTCCTTTCAAAAAGATTTGACATATTGAAAAGCATCATAAAGGCAGCAAGTTACCAGGACAGGTTCGCTGCACAATACGCACAAATGCAATAATCATTTTTGGGGGTTAATAAAACATAACAAAGAATACATTGGACTCATAGTTATGGGTCCACTATATTCATGAAGGAAGAATTCATTTTTCATCTTATTATGGTGACAGATCTGCATTAATTATATACAGTATGTGGTTTTGTATATGAACTCCATGAATGCAGTGCCGAAGGCATGGGCTTGCAACCACTTATGGACTGACCTAAATAAGAATGCACTACAAGGATAAGTTCACCAAATAAGAACTTTCTGGACATTATATTCAATAAGTGTGCTAATCATGTATGAGACTCAACATGCACTTATGTATTACTGCCGATAAATGTTAAATTAAGCATGCGGGTAAATACGCCAATCAGCCATGTAGAAGATGGTTGGAATGGCCTCCTGGGTGGCTGGTGGATACTCTGGTAGACTGAGGCTCTCACACAATATTAGGCCCGAGTGATCCAACAGAAAGCAATGCTGATTTTGATGCCATGTGCCACTTCATATAAGTTGATACAGATAAGTGGTGATCATGTGCCGTCTGAGCACTCACCAGTGGTAATCATGTTTCTTCTGAGCATGCATCCATTAACATCAGTTGTGATCATGTGCCGTCTGAGCATTCGCCAGTGGTAATCATGTTTCTTCTGAGCTTTCAACCATTGTCATCAGTAGTGATAATGTGCCGTCTGAGCATTCGCCAATGGTAATCATGTTTCTTCAGAGCATGCAACCTTTGTCATCAGTTGTGATCATGTGCTGTCTGAGCATTCATCAATGTAATCATGTTTTTTGTGAGCATGCAACCATTAACATCAGTTGCGATCATGTGCCATCTAAGCATTCGCCAGTGGTAATCATGTTTCTTCTGAGCTTTCAACCTTTGTCATCAGTAGTGATAATGTGCCGTCTGAGCATTCGCCAATGGTAATCATGTTTCTTCAGAGCATGCAACCTTTGTCATCAGTTGTGATCATGTGCTGTCTGAGCATTCATCAATGTAATCATGTTTTTTGTGAGCATGCAACCATTAACATCAGTTGTGATCATGTGCCATCTAAGCATTCGCCAGTGGTAATCATGTTTCTTCTGAGCTTTCAACCTTTGTCATCAGTAGTGATAATGTGCCGTCTGAGCATTCGCCAATGGTAATCATGTTTCTTCAGAGCATGCAACCTTTGTCATCAGTTGTGATCATATGCTGTCTGAGCACTCACCAGTGGTAATCATGTTTCTTCTCAGCATGCAACCATTAACATCAGTTGTGATCATGTGCCATCTGAGCATTCACCAATGGTAATCATGTTTCTTCTGAGAATGCAACCATTAACATGAATTGTGATCGTGTGCCGTCTGAGCATGTGCCAGTGGTAATCATGTTTCTTCTGAGAATGCAACCATTGTCATCAGTAGTGGTAATGTGCCATCTGATCATTCACCAGTGGTAATCATGTTTCTTCTGAGCATGCAACCATTAATATCAGTTGTGATCATGTGCCGTCTGAGCATTCACCAATGGTTATCATGTTTCTTCTGAGCATGCAACCATCGTCATCAGTAGTGATAATGTGCCGTTTGAGCAGTCACCAATGGTAATCATGTTTCTTCTGAGCATGCAACCATCGTCATCAGTAGTGATAATGTGCCGTCTAAGCAGTCACCAATGGTAATCATGTTTCTTCTGAGCATTCAACCATTGTTATCAGTAGTGATAATGCGCCGTCTGAGCAACTGAATGCTGTCGCCATTAATGATCATGTGACATTTAAGCATACAACCGCTGTCATCAGTGGTGATTATGTGCCGTCTAAGCATCATGTGCTATCTAAGCATGCTGCAGCTGTCACCAGTGGTGATCATCTGCTGTCTGAGTATACACCGCTAAGGCCAAACACTGGCCTCAAATAATAAATATGAAGACACTATGTGATCAGCTGCTCAGAAATAGACAGACCAGCGTGTAATAGAGTGGCAACAGTGTTTGCGCAACTGATGCTTAAAGGGGTGAGTATTGTTTGATTTATTGTTTTAGCACATTCCTTGCCATTCAAAAAAAAAAAAAATATACTAAACAACCCTTTAATCATATGAAGACCATACATGGAAATCCATCTTTATATGAAGGAAAATCATTTTGATAGTAAAGAATATTGCGAGTGACTGGGAGGAAGATACATCTTTACGTTCTACGTTTTTCTACCAGTGGAAACCTTCATGTTCCTATCATCGCAGAGGTACCAAAAAAAAGATGAGCAATGACAATTTGTAATGTTCCTCCTGGGCAGGAAATTGGAATCTAATGAGATTTCCATCAGTAGCCATGGTGTTTTTCAGTGTTTATAGTGTACCTTACACACAATGAGCTATTTTAGTGTATTTTTACATTATTCTTAAAGATAGACTAATTGAAGCTATTTAAAAAAAATGGCAAAATACATCCTGGTACACCCAGGTATCTCCTTTCCCAAATTGCATGGTGACAAGGATGGGCTTGGAATTTCCTGCTTCGATCTCCTGGCATTTTAGGTGGATGAATTGATGTG
Organism: Dendrobates tinctorius; assembly: GCF_039654945.1. Taxonomy (NCBI): domain Eukaryota; kingdom Metazoa; phylum Chordata; class Amphibia; order Anura; family Dendrobatidae; genus Dendrobates; species Dendrobates tinctorius. The sequence goes on from NW_027361697.1 coordinate 11,864,740, forward strand.
ACAACACATTTATGATCAGACACCACTGGATAAACATGTTATTCTGCTCTTATGAAATGATGGCCAATATCTCTAGAGGTGTAGATTCTACAGTGCTACTAAATCATACTGTTTGTATAGACATATGATATGAATGCTACCAATGTATTCTATTCTGGACTAACATCTGTATGGTAAAAAGGAAGTCACCATTCCAATACAACTATGTATTTCAAAGCCTGAAACTTAATTTAATTTGCTTAATGGGGTTGACCAGGACCTTAGGAAGGGTGAGGGTCATCAATATGAGATTGAAGTCAAACACCTGATGACCCACTAAGAATGGCCTGTGATAGCCGGATGTTCACAGAATACTTAGCTGGAACATCACAGCTCCATACACTGTAATGGCCATTCACTTCAATAGGATCTGATCTGCAGCATCTGAGAACGACCACTACACAGTGTATGAAGTTGTGGTGCTCTGGCTCTGAATACAGTTTGTTAGGCGTCGGGTTCCTGCCACTGCACAACAGGAATCCAGAGTCTTGCACCCAACGGTCTCCCAGTCTTCTTCAGCCGCAGTGGAGCCTGCTCAGCAGATTCGTCGGTCCCGGCGCTCTGCCCAGGCCAACTCCGTGGGTTTGCTTGCTGCTGCCACTTCTGGCACAGCTATGACAATGCATGCTGCTCAGCAGCGAGATTCTCCAGGGACTAAGTCCTCATGTCGGGCCACTGAGCATGCCCATGGAGTGATCTCCCATTGGAGATCGAGGGTCACGTGCTCAGGTCCTGCTCGTGCTCGGATTGGCCCATTCGAGAAGCCAGGAAGGTCCCGGACGCCCGTGGCTATAAATGGTTCGCATGGCCGCTCGCCCTTGCGCTAGGATAGACTGTATTAAGAGACTATAAGGTGTGAGAGATGTATGCACGTATGAATGTATCTGGTGACTGGCTCATTAAGAAACCCCTACCCTTGGTACGCATGTGTTGTGCAGCCTAGCCTGCTAGCGCCCAGGCTTAGGCGTAGGTAGGGCTGAGGTTGAGTCAGGCATCTGGCCTCACCAGGGACTCGGCACGCCTCAGTGGACGTGCTCCATAGCCAGCGTCTATAGCGGTGCTCGCGGTATAATGCGCTCGGGTTCATAGTCACCCGATGAGCACGGAGCGGACTCTGTTAAACTCACAGAGGCGCTGTAACAAAAACATACAAGTATACACTGAACCAGTTAGACTTCACCGGACTCAGTGAAATTGCACGCACGGTATCTGGTCACAGGACACGGTTCCAAGACAGGGGACGGTGTCGTGTAGACCTACCGTGCGTGCGGCGTCGCTGCTGCAGACGCCGGTAAGTGCTGCTACATGCAGTGCGGCAGCAGACACAGCCGCTAAGCGATGGTGCCTTGAGGGACGTGACACCACCGGACGCTAGTGTAGAGGTGCAGTGTGCACAGTGGCCTATGGCCTGCCACTGACTGGCGCGGACTCTAACTATAGTTCCCTATCCACATGCGTAATATCAGAGGGAGGGGAATCTTAATGAGTCAGTCACCAGAATCATACATCCATCACCATTCACACATCTAGCAAGAATAGCCTATACTAGCGCATGGCCGAACGACCATGTGGCTCTTTTATAGCCGTGCGCTGCCGGGACCATCGAGATCTCTGAGATGGACCAATCAGATCAGGAGAAGGACCTGAGCACGTGACTCCCGACCTCCAATGGGAGATCGTCTTATGAGCATGCTCAGAGGAGCGGCAGAGGGACTTAGCCTCAGGAGTAACTTGCTGTGAAGCAGTATGTGAGGCTCTGGACTCCTGCTGTGTAGCCGCAGGAATCCGACGCCTAACATTCCCCCCCCCTAGGGCCCCCCCTTCCTGGCAAAATTTTTTGCCACGTACCACCTTATGACCCACAGCTGCGTAGGCCTCAGGCTCATCCGCAGACCAGCCTGATGCCCGGCAGATGACTTGAAAAACAGGAACATGTGAATTGGTCCGAGAGAAGGCACGTGGAGGACGTTGGGGATGGCTAAGTCGCCAGGAGCCGAAGTTGGAGTGGGGCGCCGAAGTGTGTCGGCGGGCGTCTTCATTCTCATTACAGAGATTTGAGTGACATGCAGGGTGCGACCCAGACTGTCGCGGACCTCCATTGCCCGGTCTGCCACCAGCAAGGGACACCGTGACCCAGCCGACCTCTGTTTAGAGGATCTACTCCGAGCACAGGAGGTGAATGCCTGAATATATTTTTTAGTGTCCTGAGCCCTGTGCGGCCACCAATAAGAGCTAGCCAGGAGTTTTGTGGTACGCTTGTAACCAAAGTGACCACCCACCCTGGACGTGTGTGCCCACGCGAGAACCTTGGACCGCAGGTGAGGCGTAACAAAGGTTTTGCTTGGCGGCACTGGTTCAAGGACGACAGGAGCCATGAACTTCAGATTCCCAGTGAGGGGTGCGGAATGATCCGCGGGCACCTCCACAGAGGCTACTTGAACCCTGCCCCCTATGCACCTTCCCACACAGTCCTTGCTCCAGCCCAGTATACTCCCTGAGGACCACTCAATATAGGGAGAATGGCAACGTAACCAGGGGAGTCCGAGAAGCACCTGGTCGATGCCCTTAGGCATGATGAGCAGGGACAACATCTCGCAATGAGACGGGGATTGAGAACCCCAGGGGTGCTGTCTGGTGAGTAATCTGAGACGGTAAGGTAGATCCGTTAACTACCCTAACGGTCAAGGGGTGAGGATGTGGCACCAGTGGAATGGCGTGCTTTTGGGCAAAGGCTGAGGACATAAAGATTCCCTCTACCCCAGAGTCCACTGTGACCTCTACCTCCCAGGAGGAAGCCCCGCTATCTAACGTCCCTCGGAATACTGGTTTGGAGGAGAATGTTTTCATATTAGGTAGATCTCCACCAACTGACACCGGTGGTGAACATTTTTTCGACCACTGCGGACACCTATTAGCCAGGTGGTCCGACTGTTGACACAGGTAGCAGCAAGTGGGACCCTGTGCCGGACGTGGTTTCGGACCGGTACGGGACATGGGTTCAGGAGGTAAAACCTCCAGATCAGGAGGCTCCAGCAATTCGGAGAAGCCAGGAGTCTACCTAAACTTCTGTCTGGATTGAGTACGCTCCAGCCCGCGCTCCGTAAAACGGAGGTCTATACGGGTGGAGATCGCTATCAACTCTTCCAGGCTGATGGGAACTTCCCTGGTGGATAAGGCATCTTTGACATGCTCACCCAACCCTCTCCAGAACACAGGGATGAGTGCTCTATCAGGCCACTCAAGCTCGGAAGCCAGTGTCCGGAAACGAACGGCATACTGACTGACCGACTGAGTTCCCTGCGTAAGCGCAAGTAACTAGAGAGAGGTATCGTGAGTGACCCGTGGGCCCAAAAAAACCTGCTTTAGAGATGTTAAGAACTGAGCAGTGGTCCGAACTTCTGGGTCACCACGTTCCCAAGGTGGCGTGGCCCACTCCAACGCCCTGCCCAACAGAAGGGAAACGAGGAAACCCACCTTAGCCCGTTCTGTAGGGAAACGTGCGGCCAGTAACTCAAGCTGAATAGAGCACTGGCTCACGAAACCCCAACAGGAGGTGCTATTGCCAGAAAATTTATCGGGCAACGGGAGGCGGGTAACTGTTGGTGCAGGCGTGGACGTGGACACACGTGAGACAGCCTCTGCGACTGCCTGAGCAGCAGCCTCAGTAAGCTTCGCAGCGGAGGCGGCACTCTCAACAGTAGCCAACGTGCCCTCCAGCTGCTGAATGTACCGCTGAAGCTGCTGCATGTCTGCCATTATTAGCCAGACCCTGGCGCTAGTATAATGTTAGGAACAGCGGAACGCACTAAATAAATAATAAAGTGCGTTCGCCGCTCGGGGTCCACCGTGCAGTAGGTGTTAAAACCGCTGCTAAACAATGGCAGACGCGCTATATGGCGGTATAATGCGCTCGGGTTCAACGTCACCCGATGAGCGCGGAGCGGACTCTGTTAAACTCACAGAGGCGCTGTAACAAAAACATACAAGTATACACTGAGCCAGTTAGACTTCACTGGACTCAGTGAAATTGCATGCACGGCATCTGGTCACAGGACACGGTTCCAAGACAGGGGACGGTGTCCGTCTAGACCTACCGTGCGTGTGGCGTTGCTAATGCGGACGCCGGTAAGTGCTGCTACATGCAGCGCAGCGGCAGACACAGCCGCTAAGCGATGGTGCCTTGAGGGACGTGACACCACTGGACGCTAGTGTAGAGGTGCAGTGTGCACAGTGGCCTATGGCTTGCCACTGACTGGCGCGGACTCTAACTATAGTTCCCTATCCACATGCGTAATATCAGAGGGAGGGGAATCTTAATGAGTCAGTCACCAGAATCATATGTAGAGTCGGTGGGCCGAGCTGGGAGGTTGGTCCCTCTGTATACCGCGCAGAGACAAAACAGACAAGATGGAGGCAGGTTCTGGGTGCAACAGGTCCAAGTTTTATTCGTGCTCTCACCGTCCGACTGACGGTCCTCACAATGCGACACAGTACACAGTACCTTCCTCACGGCCCTCCGTGTTCAGGGCCGCTTCACACACCGTACTTTTCACTTAAGACGTATATATACGTCCTGTACCTTTTCACTCTTCGACGCTCCTGTCAGCTCCGTCATTGTGGCTGCCGTAGGCCTGTATACCAACAGTAGTTTCACTGGTCAGACGTCGTGCCAAATACGGTGTCCCACACCCGGTGTCTCATCTATGCTGCGGTTCTTCCTGTCAGGACCACCCCCCTGACTTTCTCTCTCCTCAGTCCCCCTTGTTTGGTTTTCCTCAGAGTGCACAGACTGTCGTAGTCCTCCTGTCACTGGAGCTCCCTCTGGGGACTGGAACTTTCTGGAACCCTCCTTCAAATTTATATCTTTCCCGGTTCCCTGTAACTCCGCCCCCCATGACCAACGGTTTCCTAAGCCCTAAGCTGATGTCAAGTCTTTTGCTCACACTCCTCCCTGCCCTCTAATGGTCAACCCAAGGTACTGCACGTCCACTACACTTTCCTAGCTGTTTCCCCACTGTAGTAACTGACACCTATCTAAACTGTGCAAACCTTTCCTTCTCTATACTGACAAGTCCGTCCGTCAGGTCACCTTCCCTACACTCCCCCTTCCTTCGTCTATTGTCGTCCTCGACAATCGTAATCCCTGCCTTCGTCGTTCTGAAGCTTCACCTACTCTGTTGTCGGACCAGTTGTTTGGCCAAATCCACTACCTGCGGGGGCCGAACCATACTGGGAGCACCATGCTCTGAGTAGCCTACTGCTACTCACCAGTGCGCACGCCACATGACAACGTCTTTCAAACTTGGCTAGGTACACCCATATTCTCTCTATGGCGTGTACCTTCCCCTACTCTCCCCTTCTGTTACATTCCACTGTCTGGTACGCCATGATAGAGGCCTCACACCTACCAGATCATTGCCGGCGTCCATCTTTCTCCTTCAGGGGTGTCCGTGGTGCCGGGGACCTGACCTAGGACGGCTGTCTTTTTCACATCTTCCACCTCTTGTACCTTTCTTTCAATTACATGTCATGGTCGGCGTCTCGGTCTCCCAGACCCTCTTCACACATAGATTGGTCCCTCAGACCTTCCCTTACCCGGACCTGTTGCATTTTACTTTTGCATATTATACATCAAACAACTTTATAATAGCACAAGTACCCCATTTTTTTTTATATTTTTTTTTTCATTTTCTTTTGCTTTTAAAACCAACATATAACAATAAAACATCACATGTTCTCCTTCCCCCCCTTCCTTGGACAAGGACACTCCCTCTTCTTGACATCCCCGCTTTGCCAGGCTTAATGCAAAAAAAAAAAAAAAAACTTCTATATTAGCCCCTTCACCCCCAAGGGTGGTTTGCACGTTCATGACCGGGCCAATTTTTACAATTCTGACCACTGTACCTTTATGAGGTCATAACTCTGGAACGCTTCCATGGATCCCGGTGATTCTGACATTGTTTTCTCGTGACATATTGTACTTCATGTTAGTGGTAAAATTTCATTCAAATAACTTGCGTTTATTTGTGAAAAAAAACGGAAATTTGGCAAAAATTTTGAAAATTTCGCAATTTTCCAACTTTGAATTTTTATGCCCTTAAATCACAGAGATACGGCACACAAAAAACTTGATAACTAACATTTCCCACATGTTTACTTTACATAAGCACAATTTTGGAACCAAAATTATTTTTTGTTAGGAAGTTACAAGGGTTAAAAGTTGACCAGCGATTTCTCATTTTTACAACACCATTTTATTTTTAGGACCACATCACATTTGAAGCCACTTTGAGGGGTCTATATGATAGAAAATACCCAAAAGTGACACCATTCTAAAAACTGAACCCCTTAAGGTGCTCAAAACCACATTCAAGAAGTTTATTAACCCATTAGGTGCGTCACAGGAATTTTTTTGAATATTTAAAAAGAAATGAACATCTAACTTTTTTTCACAAAAAAAATACTTCAGGTTCAATGTTTTTTATTTTACCAAGGGTAACAGGAGAAATTGGACTGCAAAAGTTATTGTGCAATTTGTCCTGAGTACGCTGATACCTGATTTGTGGGGGGGAACGACTGTTTCGGCACATGGCAGAGCTCAGAATGGAAGGAGCGCCGTTTGACTTTTTCAATGCAAAATTGGCTGGAATTCAGATCGGACGCCATGTCACGTTTGGAGAGTCCCTGATGTACCTAAACAGTGGAAACCCCCTACAAGTGACTCCATTTTGGAAACTAGACCCCCCAAGGAACTTATCTAGATATGTGGTGAGAACTTTGAACCCACAAGGGCTTTACAGAAGTTTATAACGTACAGCGGTACAATTAAAAAATCATATTTTTTCCACAAAAATGATCTTTTCACCCTCAATTCTTATTTTTCCAAGGGTAACAGCACCCTAAAAGTTATTGTGCAATTTGTCCTGAGTACGCTGATACCCCACATGTGGGGGTAAACCACTATTTGGGCGCATGGCAGAGCTCGGAAGGGAAGCAGCGCCATTTGACGTTTTTGGCTGGAATTGAGATCGGACACCATGTCGCGATTGGAAACCCCCCACAAATGACACCATTTTGGAAACTAGACCCCCCAAGGAACTTATCTAGATGTGTGGTGAGCACTTTGAACCCCCCAGTGCTTCACAGAAGTTTATAACGCCGGGCGTGAAAATAAAAAATTCGTATTTTTTCCACAAACATGATCTTTTAGTCACCATTTTTTTTATTTTCCCAAGGGTAACAGGAGAAATTGGACCCCAAAAGTTGTTGTCCAATTTGTCCTGAGTATGCTGATACCTCATATGTGGGAGAAAACTACTGTATGGGCACACGTCGGGGCTCGGAAGGGAAGTAGTGACGTTTTGGAATGCAGACATTGATGGAATGGTCTGCGGGTGTCATGTTGCCTTTGGAGAGCCCCTAATGTACCTAAACAGTGGAAACCCCCCACAAATGACCCCATTTTGAAAACTAGACCCCCTAAGGAACTTATCTAGATGTGAGGTGAGCACTTTGAACCCCCAAGGGCTTCACAGAAGTTTATAATGCCAGGGCATGAAAATAAAAAAATCGTATTTTTTCCACAAACATGATCAATTAGTCCCCAATTTTTTCATTTTCCCAAGGGTAACAGGTGAAATTGAACCCCAAAAGTTGTTGTCCAATTTGTCCTGAGTACGCTGACACCCCATATGTGGGAGAAAACTACTGTATGGACACACGTCAGGGCTCGGAAGGGAAGTAGTGACGTTTTGGAATGCAGACATTGATGGAATGGTCTGCGGGTGTCATGTTGCCTTTGGAGAGCCCCTAATGTACCTAAACAGTGGAAACCCCCCACAAATGACCCCATTTTGAAAACTAGACCCCCTAAGGAACTTATCTAGATGTGAGGTGAGCACTTTGAACCCCCAAGTGCTTCACAGAAGTTTATAATGCCCGGGCATGAAAATAAAAAAATCGTATTTTTTCCACAAACATGATCAATTAGTCCCCAATTTTTTCATTTTCCCAAGGGTAACAGGAGAAATTGGACCCCAAAAGTTGTTGTCCAATTTGTCATGAGTACGCTGACATCCCATATGTGGGAGAAAACTACTGTATGGACACACGTCGGGGCTCGGAAGGGAAGCAGTGACGTTTTGGAATGCAGACTTTGATGGAATGGTCTGCGGGTGTCATGTGCGTTTGGAGAGCCCCTGATGTACCTAAACTATTGAAAGTCCCCACAAGTGACCCCATTTTGGACACTAGACCCCCCCACGGAACTTATCTAGATGTGTGGTGAGCACTTTGAACCCCCAAGTGCTTCACAGAAGTTTATAACGCTCGGACGTGAAAATAAAAAAATCATTTTTTTCCACAACAATGATATTTTTGCCCCCAATTTTTTATTTTCCTAAGGGTAACAGGAGAAGTTGGACACCAAAAATTGTTTTGCAATTTGTCCTGAGTAGGCTGATACCCTACATGTGGGGGTAAAAGACTGTTTGGGCGCATGGCAGAGCTTGGAAGGGAAGGAGCACCATATGACTTTTTCAACTCAGAATTGGCTGGAATTGAGATCAGACGCAATGTTGCATTTGGAGAGCCCCTGATGTGCCCAAACAGTGGAAACCCCCAATTCTAACTCCAACCCGAACCCCAACACACCCCTAACCCTAATCTCAGCCCTAACCCTAACCCTAACCCTAGCCCTAACCCTAACCCTAGCCCTAGCCCTAACCCTAGCCCTAACCCTAACGGAAAAATGGAAATAAATACATTTTTTTTATTTTATTATTTCTCCCTAACTAAGGGGGTGATAACGGGGGGTTTGATTTACTATTTATGGCGGTTTTTATGTTTGGCAGCTGTCGCACGCTAAAAGACGCTTTTTATTGTAATCACCACATATTGAGAGCTATAATTTTTCTGTATTTTGACCCACCGAGTCATGTGAGGTCTTATTTTTTGCGGGACGAGTTGACGTTTTTATTGGTACCATTTTCGGGCACGTGACATTTTTTGATCGCTTTTTATTCCAATTTTTGGGACGCAGAATGAACAAAAACCAGCGTTTCATGAATTTCTTTTGGGGGGGTGCGTGTAGACTGTTCCGCGTGCGGTAAAATTGATAAAGCGTTTTTATTCTTCGGGTCAGTACGGTTACAGCGATACCTCATTTAGGTCTTTTTTTATGTTTTGTCGGTTTTATGCAATGAAAACTTTTATATAAAAAATAATTATTTTTGCATCGCTTTATTCTGCGAGCTATAACTTTTTTATTTTTTCGCTGATGATGCTGTGTGGTGGCTCGTTTTTTGCGGGACAAGATGACGTTTTCAGCGGTACCATGGATATTTATATGCGTCTTTTTGATCGCGCGTTATTACACTTTTTGTTTGGCGGTATGATAATAAATCATTATTTTTTGCTTCGTTTTTTATTTTTATTTTTTAAGGGGTTCGCTAAAGGGGTTAACTAATGGGACAGTTTTATAGGGCAGGTCGTTACGGACGCGGCGATACCTAATATGTGTACTTTTATTATTTTTTATTATTTTCAAAAAATGAATTTATTGGGGAATATTTTTTTTTTTTTTTTTTTTACTAATTTATTTGGCGATTTTTTTAAAATTATTTTTACACTTTTTTTTAATTTTTTTTTACTTTATTACATAGTCCCAGGTGGGACATCACTGTCCTGTGACAGATCGCTGATCTGTCACATCACAGATCACTGTGACAGATCAGCGATCTGTCACAGGCAGTGCCGAAGGCTTCCTCATGCCTGCGCTTTGCAGGCACTGAGGAAGCCAGCTTCCTGCAGGCCCCCGAAGGCCCCCGTCGCCATCTTGGATTCGGGGGCCTGGAGGAAAGGAGCCCCCCCGCAGCAGCGCTGCACATTGCGCTGCCGTGGGGGGCTCAGGGAAGCACGGAGGGAGCCCCCTCCCTGCCGATGCTTCCCTTTAACCCCCGGTACACCGCAATCATGTTTGATCGTGGTGTGCAAGGGGTTAACGTGTCGGGGCGGTCCGTGACTGCCCCTGACACATTGTGCCGGGTGTCAGCTGTGATAATCAGCTGACACCCGGCCGCGATCAGCGGCGCTCACCACGTGGGCGCCGCTGATCGCGGTAGACGTACTATCCCGTCCACGGTCATACGGGCCCGGGTACCGTGGACGGGATAGTACATCGGATGTCAGGAAGGGGTTAAACCCTTTTTTTTTTTTTTACTCGGACGCAAACTGTCCTTGTGATTTACAAAAGATTTCAACGAAATTTCAAAAGTCTAAACCACTTCCTAGTGACCGGCAGCAAGGGGTCCCACAGCTGTGGAGTTCCCGGGATGTAAGGAGTGTCCGCAACAGTCCTCTTTACGGGGGTTTGCATTCTTCGGGCTCCGCCAGTACTGCTGGCGCATAACATCCGCAGGGGAAGTATTCTTTATAATATGATACTAAGTCCCCCTCCTTCAGAGCCCGGCCGTGACGTATGGAGGCCACATTAACATAAACCTTTTGACCAGTCTGATCTCGGATGAAACCGTAACCCTTTGCAACATTGGGGTACACCAGCCATCCCTTCGATCTCTTAGCCGCCATACCTGTCTCTCCCTTTTCATGAAGCTGTTTCCATATCGCTTGCTCCTGTGCCTTCTTCCCCTTAATAACCTCCACAACCCAAACGGAGGGTACAGCGCAGGCTCTAGAGTCTGATGGGCGGGGCTCCGCCGAACAAGAGGGCAGGGCAGAGGCAGCCGATGGTTTCTGCGGTCCAGCAGCCGCTGGAGCCGAATGGCGGATGGGCACAGCCGTGTTCTCGGTAGGCTGGGTCACAGGGTCGGCCAAATAGGATGCAGCCGGTTCCAGTACCGGCATAACCATGGCCGCCGAGTAGGCCACATTTGACGTTTCAGCCGGGGCCGGAGTAGTGATCGATTTGACACATGAGGTCGCTGGTGGCAGGGGAAGCGCAACAGCACCCTCTGGGATCAGGCTCCGCTCCGGCGGCACCGTGCGTGGCGTCTCCGGGCGGGGTGGTTCAAGACTTGGAATGGAGGCCCCGCTCAGTTCAGTATAGAGGGAAGGGCCTCCTGTGAACGGCCTCTTGGGTACACAGGCTGCCGCGTGCTGCAGCCGAATAGTGGGGGCCGCTTGCGGAGCCACTGGCGGGGCCGGAGGATCTCTCACCTTCCCCGGCCTCCGTTACGTCATCGTGCGGCTCCTTCCAGTTTCTGCTCTTCACCCTGCCGTCCGACGGGGCTAGCCTCCAGGCTTAGGGGCTCCGCGGGCAGATTCTTCACCGGTATTCTGGGTGGCCGCTCACGCTGATTCCGCACAGGCTCCGCTTCCCAGCTCACCATCCTGCTGCCTGCTCGTGGCTCAGAAGATGTCACTTTCTGGTGGAGCTCGATATCCCGCTGCCATTGCCACTCCAGGCGGCCGATGCCTCGATACCCGCAGTGTCTCATACCGTCCGGTGGGCAGCAATCGAATGGCGCGAAACAGCTGCACCCAAGCTTTTCTTCGGTGTCACTCCCTCTGTGGGGTGGGGCGTTGGCAGGCCTCTCCACCCACCTGTCAGGGTCCAATATATGGAAGCGTCGGTCTCCCGGTACATACTGCTTCCTTTTGGGGTACGTTGGAGGGGGTCCCAGTCCATTCTGAACAACTGCGAACACCCGGACCTCGCCTCTGCGCTGAAGCAGCACCGCCATACTGCACAGTCCCTGGTACCACCCCGGATCCTCTTCTGGCCACACAGATTCGCCACAGCCCTCCTCATTTGTATTCCACAGGTAGGTATTTTGTAATCCACAGGTGATTGTCAGCAAAACAGAGTAGTCCAAGTCTTTTTCCATTTTTCCTTTAAGCAGGCCTGCCACAGAAGATGACGTATTAGCAGCGTGGATCCTGCCGACTACGCCAACTGTAGAGTCGGTGGGCCGAGCTGGGGGGTTGGTCTCTCTGTATACCGCGCAGAGACAAAACAGACAAGATGGAGGCAGGTTCTGGGTGCAACAGGTCCAAGTTTTATTCGTGCTCTCACCGTCCGACTGACGGTCCTCACAATGCGACACAGTACACAGTACCTTCCTCACGGCCCTCCGTGTTCAGGGCCGCTTCACACACCGTACTTTTCACTTAAGACGTATATATACGTCCTGTACCTTTTCACTCTTCGACGCTCCTGTCAGCTCCGTCATTGTGGCTGCCATAGGCCTGTATACCAACAGTAGTTTCACTGGTCAGACGTCGTGCCAAATACGGTGTCCCACACCCGGTGTCTCATCTATGCTGCGGTTCTTCCTGTCAGGACCACCCCCCTGACTTTCTCTCTCCTCAGTCCCCCTTGTTTGGTTTTCCTCAGAGTGCACAGACTGTCGTAGTCCTCCTGTCACTGGAGCTCCCTCTGGGGACTGGAACTTTCTGGAACCCTCCTTCAAATTTATATCTTTCCCGGTTCCCTGTAACTCCGCCCCCCATGACCAACGGTTTCCTAAGCCCTAAGCTGATGTCAAGTCCTTTGCTCACACTCCTCCCTGCCCTCTAATGGTCAACCCAAGGTACTGCACGTCCACTACACTTTCCTAGCTGTTTCCCCACTGTAGTAACTGACACCTATCTAAACTGTGCAAACCTTTCCTTCTCTATACTGACAAGTCCGTCCGTCAGGTCACCTTCCCTACACATACATCCATCACCATTCACACATCTAGCAAGAATAGCCTATACTAGCGCATGGCCGAACGGCCATGTGGCTCTTTTATAGCCGTGCGATGCCAGGACCTTCTAGATCTCTGAGATGGACCAATCAGATCAGGAGAAGGACCTGAGCACGTGACTCCCGACCTCCAATTGGAGATAGTCTCATGAGCATGCTCAGAGGAGCGACAGAGGGACTTAGCCTCAGGAGTAACTTGCCACGAAGCAGTATGTGAGGCTCTGGACTCCTGCTGTGTAGCCGCAGGAATCTGACGCCTAACAGATAATAGTGCGATGCAATTCACTCGGATGTGGAGAAGATGGAGAAAAAAAATTCTCCATCTCCTTCATTCTGTCAGCCGTGGAAATCAGACTTCACTCAGATGTCAACCGAGTGCAATATCATGGTTTCCACAAACTAATTGACTTGCACGGCCGAGTGCGATCCAAATGTCACATCAAACTCAGGCATGCCACAGTTATCAAAGTGCGTATAAGGGCAGGTGCAGGCGAGCGTATATCATCCCATCTGAGAGAATTAGGTCGATTATGCAAATCACACTCTGATCAAACTCTGACCCGAGTTCTCAGATTTTCTCGCATGAGGAGAACATGGAGAGGAAAAGAAAATGTCTCCATCTTCTCCATTTTGTCAGTTTGTGAAAATCTCATTGACTTGCATGGTTGAGTGTGATCCGAACTTAGGCATGTACAGATTTTTTTTTACTTTGACTGTCGCGGTCCAAGGAAAAAAATCTGACATGTGAACATAGATTAACATTGTGACATGAGCCCTTAATGACCACAAGTTTTTGCCAGTAAACAGAAGTTGTGGTGTTGACTTACCGTAACAGATTTCGGGTTCCTGCAGTTTCAGGCATTCGGCAGTATGACCCCATAGAAGCCACATTCTGGCTTTGTACCAATTTCCCAGTATTATGGAGATGCAAAGCGTCCATACATATCCATATACAGTATAGGACAAAAGATGCCATTTTTTTCTGCATGTGTCAGCACCAAAATTGCAATCAGTGATTATTGCTTTTTTTAAGGCATTTTCCCTTTTCTTGTTTTTTTTGCTGCATCTTTTTTATCCAGATTTAATGCTTTTTTAATACTTATATATTCATGCGGGTGTATTCCTCATCGTGTGAGTTATGTTTTTTTACATGCATTTTTTTTCCAGTCTCCCCAAAGAAGTCTATAAGGGGAAAAAAAAAGACAGACCTCTACACGGAAAAACGCACCAAAAACCACATGGCTCCGCTTTGTCTGAAAATGCAGAAATGAGTTTTCATAAAATTGCATCTTCTTTGCTTGAACTGTTAAATGCAGCAGATTTTCTGCTCCAAAAAAATAGAGGGAAAAAAACCAGCACCCAAGATACATGGGAAAATGGTCTGACGCTTCTGTCTGGGGGCTTCCTGCAGGAACTTTGATTGACATTCAGATGATAGAAAGGTAACAGATTAGAGAAGGGGAGGCAAGAAATAAGATTTCCTTTTAGGTATGTTTGTCTTTCCGATTTGTGTTAGCATATAATCAGCCTGTACCACACACGGAGAGCGCACGGACCCAATATGGCCAGTGACTGTCAGGCTCCGAACCTATAATATTCTGATAACGGGATTTTCTTTAAAGCCATACTGCTTACTGTCACTGCCATCTAGTGGTATTTTGGGGGGGATACTAAGGAGGAAAAAACTTTAAAGGCGGTGCAAAACAAGCCAAAGTTCCATCTCCTGCACTCCCAGGACCCCGGTGATTCATCATTGCTTTCCGTAAGGGGAAAATCCCATTTAAAAATTTGTTTCATTATACCAAATACTATAGATATATTTGATATCACTGTCGCTTATGATGAAGTGTGCGCAAATAATCTGTGGTATGAGCATGACCTCACAAAGAAAAAACTAAAATTAGTAGTCTAGAAAGCCTTCTTCTGGTCTTTATAAAATTACGGAACAGCTGAGATTGGAATAAGAGCTCCAGGCACCGACCACTGGGGTGAAATCATGGAAAAGACCAACGCTGAACGACTGAGATGGGAATATCTTTAGAGGATCAAATCCCAGGATTGAAAATTACCCCCTGTACTCCCTGGCTCTTTCTGGCAGTCCTATAGATGCTGAATGGCAGCGGACGCCGGGCACGTGCATGGTCACTCCAATGAAGATTGGCCCGTTCTCAGGATTGCGAGGTCCTCTGGTGTGCAGACCCAAAGCGATCAGTAAATTATAACATATCCTGTGATAAGGAATCATTTTCAATTTATTGAACAACCCTTTAAAGGAACCAGTCAGAAACTTTCACTCCTCCATACCATTTATATGACTGTGTAGCTAAAAGATAAGCAAGTTGATCGCTTTATGACCCCAAAATGATGCTCCAGCAGTGAAAAATCACACTTTGAAGTTCTGAAATTATGTGGGTCTGGAAGCGCATTGGGGTGTAACGATGCACTTACAGCTCCTCCGCCTCACGTTATATTCCCTGCCTAGTGCCTCACTCCTGGACTTTTTATACCAGGGGCAAAAGTCACCAGAAAACTCCAGCAAGCGTTGACTAGGCCATCAACATGAGGTCAGTAGCGCTCTGACACCTGGTACCACCACCGATCAGCTAATATCCAAAATGGATCAACTCCTACTCAATTCAATATAAGCTACAGATGCACAAGGCAAAGACTGAGTCAACTTCTCCCCTCGTTATCTGGTTTCAGGTGTCATTTTCATATTGCCCACACCTGTTATTTGCCACAAAGGAACATCAAGATCTCTGGAGATGGACTTGTAGTCTTTAGTTTGTTGACATGTTTCAATAATTTTGGTTCTCAAATCCTCAGACAGTTCTCGTCTCCTCTTTCTGTTCTCCATGCTTAGTGTGGAGCACACCACACAGACACTTAATGCAAAGACTGAGTCAATTTCTCCCCTTTTTATCTGGTTTCAGGTGTGATTTTCATATTTCCCACACCTGTTACTTGCCATAGGTGAGTTTGAACAAGCATCACATACTTGAAACAAAGTCATTTACCCACAGTTTCAGAAAGGTGCCAACAATTTTTCACAAATGCACTTTTACAACTGTTCATACGTTTCATGTATTATCTTTTTTAATTTTGTTTTGTTTTTTGCTCACATTCACGTGCAAAACACAATGAAACGTAGCAAAATATTACATGATAACTCAATGGTAGGTTACATTCACAAGTATTTCCTGTGGATATTGTGCACAGATTTGCGTTAGGTAATAGTATACCATAACATAGGAAAATGAAAAGGGTCACTAAATAATACAGATATTTTATTAGATAAAGCAATAGAAATAATTCATGTGACACAAGAAAATCAATCAAAAACATTTAAAAAGTGCCTAACATCACAAAGCTAAATAAAAGACCCACAAAAAAAAACACTGTAAGTGTTAAGGTCAAAGAAATCCCCCTGCTCTCGTCACCCGCCTAGCACACAAAATACAGCATATTACATACCATATAAAGTGCAAAAAGGATCTGTACAACAGAAGAAGGTTCAAGATAGAATAAATAATGCAACAATAGGTGACATAGATAAAATGATATAAATGTTACCAAAGAGCTACAAAAAAAAACCAAGGAGGGTGTAAAGATTCCGGACTTTCCTTTGTTCTTGTTTGCCCTGATCCCAGATGGAGTCTGGTATCTCGCTTGGTCATGGAACTTCCTGTCTGTTCTGATTATTTAAGTCCGGGCTGTGTGTTCCTCTTTGCCTGAGTATTTTATTGCTGTTGGCTCCTGAGCTCCTTCCTGACTACTAGTGGGGTCTCCCTGCTGCTGCGCGTTACTATGTGCTCTGCTTCTCCATGTTATGCTGCCTACTGTCCTCTGTGCGTCTTCCTGATGCTGTCTGTGCTTAACTACTGTCTGGACTGATAGTGTGGAACTATTCACCTCTGGATCTGCTGTGGCCTGTACAGAATCCTGAGATCACCATCTCCTCTAGGCCTGTGGTGCTGGACTTGTGCGGGATTTTCAGGCCAAAAAGGAACATAGTGACCTTCTCCTGATGATGCCACTCCCGTATATTACTAGACTTCTACGTTTAAGTGCCAAGTGCATTTCCACCCTTATGATTACTGGACTTCTACACTTTAGTGCTCATTCATTATATAGCTGGACTTCCTTATTAAACGCGGTGTGCTTGCTCTCATACTTTCTGCTGGACTCCCACGTTTATGGAATGGTTTATATTAGCGGTCGCGCCCCACTCCAGTTACACTGGACATTTCCATATTGTGCTGTGCATGCGTTACTATTGCAGGAAGTGCTCTGTTAGTTTTTCTTTACTTGCATCATTCTATATTGTGCTGTGTTTTCGTTACCATTGCAGGAAGTGCCCTGTTAGTTTTGTTTCTCTTGTTAATATACTCATTTGCATCAGCTTTGGTCTCGGTTTCGTATTATCCCATGCGATCAGATTCCATAGTACCCATATAATTGTTACAGAGTGGCGCTGAAGGAGAATAAGTGTGTGTGAAGTGCCCCATGGGTAGCGACACAAATGTGACTTCCTTACAGTTTTCCACCACCAGCAAAGAGAGGCGATCGTATCCCATCTTCATGAACATCTATAGAAAAATCTCGTTTTCACTGCACATTTCAGATTTTGCAATACTTAGTTGTGGCAGATCTGCAGAAATATTCTATGTTTGACCTAATGGCTTTATTCCAAGTAAAAGCAAACACGTTCTTGTAGTTTTCTGTGTGGGCCGGGTGCGATGTCATGGAAAGTCAGCGCTCCGGTCTTATTTCATGGCACATTAACTTTAAAAAAAAATGCACAGGTAAATGGAGCAGAAATCTTCCATGTGCTCCTAGTAAACAGCTTCATCCAAAAAGGATTCATTGCCTCGGTGAAAATTAATTTTTCTTTAACCCCTTGCAACCAATTTCTGTTTTTGCGTTTTTTCTCGCCTTCTTCCTAGAGCCATAACTCTTTTTTTTTTTTTTATCTGTCCACCTAGACATATGAGGGCATCTTTCATTACGGGAAGACTTGTGCTTTTGAATGACACCATTTATTTTATCACAAAATAACGTACTGGAAAATGGGACAAAAAATTGAAAGTGCGGTGAAATTGTGAAAAAATTCCGACACTGCTTTTTGGGAATTGTTTTTACAGTGTACACTCTGTGGTAAAAATGACAACGCAATAGGATTCGTCTCAGCAATACGATTACGATGATACCCAACATGTCCAGTTTTTTTTATTGTTATATTAGGGGTGGAAAAATAATCGGGAGTTTACAAAAAAAAAATTTGGGGGGTCTTGTGTCACCATTTTCTGAGATCTGTAACATTTTTATTTTCCTGCCAATAGAGCTGCTAATTTTTGTGGGGTGAGACAGCGTTTTTATTAGAGCCATTTTGGGATAGATGTGACTTTTGATCGCTTGCTGCAGCCTGTTTTGCGGAATTGAAGTGACAAAAAAAAAAATCTTGAATTTTTTTCAGTTTACGGTGTTGATTCTTTTTATATTTTGAGAGGTATGACTTTAACGTCTTTATTTTCAATGGAGGAAAAAAGGGGAGTCATTTGAACTTTTATATATTTTTTTTTTTCATAACATTTTTTTTTTACTGCTCTTGTTAGCCTCTTTGGAGACTTGAAGCTGCGATCGTCCGATAGCTTGTACAGAAATCATGGTCTCTTTTGAAGCCCGGCCAAAGGCAGGAGCTCTGTAATGACAGGCATGGGCTCATCAGCTGACCCCCGGCTGTCATGCAAACCCATCGGCGACCCGCGATCATGTCACGGGAAAATGATGCATACGCATGTCAGCACCTGTTAAATGCCGCTGTCAGAGATTGACAGCGGCATTTAACAAGATAACAATAGTAGGTGGCAGGTCCTGGTTGTAATACACAGCCATCACCTGCAGTGTATGAGGCGGCCACACCCTGTGATCCCGCTCCATACACCCACTTCCAACATGTGACGTGCATGTATGGCGGATGTCGTGAAGGGATTAACTATTATTTCCACAGTTGGCTAGAAAGTAAGACAATGAAGTTTATAGGAAGTGTATCATCAGTAAATAGCCTGCTGATTGAATCAGGCTTTTGCGTTCCTTTTATTTATTTTGACATTTTTGTCTTATCACACTCTTTATTAAAAATATAAAATATATTAATTTTGAAAGTTTCACACTCCACTGGGGCTTTTTTTTAGACTCATACTTCCTATAACTGCAGGAAGAGTTTTCAGCGGGTTCCTTATCATCAGAGGCAGTGTTACGATACCTCTATACACAACTGACAACACAGAGCCACAATAGACTATGTCACAGCTTCTCCTTCATAATGACCTTTGCACACGCTTATTAGATGCTTCTATATAAAAGATAGGGCCCGGCTCTAACCGCTGTGGCTGATGTACGGGTGTTGTTTCCTGAAACAGGACGCTGTAATCTAAAGAGCCCCAGTGGTCAGTGTGAGAATTGCAAGATTCCTATTATTTTTTTAACCCATATGACCATTGCAGCTAATTACTTTGCATCATTGATCTGCGTGTACCATCGCTTGAACAGTAGAGGACTTAGTAGGTGAATAAAGCGTCTTATTTATTAACCCTTCCTGCATTTAGTTTAATTAGTTACGTCTCGAACAATCTTTTCAGACGTATTTCAACCTATTTATTTATTTGTGTGAATAAATGGATATGCAAAAAATAGCTGGAACCTTTCCCCGTCCTGCAATTCTGTGATGACAGCAGAGGTTGCGTCAGTCATCAGGCTCCCGACCATAAACGAACAATGGAGAGTGGAAAAGTAGTAAGTGAGGTTGTCGGAATCTATCGGTTGCTTTGTGTAATTCCTACACTCTTATCTTGCACTCTTTTTGGTAAATCAGAGATAAATAATTATAAATAAACTAGCTGAAGAGCCCAGCGCTGCCCAGGCATAGTAACCAACTGTGGTTAGTTATAGCAAATTATAATTATCCTCCATCCCATAGTCCTGTGCCCATATACCCATCATACATATCCGCCATCCCATAGTCGAGTGCCCATATACCCATCACACATCCTCCATCCCATAGTCCCGTGCCCATATACCCATCATACATATCCTCCATCCCATAGTCCCGTGCCCATATACCCATCATACATATTCTCCATCCCATAGTCCCGTGCCCATATACCCATCATACATATCCTCCATCCCATAGTCCCGTGCCCATATACCCATCATACATATCCTCCATCCCATAGTCCCGTGCCCATATACCCATCATACATATCCTCCATCCCATAGTCCCATGCCCATATACCCATCATACATATCCTCCATCCCATAGTCGCGTGCCCATATACCCATCACATATCCTCCATCCCATAGTCCCGTGCCCATATACCCATCATACATATTCTCCATCCCATAGTCCCGTGCCCATATACCCATCATACATATCCTCCATCCCATAGTCCCATGCCCATATACCCGTCATACATATCCTCCATCCCATAGTCCCGTGCCCATATACCCATCATACATATTCTCCATCCCATAGTCACGTGCCCATATACCCATCATACATATCCTCCATCCCATAGTCCCATGCCCATATACCCATCATACATATCCTCCATCCCATAGTCCCATGCCCATATACCCATCATACATATCCTCCATCCCATAGTCCCGTGCCCATATACCCATCATACATATCCTCCATCCCATAGTCCCGTGCCCATATACCCATCATACATATCCACCATCCCATAGGCCCGTGCCCATATACCCATCATACATCCTTCATCCCATAGTCCCGTGCCCATATACCCATCATACATATCCTCCATCCCATAGTCCCATGCCCATATACCCATCATACATATCCTCCATCCCATAGTCCCATGCCCATATACCCATCATACATATCCTCCATCCCATAGTCCCGTGCCCATATACCCATCATACATATCCTCCATCCCATAGTCCCGTGCCCATATACCCATCATACATATCCTCCATCCCATAGTCCCGTGCCCATATACCCATCATACATATCCTCCATCCCATAGTCCCGTGCCCATATACCCATCATACATATCCTCCATCCCATAGTCCCGTGCCCATATACCCGTCATACATATCCTCCATCCCATAGTCCCGTGCCCATATACCCGTCATACATATCCTCCATCCCATAGTCCCGTGCCCATATACCCATCATACATATCCACCATCCCATAGGCCCGTGCCCATATACCCATCATACATCCTTCATCCCATAGTCCCGTGCCCATATACCCATCATACATATCCTCCATCCCATAGTCCCATGCCCATATACCCGTCATACATATCCTCCATCCCATAGTTCCGTGCCCATATACCCATCATACATATTCTCCATCCCATAGTCACGTGCCCATATACCCATCATACATATCCTCCATCCCATAGTCCCATGCCCATATACCCATCATACATATCCTCCATCCCATAGTCCCATGCCCATATACCCATCATACATATCCTCCATCCCATAGTCCCGTGCCCATATACCCATCATACATATCCTCCATCCCATAGTCCCGTGCCCATATACCCATCATACATATCCACCATCCCATAGGCCCGTGCCCATATACCCATCATACATCCTTCATCCCATAGTCCCGTGCCCATATACCCATCATACATATCCTCCATCCCATAGTCCCATGCCCATATACCCATCATACATATCCTCCATCCCATAGTCCCATGCCCATATACCCATCATACATATCCTCCATCCCATAGTCCCGTGCCCATATACCCATCATACATATCCTCCATCCCATAGTCCCGTGCCCATATACCCATCATACATATCCTCCATCCCATAGTCCCGTGCCCATATACCCATCATACATATCCTCCATCCCATAGTCCCGTGCCCATATACCCATCATACATATCCACCATCCCATAGTCCCGTGCCCATATACCCATCATACATATCCTCCATCCCATAGTCCCGTGCCCATATACCCATCATACATATCCACCATCCCATAGTCCCATGCCCATATACCCATCATACATATCCTCCATCCCATAGTCCCATGCCCATATACCCATCATACATATCCTCCATCCCATAGTCCCGTGCCCATATACCCATCATACATATCCTCCATCCCATAGTCCCGTGCCCATATACCCATCATACATATCCACCATCCCATAGGCCCGTGCCCATATACCCATCATACATCCTTCATCCCATAGTCCCGTGCCCATATACCCATCATACATATCCTCCATCCCATAGTCCCGTGCCCATATACCCATCATACATCTTCCATCCCATAGTCTCGTGCCCATATACCCATCATACATATCCTCCATCCCATAGTCCCGTGCCCATATACCCATCATACATATCCTCCATCCCATAGTCCCGTGCCCATATACCCATCATACATATCCTCCATCCCATAGTCCCGTGCCCATATACCCATCATACATATCCTCCATCCCATAGTCCCGTGCCCATATACCCATCATACATATCCTCCATCCCATAGTCCCGTGCCCATATACCCATCATACATATCCTCCATCCCATAGTCCCGTGCCCATATACCCATCATACATATCCTTCATCCCATAGTCCCGTGCCCATATACCCGTCATACATATCCTCCATCCCATAGTCCCGTGCCCATATACCCATCATACATATCCTCCATCCCATAGTCCCGTGCCCATATACCCATCATACATATCCTCCATCCCATAGTCCCGTGCCCATATACCCATCATACATCTTCCATCCCATAGTCCCGTGCCCATATACCCATCATACATATCCTCCATCCCATAGTCCCATGCCCATATACCCATCATACATATCCTCCATCCCATAGTCCCATGCCCATATACCCGTCATACATATCCTCCATCCCATAGTCCCGTGCCCATATACCCATCATACATATCCTCCATCCCATAGTCCCGTGCCCATATACCCATCATACATATCCTCCATCCCATAGTCCCGTGCCCATATACCCATCATACATCTTCCATCCCATAGTCCCGTGCCCATATACCCATCATACATATCCTCCATCCCATAGTCCCATGCCCATATACCCATCATACATATCCTCCATCCCATAGTCCCATGCCCATATACCCGTCATACATATCCACCATCCCATAGTCCCGTGCCCATATACCCGTCATACATATCCACCATCCCATAGTCCCGTGCCCATATACCCATCATACATCTTCCATCCCATAGTCCCGTGCCCATATACCCATCATACATATCCTCCATCCCATAGTCCCATGCCCATATACCCATCATACATATCCTCCATCCCATAGTCCCGTGCCCATATACCCGTCATACATATCCTCCATCCCATAGTCCCATGCCCATATACCCGTCATACATATCCACCATCCCATAGTCCCGTGCCCATATACCCGTCATACATATCCTCCATCCCATAGTCCCATGCCCATATACCCATCATACATATCCTCCATCCCATAGTCCCGTGCCCATATACCCGTCATACATATCCTCCATCCCATAGTCCCATGCCCATATACCCATCATACATATCCTCCATCCCATAGTCCCATGCCCATATACCCGTCATACATATCCACCATCCCATAGTCCCGTGCCCATATACCCATCATACATATCCTCCATCCCATAGTCGCGTGCCCATATACCCATCATACATATCCTCCATCCCATAGTCGCGTGCCCATATACCCATCATACATATCCTCCATCCCATAGTCCCGTGCCCATATACCCATCATACATATCCTCCATCCCATAGTCCCGTGCCCATATACCCATCATACATATCCTCCATCCCATAGTCCCATGCCCATATACCCGTCATACATATCCTCCATCCCATAGTCCCGTGCCCATATACCCATCATACATATCCTCCATCCCATAGTCCCGTGCCCATATACCCATCATACATATCCTCCATCCCATAGTCGCGTGCCCATATACCCATCATACATATCCTCCATCCCATAGTCGCGTGCCCATATACCCATCATACATATCCTCCATCCCATAGTCCCGTGCCCATATACCCATCATACATATCCTCCATCCCATAGTCCCGTGCCCATATACCCATCATACATATCCTCCATCCCATAGTCCCGTGCCCATATACCCGTCATACATATCCTCCATCCCATAGTCCCGTGCCCATATACCCATCATACATATCCTCCATCCCATAGTCGCATGCCCATATACCCGTCATACATATCCTCCATCCCATAGTCCCGTGCCCATATACCCATCATACATATCCTCCATCCCATAGTCCCATGCCCATATACCCGTCATACATATCCTCCATCCCATAGTCCCGTGCCCATATACCCATCATACATATCCTCCATCCCATAGTCCCGTGCCCATATACCCATCATACATATCCTCCATCCCATAGTCGCGTGCCCATATACCCATCACACATCCTCCATCCCATAGTCCCATGCCCATATACCCGTCATACATATCCTCCATCCCATAGTCCCGTGCCCATATACCCATCATACATATCCTCCATCCCATAGTCCCGTGCCCATATACCCATCATACATATCCTCCATCCCATAGTCCCGTGCCCATATACCCATCATACATATCCTCCATCCCATAGTCCCATGCCCATATACCCGTCATACATATCCTCCATCCCATAGTCCCGTGCCCATATACCCATCATACATATCCTCCATCCCATAGTCCCATGCCCATATACCCATCATACATATCCTCCATCCCATAGTCCCGTGCCCATATACCCATCATACATATCCTCCATCCCATAGTCCCGTGCCCATATACCCGTCATACATATCCTCCATCCCATAGTCGCGTGCCCATATACCCATCATACATATCCTCCATCCCATAGTCCCGTGCCCATATACCCATCATATATATCCTCCATCCCATAGTCCCGTGCCCATATACCCATCATACATATCCTCCATCCCATAGTCCCGTGCCCATATACCCATCATACATATCCTCCATCCCATAGTCCCGTGCCCATATACCCATCATATATATCCTCCATCCCATAGTCCCGTGCCCATATACCTATCATACATATCCTCCATCCCATAGTCCCGTGCCCATATACCCGTCATACATATCCTCCATCCCATAGTCCCGTGCCCATATACCCGTCATACATATCCTCCATCCCATAGTCGCATGCCCATATACCCGTCATACATATCCTCCATCCCATAGTCCCGTGCCCATATACCCATCACACATCCTCCATCCCATAGTCAACCATTATGACATCATAATGAGCGGCGGTGGGGCTTGCAACCTATGATGACATCAGCGTCGCCATGGCAACCATTGTGACATCATAATGAGGGGCGGGGCTTGATACGCACACACTGTTTCCCCAGTATGTAGATGGGGCAAATTTGTTTGGTGAATTGGAACGTGCAGGGTTAAAATTTCGCCTCACAACATAGCTTAGGACGCTCTTGGGGTCCATACGTGTGACTGTGCCAAATTTTGTGGCTGTAGCTGCGACGGTGCGGATGCCTATCCTGGACATACATACATACTGTACTTTGAGCTTTAAATATTACATATCTGTATTTTTATTACCCCATAAAACATCTTCCATACTTTATTATTTACAAACAAGTCCGATTGTCGGATCACCTGAGTAATGATCACCTCGGATTCCAATGTACGGAAACACTTTTCTTGGAAAGATTTGATCTCATTTTATCCTAAATATACAATATTTCTCTGTATTTATACGTTTTGTCTTTTTGCTGAATTATTTGCTGCATTTCTGACACAGATTGGTGAGCGGATCCAACCAAAGTCTCTAATCCACGGCTTTTCCATACAGAGTCGGCGGTAAAAATATGTGGCAGGAAGTGGTATGATGGCTTTTTCATGCGAGTAAAGACCAAAACTCGCCCCAAAAAAGTGCTCAGAAAACACTCAACAGAATGAATGTTTTATTCAAAAGAAATCCACATTTTTCTTAGCTGTTAAGATCTATGAGCCCTCCTAAGCCGTCTGTATGGGCATGTAGATCATAGGAAGCTCAATACAATGATACCCTGATATCTGTGATGTCTTATTCCAGAGAAAAGCACATTTTTCTTAATATGTAAATGAGCTGTTAAGATCTATGGGCCGGACATAGATCTCCCTGAGAAGCTGCCTCCAGAGATTATTGAAAATGAAGGGAGTGTTACCAGTGTGAGACATGTAATGACTGACAGTCTGCTCTCCTGATCTACATGTCTCACACTGGTAATGCCACCTTTCATGTAAAATAATCTCTGGAGGCAGATTTTCAAGGAGATCTATGTCCGGCTTATAGATCTTAACAGTTCATTTACATATCAGAAAAATGTGGATTTCTCTAGAATAGGACATCCTGTCACAGATATCAGGGTACCATTGCAATCAGCTTCCTATGTCCTACATGCCTGTTGTGAGTTCATTTTCTGGTCCACCAGTTAGGAGTTCTCCTTCCAGGCTCCCTCTGGTGGTAACAGGAGGTAGTGAGGCTGATTTAATCAGTAGAGATCTGCCACCTGATAATGAGGATGACGATTGGACCTCAGGAATCTCAGACTGGATTTAAGACAGCCGACGCCCTAGTCTGGTGCTGGTGATTCCTCCTGGCTTGTCAGCTCTTGGTTTTCAGCTGTGTTCCAGTCATCTAAAGCTAAGTTTTTCGGCTAATGTTCACACTTGATTTTGTTGGTCTATTCAGTTTTTTGTGTGGTCAGCCAGCCCCGACTGGGGCTGCGCTAAATTTCCACTCTTATTTATCTGTATTTGCCAATTTGCTTTTTGTCCCTTATTAGATTGGTCTCTTTTTGCTCTGTCTCAGAATCTTTCAGAGTGCTGATATAGTGGGAGAAGTCTAGTGACTTCAGGGTTAATTTTGCTATTAGAAGTGTTGGACTTTATTTTTGTAGGGTTTTTTGGCAGACTGCAGACATTGTCTTTCCTTTCCTATCCTTTCTAGTTAGTGTGGCCCCCATCGTTTGCTCAGCCTATTTTCCTGCCTGTGTTTGTGCGTTCATCTTGTCTCACCGTCAATACGTGTGTGGGAGCTATCTATTCCTTTGGGGTCTGCTTTGGGGCAGTTAGTTTTCCCCTTTTCTTGCTTTAGGCTTATTTAGTCCTCCGGCTTTGACAAAGCGTCTAGGATCGTCGTAGGTACGCTCCACGGCTGCTGCTAGTTGTATGGTTAGGATCAGGGATCTGCAATCTGCATAGTTACCAACCTCTCTGGCTTTCTGTGACTTAGCTTGTTTTGTTTTTTTCTCCTCGGTGATCCATTCATAACACATGCCCATATAGACACTTGGGAGCCGGAGGGCACCACTGCTAGGGATCACCAATGCATGCTGAATAAGTAACTTACACAAAACAAAAAGAAGCATGCACAAAAAAGGGATCACCAAACATCAGATTAAGTGAAAAGATAGAAATTTTATTAGTACAACTAAATTACCGTGTAGCACACAAGCAAATTTAAAAACATTAAAAAGCCCATTAGGGCAATACAGAAATAATCCCAACCCACAATGCCCATATAGATGGCGTAGGAGGGTTCCCTTTAAAAAAAAAGTGACGACCATTTTTCTGATTTATTGAGTTTTTATACTTTATAATACAGGTCTATGAGAAGCCTCAAAAGTTGGCTGGAAAATGCCCGGGTGTCTTTCTGAGCTTTTTCCCAGCGTTTTTGCTTTAATTTTGAAAGGAAAAGACATTGAGTGCACGTGCCCTAATACAGGACATGATAATGGATCGCAAAATCTGCCGCCCATCAGTTATTGTGCGCAGATGGAGCGGCTTGGAACCGCTTTTTTTTACTGTAATTTTCTGTTGTTTTCACTCCACCGAACAATGAAGAAACCACTAGTGGATTTTTAAGTAAAAACGAAGCGCAGATGCTGCATGTAACGCCCGCTCGTCTCATTGTTTGACGCTTTTAGAAACCTGAAGAGGTGAAAAGACTTTCAGAAGCCCGGACACTGCGCAGGGAGACGCGTCTACACACGCTCCTGCTCCTTCTTTGGAATGTTTTTTTATACGTTTTTCAGGCGGCTCCCGTAGCGGAATCCCCCTGAAAAACATATTGATTGCGCATACCCACTGAGCGGAAATGTTCCAGGCCCTCCTCGAAAACTTGGAGGTCATGCTCAACTTCTTCTCCAAACACTGGACAAACAGACTAGCAGTGCAGATACAAATACTGTTTATGTCTAAACCTGGTCTGAGGACATTTAGAAAATCCAGCCTCACGTACAGATCTTTGCTAGCATTTTGGTGACTGATGGAAAAGTAAACGCAGCCAGCAAGAAGGGTACAAAGGTGTGTGAGGACATAATAGAGAAGTACCACTGTTTACCGGCAGATGGCACCATATAATAGCAGCAGTCATGCATTACCACAACTCACCGGCAGATGGCACCATGTAATAGAAAGGTGACTTTACGGTAGTCTTTCAACAGTCGTGCAGTTCCACTACTCACCGACAGATGGCGCTGCTGTCACAAATACCTGAGCGCGGTGTAGTACACATTGCAGTACCACTGCTCTCCGGCAGATGGCGATGCTGTCACACATACCAGAGAGCATACCTGAGAGCGGTGCAGTATCACTGTTCACCAGCAGGTGTCGCTGCCACCACACACCGGGGCAGTGCTCGTCCGCAGTCGACTCCACACAGCGCTGTGATCTGGGGACAGGAGTTGTCACCTGGCCGCTGCCGGGCAGAGGGCGGGACGCAGCCGGTGTGCCAGCACCTGCCGCCCGGACAAGGACTTCTTTCCTCCTTCTGATGACGCCCGCGCTCCTGTAGTACCTTGCTGTGAGTAGTATGCTCGGCGCAGCGCGGTATAATAGTCCGGTGGTGTGTTATAATAGTCTTGTGCTGTCGTTCTGCAGGAGGCGCCCATGTTCTCGCCGCCGGTGAGTCCGGCAGAGGAGCCCCCGGTCCGGCACCATGTCGCGCTGCTGCTGCTGCGGGGAGTATCAGGTATCACGTGACCGGGCAGGGGGCGGCGGGCACCGGACCTCACAGCCAGCACCGGGCACCACCTCCACGGTGCGGCGGCTGTGCAGTCCCTGGGAGCTGCTTTACTGCAGAATCCGCCTTCACACTGTGAGCCGGCCCTACTCTTCTCACTGCCGCACTGTCAGGTTGCGTTCACACTTAGCTTTTTGTTTTATGCAGCCAAAATTTTCTCTCTTTGGAAGTAAAAGATGTTGCGTTCAAAATTCCCGCGTTGCAGCTTTTGTTCTTGGCTGCGGATCGTGTGTGTGCGGCCGGCGCCTGACCTCTTGTGTCTAGCTGATCTGCGCTCGTTATTAGCGCCCCGCGCCTGTCTCCATTTCCTAGCGCTAGTCCAGTTCCTCCACAGATATCATGTAGGGGAAAAAAGGTGCGGAAAAGACACAACCCAGAGAATTGTAATAAAACAATACTGGAAAACTCTTATAAATAATGATTGGCATCCAGAGCCGCCCAACAACATGGCAATCAGGCCGAGCGCCATCCAGAGATCAGTCAGGTATTTATTGATAAGACGATATAAGTGACGCTCCGTGGATAACAAAATCCCACACACACAGTTGTAGAGAGACGCTGTGTTCCAAATTATTATGCAAAAAATATTTCCTCCTATTTTCTGTAAATTACCTATATGAATTGCAGTCATTGTTATTTTCCAGTCATCTAATATTCTAGTATAATTGCAATGTTTTTGAACAAACTACCTATGAAAACAGAATATTTTTAAAAATAAGAAACACTCAAAATGCAAGTTCCAAATTATTATGCACAGCAGCGTTTTCAACCTTTTTATTTTTATTTTGAACACAAAAATGGTGAATTGTGAAATTATAAGCATTATCAGCTTATTACAAAATGAAATCAAACAGTTTTCAAGTCAAAACTTTATTCCCGGTGATGTTACATTTGCACATAGGACCCTTGTTGGAAAGAAGCTTCTGAACTCTCTCATCCATTAAATTTGTCAGTTTTTGGATGGTTTGTGCTTCAATTGTTTT
Source organism: Dendrobates tinctorius (assembly GCF_039654945.1). Classification (NCBI taxonomy): domain Eukaryota; kingdom Metazoa; phylum Chordata; class Amphibia; order Anura; family Dendrobatidae; genus Dendrobates; species Dendrobates tinctorius. The sequence continues at coordinate 11,894,607 of NW_027361697.1, forward strand.
GCCTGTGGACAGAATCCCCTCCCAGAGCTGTTGCTTAGATGTGAACAGCCTCCCGCCATCATAGACACTCCTTTTGATGATGCTCCAGAGGTTCTCAATGGGGTTGAGGTCAGGGGAAGATGGTGGCCACACCATAAGTTTGTCCTCTTTTATGCCCATAGCAGCCAGAGATGCAGATGTGTTATTTGCAGCATGAGACGGTGCATTATCATGCATGAAAATGATCTTGCTGCGGAAAGCACGGTTCTTCCTCTTGAACCATGGCAGGAAGTGCTGTTTTAGAAACTCCACATAGATTATGGAGTTCATCTTTACCCCTTCAGGGAACCTAAAGGGGCCGACAATCTCTCTCCCCATGATTCCAGCCCAAAACATTACTTCACCTCCTCCTTGTTGGCGCCTTAGCCGTGTTTTCATGGGGTGTCCATCAACCAGCCATCCTCCACTCCATCCATCTGGACCATCGAGCGCTGCACGGCACTCATCGGTGAACAGAACAGTTTGGAAGTCGGTCTTCATGTATCGTTTGGCCACTGGAGCCGTTTCTGCTTGCGTGCAGTGGATAGAGGTGGTTGACAGGATGGCTTACGCACAGCTGCAAACCTCTGAAGGACCCTGCATCTTGTTGTTCGGGGGGACGTTGGAGGCACCAGCAGCTTCAAAAACTTGTCTGCTGCTATGACAAGGTATTTTTGCAGCTGCTCTTTTTAACCTGACGGAATTGCCTGTTGGAAAGAGTCCTCAATTTTTCCTTATCAGCACGCACACGTGTGTGCTGGGAATCAGCAACATACTTCTTGATTGTGCGATGATCACGATGAAGTGTCTTGGCAATGTTGATTGTACTCATGCCTTGACCTAAATACTCCACAATTTGTTGCTTCTCAGCAGCCGACCCATCCTTTTTCTTTCCCATTTTGACAAAAAATGTAGGCCGCTTAATAATGTGGAACAACCTTCTTAAGTAGTCTTGACTTTATTTGGACACACCGGCCAAACTAATCTGCACAGGTATCTGCAATTGCTTTCAGTGATATAAAGAGCCCTGACACACATCACCATCAATGAGATTAAATGACAAACAAAAAAATCCTAACCTTATCACTCCTAAACTCTTTTTGCATAATAATTTGGAACACAGTGTAGTGGAGTGCAGTGGCACAAATAACCCCAATCAATCCTATATCGGGGCATAACGTTAAAATACACAGTCACAGGATACACCTAAATCTATGGTAAGTATATAATAAGGATATTACCCGAGCTGGAAAATGTTACCAGGGTCGCCTACGCGCGTTTCGGCGCCAAAGTTTTCTTCCGGGGGAGTTCCTCCACAGAGACTAGTCCGGTGTCATATACCGCAATGGCGCCACCCTCTTTGTGTGATTTTCACATTCTCCCTGCTGGGCGGCTGAGTGTGTCTTGGTATCACTATTTCTCCCTGAGCGTGCACAGTCAGCCTGGTTGTACTCTCCCCAACGTCATACTTTCAGTACTCACCAGGCCAGCCATTGGGCAGGACAGCAATCATGTCTGACCGGGAGGAGCACAGTGAGGTAACATGAAGCTCAAGGGTCCAAATAGAAAAGTTCCAATGTGGCCCCCAAGTATTGCTAGTCTTTAATAGCGTTTTTTTTTTTTTGTATAGACAAGAGGGACTTTTTGGGCCTCTCAATCGCCAGGGCCCGGGTGCGATTGCAACCTTTGCACCTATTCTACTTACATCCCCCCCCGGGAGGAGTGTGATTACAGAATCCAATGCTTAACATGCCAACCCACCGGGACCCACGATCCTGTGATTGCGTCACCGATGGGTGAAAAGCCAGTGATGCCCTTCCTGAAAGCATAAGTTACATGCCTCTGTCAGTGGCATTTAATTAATCGCGATCGACCCGCGGCTTTTGTGGGCACATGCCATCTGTCATGTGCCCGGAAAGGTGCGGTCTCCTGCGCTGAGCAGGGGGAAGAATCCGACCTGTGTATTATTAATTAGGGGTTAATTGGTCTCAGTGAAGGTTTGGAACGCCGGACTAGATCTGGCTAATTTGCTTGTGTCAAGCGACATTAAAGTGGTTGTCCACTACTAGGACAACCCCTTCTCAATCTGAACTTTTGTTCCTTTAAAATAAAAACACTCATATTCACCTCCCATGTTGGCGCCTTTCTAGGCGTTCCCAGGGCTCGTGTGAGGTTGTTAAGTCACACGAGCCCTGTGACCTATCAGCATCGGCATCACTGTCCTGGGAGGTGAGTATAAGGTTTTATTTTAACAGGGGCAAACATTCAGATTGAGAAAGGGTCGTCCTAGTAATGGACCACCCCTTTACTATACGTTATTTTGGCATACATACAGGCTGGGGCAGGAGGCGCATGCTGGAATAACCCTCCAAAGTGTAGTAGTGGTTATTTGGGGGATTCGACAGGTTCGCTTAGCGACCCCCGCTACATCTTGTAACGGCGGCAGTTAAGGGGCCTTACTTCTCAGGGCCGCTTTTTAACGGCACCGAGAAATAAGTGAATAGCTCCCCCCAGCGTTGGAAAACTTCTAGGGTCTCAGCTACAGTGAACATGAATTAGATCAGTTTTTACTGTCCCCAGTCATGTGATCGCCGTTATTCACCGAATAACGGCAATCACAAAAAAAAATCAGATTTTCTGTTCATTTCTCTCTCCTCAGATATGATCTAGCATACGAGAGGGCAGAGAAATGGGATCCCCCGAGCACCCTCCTGCTCCGTCCCCCAACCCTCCACTTCATCTTCCTGGAAGAAAATGGAGGCGCATGCGCAGTGCGCCCGCTGAGATCTGCCGATTGGGTACCCTGCAACAATAGGAGATTTTTTCTGTTTGCTCAGTTTGATCACTGTGATAGACCCTATCACAGTGATTATAATTAAAAAATAGTAAATCAAACCCCCCTTTGTCAACTCCTTAGATTAAAAACAATTAAAAATTATTTTTTTTCCTTTCTTTCATGTTAGGATTAGAGTTGTGGTATTATGGTTAGCGTTGGGATTAAGGTTATGGGTTGGTTGGGGTTAGGGCTGAAGTTAGAACTGGGGGGGGCCTTCCACTGTTTAGATACATCAGGGGTTCTCCAAACGCGACATGGTGCCCACCATTGATTCCAGACAATTTTGCTTACAAAAAGTCAAACGATGATCCCTCCCTTGTGAGCCCTGTAATGCGCCCAATCAGTGGCTTTCCCCCACATACTGGGTATCTGCGTACTCAGGAGAAATTGTGCAACAAATTTTATAGTCCATTTTCTCCTGATATCCTTGTGAAAGTAAAAAAGGTTTGGCTCTAAAGTAAATTTTTTTGTGAAGAAAAAAAAAAAAAAAAAGTTAAATGTTAATTTTTTTCCTTCCACATTGCTTTAGTTCTCATGAAGCATGTGAAGGGTTAATAAACTTTGAGTGTGGTTCTGAGTACCTTGAGGGGTGCAGTTTTTAGAATGGTGTCACTTTTGGGCATTTTCCATCATATTGACCCCCTCTAAGTCACTTCAAATGTGAGGTGGTCCCTAAAAATAGTTTTATAAATTTTGTTGGGAAAATGAGAAATCGTAGGTCAACTTTTAACCCTTATAACATCGTAATGGAAAAAAATATTGTTTCCAAAATTGTGCTAATGTGAAATAGACATGTGGGAATTTTTTTGCTAAATTTCCTTTTATTTTTATTTCATAAACAAATACAAGTCATATATCAAATAAATTTTTACCAGTAACATGAAGTACAATGTGTCACGAAAAAACAGTCTCCGAATCAGTGGGATACGGTGGAGCGTTCCAGAGCTATAACCTCATAAAGGGACAGTGGTCAGAATTGTAAAAATTGGCTCGGTCATGAAGGGGTTAAAAGCAGACTGTTAGAATGTAGCATTAATCTCCATAGAATGAAGGTTTCTGCTGCATTTTTGCTTTCTTGTTTTCACATGATGTGACCCTGTAACTAAATACATGGCCCCTGTGTATGGTGTCTGTGTGAGGGCAGCGTAAGGGCGGTTGAATTTCACATCTCTAAATTGCTCGCACATAGGCACTAGTGGCACCAGTGCTGGACCAGTGCCCCGTTTCCTGACCGCAACTCACCATCCTGGCACTGGAGTGGTGAGGATCGTCCAGGGTGCGGTTTGCTCAGACTAGAGTTTATTATGCATTTTAAGATTTTGTTTTTCTTCACTTTTCTAAGAACTTAAATCCAAGAATAGTTCACAGGCGTCTTGTAGATGCAGGATATCTGTTCTGTGTGGCTATGGACATCTTAGAGGAGAAGAAAGAAACTACATTCCGTATATACTCGAGTATAAGCCGAGATTTTCAGTCCATTTTTTAAGGATAAAAGTCCCCCTCTCGGCTTATGCTCGAGTCATATACGCCAGGGGGCAGCATATGGGTCATAATCTATGGAGCATCTTATGGAGTCATTATTAACCTTTGTGCAGCATTATATGGGGTGTATTTTGTATGGAGCATCTTATGGGGCCCATCATGAACTGTATGAAGTATTATATGGGGCTCCTGATTCAATATGGATATTCAAAAACATTTAACCTACTGATTTCTCAATTAATTTTACTTTCATTGGCATCTATTTTTTTATTTTTGAAATTTACCAGTAGCTGCTGCATTTTCCACCCTAGGCTTATACTCGAGTCAGTAAGTTTTCCCAGTTTCTTGTGGCAAAATTAGGGGGGTCGGCTTATACTAGTATATACAGTAATTATTTAAAAAAGCAAAAAACATTCTTTGCAAAGGAAAGGCTTTTTTTGTTTTTTGTATTTTTTTTGTTTTTTTACGTGACATTTCACATCTTAGTACTGTATAAATGGTTGTATTTATTTATTTAGGCTGGCAGGGCCATGCACTACGCTTGTGTGGTTTTCCTAATCCGGTAGCGATGGTAGTATCTGCACAGGCGAGCTTCATAGTTTTCTTCTGTCTACGTACTTTATTTCCCATGGACACAATGTGCAGCAGAAGAATGACGTCGGCTTTACTGATTCTGTGTAGGTAAAACCTATATACAATAACGGCAGACAGGCCGTATCTACCACATCCACCATATCCTGCAGACCGACAGCTCTGTGCACATCGCATTGAATATATCCTTATATTACATGATCTGACGCTTACACCAGGAGCTTCTCTCTGCATATGCAGTAATTGTACGGCTCGGATGTAATCGCAACGCTTGGGATGCACCTTGACGTCTGAAACCTTCAGGAAAGAAGCTGCTCAGGGTTACTGCATGTCAGGATTTAGGACAGACCCGTCTTCGCTTTGGCTGGAGGCCTGTTTTATCCCTTGTCAGGTCACAGTGTAAATTCTTTTCCTTCCAGGTCTCTGAAGACACCAGACAGAGACAGTGGAGGCTTTTTCTGCACAGAAAATGCACAGATATCGCATGGCTGGCTGCATTTTTCCTTTTCTGTTGTGGTTTGGTAAGTGACGGCCCTATAAGTATTAGCATTTTAGTGTTCTTTTTTCCCCCAATATTGCGGGGTTTATTTACATGTGCTTCCCATCATACATTTTGCTTTCCAGTAGTATGCATTTATTCCATACCTGAAGAGCAGAAGCGATCTGCCCAAAGCTGATTGTCTTCTGGCCTCCTAAGCCTATAAAGGGGTTTAGATCTTAACTATTGCTGCTGCTGTATCTCATCTGTAGAAAACTGAAAAAAAAAAAAGGAAAAGATTGGAACAAAATATGTAGTAATATTTGGTTTTAATTAGTAAAATCTGCAAGCCAAGGAGAAGCCAAAAAACGCACGCAGACTGCAAGCTTTTATCTTCCGGAATGGAGACTGTTGGGTTGGGAATTGGTAAACAATAGATGAGTCACTGATATATTTCTTTAGTAGGAGATTGATGTTGGTTATACAAATAATCCTGGCGTAGATTGGCTGATGTGAGAGCAGTATGATAAATATATCGGGTGCGCTCTTGGAACTAGGTGCTACATTCCCCAAGCTTATGGTCGGCTAAACAAATATATCCAGTTACTTCATCCCTATAAATAGATGGCCATTCGTAGCTGAGGACAGACTTAAAATATCTTTTTTTAAAACCGTAAAGGACATTGCTATCGGGATTATTTATGTACGAGGACACCAAAAGAGGGTCGCTTACTCTTTGGTGGTCGTACCACTTTTTTTTCTTAACACTTGTTTAAACTAAATGAGTAATAATCAGTTAATTTAAGAGGCGTGGAGTCCATTAAGGAATTCCAGTCTTATTAGATGTGGGCCAGTGTAATTTAAAGGAATTTTTTTTTTTTTTTTTTTTTTTTTTTTTAACACCTTCACTTCCAGGACATAATACGAGTAGTATTAGGTAGGCAGTGGACTCAAGAACTGAGCTCACTCCATTCAGATAGGTGCCAGCTGTGTTATACTGCCGTCGCCATCCTAAAGCGGTGGCTTGTCGAAGGCCCCATCACCGCCATCTTGGTGCCCCCCGTGAAACCCAGTCTGTGGATGGGCTTCATAAGTCAGTATTTTTATCTGTAAGCTGTCACACTATTGTAGGTTCAATTTCCGAAGGGGGGCTGAAAAAAATAAAGTGAAAAGTGATAAAATAAAGTTTTAAAACAAAAAGTATGGCGAGCATGCAGGACTTAAAAACTGCCCTGACAAAGGGTAAATGTTCATCGCGATTAGTTGATCTCTTGCTGTCTTTTTTTTTTTTTTTTTATTATTATTATTTCAGTCCTGTGACGATTTGAAAATCAAATCATTTTATTTTACTTTCGTGTACAATCTTTATAATGCATAGTACCTAATTTTTTTCCCCCTAAATTAGCCCTGTCTTTATTTACATGACAGTGATAGCTGGATTGTCCCCCCCCAAAAAAAAGTTCCCTTGACGGCTCCTTCAGTTCTGTAGCTGACATGGTTCAGGAGCACAGCCTGGGTCAAAGGAACAACCCTGTTTTAGCGGCCGGGCATGCCTCTTTGGTGAACTTGTGCTCTTATCGCCTCCATCTTTCTTCCTCAAGTACAGAACTTCCTTGTCCCCTTTGTTCGAGTGCTTTTCTTCCCGCTTGATGGGCTGGGTTTTCCCAATGAGGATAGAGAAAGAACATGAAACCAACCACAGACTTTCTGTTGTCGCCATCGTTCTACATTATACTGGATGGCCGACACCGATGGTGACCACACTTGCATAACCAATTTCTGGAGCAGGTGAACTGTATAGAAGAAGCAGACAGGAGTCGAAAAATGATGTTATATGTCATAATGCAGCACTTTGTTTCAATAGCATCTGTTCTTTCAACAAAATTTCCACACCTAAGTAGTACAGGCGATTATATGAAATGTTGTAATATATCTTATTAGAAAAATCTGCTTCCTTCCCCACTTAAGAGCCACTTCTCTTTTCCCTGCCTCCTGAACTCGCCCTCTATTCTGAAAAAACTGCTCAGCCCAGTCTTGCTCAGATAAGATGGACTGCCAGCTTAGTAAAGTATCAGGTTATTTCCCGTTATATTCTATAGGGAAGGGGAGTATTCAGCAGAGTGAGAAAACAAGCAGAGAAAGGGACACAGAGCGTGCTGAGCTTTCAGACAAGTCCTTTACCTCACTCCACTGCTGGATTCACATCTACACAGCTCAATACTGTTGCAGAATTTCCTCCATTCTTCTACTGCCACTTCTTTCTCTGTGCTAACTGAGCAACAAAGAGTATGGTTACACTTTGAGGAGCATGAAAAACAACATGCGAACCTAGAAATTGACAAATGTTTTCTTTCCGACTAGGTTTTGTGCCTTGTAATTACATTTTAATTTGGCGAGAATTGACTGTTTTACCAATGACGTTATGAATGTGAGTAGTTCTTTCCGTGCATGCTTCAGTAGTCTCTGGCTTTTCTCTAAGCAGCACTTCTTATTTTTCCATGCGGTAATTTTGGAACACGAGACCATCCATTACGCCCTCGGACACTTATGTTTTGTTTTTTTTGTTTTTTTACTTTGGTTTTATTGTAATATTGAGTTGTTTTTTTTCTGTTTGGAGCTGGTTCAAGTATAACATATGGTTGGTGCAGGTGTCATAAAATGGTTGGCTTCAGGCTAGATATTTTTATGAAGGTCTGTGAATAGGAAAGTATACAGTATTGTTGGTTTACAGAGTAATCAAACAAAGAATTTTCCAATATCCCGAGCGTTGTAGCCGTGTTCGTTGGCTGTAAAATATGAGGACTTGGGGCTGACAATCCCCTCTGTTACATTACGGAGTCTCTGGTTCCCGGTTTTCTTCACACATCTGAGCATGCTGATTAGTCGGACATAAAAGTTAGGGAATAACTTTAGTTCTAGCCTGAAATAATTAAATAAAATTGTACACTTGTTGCACAAAAAGGCAAAAAAAAAGAAAATCCTTATAGGCAGCGACATAAACACGAGATCTATAAAAGTAGTAAAACATAAAAGTGAAGAAGCCATTTTTCATGGAGAGACACGTCGGGTGCGGCGCTCACATGGCCGCTACAGAATAAGAAAATAGTTGTTTCTCTGACTGTTCCGCCCTTGAATTTTTATTTTATGCACTTTTTTTACACTGCATTATATTTCTTATTATATTCGGAGGTTTTGTTTTGTGCATTACATCCTATATTATAGGATTAGGATACATTTGGAGGAGAGCTGTTATGTTGCATGTGATATTCTATGTCATGTAATTATTTGTTTTTCTCTAGGGGCCATATTCGATGGTTTGCTGCCTGAAATTTTGTCGTCTTTATTAATTGTTATTATGGTAATAGTTTTTGCGTAGCGTCCATTTTTTTTTTTTTTTGTCTGGATGATGATAGTAAAGTATTGATATTTTCCTTAAAAATAACTGGATGTTCAGCCTATTTGTGTGGTTTTCTCTTTTGGCTCTCTATGTTGATTTTTTTTTGCGTACATTGGCACTCAACGTTTATAGAACTGCAAACGCAATCAGTGGGAGGTCTGCAGTATATACATCACATAGAAGACTTCAAGACTGCTGTATATATACGTGACAGAAGACATGGGGCTGCAGTATATACATCACATAGGAGGTAACTGACTGCTGTCTACATCACATAGGAGGTAACTGACTGCTGTCTACATCACATAGGAGGTAACTGACTGCTGTCTACATCACATAGGAGGTGACTGCTGTCTACATCACATAGGAGGTAACTGCTGTCTACCTCACATAGGAGGTAACTGCTGTCTACCTCACATAGGAGGTAACTGACTGCTGTCTACCTCACATAGGAGGTAACTGACTGCTGTCTACCTCACATAGGAGGTAACTGACTGCTGTCTACCTCACATAGGAGGTAACTGACTGCTGTCTACCTCACATAGGAGGTAACTGACTGCTGTCTACCTCACATAGGAGGTAACTGACTGCTGTCTACCTCACATAGGAGGTAACTGACTGCTGTCTACCTCACATAGGAGGTAACTGACTGCTGTCTACCTCACATAGGAGGTAACTGACTGCTGTCTACCTCACATAGGAGGTAACTGACTGCTGTCTACCTCACATAGGAGGTAACTGACTGCTGTCTACCTCACATAGGAGGTAACTGACTGCTGTCTACCTCACATAGGAGGTAACTGACTGCTGTCTACCTCACATAGGAGGTAACTGACTGCTGTCTACCTCACATAGGAGGTAACTGACTGCTGTCTACCTCACATAGGAGGTAACTGACTGCTGTCTACCTCGCATAGGAGGTAACTGACTGCTGTCTACCTCGCATAGGAGGTAACTGACTGCTGTCTACCTCGCATAGGAGGTAACTGACTGCTGTCTACCTCGCATAGGAGGTAACTGACTGCTGTCTACCTCGCATAGGAGGTAACTGACTGCTGTCTACCTCGCATAGGAGGTAACTGACTGCTGTCTACCTCGCATAGGAGGTAACTGACTGCTGTCTACCTCGCATAGGAGGTAACTGCCACTGTGGTCCCAGGAATCTACCCTGAGGCTGCAGAAAAAGCCTGAAGTTCCCCACTCCGGGCCCAAGCTGGCAGGCCTCTCTAGGAATCAGCCTGGTGAGAGTACACTGGGGACCTGCCCAAGACTTGTAAACTAAGAAGCATAAGGGCTGATTCATCAGGACTGGCATAGTGAACGCTCACAATATGCCAGTCTTGAAGGAGTATAAGTAGTCTATTCCGTCAAGAAGCACATGGCGCTTAATGAATTTGTTGCGTTCTAAAAGTTGCTTGTGCCGCGGCAGAAGTTCTATTCCAGTAGGGATTGGAGTAGGATTTCTGTCATACAAAAAGCCTGCATTATTTGATGAATTGGACAGGTCAGCATGGCCACACCTCACCCTGCCCTCGCTCTTCCACAACTCTCCCTTTTCTGCTGATTGAAACTGGCGTGAAGCCGCACAATTTTTGCACGACTCTCTGACTTTTCAAAGCTGTTATTTTTTTGTTGTAAAGGTTTTGAAGAAATGGCCCCATAATTGCTGGCTGGCTTTTCAAAGTATGTTTCCTCTAAAACCCTGCAATGGTTCAGCGTTAAGCCATCTTGGCTGCAATAACCCTATCTGTGTCTCTGATGCAAGCTGTCCATGGTTTTGCCACCAATCTTGTATCTGGTTCCCTTTGGGATCCAACATCGTTATCCTCTACCAAAATATCTCTGATTTAGGGGGAGACTTGGAAGGCGCTCGAACAGACAAGATGGTCGGCGAGTCACACCGAAATTTGTGAGCTCTGCTGACTGTATCATTGGCTTCTGGGTGCGTTAATTTCATGATTATGGACTGTTTCTTCAGGCGAGACCCCACAGTACTGGCAAATCCCTAACAGTATGAAGACATTATTATAGCAAGTGAATTCCTGTTTATTGGGAGTTTGCCAAATTTGCTGTGAAGCTGTCATCTCTGCGGGTGGAAGTTATAGGAACATGTTGTGAAACGCGCAGTGGAGATCTGATATCGACGCTACTGTCCTAATGTCTCCTTTACTTGCAGGTGTTTATCAGTGGATATGCCTTGATGGCCGGCGCTACAGAGAGACTCATCTTTGGCTATGATAGCTATGGAAATGTCTGCGGCAGAAGAAATTCTCCTATCCCTAATGCTCCCTTTTCTGGCAAAGACATGACGAACAGAAAGTATGTACGACAAGTTCTTGTTTTACCATATATGTGGGAAATCTTACAACTTTCACAATGCCCACTACTCACACTTATTTTTCTCTACAGATCACTTTTCAGTAGTCTCATTATCATCACAGACAGGCTTTACAATGACAGATAACACCTGTACACAAAAAACCCTCGTTCTCTCAATAGGTCATGTTCTGCTGACATATTCTAGGGATGATGTTAATAGCTGTGAGTGAAAAGTGAATAGAGGCTGCTACTTTTTCCAGCTTTATATATCTGATACTGATCATAATGATTAGGATCACCATCATGGTAAAATAACCAGCATCTGAACGATCACGTTGTGTGGAAAAACTTCTATTTTGCTTAGCAATAATTTTAATAATAATAAAAAGAATTTTCTTTTAAGTTATTGAATTTTATTTTTTATTGTGCATTTTTTTATCATGTCTATTCGTAAATAATACTGCAGCATGTCCTTGTGCTGACATCTAGTGGCCAAACCTGCAACCTTCACTTTACTTATAGTTCAATGAACTTAAAGGGATCACTTGCCGTTCTTTTTGTTGTTTTTTATCATAAAAAAACATAAATGCGCAGCGTGGTTTAAAAATAATAAATATATATTTTTTTTTATTTATTATGAACACCTCCTATTTCCCTGCTCATTATTTCTTAGCATTCTACTCTCGTGGGTACTGATATATTACCACTGCAGCCAATCACTGGGAGCAGTGGTGAACACTGCATCCCTGATAAGGCCAGTGATTGGCTGTAGTTGTTAGGTTTCCATATGACTAGAAGAGGATATATGCTGTAAATTCCAATTCTCCACATCCTCTTGCAGTCATAAGGATTGGAGACAAAAACATTCCTATATACAGTGTATGTGTGTGTGTATGTATATATATAATTGTACGATTGCATATTATAAAATCATATTTTCTCTTTTTGCAGACATGTTTTCTTCCTGAATTCATGCAGTTTGCAGTTCAGAGACCTCAAAATCAATTCCACAGCTTTGTGTGTGTCCAGTTGCCCTCAGGAGCCGCTGACGTCTCTGAAGGAGCTGCAGCTCTTTGCGCAGAATAATGGTATGGTTTGAGTACTATTATGAATAACGCGCCTATGAATTTGGAGATGTTTCTTGTTAACAGCGTACTCGTTCTTACCCAGTACACCTTCCCAAAGTGGTGCCGGCTGGGTCTTGCATCCTTTTTTTTTTTTTTCGCTTTATGTAACACTTCTAACTTAATACCACTTTTGCGTTAAAAGTGTTGTCCCCTTTCCAAACTTTCTGAAAACTTCTATAAGCTGGGGTCTTAAATAAAATCCAAGTATTACTTTTGCTCCCGGGTTCCTGCACTAGTTCTCTACCACTGTCCCTGGTCTCTATAGCTTATCTTGTGCCATCCAACTGGGCAGAGCCGCTGAGCTCAGTGATCGGCTGCAGCGCTGTTGCCATTACATAAGCTCAGCGACTGGGGAAGTGGTGGAGAACTCTGGACTTGGTCAGGGTAAGTAACCCTCAGTTCGTTTTATATGACTTTCTCAGCTTACAGGACACTTTTAGAAGAGGATTGACCCCCTTGTAACCATTCTGGAGTATTTTTCTCATAACTATGCATTGCGTCATTCCTGTTTATTCCTCCTGAGTATTCATAATTGAAGACATTCCACTTGTCAAAGGGGTTAGTGCGGGCCGTAATTGGACAGTGTCAGAGTAGGGACATGGTCCCAGCTAGTAACAGCAGCTATCAATTTAATCATGAATTTCTAGGAAGAATAACTAAGGAATGGAACAACACATAGCTCCAAAGAAAAATGCTCCTGAAAGAGTACATGAAGAATACAGGTATTTACTAAAATTGACATGTTGAGAAAGATGACAGCTTCCAAGGGTTTATTTAATCAGAGACCACTGACTAAACCTCAGGCATCCTTCTTTGGTCAGACAATTAAAGTAGACAGTGTGTATTTAGGTTCTTGTGGCTTTACATGGTAACTATATAGATGACATAAATGATTTATATCCATGTTACAGCATATCAGAATCTTAACGGTGTTCTGTATTGTGATCCAGGCTCACATCTCTGTACCTACAAATTGAACTACACAGAGTATACAACCCATCCCAAGGCTTCAGAATGGTGTCCTGCACTCCCGGTCCCTCCAAGGTGAGGTTTTAGTGATATCCTGTGATAAAATATACAGCTTAACATTGGGATTAGCCATTTTTTAAGATCTGTGTACAGTCCGCAGTACAGGCTGACCGCTGGTCTCCTGACTGTAATCTACAGCCTCATATATGCATATAACACTGTAAGCTCAAGTCATGAGATGCGCAAATAGTACGGGCATTGCAGCCTGTATATGGACTGTGAAATACGTGGGACTGAACCCGGCTTATTCCCTATGCACAGCTTGTATTATTTTATTATATAGGGAACCTGTCAGCCATCTATATTGGCATGTAGGTGATAAGAAATTGAATTCAATGATACCTTGATATCTGTGATCTGATCTCTTATTCCTTAGAAATCCATGTTTCTTTATCGCCTTATTGGGGGACACAGATTACCATGGGTGTATGCTGCTGCTGCTAGGAGGCTGACACTATGCAAAAAACAAGAGAATTGACTCCTCCCCGGCAGTATACACCCACCGACAGATACCAAGTACCTCAGTTTGTGCTTAGTGTCTGTAGGAGGCGGACCGGGATCTCCCCAGATCCGCATCTAACCATTTTCTTTTAGGTTTTGTGTGTGTGTATTAATCTTTTCCCATTTATTTTCCAGATTCTACACCGGGAAACAGGGGGTCAATGTTCACCCTGCTTTCCCATATCATGCGGCTGAGCGAGCAGTGTGGTGTCGCCCACATCGCAACTCTCAGTACCGCAGGCAGGACTTTTTCCATATCACCATTCGGTGCTATGGGCGGACGACAGGTGGCCGGTCCTTGCCAAAACAACTCCTCATCCCTATCCCAGGACAGGGCTGAGAGGAAGACGGTGGTCGCCATCGCTCCCAACAAAAGGACGCCGTCTTCTACGTGACACGGGTAAGAGGACCTCTCCCAGCGGCCTGTCTGCTATGCATGCCCCTGCGGTCATCCTCTTCAGGGACGTCAGGTAAGATCCGAACGATCCCTTTAGCCCCGTATGTTTTCACAAGCAGTGGTTTCAAACTTTGAATTTCCCGCCTCTACTCCCCCACTGCAGCCGCGCGCCTCACATCGCAGCCGCGCTCCGGTTATACTAGGATCAGGGAAAGAGGCACATTAGGTCTACTAGGACACAGGGGGGTCCTTGTAAGCAGCGGTTCAACGCAGGCTCACCTTTTATTATCGGCGCCGCGGGCATCAGTATAAGATCTCGGCGGGGAGGGAGACATGGTTTCACTTTCAGCGCGCTCCCTCCTCCCTGTTCTGAGCGCGCTCCCTTTTCTCTGGGCGTGAATTTCCACTCTGGGCGCGCTTTTTCTCACGCCCATTTCACACCAATCACAGCGCTACTTTCTTTTTAAGGATGTCAATCTCCATTTTTACCGCGCCCCTCCTCTGCCATTGCCTAGTCGCCACGACGGCACGTACCGCCCACCGAGATCACAGCCAGCTTCCTTCTGCAATTTCACTGGCTTCCTGCGCTGCTTGGGGGACACGTCAGGGTCCAGCTCGTCAGAACTTCGGTAGGCTCGGCGCTTAATGGAAAAATTGTCTCTCCTCTGCAGCCCTACTATTTAGTGCAGCCTTTAGTGCAGCCATTGTGCTCAACATACCTATGTTTAACCCTTCAACGGCGCTATCTTTCAAGCCCACCGTTATCCACTACGCTTGTGCACGCTGTAAAAGGAAGTGGGCGTCAGGTCAGTCGTCTCCCCTCTGCCTGTCCTGCAGCCCTTCAGCTATGTTGGCCTCTCAGGAGCACACCGATTCCCGGGATGAGGGCACTTCCCCTCTCCCAGAGTGGGCTGTTGCAATGTCCCAGTCAGTCTTCGATCTGACTAGAGTCTCTCAGTCCCTGGTCCAGGTCCTAGAACGTTAGCCTCAGCTATCTACAGCCACCTGTGCACCGACCGCCTCTCAGGGTGAGTCATCCTCACCTGACCGCGACCTTCAGAGGGACAGGCCAAGTAGGATTTCTAGGAAGCATGTTCTGTCTGGCTCGTCTTCCAGTTCGCTAGGCCCGTCGGCTTCTCCCAGGTGTCCTTCTCCGTCTTCAGAGGACGGCCCCAGGTCTGACGACGATCCCCAATCGGGATCTAGTTCAGAAGCAGATAATATATCTAAAACGCGGAATATGGTCGATAGTCTTCTTTCTGCCATCTTCCAAACCTTGGAAATTAAGCAGGACGAACCTCCTCCTCAGGAATGTTCTGTTCCATTTAAACGAGCGAGGCCTCCATCCCGAACCTTTCCAAACCACAAGGAGTTCGATACTACTCTAACCAAACATTGGGAGCACCCTGAACAACGCTTTTCAGGCCGCAGGTACTTAGATGTCCTGTATCCCTTTGATGTAGATCTGCTCACAAAATGGACCAAAGCCCCCGAGGTGGATCCTCCCGTCTCTCGTATAGCCTCTAAGACGGTTCTATCCCTTCCGGACTGGGCATCGCTTAAGGATCCAACAGGCAGGCAGATAGAATCTCTGGCTAAGTCTATTTTTGAGGCATCCGGCGCCTCTCTGTCCTATTTTCGCTTCCTCCTGGGTGGCAAAGTCATTTCAGCTTGGGCAAAAACTCTTCGCAGAGGCATCTTAGCGGCAGCTCTCCAGGACGAGCTGGCAGATCTAGCAGATCAAATTAATCATGCGGGTAAATACCTCTTAGCCGCCTCTTTGGATGCGGCTGGGTGCGTAGCAAGGGCTAACAGCAACATAATAGCCGTACGCCGAGTCCTTTGGCTAAAGTCATGGAATGCAGATACCACCTCTAAAAAGTCACGTACCAATCTGCCTTTCCTTGGTTCTCGGCTCTTTGGAGCCAAGCTAGATCAAATAATTTTGGATGCCACTGGTGGTAAGAGCACTTCTCTCCCTCAGTCTCGGCCAAAACGCTTTTTTAACAGAAAGGGTTTCCGGCCGTTTAGGCCCTTTCCTGCCTTCTCGTCCACAGAAAAATCTACCCAGCAAGGTTCTCCTCCAAGTGACGGGTCACCCCCACCTGGAAGTTTTTTTCCAGGGTGGGAGGCAGACTTTCCTTTTTCGCGGACGCTTGGCTGTCTGTTGTCGACGATGCTTGGGTCAGGGAAATCATGGCATCCGGATACAAGATCGAATTTGCTTCCCAGCCAAACAGACGTTTTTTCCTGTCTCGACCCCCAAGACAGCGGTCCCACGTTCCAGGTTTCTTTCAAGCCGTCTCCTCCCTTTTTTCAGCCGGAGTGATTGTCCCCGTTCCCTCAGACTAACGGTTTTCAGGGTTCTACTCAAATTTTTTCGTAGTCCTGAAAAAAGATGGGACCCTTCGACCAATCCTAGACCTCAAGTTGCTCAATCGCCATGTGAAGATTCTCCACTTCAAAATGGAGTCTCTTCGATCAGTGATGGCCTCAATGGAACCCGGAGAATTCCTCTGCTCTGTGGACATACAGGATGCTTATCTTCACATCCCTGTTTGTTTGCAACATCAGAAATATCTTCGGTTTGCGATTCAGGGAAATCACTATCAATTCACGGCTCTTCCCTTCAACCTAGCCTCTGCTCCCCGTGTTTTCACGAAGGTGATGGTGATGGTCATGGCCATCCTTCAATCCAGGGGGATTCTCATCATCCCTTATCTGGACGATCTCTTGTTCAAAGGCTCGTCCCGTCAAGACTGTCTCCTGAGTCTTCACATAACCCTGGATACCCTCGGCCGTCTCGGATGGTTAGTCAACAAAGAAAAGTTCATTCTCAGACCCACTCAGCTTCTGACCTTCCTAGGCATGGAATTCGACACGAATCTGGCCCGGGTGTTTCTTCCGAGGGAAAAATTTGCGTCTCTGTCTAAAGAGATTCGAGCTCTCAAACGGCCGAAGCCCATTCCCCTTCGGCTCTGCATGAAAGTTCTGGGGAAGATGGTGGCTTCCATGGAGGCAGTGCCTTTTGCACAGTTTCATCTTCGCCCCCTTCAGCTGTCCCTCCTCTCAGCTTGGGACAAGACGACGTTGTCTATAGACCACCCCATTTTCCTCCCTCTCAGTGAGGCATTCCCTGACTTGGTGGGCAACGCCTACGTCAGTCCTCCAGGGGAGGTCCTTCCTCCCGCTCCAGTGGCAAGTCATTACCACCGATGCCAGCCTTCTAGGTTGGGGAGCGGTTTTCCATCAGGGAACGGCCCAAGGACACTGGAATCCACAGGAAGCTCTGCTCCCTATCAATCTTCTCGAAATCAGAGCAATCTTCCTGGCCCTTCTTCGCTGGCAACCTCTTCTCGTCGGCAAGCCGGTCCGCATTCAGTCGGACAACGCCATGGCTGTGGAGTACATAAACCATCATGGCGGCACGCGCAGCAACCAAGTGATGTCAGAAGTGGCCAAGATACTGCGCTGGGCAGAACAGTACGTTCCAGCAATCTCCGCTGTTCACATTCTAGGGGTGGAAAACTGGGCAGCCGACTTTGAGTCGCCAAAGCCTAGCGTCAGGCGGATGGTCTCTCCATTCCACAGTCTTCGATCAGATATGCCAGCGCTGGGGTTATCCGGATGTCGACCTCATGGCATCTCGGATGAACCACAAGGTTCCGCGTTTCGTAGCCAGGTCCAGGGACCCTCTAACCGTCGCTTGCGACGCCCTAGTAATTCCGTGGTCCCAGTTCCAACTCCCTTATCTGTTTCCACCTCTTGCCTTGATCCCAAGAGTGGTCAGGAAGATAAAATCGGAAGGCGTGCCAGTGTTTCTTGTGGCTCCAGACTGGCCAAGAAGGCCTTGGTATGCGGAACTGGTGAACATGTTCGCGGACGTCCCCTGGAGGCTTCCAGACCGTCCGGATCTTCTCTCGCAAGCCCCCCTTTACCACGAGACTTCTCGGTCTCTGAATTTAACGGCATGGCCGTTGAGGCCGCAACCTTAAGAGAATCAGGTTTTTTCCAACCAGATGATTCAGACGATGGTCAAAGCCAGGAAACCAGCCTCTTCCCGCATCTACCATAGGCATTGGAAGGCCTTTTTCCGTTGGTGCGACGATAAGAGTCTTTCCAATGTCCTTTTCCATTCCGTCCATACTGGGTTTCTCCAGCCTAGCTTAGATTCGAGTTTGTCTCTCAGTACCCTCAAGGGTCAGGTTTCCGCTTTGTTTATCCTTTTTCAAAGGAAGCTCGCTTCTTTACTGCAGGTTAAGACATTTCTCCAAGGAGTCGCTCATGTGGCCCCTCCTCATCATTCACCGATAGAACCGTGGGATCTCAATCTCGTTCTTAGCGCTCTCCAAAAAAGCGCAGTTTGAGCCCATTCAAGACATCCCTTTGTCTTTTCTTTCATGGAAGGTAACCTTTCTGATTGCCATAACATCCATCAGAAGAGTTTCTGAATTAGTGGCCCTGTCATGTCGTTCTCCTTAGCTGGTACTCCATCAGGATAAAGTCGTCCTCAGGCCCGTTCCTTCTTTTCTCCCAAAGGTGGTATCCTCCTTCCACATCAACGAGGATATCATTCTTCCATCATTTTGTCCTGCTCCTTCTCACCCTCTTGAGAAGTCACTCCACAAACTGGACGTTGTTAGAGCGTTGCGTGTTTATCTCGCTAGGACTGCTTCACTTCGTCAATCCGTTTCATTGCTGGTCATCTCTGGTCACCGGAAAGGGCTTCCGGCATCCAAATCCACGATCGCTCGCTGGATTCGTTCTACTATTCTGGAAGCATACCGTCTTCAGGAAAAACGGCCGCCTCCGGTAGTGAGAACTCACGCCACCCGGGCGGTGGCAGCTTCGTGGGTCGTTCGACACCAGGCTTCGGCTCTGCAAATTTGCAGGGCCGCGACCTGGTCGTTCTTGCATACGTTCGCGAGGTTCTACAGGGTTCATACCCAGGCTTCGTCTGATGCAGTCGTTGGTAGGAAGGTCCTGCAGGCGGCGGTGGCGCATCGGCCGACCTAAGCCCTTCCTGTTCTTTCTTTCCTTATAGCTGTTCCCGCCCTTGGGACTGCTTTGGAACGTCCCATGGTAATCTGTGTCCCCCAATAAGGAGATAAAGAAAGATGGATTTTTGGTTCTTACCGTAAAATCTTTCTTGGAGCCTTCATTGGGGGACACAGCACCCTCCCTGTTTAAGTTGTACCGTGTTGGGTCCTTGAGTCCCTTGTTGGGTTGGTACATATGTTATAGTTCCGTGGCTTCTCCTACTGCTTTCTCACCAACTGAGGTACTTGGTATCTGTCGGTGGGTGTATACTGCCGGGGAGGAGTCAATTTTCTTGTTTTTTGCATAGTGTCAGCCTCCTAGCAGCAGCATACACCCATGGTAATCTGTGTCCCCCAATGAAGGCTCCAAGAAAGATTTTACGGTAAGAACCAAAAATCCATCTTTTTCTTAAGTAAATTAGCTGTTAAGATCTATGGGACGGACATGGAGAATCTGCCTCCAGAGATTATTGTAACTAAAAGAGGAGGCTACCAGTGTGAGACATGTAGCTCAGGAGAACAGACTGTCAGTCATTACATGTTTCACACTGGTAATGCCTCCTTTCATGTAAAATAAACTTTGGAGGTAGATTCCCAGGGAGATCTATGTCCGGCCCATAGATCTTAACAGCTTATCATTTACTTGTTAAGAAACGTGGATTTCTCTGGAATAAGACATCGGATCACAGATGGTAAGGTATCATGTTATTCAGCTTCCTATGACCTACATGCCCATATAGATGGCTCAGGAGGGTCGATCCTACTGAAAGATTCCCTTTAAATTAAAATACATTTTCCAAATAAAGTCTTGTGTTAATATCAATACCTTCAGTATGAGTGCTGCTTTGTTTCCTGGATGGGATTCTTCTCTCTATAGTCTGTGGTTTATAAATAAATATATGAATGCTGGTTAGCGGCTTCTTTGGAATTAGCGCATCAATAGACTCCTTATAAATGTAATTGGAATAATAAGACAACAAAACGTGTAACAAATAAGCACTGTCTTCCTTTACCATTTATTAAGTGCTTACGCTTTGTTTCTCTCAGCAAATCTTTTCCACTCTTCAATCGCTGCGTTCCTCAAAATCCAGACTGTTATAGCAAATTTGCATCCGTTTTGATAGATGTGATCAATGAAGTGGACTTCTTTCATCGTGTACTTAGTGGGATTATGGCCGGCAGAGACAACGTTGTGGGTCTGAGCATTCTTGCAGTAGGTATGAAAATGTACATATTTCTGTTTTTTATTTTACGAAAGACTTATATGACTTATCCCGCCACTGTCTCGACAACTGGGCCATCCTCCAAGGTGTCTGGAGTAAAAAGGTGGCATCTTTGAGGATGATGAGGGCCCCATTTTTGAGATGGATACAAGTACCCTGAGGTGGGATCCGTACTTGTCAAACACTTATGGCAGGTCCCACTTTACTGCACCCGGTTCACCCATACGTTACATGGACAGGTGCCGTCATCAGCCATGGTGTTCTGTAGGTAAATTCTTTGCAGTGCAGAGTGAAGCAATACAAAATAAACTGGCTTTAGGTTCCAAAATGTTGTTTCCTGCAGCAGAGCTGTTGGGTATATCTTCACCACCTTCCATTGTTTCCTACTAGGTCAATAAGCGCGTAGAAAATACTAGATCTCATCACAATATCTGTGATTAATTATGTTTGTGCTGTGAATTATATTATTTTTCTCCTCCAGCTTTGTCGATAGTGATGGTCATCTCATTTCGTTACATAAGCACACTACTGGTCCATATCTTTGTAACCCTGCTCATGTTTGGATTACTATGTAAGTAGCTTCTCAGCGACTTTCTACAATTCCCTTCGTACATTTGAATACATTTCTAACCCATTTCTCATAACCCATGAGAGGTAGTGGTGGGGAGGGGATGACTTATGATTGCTTGGGTCCATATTACTGGCACCAGTAGTGATCCTGAGATTGGGGTTCTGGAACACTGAGAATGGGACTCTGCAGAGCTTCAGTTTGTGTGGAGGTGGACGTGAACATGTTTGACCTCGGCGCCATTCATTGTCTGTGGCACTGACTGTAATAGCAGAGCGTTCTACTCTGCTTTCAACGGTCCTATAGACTATGAATGAAGCAGAGGACAAGCATGCGCACATCTGCTCCATCAGGATCGTTCAGAGACCCAATAGTCGGACCCCCAGCAATGGACAGCCGCTAACTTGGGCTACTTAGAAAACCCCTTCAATAGTTTTTTTTTTTTTTTTTTTTTTTTTAATCATGTGGAGGCAGCAAGACCTTTCTAGTTGTCCTGCTTCTTTCCAGCCATCAGCAGAGGTTATAAAGCTGGACATTAAAGTCTTGTCCTAGCCGTCAACATCTGCCCCAAGGCCCCTTTTTAAATAGTGTTTTTCTAATGTTTTAATTAGCTGCAATGTTAGTTATGTTCTTCTTGTTCTGAAGTAATTGGAGAATAAATACTTTTATATTTTGGTAAATTGTTTCTGCTCTCCATGATTCTATTTTTTTTTTTTATACATTTATTTCATGAATTCTTTTTGTAGTTGTTACTGGAGTTCTGTGGTGGTTGTACTATGATCATATTCATGACCTTAGCTACGAGCTGGAAACTGAGAAAGAAAACGCCAAATTTTTGCTTGTATTCGCCATCATTTCAACATTAATATCTGTAAGTAATTTACCGAGTGTGAAAAATGTTTAATGATATGTAACAATTGTAAATGATCTACATTTTTACATAATCTATGTAAACCCTTTATTTTATAAAATGGATTGTACGGTATTTCAGGAACATGATTTTGGTTCTGTGATTGATTTTTACTCTTCCTAAAGTGTATCGGTAACCACATTTCACTGTATAAACTACATGCAGTATTAAATAGCTATCTTACGCCTGATGAGGCAGGTGTACTTTGAAGCTCCAAGTAAAGCTGAATCACACCTAGCGTATAACATCCGATGCGAGATGCTAATGACACTCGTCTCCTGCTCTTCTGCGAGCGTGAGATGATGTGTCGGTGCTCAGTGCTCCGATCCTCTCACGTGCGAGAATCGGAGTACACGTGCGGGGAGGTGGATTCTGGTGCAAGCTGTCGATAAATTGGGGCCTCTGTTCACATCTCCTTTCAAGTTTCATTTTTTCTGCTCCGTCACAGAAACAAAAAATTGCTTTTTTTTAATTTCAGATTGTGCTTTTTGTTTTAACATTCTTGATGAGAAGGAGGATACAGATGACAATTCAGCTTTTTCAAGTTGCAAGCAGTTTCATCAGCCACATCCCCTTCCTGCTGCTTCAGCCGCTCTGGACTTTTCTCATTCTCCTCTTCTACTGGATCCTTTGGGTGTCTGTACTTCTCAGCATGGGGACCTCCGGTGAGTCCGAGTGCTTGGCCTTCTATCGACAGGGTTGGGTGACCGCTGTGGTTTATAGGGGCAGGCAATGAGTGTATTTTTTACACTATCCTAATTGCATTTTTTTTTTAACAATAGCATTGATGCCTTTAATTTGATTACCAGACCAGGACCGCATTGCACAGTCTGACGCCACTGCTAGAAGTGTACGGATTAAGTTGGAAGTTTAAATATTTATTTAATTTACTCCTATAACACTGTAATTGTGCTTTCAAGTAATTTTTCAGAAAAAACTGTACTGTTTGAATATGCGAGGCATAACGCCATTTCTGGCCATTATGTGGCTTTTACCCTGCATTCTCACCAGTTTTCCCAGCTGCATGCTCTATCTGTAATTTTCAATTTACAGGGAGATGGGAGAGGAGACTAGCTGCAATGTTGTCTCCCATAGACTGCACAGAGAGGAGAATGCCTGCTCTTCATTCACTTTTTAGCTGCAGCCCCATGGGGGACATTATACAGCAGAGCTGAGCTGTCTTGATCTGAATCAACCTATGCTGGGAGGTAAAACACTAGATACAGAGCTCTGCACAAAGTTTTTCTGTCTGCCCATCCTTTCTCCATCGAGAAAATCTCCTCTGAGTAAGATGGACTTTTACTGCTTTTTGTTAAAAGGGTTAAAGTAAACCGCATTATCATGTTTTTAGGTACAGTATTAGTCATTTAAATAGTATCTGAGCTGCAGTAACAGGTAGTGACCACTACGCAATGGATGGCCCTGTCATGTTTTACTCGGTGTACTTTTATATCCAACCTCCGGCAGTGCGGTTAACAGCTGATCACAGAAGATGGCTCCTAATTGACCGCAAGAGATTTTTTTTTCTGGACACAGAGAAAATGATGTGAGAGGAAATAAGACCGTGTTGGACCAGAGGAGGGAGATGTAAAACGAAAAGGATGATCAGCTGGAAAGTTCCTTGCAATTGAAATGTAAACACATTTACAAAAAGCCATGTACATCTGGTATTTTCTTTTGAAACCTTTTTTTTTGTTAGCTATATATTGTAGATAACATGGAGTAGGTGGCTTCTTTGGAGAAATTGGGAAAAATACAGATGACTACCCATTCCTGCTACTACATGTGGGGACAAATGACACCGCAAGAAACGACCTGGAAACCATCTGCAGAGACTTTGAAGACTTAGGCAAGAAAGTGAAAGAACTGGGAGCGCAGGTGGTCTTCTCTTCCATCCTCCCAGTTGATGGCCATGGAACAAGGAGGTGGAATAAGATTCTGCAGGTGAACAACTGGCTACGTCGATGGTGCTGTCAGCAACGATTTGGATTTCTGGATCACGGAGTGAACTACTTATACGATGGACTACTTGCTAGAGATGGGGTGCACCTTACGAAGACTGGAAAGCATGTATTTGGAAGTCGTCTTGCTACACTTGTAAGGAGAGCTTTAAACTAGAACAACATGGGAAGGGAAGCAAAAGACTAGAAAAAGCCATACACCTGACAAATGCTATTGAGAACTCTGCTATTAGAAGTGGAAAGGAAGAACAGGAAGAACAAAGACAAAAGAATCTAATTAATAAAAATATTGGAGAAAGAGAAACCAATCACAAACTAAAATGTTTCTATACTAATGCACAAAGCATGGGCAACAAACAAGGAGAATTGGAACTACTAACACAGGAAAAGAAATATGATGTCATTGGAATCACTGAAACTTGGTGGGACAATACACATGATTGGAATACAAGACTAGAAGGATACAACTTATTTGCAAGAAACAGACTTGATAAACGAGGAGGAGGTGTCGCATTGTATGTTAGAAACGCGTATATCTGCACAGAGATTGAAGCTTCAGAGACTGGGAGTTCTGTGGAAACTGTTTGGGTAAGAATACAAGGACAGAACAATGGAAAGGACACCATTGTAGGCATTCACTACAGGCCACCTGTGCAAGCTGAAGATATGGATGAACTCTTTATGCATCAAATGGCCAAGTTCTCCCAAAAATATGACATAGTTGTCATGGGAGATTTCAACTATCCAGACATTTGTTGGGAATCTCTCTCAGGCAAAACTAACAGGTCAAGGAAATTCTTATCCTCTCTTGCTGACAACTTTATCTTCCAAAAGGTAAGGGAGAAAACAAGGGGAACTGCTACCTTGGATCTAATCCTTATAAACAGGGAGGAAATGGTTGAGGAGGTAAAAGTGGCTGGGACCCTAGGAGGTAGCGACCATGCTATTTTAGAATTTTGGATAACTAGAGGAGGAAGACCTGTGAAGACTCAGACGTCAAGGTTAGATTTCAGAAAGGCAGATTTTAAGGGATTCAGAAAGAGAATTGGAGGGATCCAATGGCTGGATATCCTTAAAGACAAAAATGTCCAGGAAGGATGGGAAATCTTGAAAAATGAAATTCTCAAAGCACAATTGTTAACAATTCCGAAAAGAGGGAAGAATAGGAAGCATTTAAGGAAGCCAGGATGGATGAACACAGAACTTAAGCACATGCTAAAAAGGAAGAAAAAAATGTTTATAAAATGGAAAGAGGGAGGCATATCTAAAGAAGAATATAATGCTGTCTGTAGAACCTGCAGGGCACAAATCAGATTAACTAAAGCTGACAATGAATTGAGGCTTGCAAGCGATGTCAAAAGCAATAATAAAGGATTTTGGGGATATGTCAAAAGTAAAAGAAAAGTCAAAGATGCTATAGGATTTTTACAGGATGAAAATGATGAAATGGGAAGACAGGATGTTGAGAAGGCCGAACTTTTAAATTCCTATTTTGCATCTGTTTTCTCTCAGAAAGGAAATGTGACATCAACTGTTCTTCACTGTCCTATTAAGGGTATAGAAGAATCCAGGATATCTATAAACAGAAAGATAGTGAGGAAACACTTAGCTAACCTAAATGAATTCAAGTCTCCAGGTCCAGATGAATTACACCCCAGAGTACTGAAGGAGATAGCAGAAGAAATTTTTGAACCCCTCTCCATAATATTTGAAAATTCTTGGAGAACAGGAGAAGTCCCAGAAGACTGGAGAAGAGCAAATGTTGTTCCTATCTTCAAAAAGGGGAAGAAGGTGGACCCAGGCAACTATAGGCCGGTGAGTCTGACTTCTATACCAGGAAAAATCTTTGAACAAATTATTTAACAATATGTATGTTAGTACCTGGATAAGAATGAAGTGATTAAACAGAGTCAGCATGGGTTTGTAACTAATAAGTCATGTCAGCCTAACTTAATTTCCTTCTATGACGGAATCACTGATTGGGTGGATCAAGGAAATGCTGTAGATATAGTATATCTTGACTTCAGCAAAGCATTTGACAAAGTATCTCATACAATCCTTATTGAAAAAATGACTAAGTATGGAATGGACAAGGCAACTGTTAGGTGGATTCATAACTGGCTTAGTGATCGGACCCAAAGAGTGGTCGTAAATGGCTGCACATCCAGTTGGAAGAATGTCTCAAGTGGGGTACCACAGGGCTCTGTCCTGGGCCCTGTATTGTTCAACATCTTTATCAACGATTTAGATGAAGGAATTGAGGGTAAACTGATTACATTCGCTGATGACACAAAACTAGGAGGGATAGCTAATACTAGAGAAGAGAGAGAGAGCATTCAAAAAGATATAAATAAACTGGAGAACTGGGCAGCAACTAACAGAATGGTTTTTAACAGGGACAAATGCAAAGTACTACATCTGGGCAATAAAAATGAAAAAAGCATATACAGAATGGGAGGAATAGGCCTAAGCAACAGCACATGTGAAAAAGACTTGGGTATACTAATAAATCACAAACTGAATATGAGTCAACAGTGTGATGCAGCAGCAAAAAAAGCAAATGCAATTCTAGGATGTATTAACAGAAGCATACAGTCTAGATCACGTGAAGTCATTATTTCCCTCTACTCCTCTTTGGTCAGACCTCATCTGGAATATTGTGTCCAGTTTTGGGCACCACATTTTAAAAAAGACATCAACAAACTGGAGCAAGTTCAGAAAAGCGCAACCAGAATGGTGACCGGTCTGCAAACCCTGTCTTATGAGGAAAGGTTGCAGGATTTGGGATTGTTTAGTTTGCAAAAGAGAAGACTGAGAGGAGACTTAATAGCTGTCTACAAATATCTCAAGGGCTGTCACATTGTAGAAGGATCATCTTTATTCTCATTTGCACAAGGAAAGACTAGAAGCAATGGGATGAAACTGAATGGGAGGAGACACAGATTAGATATTAGAAAAAACTTTTTGACAGTTAGAGTGATCAATGAGTGGAACAAGCTGCCACGAGAAGTGGTGAGTTCTCCTTCAATGGATGTCTTCAAACAGAGGCTGGACAGACATCTGACTGGGATGATTTAGCGAATCCTGCTTTGAGCAGGGGGTTGGACCAGATGGCCCAGGAGGTCCCTTCCAACTCTACGATTCTATGATTCTATACCTAAAATTAGATCATCCCCCCATTTGAGTGGTAGTCATGCAGTGTTATTTTTGACCACCAGATGTCAGTATAGCAGCATTATTTTCTTGAAATTTGAGGGTCTGTGAAAACACTCCGGTTACATATTTGCCAGAGACAGGTTTATATTTGTTCATCCGCATTATTGGTAAGGTTCTTATTCTAAAGGCCTTCTAGATGGTTGTACCAATGTATGCACATTGGCTTACTTGTATACGATTTCCTCACTTGACACAACCAGAGATCCTAAAGGTGGCTGTCAGTCGGCAAGATTGCCCTTCTTCTCATTAAGCAAAAAAAATCTTGCAGCAAATACACATGATATGGCCTTTATTTTCTGATAAGACATACACTGATGAGCAAAAGAGTAACATTGTTTTGCACTTCTGACTTTCAGGCCCCATATCTCACATCCGCCACTGCTTCTAACGCGAGACCGCCATCATTTTATAGACCATCAGCTTGGCTATCTCGTACATAAATTTTACAATGCAGTGACGTGACAAGAATCTGCATAACTAATCATATGCTAAATAGTTGCAAATGATATTTATGTATGAGAAAGCCACGATGATTGTCTGTAAAATAATGGTCGTCTCCCGTTCGAAGCCGTAGTGGATGGTGAGATATGGAGCCTGAAAGTCCAACCACCGAGAACCACCAGTAGGGATGTCAGAGGTGGTGCTGTTAACTTGTAGTTTACCTGAAGTTCACCATAGGGGAACATTGGGAGGGAGAAAAAACAGTAATTAGCTCACCTACCAGGGAGGACATTTCAGTGTGAAAACCACCTGTATACAAATAGAAGCCCCGGTAGCCTTTGTCTGGTCAGGATGTGGTGCAAGGAGAAGGACACCAGGCTGGTTGCAGGTCAGAAATGGAAGAAGGGCGCATGAGGACTGGGCTGTGACACCAATTAGAAAATGTTAAAACATAGCTTTTAATGTGCAAATAAAACATGGTGAGACTTTTTGGTTAAAAAAAAAAAACATGCTGAGAAAAAGCCAAAAGAAAAAAAAAAAAAAAGATTAAGGATCTACAGTATATGTTTGCACATTTCAGCTTGCCAACCTGAAACCCGTAAGCTTGTAGATCTCTTATCTTTTTTGCCTTTTCAATTGCACAGTAAAAAAAATACATTTTAACGTTTTCCCAGTCCTCATGGACCCTCCTTCCATTGGGGAACATTGACCTGTGTAAACAAAAGCGCATGAATGATTGAGACGGAGACGCACGACACAGCTGCAAGTAATTACAGGATTAAAGATGTATAAATGCAAATGATCTCAGATGAAACGCATGTACCGTGATAATATTGCTCAAGACTTAGTGTTATACGTGCAAAGTAAAAACATACCGGAATGCTTCCAGTAACCCTATTCGGACAGTCTACCTTAAAATGTGCAATGATAATAATATGCGAAGTCGTCAGGGTACTCCCTTTAATAACTCACGTGGGGGCTGAAGTTTCATTTCCCATTTTGAAAAATATAATACAATTATCAGGGAAGAAATACTGCACCAGAAAGGAGAAAGCTGGCAGCCACATATGGCGTCTGTCGTCGGTTATCTAACAGTGCGGTTAGGGGAGCGACATTGTCACTTAGAATCCGAGACGTAGACAGCAGAGCCTCGGCTCCTGCTTTCTGAATGACGCCGTGCACGGGTTGAGGTTCGTGTCTTGTGGATTGCAGATACTTCTTTATCCTTAGGCTTTGAAGACCATTTGGTAAACATATATATTTGGCCTTAAATTGATAAGTTCCTAAGTGCTTCCAGTAGTATACATTCGTGGCATACTTATAGAATGGCCAAGAAATGTATAATAGATGTGGCTCTCAGAAATATATCGCCAGAACGGGGTCCATTGAACGTTGCTGGCAGTGGAGAAGTGATCCCAGTACAGTAGAAGGGAAACTCTGACCACTTCACCATGGACGGTGGCGCGTGTTGGGACCTCCATCTTATACATTTATCCTGTGGATATGCCGTAAATGTACGAGCATGAAATACCCCTTCATTACTGGAAATTCAATTTTTTGGAGCATTGAACCATCACTTGTTTTCGTCAAACTCCAAAGACATACTGATAGGGAATTTAGATTGTGAGCCCCATCGGGGACAGTGATGAAAATGTGTGCAAAACTGTAAAGCGCTGCGGAATATGTTAGCGCTATATAAAAATAAAGATTATTATTATTATTTATCTTATACACCTGTATTTTTTGCTAATTCTAAATGTTTTCCCTTTCTAGGCAGTGCTCAGGTGTCATCAGATGGACAAGTAGAATATACGCCGCTGGGTGGCATCCGCTATATGTGGTGGTACCATTTATTTGGCCTCATATGGACCAGCGATTTCTTCCTTACATGCCAACAGTTTATCGTTTCTGGAGCCACCGTTACATGGTTCTTGCACAGGTACGGTATAAAGGGAAGTCTATATTCTGATGAAGTTGGTAAAGATATTTGACAAGAAAGACTTGACGATTAGACCTGCAAATTAGTAATGTATTGCTGAAATGCTTGTCTTTTATTATCAGTCCATTTGGCTTTGATGGACTGTGATCTGACAGCAGAGAAATGCTGGTATATAGCTGAACACATCCAATGCACGTCACTAGGGGTGTGTAGAGGAGTCCAGGATGGCTGCTGACTCCAGCTCGTACTGAGCAGGTTCTGTTCTGAGCCATTGCCATTCTGGCAGTTATATAGATGTATGAATTGATTTCACTTTTCGAGGCGTTTAGATGAAGATTGATCTAATATCTGAATGTCTTGCTCCTATGAGGGTTTTTATTTTCTTCTGTAGTACTGACCATAAAACTTAGCACTAAATAAAAAGGCCCAATATCTCTCGATCCATATGGCGGATTTAAAAAAAAAAAAATATTCGAACACTCAGAGGAGCAGCTGGAATAAAATAAGAGAAAAATAATGGTCATTATTCATCTGGTGACTAGTCCTCTTTAAATTGTATGTATTTTAATTGAATGCATTTTTTTTTATTTTATTTTTTTTTAGAGATAAAAAGAAAGTTAAGCACCCAATACTGTCTTCCATGTCTATTCTGTTCTGGTATCATCTTGGATCTGCCATCATGGGATCTTTATTGTTGATGGTTGTGAAAATCCCACAAATCGTTTTAATGTATCTGTCTAAGCTGCTGAGTAAATTGGTAAGTCATCACCTAAAGTGTAATCTATGGCGGTAACACTCTGCAAAACAGACTAAGTCCTGTTTATAAGTAAAATAAAACATGGTTACTAGTATGTCTGTGATCTTATTGGCATCTTCAGTAGATGATGGCTTGTAAATTGGAAGTGGACTATGAGAAGCCATTCCTTGAAATATGTCTGATAACCTCGTGACTTAAAGGAAACCTGCTGTGTAAAATAACTCTATCAACCTTGAAGGTAAGGTGATTAATCTGCAGGTTAATAGCGTTCTAACACCATGAGGCATCCACACTGAGAGCCCCGCTGCCGGGAGGAAATGAATCTTATTCTCCCCAGAAGGCTGGTTCTTTCAGTCATAGGGGTGGTGCCAGAATGATTTCAGTCGTATGGTGAGCAGATGCTGTAACTGTGCCCCCAGCACTGACTGACAGCCAGCTCTAATGGTGACCTGCTGTCAGTGGGCACAGTTATAGCTGCCGCTCCCTATAAACAGGTAGCTGAAACTGTACTGGCACCACCCCTATATCTGAAAGAGCAAGCCTACTGGGGTAAAAGTTAATTTCCTCCCAGTAGTGGGGCTCTCAGTGCTTACGCCAAATGGTGCCAGAACGCCATTAACCTGCACATTAACCCCATATCTGCAGTCTAATGGTGTTATTTTACATGACAAATTCCCTTTGCATGCGAAGTAGTTACATGTGTTAGATAAGGGGCAAGAAAGCCATGAGCTTGTGGTAGAAAAGTATCCAGCATGCTATGACAGTATTGGTATCATAGTCTATAATGGAGAGTGAAGGCCTGGCAAAGTTCAGATTTTGTCATGACTTTTTTTTGTGTGAATTTTTATGCAATGTAAATCCACAAAAATGGCATCCTTTAAAGGGGTTGCATCAACTACTTATTTGGGTAAAATTGCAAATTGCTTATAATAAAAAAAGTAGAATTCTTGCAATTTAACTGATCAAAAATCCTCTCCATTCTAAAAATGGAAGGATTTTTAACTGTATAGTTTACAAACCTGTTCTCTAGGTTACCAACCATCGCTGCTGTCAGTCATTGGTGGCTGGTCTCCTAGGCTGGTGGTTTTAATCTGTCAATAATCCAGAGTGCATTGCCCCCCCCGGCAAGCAAGAAGCAGGGGAGCCGTGTGCGCTCTACGAAAGAAGGCTAGACAAGCCTGGTCTTTCTGTGTGGAAAGTTGTAGATTAGACTTGTAAAATCTTTCCTACTTGGCCTGCTTGTGGAATGCATTAAGCCTATAAGAAAAGGAAGTGGATGTCCAATCGAATCAGAAAAAAAAATCTTTATTAATGTAAACAAAAGACAATAAACACAGACGTATATACCGGGTGAGTCATAAAGGACGGACGTTTTTAAACTAATCATAAAATCGTTAAATATTTATTAAATATAAATGTATTCACAGATTTGGTTACGTATACTAATAGCATTTGACAAATTCAAGTGTGGAAAACAACATCTGCCATGTGGTGGCCATTATCAGTGATGCATTTCCAAAGGCGTTCTTGGAAGTTGGCATCAACACGTTCCAACACAACTCTGTCGATTTGGGCAACTTCCACTCGAATAGCTTCCTTCAGTTCTTGTAATGATCGAGGCTTAAGCTTGTATACACGTGATTTGAGGTGACCCCATAAGTAATAATCGCACATGGACAGGTCTGGGGACCTAGGAGGCCAATTAATATCGCCAAACCTGGAAATGATGCGACCAGGGAAGAGAGGGCGAAGAACGTTCATTGTTGCTCCGGCTGTGTGGGCCGTTGCCCCATCTTGTTGAAACCACACACTAGAGATGGGGATATGTTGCCGTCGTAACTCAGGAACAAAGAAGTTATTTATCATGGCGATATAACGTTGTGAGTTCACGGTAACAGTATTGCCATTATCGCCTTCGAAAAAGTACGGACCGATCACGCCATATTTGCCCATAGCGCACCACACCGTTACCTTAGGGCTGTGCAGCGGTCGTTCATGTAATTCTTTCGGATTTTCATAGGCCCAATAACGGCAGTTCTGCTGATTAACCATGCCATTGACATGGAAATGAGCTTCATCACTCATGAATAAAATAAGGTTGTCGTTTTGCTCAATAATTGCTTCCATCTCATGTGCGAACTTCAGTCGCGCTGCGTAATCCCCGCGCTCCAACTGTTGCACAATGGCCAATTTATAGGGGTGGAAATGCAGGTCTAAATGCAAAATATGCCTTACTGTACGATTACTGAGGGCAAGTTCTAAAGAATGTTTCCGAGCAGATCGACTCGGACTACGCAGCATGGCTTGCCTGACGCGTTCCACATTTTCAGGGGTACGTGCCGTTCGTGGAGCCCCCGGTGGTCGTTTGTTCATTAGTGTACCTCGTGTACGGAGTGCTTTAACCCAACGTAGGATAGTGTTACGAGCGGGAACAGCTTGATTTCTGTGAATATTGAAATGACGCCGAAACTCACGCTGAACGGCTGTGATACACTCATTATTCTTGACAAAACTGTCGTATGCAAAAACGCGATGTTCTATCGTCCACGGCACCATAGCTTAAACTGAAACTAAAATAAAAACAATGCTTTCACCTCACAAACATAACCCCGCCTCCCGCACATCTCTACCTCCACCTGGTGGTGAGTTATAGCCACTTCAAATACATCCGTCCTTTATGACTCACCCGGTATAAGGAAAAACAAATGCAAAGTATGCTAAGTTACTCAGAAAATGATTGTAACAGTCTTTCCCACATGGACTCCAACGGAGTGAGCAAACAGACCCCCAACGCTTGTTTCGCTTCTACAGTAGCTTCTTCATGGGTGGTTATATCCCCAAGAAGAAGCTAGATGCGAAATGCGCATTGTGGCCTGTTGCCTACTTAGGTTGTATGTTTTGATCTTCCCTTTATTGTGTGCTTGGCATTTTTCATCATTTAATGTGTTGGTAATAATGACCACTTGGTCATATAAGACTTTGTATTGTGCTACTAGCACCGCACTTTACTTATGGGATGTACTAACGTCTGCCCTTGTAGCCAATATGGTATGTATAGCATTATATTTGGTCACTTTAACTTCATATCGTTCTGCACTGCACTTTATTGATGTGATCAATTGATGGTTTGCCAGGTATTCTTCATTTAGCATTGCGTTCACTTTAATTATGTGGCTTATATAAATATATTTTTCTAGAATTGTATTTGTCTACCAGTATTGCATAATGGCATGAATTTGCACTATCCATACATCATGAATTGACCACTTGAATGAATATGAATTCATGATGATGTGTATAATTATTTTTTGCATTGCACTTTACTGATTGGTCCATCATTTGTGTATAGAGCTATACTGTACAACTTTTATATGTGACTTTGTCCTTTTTCATTCTATTTATATATTGGCTATATTTGACCTACACCAGTATTTTTACTCCCTCTGTTGGAGTCCATGTGGGAAAGATTGTTACAATCATTTTTCTGAGTAATGTAGCTTACCCTGAATTAGTTTTTCCTTTTTATATACGTGTTTTATTCTCTTTTTTATTTGCATTCATAAAAAAAAAATTTCTGATTTGATCGGACATCAGCTTCCTTTTCTTATAGGTTGTTTTACAATTATATGGAAATGCCTACAATACTATTTTTGGGATGAATATTGGGATTTGTGTAATACATTGTAGATTTTATGAACTTAAAGGGAATCCGTAATCTACAGAGCTGCTCACTATTATTGGCACCCCTTCATTTTTTCCATACACTGTACAAGATCTTCAGAAATAAATGGAAATGTACCATAGTGTTATCCTCGGGAATTTTTAGTTAGCGGTCCAACATAATACAACCAATAAATCACTGTTTTTCAACTTACATGTTGCAATTTCAAAGAATAAACAGCATATGCCGCAATGAAGGCACCCCTACTTAATACTTGGTTGCACACCCTTTGGCATCGATGACAGCCTCCAAAGGTTTCTTGTAGCCATCTATAAGCTTTTGGAACTTCTCAGCTGGTATTTTCTCCCACTCCTCCTTTGCAGTTTGTTCAAGCTCTTGAATGTTTGCAGGCTTCTTTTTCCCAGTGGCAGATTTCAGCTCACCCCCAAGATTTTCAGTGGGATTGAGGTGATGACTCATTGCTGGTCATTTTAAAACAGTCCATTTTTTCTTTTTCAACCATTCTGGTGTACTTTTGGATGTGTGCTTTGCGTCATTGTATTGATGGAGGACCCATGATCTTCAACTAAAACCAAGTTTTCTTACACTGGGTAGGAAATTTTGCTCTAAAATCTCATGATAATTCTCTGATTTCATGATACCTGTGATATGATCAAGGCCTCCAATACCAGATGCAGCAAAGCAACCCCACAGCATTATGGATCCTCCACCATACTTAACTGTTGGTAGGGTGTTCTTTTCCTTATAAGCTTCATTACACAGTCTGTAAACAAACTGTTGCTTTGCATTGCCAAAAAGTTCTATTTTCCCTTCACCCATGACAGCACCACCTGAGAGAGGGATCCGCCCCGCCAGGACAGGAACCTACTGAGACATAAGGGGCGGCACCTCTCCCCCGCTTCAGTTGGGTTCCTGTCCTGGAAGGAATCCCACTGTGGCGGTGCCTGTCATGGGCGAAGAGAAAGATAAAGACCCAGGCCCGTCCCGGCGCGGGAAGAACAGGTAGCATACTTGTAGCGCCGGCCGTCGGGTCCTGGAAGCGCAGTCCCCGGGGTCCCTGGGGCTCCGGGTTCGTGCGGGCGTGGATGGGATCCCGGTGGCTCCGGGAAGCCCCCACCGCGCCGCCCTCCCCTCGCGCACGCCGCATCTCGATCCCCGTGGTAGGGGAGAGACGCTGGCGTCTTCCGGCCGCTGACGTCAGCGGCGCTTGGAATGCTGGGTGCGCCGGCTGACGTCAGCAGAAGGCGACGGTGTAATGGCGCCGGGTGCGACGCCGGCCGGCTTTCTGAAGCGCTGGGCCGGCGGTCGCAGGGGGGAGGGGAGGAAGACGCTCACCAGGCGGAGGCATGCAATTTAAAAGGAGAAAGACAGCTGTAGATCGGCGGTGCAAGATGGAGTCCGAGCAGGAACGTTCAGCGTCCCTGCCTCCCTCACAGCCCTCTGGCAGAAAGCATGGAAGCCATTCAAGCAGCAGTCGCCCCAGCCGCAGGTCGGGGCACTCCTCAAGGTCCAAAGAGCGCGGGTCAGGTGCTCCGACGCAGCCTCCAAATCCGGTACCCTTGATTACGGGTGGTGAGTGATCTTCGTGAATGTCAGCAGTATATTAATAGGGGGTTTTTCTATTGTATGCTTCACCCTGTAGGAAAGGCCCAGAAAAGCGGGAAGCAAGAAGAACAATAGGGATTGTGCTATATGTAAATCTCCCCTAGCAAGAGACTGGCAAAAAGACCTCTGTGCTTCGTGCATTCAGCGGACTATGGCGGAGGAAGCGCCTAGTTTCGCAGCCAATCTAATATCTGCCCTCAGGTCAGAAATGGAAGGCTCAATTAAGTCCTTATTGAAAAAAGGGAAAAAAAGCAGGAAGGATTTCCCTAGTTCCCCCTCAGATTCCGCATCAGTATCATCTCAGGCGGAAAAATCATCCTCCTCAGATAGTGACACAGGGGGTAAGCCATGTTTCCCTGTAGAAGATACAGATGCCCTCCTAAAGGCCATTAGAACCACAATGGGCCTACAGGAAGAAAGGGCGGCTAAAACCCTAGAGGACGTCATGTTTGGGGGGCTTCAGGAGAGGAAAAAACGAACCTTTCCAGTAAACGCGAAAATCCAGGCGCTTATTGAGAAGGAGTGGAAAAAGCCTGAAAAATCGGGGGCCCTTCCATCCGCCTCTAAGAGACGATACCCCTTTGAATACAAGGATACGGAAATATGGGACAAAGTCCCAAAAATAGATGCAGCGGTGTCCAGGTCTTCCAAAAGGTCGGCCCTGCCCTTGGAAGACGCAGGGGTTCTTAGAGACCCGCTAGACAAAAAAGCGGACTCATATTTGAGGCACGCATGGGAAGCGACAGCAGGAGGTCTTAAGCCGGCGATAGCGGGCACCTGCACGGCACGCTCCCTCATGATCTGGCTGCAGCAGTTAGAAGAGAAGCTGGCGTCAAGGGTCCCAAGAGAGAAGATCTTATCAGACATGTATCTCTTGCACGGGGCAGCGGCTTTTTTGGCAGATACCTCGGCGGACTCTATGCGATTGACAGCCAGAGCAGCGTCACTATCAAATGCTGCTAGACGCGCGTTATGGCTTAAGGGCTGTCCGGGTGACCTTCAGTCCAAGGCCAAATTGTGCTCTCTCCCCTGCGATGGCCGATTCCTGTTCGGCAAGAACTTGGACGATATTCTGGAGAAAGCAGGCAATAAGAAAAAAGGCTTCCCCAGATTCCCTATGGATCAGAGGAGACAGCCCTTTCGGAGGGGGAGATTCAATAGAGGGCGTCCTCCCGCTGACAGGAGAAGATGGGAGGATAAAAGAAAGAAAGAATCAGGGTTTATGTTTGGTGGAGGCACCTCCACCTCCAAAAAGTCACCACAGTGACGCCAGTATTCCAGTAGGAGCGAGATTGGCACTCTTTTTCCAGGCCTGGGAAAAGATCTCCTCCAACACCTGGATTCTGAGCATCCTAAAAGAAGGCCTGAAAATCCCCTTTATTCGTCAGCCAAAATCCGTGGTCGTCATCACACCTATCAGGAAGATGACCGAAGAACAACTGGCCTTAGAAACAGAAATCCTGAGCCTGATAGACAAGCGGGTACTGTCCGAGGTGCCACGCTTACAGGAAGGAAAGGGGTTTTATTCACCCCTTTTCCTAATAAAAAAACGGGATCAGTCGTTCAGGACAATCATAAATCTCAGACGCCTCAATCTATGGATAAAGAACCCGACCTTCAAGATGGAATCAGTAACTACGGCAGTGAAGCTGCTACATCAAGATTGCTTCATGGCCGTAGTCGATTTAAAGGATGCGTATTATCACATCCCTATCCATCCAGATTACCAGAAATACCTGAGGGTAGCACTTTATATTCAGGGCACACTAAGGCACTTTCAGTTCAGGGCTCTTCCGTTTGGCATATCCATAGCCCCGAGGGTCTTCACCAAGGTCATAGCGGAAGTGACAGCCTTTCTCCGGATTCACGATACGGTCATAATACCATACCTGGACGATTTTCTTATAGTGGGCAGTTCAGAGGACCACTGTACAGCACAGCTGACTCAGGTGATCAACACCTTGCAAGAGTTAGGGTGGATAGTCAATTTCAAAAAATCAAAATTACAACCCCTAAAGAAACAGACCTTCCTAGGATTTATACTGGACTCAGAAAGGCAAGAGTGTCTGCTCCCAGAGTCCAAGATAGAGAAGGTGCAAAATCTGGCCTTGGCGGGCCGAAACCAACCATGTATGACGTTAAGAAAAGCAATGTCCCTGCTAGGTACCCTAACATCCTGTATTCCGGCGGTCAGGTGGGCTCAGTTTCACACCCGGCAACTCCAGGGGGAGATACTAAGAGCACAAAGATCGCTAAGAGGGCGTTTGGAAGGAAAGCTGGAGCTTTCCTTAAAAACCAGAGACTCTCTCAACTGGTGGTTGAACGAGACAAATCTGACCTTAGGAATACCATGGGACAGACAGGCGACAGATATAATTTTAACAGATGCAAGCTCCTCGGGGTGGGGGGCACACCTAAGGGGCCTCATAGGTCAGGGTTCCTGGACACCTCAAGAAAGGAAGGCATCCTCCAACCTGAGAGAACTGTGGGCAGTGGGCAAGGCCCTAAACCACTTCATTCCGCCACTCCAGGGTCGAGATGTACGCATCATGTCAGACAACAAGGTAGCAGTGGCATACATCAACCACCAAGGAGGGACAAGATCACACTCCTTAATGGAAGCAGCAACAGACATTCTGAGCAGTGCAGAGGATCACCTACACTCCGTGACAGCCCTACACATAAAAGGGGCAGAAAATATAGAGGCAGATTACCTGAGTCGCAATACCCTGAGGCAAGGAGAATGGGCGCTAAACCGATCCATTTTTCAAAAGTTAATTCAGCTTTGGGGGGAACCGGTGATAGACCTCTTTGCAAACAAGCACAACAGGCAAACAGAAAGGTTCTGCTCTCTAAACCCAAGGGAAAACCCATGGGCAGTGGACTCATTGCACATCCAGTGGAACTTCAGACTGGCTTACGCGTTCCCCCCAGTAGCTCTGATCCCGACTGTGGTAAGAAAAATCAGAAACGATCAAGCCAGGGTGATTCTAATAGCTCCATTTTGGCCAAAAAGGCCCTGGTTCGCTCTGCTACGGAAGATGTCCCTCTCCGATCCTTGGGTTCTGCCAGAAATCCCGGACCTACTAGTTCAGGGTCCAATATTGCACGCTCAGGTCAAAGGATTCCATCTGACGGCGTGGAATTTGAAAGGTCGCTTTTAATAGATAGGGGGTTCTCCCCTGGGCTGGTGGCCACTCTGCTAAAAAGCAGGAAACCGGTGACTACTAACATCTACGGCAGAACATGGGATAAGTTCCTACAGTTCTTGGGTAAGCCGTTAGGGAAAGAACCCCTGATTAGTGACATCCTAGAGTTCTTACAATCTGGGTTGCAGATGGGGTTAGCAGTAAACACACTTAAGGTTCAGGTGTCGGCACTAGGGGCGCTCTACAATTGCAAACTGGCATCAGATAGGTGGATAGCCAGATTTATTAAATCCTGCCATAGAGCTAGGCCTATTCCAATACCTAGAATAGCCCCCTGGGATTTAAACCTGGTGTTAGAAGCCCTTACAAAAGAACCGTATGAGCCATTACATCAGCTACCCCTAAAGTTTTTGACCCTAAAAACGATCCTGTTAGTAGCCCTCACATCAGCCCGCAGGATAAGCGACTTACAGGCTCTCTCAGTAAATCCTCCTTATACGCAAGTCTTTCAGGATAGGGTAGTGTTAAGAACAGACCCCAGTTATCTGCCCAAGGTAGTGTCAGATTTCCATCGGGGTCAGGAAATTGTTCTTCCATCCTTTTGCGAAAATCCAAAAAATCTGGGGGAGGAAAAATTCCATAGTCTGGATGTTAAAAGAGCTCTCGTAGAATATATATCTGCCACTAGCCAGTGGAGGAGGTCACAGTCCCTATTCGTAGCTTTTCAGGGTGCCAGGAAAGGCTATGGGGTTTCAAAAGGGACTATTGCTAGATGGATCAGGGAAGCCATTAGTGTAGCCTATTCAGCTAGTGGTATCCCGATTCCTGACGGCATCAAGGCTCATTCCACCAGAGCCGTGGCGACCTCCTGGGCTGAAAAGGCAGAGGTATCAATCGAACAAATTTGTAAGGCCGCTACCTGGGCCTCACCTTCAACCTTCTTTAAGCACTATAGATTAAATCTATCCTCCTCTGCTGACTTAACCTTTGGTAGAAGGGTGCTGCAAGCGGTGGTCCCTCCCTAAGGTGTTTCGAAGTCTCCAAAAATCTCTCAGGTGGTGCTGTCATGGGTGAAGGGAAAACCACCATGGTTACTTACCGGTAGCCGGTTTTTCCGGAACCCATGACAGCACCCGTACATTCCCCCCCTTTTTCACTGTATGGTGTGCACAATTAGTAGGGTGTTTTGAGTGTTGTGGTGTTGGATTAAACATGTAACTAACCGGGAAGTCCTCTCAATGCTCTGTAACCCAACTGAAGCGGGGGAGAGGTGCCGCCCCTTATGTCTCAGTAGGTTCCTGTCCTGGCGGGGCGGATCCCTCTCTCAGGTGGTGCTGTCATGGGTTCCGGAAAAAACGGCTACCGGTAAGTAACCATGGTGGTTTTTGTTTCCTCTGTCCACAAAACATTTTCCCAGAAGGTTTGTGGTTTGTCAAAGTACTCTTTGGCAAAGATCAGTTGTTCCTTTTGATGTCTTTTCTTCAGCAATGGTTTCTTCCTTGGCCTTCGCCCATAAAACTCTGTTTGGTTTAGTTTAGTGTGTGTCGTATGGTACTTGTTGAAACCATGACCCGAGACTAACAGGTTGACCTTCAGGTCTTTGGATGTTTGATGTGGTGTTTTTTTCCACCATTAGCACCAACCCTTGAATACATCTCTTGGCAATTTTTCTTTTTCCCCCACTTCCAGGGAGGTTCTTGACTATTCCATGCTTGGCAAACTACTTAATAACATTGTGCACTGTTGAAAATGGGATACTGAGGTCTTTGGAGATCGCCTTATACCCTTTGGAAGTCTTGTTTGCTAATAACAGCAGTTCTTATGTCCTCAGACAGGCATTTGTCTTCACCATTGTGATAAAGCAACAGAGCTTACCATGTGGCTTTTTAACCCCTTTACCCCCAAGGGTGGTTTGCACGTTCATGACCGGGCCAATTTTTACAATTCTGACCACTGTCCCTTTATGAGGTAATAACTCTGAAACGCTTCCATGGATCCCGGTGATTCTGACATTTTTCTCCTGACATATTGTACTTCATGTTAGTGGTAAAATTTCATTCAAATAACTTGTGTTTATTTGTGAAAAAAATGGAAATTTGGCAAAAAGTTTGAAAACTTCGCAATTTTCCAACCTTTGAATTTTCATGCCCTTAAATCACAGAGATACGGCACACAAAAAACTTAAGCAACATTTCCCACATGTTTACTTTACATCAGCACAAATTTGGAACCAAAATTTTTTTTTGTTAGGAAGTTATAAGGGTTAAAAGTTGACCAGCGATTTCTCATTTTTGCAACACCATTTTATTTTTACGGACCACATCACATTTGAAGCCACTTTGAGGGGTCTATATGATAGAAAATACCCAAAAGTGACACCATTCTAAAAACTGCACCCCTTGAGGTGCTCAAAATCACATTCAAGAAGTTTATTAACCCTTCAGGTGCTTCACAGGAATTTTTTGAATATTTAAAAAAAAAATGAACATCTAACTTTTTTTCACAAAAAAAATACTTCAGGTTCAATTTTTTTTATTTTACCAAGGGTAACAGGAGAAATTGGACTGCAAAAGTTATTGTGCAATTTGTCCTGAGTACGCTGATACCTGATATGTGGGGGGGAACCACTGTTTCCAGAGCTCAGAAGGGAAGGAGCGCCGTTTGACTTTGTCAATGCAAAATTGGCTGGAATTCAGATCGTACGCCATGTCACATTTGGTGAGCCGCTGATGTACCTAAACAGTGGAAACACAAGTGACCCCATTTTGGAAACTAGACCCCCCCCCCCCCCAAGGAACTTATCTAGATATCTGGTGAGAACTTTGAACCCACAAGGGCTTCACAGAAGTTCATAACGTACAGCGGTACAATTAAAAAATCATATTTTTTCCACAAAAATTCTTTTCACCCCCAATTTTTATTTTGCCAAGGGTAACAGGACCCTAAAAGTTATTGTGCAATTTGTCCTGAGTACGCTGATACCCCATATGTGGGTGTAAACGACTATTTGGGCGCATGGCAGAGCTCAGAAGGGAAGCAGCGACATTTGGCTTTTTTGGCTGGAATTGAGATCGGACACCATGTCGCGATTGGAAAACCCCTGATGTACCAAAACAGTGGAAACCCCCCCCACAAATGACAACATTTTGGAAACTAGACCCCCCCAAGAACTTATCTAGATGTGTGGTGAGCACTTTGAACCACCCAGTGCTTCACAGAAGTTTATAACGCCCGGGCGTGAAAATAAAAAAATCGTATTTTTTCCACAAACATGATCTTTTAGTCTCCAATTTTTTTAATTTTCCCAAGGTTAACAGGAGAAATTGGACCCTAAAAGTTGTCCAATTTGTCCTGAGTACGCCGATACCTCATATGTGGGAGAAAACTACTGTATGGGCACACGTCGGGGCTCGGAAGGGAAGTAGTGACGTTTTGGAATGCAGACTTTGATGGAATGGTCTGCGGGTGTTATGTGTGTTTGGAGAGCCCCTGATGTACCTAAACTGTTGAAACTCCCCACAAGTGACCCCAAGTGCTTCACAGAAGTTTATAACACCCGGGTGTGAAAATAAAAAAATCATTTTTTTCCGCAAAAATATTTTTGCCCCCAATTTTTTATTTTCCTACTGGTAACAGGAGAAATGGGACCCCAAAAGTTGTTTTGCAATTTGTCCTGAGTAGGCTGATACCCTGTATGTGGGGGTAAAACACTGTTTGGGCGCATGGCAGAGCTTGGAAGGGAAGGAGCACCATTTGACTTTTTCAACTCAGAATTGGCTGGAATTGAGATCAGACGCCATGTTGCATTTGGAGAGCACCTGATGTGCCCAAACAGTGGAAACCCCCCAATTATAGCCCTAACTCTAGCCCTAACTCTAGCCCTAACTCTAGCCCTAACTCTAGCCCTAACTCTAGCCCTAACTCTAGCCCTAACTCTAGCCCTAACTCTAGCCCTAACTCTAGCCCTAACTCTAGCCCTAACTCTAGCCCTAACTCTAGCCCTCTTTTAATTTTATTATTTTTCCCTAACTAAGGGGGTGATAACGGGGGGTTTGATTTACTATTTATAGCGGGTTTTTATTTTTGGCAGCTGTCGCACGCTAAAAGACGCTTTTTATTGTAAAAATAGTTTTTGCATCACCACGTATTGAGAGCTATAATTTTTCCAATGTTTGATGCACAGAGTCATGTGAGGTCTTATTTTTTGCGGGACGAGTTGGCGTTTTTATTAATATCATTTTCGGGCATGTGACATCTTTTGATCGCTTTTTATTCCGAATTTTGGGACGCAGAATGAACAAAAACCAGCTTTTCATGAATTCCTTTTGGGGGGTGCGTTTACACCATTCCGCCTGCGGTAAAATTGTTAAAGCGCTTTTATTCTTCGGGTCAGTACGGTTACAGCGATACCTCATTTAGGTCGTTTTTTTTTTTTTGTTTTTTTTTGGCGCTTTTATGCAATGAAAACAATTTTATATAAAAAAAATTATTTTCCCTTCACCCATGACAGCACACGTGAGAGGGATCCGCCCTGCCAGGACAGGAACCTACTGAGACATAAGGGGCGGCACCTCTCCCCCGCTTCAGTTGGGTTCCTGTCCTGGAAGGAATCCCACTGTGGTGGTGCCCGTCATGGGCTAAGAAAGAAGAAAAAGAAAGGGACCCAGGCCCGTCCTGGCGCGGGAAGAACGGGTAACTTACCTGTAGCGCCGGCCGTCGGGTCCTGGAAGCACAATCCCCGGTGTTCCTCTGGGCTCCGGGTTCGTGTGGGCGCGGATGGGATCCCAGTGGCTCCGGGGAGCCCCCACCGCGCCGCCCTCCCCTCACGCACACCGCATCTCGATCCCCGTGGCAGGGGAGAGACGCTGGCTCCTTACGGCCAC
Organism: Dendrobates tinctorius; assembly: GCF_039654945.1. Classification (NCBI taxonomy): domain Eukaryota; kingdom Metazoa; phylum Chordata; class Amphibia; order Anura; family Dendrobatidae; genus Dendrobates; species Dendrobates tinctorius. The sequence goes on from NW_027361697.1 coordinate 11,938,155, forward strand.
TAACATCAGCGGCGCTATTGATTGTGGGTGCGCCGGCTGATGTGAGCACAGGGTGGCTGTGTCATGGTGCCGGTGCGACGCCGGCCGGCTTTTCTGAAACAGTCGGCCAGTGGTCGCAGGGGGGAGGGGAGGAGACACCATCGGCAGAGGCTGCATATAATCAAGGACCAGCGGCGTGGGAGACGGTGGAAAATGGAGTCGGAGCAGGAGAGATCGCTGTGTCTGTCTCCCTCACAACACTCAGGCAAACATGGAAGCCGCTCAAGTAGCAGCCGCCCCAGCTGCAGATCAGGAGAATCCTCAAGGTCCAGAGAGCACAGGTCACGTGCTCCGACGCTGCCTTCGAGTCCGGTACCCTTGATTACGGGTGGTGAGTGATCTTCGTGAATGCTAGCATTTATGTTAATAGGGATTCTCTGTTGTATGCTTTACCCTGTAGGAAAGGCCCAAAAAAGCAGGAAGCAAGAAGAACAATAGGGACTGTGCTATATGTAAAACTCCCCTAGCAAGAGACTGGCAGAAAGATCTGTACCTCTTGCATTCAGCGGACCGTGGCGGAGGAAGCGCCTAGTTTCGCAGCCAATTTGATATCCGCCCTCAGGTCAGAAATGGAGGGTTCAATTAAGACCCTATTGAAAAAAGGGAAGAAAAGTAGGAAGAATCCCCCTAGTTCTCCCTCAGATTCCTCATCAGCCTCGTCTCAGGCAGAACAGGCATCCTCCTCAGACAGTGACACGGGGGGTAAACCATGTTTCCCTGTAGAAGACACAGATGCTCTCCTAAAGGCCATTAGAACTACAATGGTCCTACAGGAAGAAAGGGTGGCTAAAACCCTAGAGGATGTCATGTTTGGGGGGCTTCAAGAGAGGGAAAAAGCGGACCTTTCCAGTGAACGAGAAGATCCAGGCGCTTATTGAGAAAGAGTGGAGGAAACCCGAAAAATCTGGGGCCCTTCCGTCCACCTCTAAGAGACGATACCCCTTTGAGCACAAGGATGCGGAGATATGGGACAAAGTCCCAAAAATAGATGCAGCAGTATCCAGGTCTTCCAAAAAGTCGGCCCTGCCCTTGGAAGACTCAGGGGTTCTTAGAGACCCGCTGGACAAAAAGGCGGACTCATATTTGAGGCACGCGTGGGAAGTGACAGCAGGAGGACTAAAGCCGGCGATAGCAGGCACCTGCACAGCATGCTCCCTCATGATCTGGCTGCAGCAGTTAGAAGAGAAGCTGGCCTCAAAGGTCCCAAGAGAGAAAATTTTAGCAGATATGTATCTCTTGCACGGGGCAGAAGCTTTTTTGGCAGATACATCGGCGGACTCTGAGGTTGACAGCTAGGGCAGCGGGACTATCAAATGCTGCCAGACGCGCGTTATGGCTTAAGGGCTGTTCGGGTGACCTACAGTCTAAAGCTAAATTGTGCTCTGTCCCCTGTGATGGTCGGTTCTTATTCGGCAAGAACTTGGACGATATCCTGGAGAAAGCAAGCGATAGGAAAAAAGGCTTCCGACGGAACAGAGGAGACGGCCCTTTCGGAGTAGGAAGATTCAATAGGGGGCATCCTCTCGCTGACAGGAGAAGATGGGAGGATAAAAGGAAAAAAAAATCAGGATTTATGTTTGGTGGAAGCACCTCCACCTCAAAGAATTCGCCACAATGACGCCAGTATTCCAGTGGGGGGAGATTGGCACTCTTTATCCAGGCCTGGGAAAAGCTCTCCAATACCTGAATCCTGGGCATCTTAAGAGAAGGCCTGAGAATCCCCTTTTTTCCCTTCACCCATGACAGCACCACCTGAGAGAGGGATCCGCCCCGCCAGGACAGGAACCTATTGAGACATAAGGGGCGGCACCTCTCCCCCGCTTCAGTTGGGTTCCTGTCCTGGAAGGAATCCCACTGTGGCGGTGCCTGTCATGGGCGAAGAAAAAGATAAGACCCAGTCCCGGCGCGGGAAGAACAGGTAGCTTACCTGTAGCGCCGGCCGTCGGGTCCTGGAAGCGCAGTCCCCGGGGTCCCTGGGGCTCCTGGTTCGTGCGGGCGTGGATGGGATTCCGGTGGCTCCGGGAAGCCCCCACCGCGCCGCCCTCCCCTCGCGCACGCCGCATCTCGATCCCCGTGGTAGGGGAGAGACGCTGGCGTCTTCCGGCCGCTGACGTCAGCGGCGCTTGGAATGCTGGGTGCGCCGGCTGACGTCAGCAGAAGGCGACGGTGTAATGGCGCTGGGTGCGACGCCGGCCGGCTTCTGAAGCGCTGAGCCGGCGGTCGCAGGGGGGAGGGGAGGAAGACGCTCACCAGGCGGAGGCATGCAGTTTAAAAGGAGGAAGACAGCTGTAGATCGGCGGTGCAAAATGGAGTCCGAGCAGGAACGTTCAGCGTCCCTGCCTCCCTCACAGCCCTCTGGCAGGAAGCATGGAAGCCATTCAAGCAGCAGTCGCCCCAGCCGCAGGTCGGGGCACTCCTCAAGGTCCAAAGAGCGCGGGTCAGGTGCTCCGATGCAGCCTCCAAGTCCGGTACCCTTGATTACGGGTGGTGAGTGATCTTCGTGAATGTTAACAGTATATTAATAGGGGTTTTCTATTGTATGCTTCACCCTGTAGGAAAGGCCCAGGAAAGCGGGAAGCAAGAAGAAGAATAGGGATTGTGCTATATGTAAATCTCCCCTAGCAAGAGACTGGCAAAAAGATCTCTGTGCTTCGTGCATTCAGCGGACTATGGCGGAGGAAGCTCCTAGTTTAGCAGCCAATCTAATATCTGCCCTCAGGTCAGAAATGGAAGGCTCAATTAAGTCCTTATTGAAAAAAGGGGAAAAAAAGCAGGAAGGATTTCCCTAGTTCCCCCTCAGATTCCGCGTCAGTATCATCTCAGGCGGAAAAATCATCCTCCTCAGACTCCTCAGATAGTGACACAGGGGGTAAGCCATGTTTCCCTGTAGAAGATACAGATGCCCTCCTAAAGGCCATTAGAACCACAATGGGCCTACAGGAAGAAAGGGCGGCTAAAACCCTAGAGGACGTCATGTTTAGGGGGCTTCAGGAGAGGAAAAAACGGACCTTTCCAGTAAACGCGAAAATCCAGGCGCTTATTGAGAAGGAGTGGAAAAAGCCTGAAAAATCGGGGGCCCTTCCATCCGCCTCTAAGAGACGATACCCCTTTGAATACAAGGATACGGAGGTATGGGACAAAGTCCCAAAAATAGATGCAGCGGTGTCCAAATCTTCCAAAAGGTCGGCCCTGCCCTTGGAAGATGCAGGGGTTCTTAGAGACCCGCTGGACAAAAAAGCGGACTCATATTTGAGGCACACATGGGAAGCGACAGCAGGAGGTCTAAAGCCGGCGATAGCGGGCACCTGCACGGCACGCTCCCTCATGATCTGGCTGCAGCAGTTAGAAGAGAAGCTGGCGTCAAGGGTCCCAAGAGAGAAGATCTTATCAGACATGTATCTCTTGCACGGGGCAGCGGCTTTTTTGGCAGATACCTCGGCGGACTCTATGCGATTGACAGCCAGAGCAGCGTCACTATCAAATGCTGCTAGACGCGCGTTTTGGCTTAAGGGCTGTCCGGGTGACCTTCAGTCCAAGGCCAAATTGTGCTCTCTCCCCTGCGATGGTCGATTCCTGTTCGGCAAGAACTTGGACGATATTCTGGAGAAAGCAGGCGATAAGAAAAAAGGCTTCCCCAGATTCCCTATGGATCAGAGGAGACAGCCCTTTCGGAGGGGGAGATTCAATAGAGGGCGTCCTCCCGCTGACAGGAGAAGATGGGAGGATAAAAGAAAGAAAGAATCAGGGTTTATGTTTGGTGGAGGCACCTCCACCTCAAAAAAGTCACCACAATGACGCCGGTATTCCAGTAGGAGGGAGATTGGCACTCTTTTTCCAGGCCTGGGAAAAGATCTCCTCCAATACCTGGATTCTGAGCATCCTAAAAGAAGGCCTGAAAATCCCCTTTATTCGTCAGCCAAAACCCGTGGTCGTCATCACACCTATCAGGAAGATGACCGAAGAACAACTGGCCTTAGAAACAGAAATCCTGAGCCTGATAGACAAGCGGGTACTGTCCGAGGTGCCACGCTTACAGGAAGGAAAGGGGTTTTATTCACCCCTTTTTCTAATAAAAAAACGGGATCAGTCGTTCAGGACAATCATAAATCTCAGACGCCTCAATCTTTGGATAAGGAACCCGACCTTCAAGATGGAATCAGTGACTACGGCAGTGAAGCTGCTACATCAAGATTGCTTCATGGCCGTAGTCGATTTAAAGGATGCGTATTATCACATCCCTATCCATCCAGATTACCAGAAATACCTGAGGGTAGCACTTTATATTCAGGGCACACTAAGGCACTTTCAGTTCAGGGCTCTTCCGTTTGGCATATCCATAGCCCCGAGGGTCTTCACCAAGGTCATAGCGGAAGTGACAGCCTTTCTCCGGATTCACGATACGGTCATAATACCATACCTGGACGATTTTCTTATAGAGGGCAGTTCAGAGGACCACTGTACAGCACAGTTGACTCAGGTGATCAACACCTTGCAAGAATTAGGGTGGATAGTCAATTTCAAAAAATCAAAATTACAACCCCTAAAGAAACAGACCTTCCTAGGATTTATACTGGACTCAGAAAGGCAAGAGTGTCTGCTCCCAGAGTCCAAGATAGAGAAGGTACAAAATCTGGCCTTGGCGGGCCGAAACCAACCATGTATGACATTAAGAAAAGCAATGTCCCTACTAGGTACCCTAACATCCTGTATTCCGGCGGTCAGGTGGGCTCAGTTTCACACCCGGCAACTCCAGGGGGAGATACTAAGAGCACAAAGATCGCTAAGAAGGCGTTTGGAAGGGAAGCTGGAGCTTTCCTCAAAAACCAGAGACTCTCTCAACTGGTGGTTGAACGGGACAAATCTGACCTCAGGAATACCATGGGACAGACAGGCGACAGATATAATTTTAACAGATGCAAGCTCCTCGGGGTGTGGGGCACACCTAAGGGGCCTCATAGGTCAGGGTTCCTGGACACCTCAAGAAAGGAAGGCATCCTCCAACCTGAGAGAACTGTGGGCAGTGGGCAAGGCCCTAAGCCACTTCATTCCGCTACTCCAGGGTCGAGACGTACGCATCATGTCAGACAACAAGGTAGCAGTGGCATACATCAACCACCAAGGTGGGACAAAATCACACTCCTTAATGGAAGCAGCAACAGACATTCTGAGCAGTGCAGAGGAACACCTACACTCCGTGACAGCCCTACACATAAAAGGGGCAGAAAACATAGAGGCAGATTTCCTGAGTCGCAATACCCTGAGGCAAGGAGAATGGGCGCTAAACCGGTCCATTTTTCAAAAGATAATTCAGCTTTGGGGGGAACCGGTGATAGACCTCTTTGCAAACAAGCACAACAGGCAAACAGAAAGGTTCTGCTCTCTAAACCCGAGGGAAAATCCATGGGCAGTGGACTCGTTGCACATCCAGTGGAACTTCAGACTGGCTTACGCGTTCCCCCCAGTAGCTCTGATCCCAACTGTGGTAAGAAAAATCAGAAACGATCAAGCCAGGGTGATTCTAATAGCTCCATTCTGGCCAAAAAGGCCCTGGTTTGCTCTGCTATGGAAGATGTCCCTCTCCGATCCATGGGTTCTGCCAGAAATCCCGGACCTACTAGCTCAGGGTCCAATATTGCACGCTCAGGTCAAAGGATTCCATCTGACGGCGTGGAATTTGAAAGGTCGCTTTTAATGGATAGGGGGTTCTCCCCTGGGCTGGTGGCCACTCTGCTAAAAAGCAGGAAACCGGTGACTACTAACATCTACGGCAGAACATGGGATAAGTTCCTACAGTTCTTGGGTAAGCCGTTAGGAAAAGAACCCCCGATTAGGGCCATCCTAGAGTTCTTACAATCTGGGTTGCAGATGGGGTTAGCAGTAAACACACTTAAGGTTCAGGTGTCGGCACTAGGGGCGCTCTACAATTGCAAACTGGCATCAGATAGGTGGATAGCCAGATTTATTAAATCCTGCCATAGAGCTAAGCCTATTCCAATACCCAGAATAGCCCCCTGGGATTTAAACCTGGTGTTAGAAGCCCTTACAAAAGATCCGTATGAGCCATTACATCAGCTACCCCTAAAGTTCTTGACCCTAAAAACAATCCTGTTAGTAGCCCTCACATCAGCCCGCAGGATAAGCGACTTACAGGCTCTCTCAGTAAATCCTCCTTACACGCAAGTCTTTCAGGATAGGGTAGTTTTAAGAACAGACCCCAGTTATCTGCCCAAGGTAGTATCAGATTTCCATCGGGGTCAGGAAATTGTCCTTCCATCCTTTTGCGAAAATCCAAAAAATCTGGGGGAGGAAAAATTCCTTAGTCTGGATGTTAAAAGGGCTCTCGTAGAATATATATCTGCCACTAGCCAGTGGAGGAGGTCACAGTCCCTATTCGTAGCTTTTCAGGGTGCCAGGAAAGGCTATGGGGTTTCAAAAGGGACTATTGCTAGATGGATTAGGGAGGCCATTAGTGTAGCTTACACAGCTAGTGGTATCCCGATTCCTGACGGCATCAAGGCTCATTCCACCAGAGCCGTGGCGACCTCCTGGGCTGAAAAGGCAGAGGTATCAATTGAACAGATTTGTAAGGCCGCTACCTGGGCCTCACCTTCAACCTTCTTTAAGCACTATAGATTAAATCTATCCTCCTCTGCTGACTTAACCTTTGGTAGAAGGGTGCTGCAAGCGGTGGTCCCTCCCTAAGGTGTTTCGAAGTCTCCAAAAATCTCTCAGGTGGTGCTGTCATGGGTGAAGGGAAAACCACCATGGTTACTTACCGGTAGCCGGTTTTTCCGGAACCCATGACAGCACCCGTACATTCCCCCCCTTTTTCACTGTATGGGTGTGCACAATTAGTAGGGTGTTTTGAGTGTTGTGGTGTTGGATTAAACATGTAACTAACCGGGAAGTCCTCTCAATGCTCTGTAACCCAACTGAAGCGGGGGAGAGGTGCCGCCCCTTATGTCTCAGTAGGTTCCTGTCCTTGCGGGGCGGATCCCTCTCTCAGGTGGTGCTGTCATGGGTTCCGGAAAAACCGGCTACCGGTAAGTAACCATGGTGGTATTCGCCAGCCAAAACCCGTGGTTGTCATTACACCCATCAGGAAGGTGACCGAAGAACAGTTGGCCTTAGAAGCGGAGATCCCGAGCCTGATAGACAAGCGGGTACTTTACGAGGTCCCACACACAGAGGAAGGAAGGGGGTTCTATTCACCCCTTTTTCTGATAAAAAAAAAAAAAAAAGGATCAATCATTCAGGAAGACTATAAATCTCAGACGGCTCAATAGATGGATAAGAAACCAGACCTTCAAGATGGAGTCAGTGGCTACGGCCGTGAAGCTACTACATCAAGATTGTTTTATGGCCGTAGTCGACTTAAAGGATGCATATTATCACATCCCTATCCATCCAGATTACCAAAAATACTTGAGGGTAGCGCTTTATATCCAAGGCGTACTGAGGCATTTCCAGTTCAGAGCTCTTCCATTTGGCATATCCATAGCCCCGAGAGTTTTCACTAAGGTCATAGCGGTGGTGACAGCCTTTCTCCGGATTCACGATAGTCATAAAACCATACTTGGACGATTTCCTTATAGTGGGCAGCTCAGAGGACCACTGCATGGCGCAGTTGAGCCGGGTGACCGACACCTTGCAAGAATTAGGGTGGATAATCAATTTCAAAAAATCGAAATTACAACCCCTAAAAAAACAGACCTTCCTGGGATTTATACTGGATTCAGAAAGGCAGGCGTGTCTGCTCCCAGAGTCCAAAATAGAGAAGGTACAGAATCTGGCCTTGGCGGCCCGAAACCAACCATGTATGACATTAAGAAGGGCAATGTCCCTACTAGGTACCCTAACGTCCTGTATTCCGGTGGTCAGGTGGGCTCAATTTCACACCCGACAACTCCAGGGGGAGATATTATCAGCACAAAGATCGCTAAGAGGGCGTTTAGAAGGAAAGCTGGAGCTTTCTGTACAAACCAGTGACTCTCTCAACTGGTGGCTGGACGGTACAAATCTGACCTCAGGAATACCGTGGGACAGACAGGCAACAGATGTGATTTTAACAGATGCAAGCTCCTCGGGGTGGGGGGCACACCTAAGGGACCTCATAAGCCAGGGCTCCTGGACACCTCAAGAAATGGAGGCATCTTCCAACCTAAGAGAACTGTGGGCAGTGAACAAGGCCCTAAGTCACTTCATTCCGCTACTCCTGGGTCGCAATGTACGCATCATGTCAGACAAGAGGGTAACAGTGGCATACATCAACCACCAAGGGGGGACAAGATCACACTCCCTAATGAAAGCGGCGAGCGACATTCTGAGCAGAGCAGAGGAACACCTACACTCCTTGACAGCCTTACACATAAAAGTGGCAGAAAACCTAGAGGCAGATTTTCTGAGTCGCAATACCCTGAGGCAAGGAGAATGGGCGCTAAATCGGTCCATTTTTCAAAAAATAACGCAGCTTTGGGGGAAACCAGTAATAGACCTCTTTGCCAACAAGCACAACAGGCAAACAGGTTTTGCTCTCTAAACCCGAGATAAAAGCCATGGGCAGTGGACTCATTGCACATCCAGTAGAACTTCAGACTAGCTTATGCGTTTCCCCCCCCCCCCCCCCCCCCCCAGTGGCTCTGATCCCGACAGATGTCAGGAAGATCAGAAACGATCAAGCCAGGGTGATTCTAATAGCCCCGTTTTGGCCGAAAAGGCCCTGGTTTACTCTACTACAAAGAATGTCCCTCTCCGATCCATGGGTTCTGCTAGAAATCCCGGACCTACTAGCTCAGGGCCCAATATTCCACGCTCAGGTCAAAGGATTCCATCTGACGGCGTGGAATTTGAAAGGTGGCTTTTAACGAATTGAGGGTTCTCCCCGGGTTGGTGGCTACCCTGCTAAAGAGTAGGAAACCAGTGACTACTAACATCTACGGCAGAACATGGCATAAGTTCCTACAGTTCCTAGGTAAGCCGTTAGAAAAAGAACCCCCGATCAGTGCCATCCTGGAGTACTTACAATCGGGGTTGCAGATGGGGTTAGCGGTGAACACGCTTAACGTTCAGGTGTCTGCACTAGGGGCGCTCTACAACTGCAAATTGGCATCAAATAGATGGGTAGCCAGATTCATTAAATCCTGACATAGAGCTAGGCCTATCCCAATACCCAGAATAGTCCCCTGGGATTTAACCTAGTGCTAGAAGCCCTTACAAAGGAACCGTATGAGCCATTACACCAGCTACCCCTAAAGTTTCTGACCCTAAAAACGATCATTTTAGTGGCCCTTACGTCAGCCCGCAGAATAAGCGACTTACAGGTTCTCTCGGTAAATCCACCTTATACACAAGTTTTTCAGGATAGGGTGGTGTTAAGAACAGACCCCGCTTATCTGCCTAAGGTAGCATCAGATTTCCATCGGGGTCAGGAGATTGTCCTCCCATCCTTCTGGGAGAATCCAAAAAATTTTGGGGAGGAAAAATTCCATAGTTTGGATGTTAAGAGAGCTCTATTAGAATACATATCTGTCACTAGCCAGTGGAGGAGGTCCCAGTCCCTATTCGTAGCTTTTCAGGGTGCCAGGAAAGGCTATGGGGTTTCGAAAGGGACTATTGCTAGATGGATTAGGGAGGCCATTAGTGTAGCCTACTCAGCTAGTGGTATCCAGATTCCTGACGGCATCAAGGCTCATTCCACCAGAGCCGTGGTGACCTCCTGGGCTGAAAAGGCAGAGGTATCCATTGAACAGATTTGTAAGGCCGCTACCTGGGCCTCACCTTCCACCTTCTTTAAGCACTATAGATTAAATCTATCCTCCTCTGCTGACTTAACCTTTGGTAGAAGGGTGCTGCAAGCGGTGGTCCCTCCCTAAGGTGTTTCGTAGTCTCCAAAAATCTCAGGTATGCTGTCATGGGTGAAGGGAAAACCACCATGGTTACTTACCGGTAGCCGTTTTTTCCAGAACCCATGATAGCACCCGTATATTCCCCCCCCCTTTTCACCGTATGGGTGTGCACAGTTAGTAGTGTGCTTTTGAGTGATGTTGTATTGGATTAAACATGTAACTAACCGGGAAGTCCTCTCAATGCTCTGTAACCCAACTGAAGCGGGGGAGAGGTGCCACCCCTTATGTCTCAGTAGGTTCCTGTCCTGGCGGAGCGGATCCCTCTCTCAGGTGTGCTGTCATGGGTTCCGGAAAAAACGGCTACCAGTAAGTAACCATGGTGGGTTTTGCATCGCTTTATTCTGCGAGCTATAACTTATTTTACTTTTTTGTTGATGATGCTGTATGGCGGCTCGTTTTTTGCGGGACAAGATGACGTTTTCAGCGGTACCATGGATATTTATATGCGTCTTTTTGATCGCGCGTTATTGCACTTTTTGTTCGGCGGTATGATAATTTTTGCTTGTTTTTTATTTTTTAAGGGGTTTGCTAAAGGGGTTAACTAATGGGACAGTTTTATAGGGCGGGTCGTTACGGATGCGGCGATACCAAATGTTCTTTTATTGTTTTGGGTTTTTTTTATATTTCCAAAAAAATGAATTTATTAGGGAATATATATTTTTTTTAATTTATTTAGCGATTTATTTTTTTTTTTTTAATTTTTACTTTTTTTTATTTTTTACCTTTATTACAGGGGGGACATACCTGTCATGTGACAGATCGCTGATCTGTCACATCACAGATCACTGTGACAGATCAGCGATCAGTCACAGGCACTGCTGCAGACTTCCTCATGCCTGCGCTTTGCAGGCATGAGGAAGCCAGCTCCCTGCAGGCCCTCGAAGGTCCCCGTCGCCATCTTGCATTCGGGAACCTGCAGGGATGGAACCCCCGCAGCAGCGCTGCACATTGCGCTGCTGTGGGGGGCTCAGGGAAGCACGGAGGGAGCCCCCTCCCTGCCGATGCTTCCCTTTAGCCCCCGGTACACCGCGATCGTGTTTGATCGCGGTGTGCAAGGGGTTAACGTGTCGGGGGCGGTCCGTGACCGCCCCTGACACATTGTGTCGGGTGTCAGCTGTGATAATCAGCTGACACCCGGCCTCGATCAGCGGCGCTCACCACGTGGGTGCCGCTGATCGCTGTGACGTACTATCCAGTCCCAGGGCACATGGACGGGATAGTACGTCACATGACAGAAAGGGGTTAAAACACTGAAGTAATCATTCATTGGCTAATTCATATCACATGAGCACTAACAATCACAAGTGATTCTCATTTGTGATTTACCCACGGGCAAGTCAAAATGTGTTTCCATGCTACTTTTATTTATTCGGACTCCCATGACAGCACCACGAGAGAGGGGATCCCCCCTATAGGAACAGGAAACCTACAGATACAAAAGGGCGGCACCTCTCCCACGCATCAGTTGGTTTCCTGTTCCTGAGGGGACGGGATCCTACAGAAGAATTGGATCCCAGGCCGGCCAGCCGACACCGGTAGCGAGGGGGTCTCCTACCTCGGCCTGGTTCGGATCTCCTGGAAGGCGCCACGGTGGCCCAGGATGGGTGTCACGGCGGTGGCGTGGACAGCAGGGAGCGGCGTCCGGAGGATGTCCGTCTCCGGAATTAAGCCGCCGCCGGTAAGTATACCCCCCCCGGGGATTCCCGGCTCCGGCGGCGCAGATATGTTGGCAGCGCTGTGCAGGGGGCTGCGACCGGGCGCTGCTCCGGAGCTCCCGGGCGTCCCGCGGGGCTTCCGGCGTTTCCGGGGTAGCGGTGACGTCAGGGGGCGGGCGGAGGAGGCGCTTCCGGGTCAGCGCGCCACTGCGCATGCGCGGCGATTCCAAGATGGCGGCGCCCATCGGAAACACCGATGGCGCGCGGTCGGGCGCCAGCTGGGGTAGGGAGCTCCGTTAAGGGGGGGGGAGGGGCGCGGCATGGATACTGCTGACCGGAGGAGGGGTATTTAGGCGGGACCCGGGCAGGGTACCTTGCCTTGGCCACATTACTACATGCAGCAGTGTGCAGCAGCAGCAGTGGTAATGGAAAGCGATCGAGAGCAGCAGCAGCGGCAGAAGCAAGGGCAGCAGCGGCAAACATCACTGCCGCCCCTGGATGACCTTCGGCAGGTCAAACAGAAAAAGAAAGGGTCCCGTGACAGTAATGCGGGACGAAGTGACCAGTCCACTCGTAAGAGCTCCTCCAGGCAGACAGGAGCATCGACCGAAAGAAATCCCCCTCGTTCTCCGGTACTTGATTGTGGCACTGGTAAGTGATCTTCGTGAAAGTTCACTCAGTGACGGGACCCCCCTTCTGTGTTTTTCTTTTTCTAGGGAAAAAAAGCTACAAGTAAAAATAAGCATAAGGAATGCGCACTCTGTGCATGCCCATTACCGGACGCGTGCCTCAAAAGATTGTGCCCCCCCTGTATTCAGCAGACGGTGGCAGAAGAGTCGCCCGCAGTAGCGGCGAGTTTGAGAGACATTGTCAGGGTAGAAATGAGGGAAACCCTAAAGTCCTTGTCTCAGCCGCAAAGTCTAAGGTGCGAGGTCCCGGCGGAGTCTGATTCCTCGGTAGAGTGGAGAAAAAGCAGAGACTCCCAGGCTTCATCTCCCTCGTCCTCCTCAGGAGAAGAGGACTCGGGGCGATTTTGTCTGCCTCTTGACCGGGTAGACAAGCTGGTCAAAGCAGTCAGAGGGACAATGGAGGTAGAGGAGCCTAAGCCCCATTTATCCATGCAGGATGTCATGTTCTGTGGGCTGGAACAGAGGAAGCGGAGAGTCTTTCCGTTAAATCAAAAGATACAGGATTTGATCCACAGAGAGTGGAAAAAAACGGACAAAAGAGGGTCGCTACCACCAGCCCTCAAAAGGAGATACCCCTTCGACGATCCGGCAGTAAGTTCTTGGGACATAGCCCCCAAATTAGACGCTGCCATTGCGAAGGCATCAAAAAAATCCTCGCTCCCCTTTGAGGACATGGGATCCCTTAAAGATCCCTTAGACAGGAAAGCTGATACTTTCCTGAAAAACACCTGGGAGATGGCGGCCGGGTCCTTAAGACCAGCAGTGGCTTCAACGTGCACGGCCAGGTCCATGATGGTCTGGTTGGACCAGTTGGAGTCACAACTCAAACAGGGTACATCAAGACAGACAATTCTTGGGGCCCTACCGACCATCCAAGAGGGAGCAGCCTTCCTGGCAGATGCCTCAGCGGATGCAGTGAGAATGGCCGCCAGAGCAGCAGGTCTCTCTAACGCAGCTCGCAGAGCCCTGTGGCTAAAGTGCTGGCAGGGAGACATCCAGTCCAGAGCAAAGCTCTGTGCGATTCCATGTGAGGGCGAATATTTGTTTGGAACTGTCCTAGACGAGCTGCTTGAAAAGGCGGGGGACGACAAGAAAAGATTCCCAAACCTTTCATCAGCGTCCTACCGTCGCCCATTTGGTAGAAGGAGATTTGGCCAGGGGAGAAGGCGCAACTCTTCGCCTGTTAGAGATCGACCCAGATGGGAAGACAGAAGGAGACGAGGTACGGGCTATATGTTTACACGCTCGTCGAGAGATCAAAAGAAACCAAATCAATGACTAGCGGTTCCCGTGGGGGGTAGACTGTCATCCTTCTTCCCGGCATGGTCACAGATTACGAATAGTGACTGGGCACGTAAGGTAATATCCACCGGGCTTAGGTTGGAATTTACCCAGATCCCGCGGGACACCTTTAAACTGACCCCCTTAAGATCTTCTCATCTCGAACAAGCGGCTTTAGAAGCGGAAGTCTTGAGCCTATGTCAGAAAAATGTCCTGGTAGAGGTTCCAGAGGCTGAAAGGGGAAGAGGGTTTTACTCTCCCCTGTTTCTAATCCAGAAACCTGATAACACATTCAGAACGATTATAAACCTTCATTCCCTTAACGAGTTTTTGATTAATCATACATTCAAAATGGAGTCCATTAATACAACAATAAAAATATTGTTTAAAGGTTGTTTTATGGCAGTCATAGATTTGAAAGACGCGTACTATCATGTACCTATCCATACAGACTTCCAGCAGTTCCTGAGGGTGGCAGTTTCAGTAGAGGGCACAGTACGTCATTTTCAGTATAGAGCCCTTCCCTTTGGTCTCTCAGCAGCACCCAGGGTTTTTACAAAGTTAGTGGCCGAAGTTATGGCTCACTTACGGGAGGTTGACGTCTTAATCATTCCATATTTAGACGATTTCTTGATTGTAGGAAAATCGGTGGGTCATTGTAAATCCCAGATAGAAAAAGCTAGATCCAGGTTAGAAAACCTGGGATGGATTTTAAACTACGAGAAATCCCGACTCCAGCCCTTAAAAATACAGAAATTTTTAGGGTTGATACTAAATTCAGACACTCAGCGGTGCCTGCTACCACTAGATAAATTACAAAAGATACAGGAGCAGGTTCTTCGGGCAATGGATAATCCATCTATGACCCTCAGACAGGCCATGTCCCTGTTAGGTTCTCTAACTTCATGCATCCCAGCAGTAAGGTGGGCACAGTTCCATACCAGAACCCTTCAAAACGACGTCTTGATTAATAGCAGGGCCCTTGGAGGCTCCTTACAGGGTCGGATGTGTCTAAGCCCCTCAACTGTTACATCACTGAGATGGTGGCTTGAGAGCAAGAACCTAGCGTCAGGGGTGCCCTGGATAACACAGATAACCCGTATTATAACCACAGACGCAAGTTCCTTCGGTTGGGGAGCCCATATGGGGGACATAGTGGTACAGGGCCAGTGGGATTCTAATTCTGAAATCTCATCCAACCAGAGAGAACTATTGGCGATAGAGCGGGCAGTCAAGAAACTCATTATCTACCTGCAGGGCCATCATGTGAGGATACACTCGGACAACCAGGTAGCGGTAGCATATGTCAACCACCAAGGTGGAACCCGCTCCAGCGCTCTGATGCAGATAACAGAACGGCTCCTCCAGATAGCAGAGAGAAATTGTCTATCTTTGACCGCGCTCCACATCAGCGGAAAGGACAATGTAAGAGCAGACTTTTTAAGCCGCAAGGCTCTAAGACAAGGAGAATGGGCTTTGAACAAAGATATTTACCGCCAGATTGTCCGCAGATGGGGCCAGCCAGAGGTAGACCTCTTTGCCACCAGAAAAAACAGAAAAGAAAGATTGTTCTGCTCTCTGAACCCCAGGGAGAATCCCCTGGCGGTGGATGCCCTACTGAGAAGTTGGGACTTTTCTCTGGCATACGCCTTCCCACCATTGAATCTTCTTCCTCTGGTAGTCAGGAAGATCAGAGAGGATCAGGCAAGAGTCATACTGATTGCCCCCTTTTGGCCCAGGAGGACCTGGTTCGCGTGGTTGAGGACCATGTCGGTAGGCGATCCCTGGGTATTGCCGAACCTTCCGGATCTCCTCTACCAGGGGCCAGTCAGCCACCCACAAGTAGCGGGACTTCATTTGACGGCGTGGTATTTGAAAGGTCACTATTAAAAAATAGAGGGTTCTCCAAGAACTTAATTGACACCCTCCTAAGAAGCAGAAAATTAACCACCACTAATATCTATGCTAGGACCTGGAAACGCTTCCTGTCCACCTTTCACTTTGACATCAGAGATGGAATTCCCACGAAACATATTCTGGAATTTCTCCAGAAAGGGTTCGAATTGGGGCTCTCCACAAGTACGCTAAAAGTACAAGTTTCAGCCTTAGGGGCCCTGTTTGCAGCTGATATTGCAAAAGATTATTGGGTAGCAAGGTTCATCAGAGCAGCGGCCAGATCGAGACCTATACACAAAGACAGATGCGTACCGTGGGACTTAAACTTAGTCCTTACAGCCATGACAGAAAGTCCGTTTGAACCTTTAGATTCCGCCTCACTAAAGATTATATCTCTTAAGACAGCATTCCTGGTAGCAATAACATCCGCGCGTAGGGTGAGCGATATACAGGCACTTTCCAGATTGCCTCCTTACACAGAGTTCTTACGGGATAGAGTAATCCTAAGGCCAGATCCAGCATACCTTCCTAAGGTAGCAACACAATTCCACAGGACACAGGAGATAGTTCTGCCTTCATTCCTCCCTAACCCAACCAACCCTAAAGAGCAGAAACTCCAGGCGTTAGATATTAGAAGATGCTTACTGACATATTTAGCAGCCACGGATCCTTGGAAGAAGGAGAACGCATTATTCCTATCCTTCCAAGGTTCCAGGAAAGGATACAGAGTATCAAAACGCACATTAGCAAGGTGGATTAGGGAGGCTATCTCTCTTGCCTACACAGCAGGTGGCGGTCCGGCTCCACAGAACCTGAGGGCACATTCCACTCGGGCCATGGCATCATCCTGGGCGGAGAGATCTGGAGTATCAATTGATCAAATATGTAAGGTGGCCACCTGGTCATCTCCTTCCACCTTTTTTAACCACTATCGGTTAGACATGGGTGCCTCCTCAGACCTCACCTTTGGGCTAAGGGTGCTGCAGGCTGTAGTCCCTCCCTAAGTTAGTTTACATCTCTGTAATTCTCTCGTGGTGCTGTCATGGGAGTCCGAATAAAGTATTAAGTTACGTACCGGTAACGGTATTTTTCGGAGGCCCATGACAGCACCCTTAGTTCCCTCCCTTGTTCACATATAGGGGTGCACTCCTTAGAAGATTGTTCATAGAATCACCTTATGTGGGAGATGGTATGAAATAATTCTGTTAAATAGGGTAGATAGGTTGTATATATCATATGTTGTGTACTAACCATGGTAGCCTCTCAAGCTCTGTAATCCAACTGATGCGTGGGAGAGGTGCCGCCCTTTTGTATCTGTAGGTTTCCTGTTCCTATAGGGCGGATCCCCTCTCTCGTGGTGCTGTCATGGGCCTCCGAAAAATACCGTTACCGGTACGTAACTTAATACTATTTTACCAGTGTCACAGCAAGCCTTAGGTTTTCTATTTTTTTCCTTCCCATTGTTTTTTGTTTGAAATGATTGTTTATAATTTTTCTTTTTTTTTTTTTTACTTAGCACGAGTGCTCTATACAAAAAACTGTTTCATTTGATTCATTTTTTGATGAGATATTCAACATTACAGTTAGGTCCATATATATTTGGACAGACAACATTTTTCTAATTTTGGTTCTAGACATTAACACAATGAATTTTAAACAAAACAGTTCAGATGCAGTTGAAGTTCAGACTTTCAGCTCCTTACCATGTGCCACCCTGTTTTTAAAGGGACCAAAAGTAATTGGACAGATTAAATAATTGTAAATAAAATGTTCATTTCTAGTACTTGGTTGAAAACCCTTTGTTGGCAATGACTGCCTGAAGTCTTGAACTCATGGACATCACCAGACACTGTGTTTCCTCCTTTTTGATGCTCTGCCAGGCCTTCACTGCGGTGGTTTTCAGTTGCTGTTTGTTTGTGGGCCTTTCTGTCTGAAGTTTAGTCTTTATCAAGTGAAATGCATGCTCAATTGGGTTGAGATCAGGTGACTGACTTGGCCATTCAAGAATATTCCACTTCTTTGCTTTAATAAACTCCTGGGTTGCTTTGGCTTTATGTTTTGGGTCCTTGTCCATCTGTAGTATGAAACGACGACCAATCAGTTTGGCTGCATTTGGCTGGATCTGAGCACACAATATGGCTCTGAATACCTCAGAATTCATTCGGCTGCTTCTGTCCTGTGTCACATCATCAATAAACACTAGTGACCCAGTGCCACTGGCAGCCATGCATGCCCAAGCCATCACACTGCCTCCGCCGTGTTTTACAGATGATGTGGTATGTTTTGGATCTTGAGCTGTACCACACCTTCGCCATACTTTTATCTTCCCATCATTCTGGTAGAGGTTGATCTTGGTTTCATCTGTCCAAAGAATGTTCTTCCAGAACTGTGCTGGCTTTTTTAGATGTTTTTTAGCAAAGTCCAGTCTAGCCTTTTGATTCTTGATGCTTATGAGTGGCTTGCACCGTGCAGTGAACCCTCTGTATTTACTTTCATGCAGTCTTCTCTTTATGGTAGATTTGGATATTGATACGCCTACGTCCTGGAGAGTGTTGTTCACTTGGTTGGCTGTTGTGAAAGGGTTTCTCTTCACCATGGAGATTATTCTGCGATCATCCACCACTGTTGTCTTCCGTGGGCGCCCAGGTCTTTTTGCATTGATGAGTTCACCAGTGCTTTCTATCTTTCTCAGGATGTACCAAACTGTAGATTTTGCCACTCCTTATGTTGTAGCAATTTTTCGGATGGGTTTTTTCTGTTTTTGCAGCTTAACCCCTATCTGACATCAGACGTACCATCCCGTCCATGGGACCCGGGCCCCTATGCCCATGGACGAGATAGTACGTCTAGCACGATCAGCGGCGCCCACATGGTGAGCGCCGCTAATCGCGGCCGGGTGTCAGCTGATTATCACAGCTGACACTGGGCACTATGTGTCAGGGGCGGTCTCTGACCGCCCACGACACGTTAACCCCTTGCACACCGCGATCAAACACGATCGCGGTGTACGGGGGGTTAAAGGGAAGCATCGGCAGGGAGGGGGCTCCCTCCGTGCTTCCCTGAGCCCCCCACAGCAGCGCAATGTACAGCGCTGCTGCGGGGGGCTCTTTCCCTGCAGGTCCCCGGATCCAAGATGGCGACGGGGACCTTCGGGGGCCTGCAGGGAGCTGGCTTCCTCAGTGCCTGCAAAGCGCAGGCAAGGAGGAAACCTGCACACTGCCTGTGACAGATTGCTAATCTGTCACAGTGATCTGTGATGTGACAGATCAGCGATCTGTCACAGGACATTGATGTCCCCCCGGGACAACCTAATAAAGTTTAAAAAAAAAAAAACTAAAAATAATTTAAAAAAAAAATCGCTGAATAAATTAAAAAAAAAAAAAAATTCCCTAATTCATTTTTTGGAAATAAAAAAAAAAAACAATAAAAGTACACGTATTTGGTATCGCCGCATCCATAACGACCTGCCCTATAAAACTGTCCCATTAGTTAACCCCTTTAACGAACTCCTTAAAAAATAAAAAAACGAAGCAAAAAACGATTTATCATACCGCCGAACAAAAAGTGCAATAACGCGCGATCAAAAAGACACATATAAATATCCATGGTACCGCTGAAAACGTCATCTTGTCCCGCAAAAAATGAGCCACCACACAGCATCATCAGAGAAAAAATATAAAGTTATAGCTCGCAGAATAAAGCGATGCAAAAATAATTTTTTTTATATAAAATTGTTTTTATTGCATAAAAGTGCCAAAACCTAAAAAATGACATAAATGAGGTATCGCTGTAGCCGTACTCACCCGAAAAATAAAACTGCTTTATCAATTTTACCACACGGGGGAACGGTGTAAACGCACCCCCCAAAAGAATTTCATGAAACGCTGGTTTTTGTTCATTCTGCATCCCAAAAATCGGAATAAAAAGCGATCAAAAAATGTCACGTGCCTGAACATGATACCAATAAAAACGTCAACTCGTCCCACAAAAAATAAGACCTCACATGACTCAGTGGGTCAAAATATGGAAAAATTATAGCTCTCAATATGTGGTGATGCAAAAACTAATTTTACAATAAAAAGCGTCTTTTAGCGTGTGACAGCTGCCAAAAATAAAAACCGCCATAAATAGTAAATCAAACCTCCCGTTATCACCCCCTTAGTTAGGGAAAAATAATAAAATTTAAAAAATGTATTTATTTCCATTTTCCCGTTAGGGCTAGGGGTGTGTTGGGGTTAGGGTTGGAGTTAGAATTGGGGGGTTTACACTGTTTGGGCGCAACATGGCGTCTGATCTCAATTCCAGCCAATTTTGCGTTGAAAAAGTCAAATGGTGCTCCTTCCCTTCCAAGCTCTGCCAAAGGCAACATGACACCCGCAGACCATTCCTTCAAAGTCTGAATTCCAAAACGTCACTACTTCCCTTCCGAGCCCCGACGTGTGCCCATACAGTAGTTTTCTCCCACATATGGGGTGTCGGCGTACTCAGGACAAATTGGACAACAACTTTTGGGGTCCATTTTCTCCTGGTACCCTTGGGAAAATAAAAAAAATTGGGGACTAAATGATCATGTTTGTGGAAAAAATACGATCTTTTTATTTTCACGCCCAGGCGTTATAAACTTCTGTGAAGCCCTTGGGGGTTCAAAGTGCTCACCACACATCTAGATAAGTTCCTTAGGGGGTCTAGTTTCCAAAATGGTGTCACTTCTGTGGAGTTTCCACTGTTTAGGTACATCAGGGGCTCTCCAAACGTGACATGGCGTCCGATCAGAATTCCAGTGAAGCACCTGAAGGGTTAATAAACTTCTTGAATGTGGTTTTGAGAACCTTGAGGGGTGCAGTTTTTAGAATGGTGTCACTTTTGGGTATTTTCTATCATATAGACCCCTCAAAGTGGCTTCAAATGTGATGTGGTCCGTAAAAATAAAATGGTGTTGTAAAAATGAGAAATCGCTGGTCCACTTTTAACCCTTATAACTTCCTAACAAAAAAAATTTTTGTACCAAAATTGTGCTGATGTAAAGTAAACAAGTGGGAAATGTTATTTAAGTTTTTTGTGTGCCGTATCTCTGTGATTTAAGGGCATAAAAATTCGAAGTTGGAAAATTGCGAAATTTTCGCCAAATTTCCGTTTTTTTCACAAATAAACACAAGTTATATGAATGAAATTTTACCACTAACATGAAGTACAATATGTCATGAGAAAACATTGTCAGAATCACCGGGATCCATGGAAGCGTTTCAGAGTTATTACCTCATAAAGGGACAGTGGTCAGAATTGTAAAAATTGGCCCGGTCATGAACGTGCAAACCACCCTTGGGGGGTAAAGGGGTTAAGGATGGCTTGTATCACCTGCATGGAGAGCTCCTTTGACCGCATGTTTCCTTCACAGGAAAACCTTCCAAATGCAAGCAGCACCACACCTCAAATCAACTCCAGGCCTTTTATCTGCTTAATTGAGAATGACATAACGAAGGGATAGCCCACACCTGTCCATTAAATAGCCTTGGAGTCCATTGTCCAATTACTTTTAGTCCCTTTAAAAACGGTGGCACATGTTAAGGAGCTGAAACTCCTAAGGCTGAGTTCACACATCGCGTTTTTTTCGCATTTTCGCGGTGGTTTTAAACGCGATATTTTGCCGCGAAAAATAAGCACCCCATGCAGTCCTGTAGGATTCCGCAATGCTGTGTTAATGCTGCGTCTTTTTCCGCGGCGGAATCGCTTCGCGGTAGAAAATGCAGCATGTTCATTAATTTTGCGGAATCGCGGCGATTCCGCCCACATAGGAATGCATTGTTCGCTTACTTTCCGCATGTGGCTGTGCACACCATGCGAAAAGTAAGCAGAACATTTGCGGATGGTACCCATGGTCCGGAGGAGAGGAGACTGTCCTCTGGGCTGTGGGTACCATATCCCTGTAAAAAATAGAATTAAAATAAAAAATATTGTTGTTCTCACCTTCCGGCGTCCCGCGCAGCCTTCCCGCCTCTCTCAACGTTTCGGTCCCAGTAATCCTTTGCGAGAATGACAGCGATTACGTTGCGATCTCGCGGGATCGTGACGTCTCGCGGTCATTCGCGCAAAGGATTACTGGGACCAGGAGCGTGGAGAGAGGCGGGAAGGCTGCGCGGGACGCCGGAAGGTGAGAATAACAATATTTTTTATTTTTTACATTTTATCTTTTACTACTGATGCTGCATAGGTCCTTCTTTTCCTCACTCAAGACTTGTCTATTCAACTCCTTTGGCATGGTTAAGTTATTTTTTAATTCCTATTACTTTTGGGATATTACTAGCACTTGTTTTGCCATCCAGCTTGTCCTACTGCAAGAGGATTGTGAACAACACAGCAGGGTTTTTTATACTTTCCTTCGTTAAATAAGCTTTGGTTCAGGTGATCACCTAATCAGAAGCACATTAAGTAGAATGAGGTGTACTCTGGCTGGAATTCAGCTGACACTGGAATGGAATGTGTGTCAGTCATGTAGAGAAGCTGGTTTTTATAAAACTGTGCAGTGGTCTCTTAATATTTGCCAGAGCTGTATATACTTTTAAAGATCCAGACGTGTATCATAGCCGGAGAGTAGACTAGTTCGGCATCGATCGCACGGTGCTGCTCCAGGTGATTGACAGGTCTCTCCCTATGTGTACACACAAGGGAAAGACTGGCTCCGAACTAGTCCCGTCTCTGGAAGGAACTTTAAGGTATGTCTACTCTGAAACGTTAGTGTTTCAGAAAAAATAAAACTATACCTGGCTGCCGTTGTGCAGCCAGGCTCTGATTCATGCTGCTCTCGTGGTTTGGGCAGCATGAATCTGATAAGATTCCTTTTAAATCCATGCAGAAAAACACTGCAGAAATACCATCCATGCCCATGTGTACGTTAAGCCTTACTGTAGCCTTTCAAATCCATGATCACAACTTTAAAGGTTTAGAACACTCGACGACTACCTAGTCATGCCATCATACGGACAGCGTCATAATCTTGGGGAACTTTGCTCTGCTCTTTATAAGTACAACATTTTCTACGCTTTGAGATGCCATTTAAAGAAATCCCTTAGGGTTTTAGTTCGGATGTTCACAATATTGTGCTTCATCTTCGCATACAAAGCAAGCATTGTATACAATTTGGCAAAAATATATCACCCAAGCTTGCCACCACTGGCGGCGTGACCTACAGCTGGTGCAATAGTTGTCAGCAGTGAAGACTTTGCTATATAATGTGCTGTACAGCAGATCAGACTTGTTGCATCCAGTAAGACAACGTTGAACAGAGATAAGATGGCGCTTCAGGTGATTTATTCATTAAGAATTAATAATGATGTGGTTTGTCATTGCCTGTCAGTAAATTACATATTCTGCATGGTTTACCAAAGGCACACACAATACTTCAGGCTACGAGTTTACATCTGTTCAATGCTTCATGCACAAAAGGAATGATAATGGGAGTCTAATTAGAATTCGTGTTGTAGAGAAAGGCTTACACAACTTGGTCAGGTACTTGTTTTTATAAAGAAGACACATCCACTTTCTACCTCCACACACAACAGATATGTAAAAATGTATTTATCGTCATATTGGTTAGATGAGGATATTGTGAAAAAAAACAAAAACAATTGCCTCCCAGAGACTTGATCATGGGGTCCATGTGATATAAATATATAGTGTAAATACTATTGTCTGATTTTAATTAAAATCATCATTACGTAACTAGTTAATCCCCTGCTGCTCCAGCTCAATGTTTTTTCTTTTTCTTGTCTCTACCAGTTGATGATGAATTGTACAATCACTGGGCTCATTGGTCTCGTGCCATCTACCTTTTGCATCTTGGAGAGCCCAAGAGCAGCACTATGTAGGGACAGAGACCCTGATTCCAGCGAAGTGTCATTTACTGGGCTGTGTGTTGCTCTTTCAATAAAATCAGTGTTTTATCAGAAGATTATCACTATAAGACTAGGTGTCTTGTGTCTCCTGGTCCAACCACGTCCCCAGCACTGGTTAGCAGCTTTCTTGCCATATACAATGGCATCTTGCTGTGTCTAGTCAGTGGTGAGGGAGGGATTAATACAAGGATCAGCATTCAGAAAATTTCTTGATCTTCAGCCAAAAAATTTAAAGATTATATCAAAATGATAGCAAGTAACACATCCCTGGAATCGGGGTCATCGTGCTGCTCTCAGATTACATAGCAGAGACCTGGTGACAAATTTGCTTTAAGGTAACTAGAGTACTTAACCCCTTAACCCTAAAGGGTGGTTTGCACGTTCATGACCGGGCCAATTTTTACAATTCTGACCACTGTCCCTTTATGAGGTAATAACTCTGAAACGCTTCCATGGATCCCGGTGATTCTGACATTGTTTTCTCGTGATATATTGTACTTCATGTTAGTGGTAAAATTTCATTCATATAACCTGCGTTTATTTGTGAAAAAAACGGAAATTTGGCGAAGATTTTGAAAATTTTGCAGTTTTCCAACTTTGAATTTTTATGGCCTTAAATCACAGAGAAACGGCACACAAAAAAGTAACATTTCCCACATGTTTACTTTACATCAGCACAATTTTGGAACCAACATTTTTTTTTTGTTAGGAAGTTATAAGGGTTAAAAATTGACCAGCGGTTTCTAATTTTTGCAACACCATTTTATTTTTATGGACCACATCACATTTGAAGCCACTTTGAGGAGTCTATATGATAGAAAAAATCCAAAAGTGACACCATTCTAAAAACTGCACCCCTTAAGGTGCTCAAAACCACATTCAAGAAGTTTATTAACCCTTCAGGTGCTTCACAGGAATTTTTTTGAATATTTAAAAAAAAAAAAAAAAAAATGAACATTTTACTTTTTTTCACAAAAAAAATACTTTAGGTTCAATTTTTTTTTATTTTACCAAGGGTAACAGGAGAAATTGGACTGCAAAAGTTATTGTGCAGTTTGTCCTGAGTACGCTGATACCTGATATGTGGGGGGAACCACTGTTTCGGCGCATGGCAGAGCTCAGAAAGGAAGGAGCGCCGTTTGACATTTTCAATGCAAAATTGGCTGGAATTCAGATCGGACGCCATGTCACGTTTGGAGAGCCCCTGATGTACCTAAACGGTGGAAACCTCCCCACAAGTGACCCCATTTTGGAAACTAGACCCCCCCAAGGAACTTATCTACGGTATATGTGTGGTGAGAACTTTGAACCCACAAGGGCTTCACAGAAGTTTATAACGTACAGCGGTACAATTAAAAAATCATATTTTTTCCACAAAAATGATCTTTTCACCCCCAATTTTTATTTTCCCAAGGGTAACAGGACCCTAAAAGTTATTGTGCAATTTGTCCTGAGTACGCTGATACCCCATATGTGGGTGTAAACGACTATTTGGGCGCATGGCAGAGCTCAGAAGGGAAGCAGCGCCATTTGACTTTTTTGGCTGGAATTGAGATCAGACACCATGTCGCGATTGGGAAAACCCCTGATGTTCCAAAACAGTGGAAACCCCCCACAAATGACACCATTTTGGAAACTAGACCCCCCAAGGAACTTATCTAGGTGTGGTGAGCACTTTGAACCCCCCCAGTGCTTCACAGAAGTTTATAACGCCCGGGCATGAAAATAAAAAAATCGTATTTTTTCCACAAACATGATCTTTTAGTCACCAATTTTTTTATTTTCCCAAGGGTACCAGGAGAAATTTGACCCCAAAAGTTGTTGTCCAATTTGTCCTGAGTACGATTATACCCCAAATGTGGGAGAAAACTACTGTATGGGCACGTGTCGGGGCTCGGAAGGGAAGTAGTGACGTTTTGGAATGCAGACTTTGATGGAATGGTCTGCGGGTGTCATGTTTCCTTTGGAGAGCCCCTAATGTACCTAAACAGTGGAAACCCCCAACAAATGAAACCATTTTGGAAACTAGACCCCCTAAGGAACTTATCTAGATGTGTGGTGAGCACTTTGAACCCCCAAGGACTTCACAGAAGTTTATAATGCCCGGGCATGAAAATAAAAAAAATAATTTTTCTTTATCGCCTTATTGGGGGACACAGATTACCATGGGTGTATGCTGCTGCTGCTAGGAGGCTGACACTATGCAAAACAAGAAAATTAGCTCCTCCCCGGCAGTATACACCCACCGACAGGCACCAAGCACCTCAGTTTGTGCTTAGTGTCTGTAGGAGGCGGACCGGGATCTCCCCAGATCCGCTCTTAATAATATCCCTTTTTTCTTTTAGGTTTCCAGTCGAACCTTTTAATCTTTTCGCTTTATTTTTCAGGTTCTCCGTCAGGAAACAGAGTGTAGCTATCACCCTGATTTCCCATATCAGGCGGCTGAGCGAGCAGTGTGGTGTCATCCACATCGCACCTCTCAGTTCCGCAGGCAGGACTTTGGCCCTATCACCTTCCAGTGCTAGGGGCTGTGGACAGGTGGCTGGTCCTTGCCAATACCCCTCCTCACCCCTCTCTCTAGACAGGGCTGAGAGGAAGACGGCGGTCGCAGGAGGTCTACGCCATCTTCTGCAAGATGTGGGCATAGAGGATCTTCTCCAGCGGCTTTCACCGTGGGCCCCTGTGACATCCTCTTCAGGGACTTCAGGTAAGTGCCTGTACGATCCCTCCAGCCCCACATCATACCCAGCCTGCCTGCCAGCGTACATCTGCAGCATAACTAGATTCCCAGATTCGAATCTCCCGCCCCTTCTCCCCTGCATGCCGCACGCCGACCTCTCAGCCGCGCGTCTCCCTTCCTGTGCACTTTCCAGGGGACAGGTCAGTGAGCATAAGGGGGAGTCGTCCGCCCTCAGCTCAGTATCCTACCGGCGCTTATATCGCCCCCCGGAGTGGTTTCATTGGTTCAGGCAGTGCGGGGCTGCGGCGTCCGGAGTCCATGTCATTTTCGCTTTCGTTCCGGCGCCTCAGCGCGCTCCTCCCCTGTTCTGAGCGTGCTTTCCTGCGCGCCTTTTTTCTAGCCCATCACAGGGCTCCTTTCACTTTGTTACTCCAGCCTCCTCCGCTTTTCTCCAATCGCGGCGCGGCTGCTAATCTCCGCCCCTCCTTCCTTATCGGGTGTTTCCTGGTTCCTCATCTCTCTTCCTGCGCTGTTTGGGGGACACTTCAGCGTTCGGCTGCTTATCTGAATATGGGTAGGCTCTACACTGTGGCGCTAATTAGCTCCCCTCTGCAGTTTTCTCACGATCTACTGCGGTCTCTCAGCGCATTTTTACTTATGCCCAATCCTTCAAGGGATCTCTGCTTCAGGCCCACCGCTACTCATTACGCCAGTGCGCGCTGTAAAAAGAAGTGGGCTTCGGGTCGCCCGTCCCCCTTCTGCCCGTCCTGCAGTCCTTCCACTATGTCTGCATCCCAGGAGCACGCAGAGTCCCGGGCTGAGGACGCTCAACCTCCCCCGGAGTGGGCCATTGTAATGTCTCAGTCGGTCTCTGACTTGACTAAGGTTTCCCAGTCGCTGGTCCAGGTCTTAGAATGACTTCCACAGCTGTCTACTGCCACCTGCGCGCCGACCGCCTCTCAGGGTGAGTTGTCCGCTCCTGACCGCAACCTTCCGAGAGACAGACAAAGCAGGAGCTCTAGGAAGCTGGCTCTGTCTACCTCGTCCTCTAGCTCGCAGGGTCCCTCTGAGCCTGTCAGGTTTCATTCTCCGTCCTCCGATGACGACCCCAGGTCTGGCGATGACTCTCAATCGGAATTGAGTTCAGAAGCAGACAATGTTTTTAAAACACGGGACATGGTCGATAGTCTCATTTCGGCTATTTTTCAAACCCTTAAAATTAAGCAAGATAAGGCTCCCCCCTCAGGAATGCTCTGTACTCCTTAAACGAGCAAGACCTCTGTCTCGGACCTTTCCCAATCACAAAGAGTTCCATACTACCTTGGCCAAACACTGGGAGCGCCCTGAGCAACGTTTCTCAGGCCGCAAGTACTTAGACGTGCTGTACCCCTTTGAGGCAGAGCTGCTCACAAAATGGGCCAAGGCTCCTTAGGTGGATCCCCCGGTTTCCCGGATAGCCTCCAAAACGGTGCTATCCCTACCAGATGGGGCATCGCTTAAAGATCCTACGGATAGGCAGATCGAATCTTTGGCTAAGTCAATTTTTGAGGTATCCAGCGCCTCTCTGTCCTATTTTCGCATCAGCCTGGGTAGCGAATGTCCTATCCGCTTGGGCAAAAATCCTTCGCAGGGGCATATTGGCAACAGCTCCTCAGGACGAGTTGGCAGATCTTGCAGATCAGATTAACCATGCGGGTAAATACCTTTCGGCCGCCTCCTTGGACGCAGCCAGGTGCGTAGCAAGGGCTAATAGCAACATAGTAGCTATACGCCGAGTTCTTTGGCTAAAGTCATGGAATGCGGATACCACTTCAAAAAAGGCCCTTACTAATCTGCCATTCCACGGTTCTAGGCTCTTTGGAGCCAAGCTAGACCAGCTAATCTCCGATGCCACTGGTGGTAAAAGCACTTCTCTTCCCCAGTCTCGCCCACAATGTTTCTTTAATAGAAAGGGTTTTCGCCCGTTTAGGCCCTTTCGTCCCTTCTCGTCCACGGACAGATCTGCCCAGCAGGATCGCTCATCTGCCACTAGAGAGTGAGAACAGAAAAAGCCATCCTACAAACCAGCTCCCCGCTGGAGATCTAGAGGACAATATTCCAGGTCTTCAGGCACCAGTTCCAGCAGGTTTTCTTCCAAGTGACGGGTCACCCCCACCTGGAAGTTCTTCCAGGGTGGGAGGCAGACTTTCCTTTTTCGTGGATGCTTGGCTGTCTGTTGTCGACGACGCTTGGGTCAGAGAAATCGTCGCATCCGGATACAAGATCGAATTTGCTTCCCCCCCCGAACAGGCGTTTTTTCCGGTCTCGGCCTCCGCGACAGCGGTCCCAGACTCCGGGGTTTCTCCAGGCCATTGCCTCCCTTCTTTCTGCCGGGAGTGATTGTTCCCGTTCCCTCAAACGAACGGTTTTCCGGGTTCTACTCAAATCTCTTCGTAGTCCCGAAGAAAGACGGCTCCCTTCGTCCAATTCTGGACCTCAAGTTGCTCAATCGCCACGTGAAGATTCTTCATTTTATAATGGAGTCTCCGGTCGGTGATTGCCTCCATGGAACCCGGGGAATTCCTCTGCTCTGTGGACATTCGGGACACCTATCTGCACATTCCGGTTTGTGTGCAACATCAGAAGTATCTTCGATTTGCGATTCAGGGAGACCACTATCAGTTCACGGCTCTTCCTTTCGGCCTAGCTTCAGCGCCCCGTGTTTTCACGAAGGTGATGGCGACCGTCATGGCCATCCTTCGCTCCAGAGGGATCCTCATCATTCCTTATCTGGACGATCTTTTGATCAAGGGCTCGTCTCGTCAGGACTGCTTCCAGAGTCTACAGATCACTCTGGACACTCTCGGCCGGCTAGTCAAAAGGGAGAAGTCCATTCTCATCCCCACTCAGCGTCTGACTTTTCTGGGCATGGAATTCGACACAAATCTAGCACGAGTGTTTCTTCCGAGGGAAAAAATTGCGGTTCTTTCCAAGGGCATCAGAATTCTCAAGAGGCCAACTCCCATTCGGTCCTGCATGAAGGTTCTGGGCAAGATGGTGGCTTCCATGGAAGCAGTGCCCTTTGCGCAGTTTCATCTTCGCCCCCTCCAGCTGTCTCTGCTTTCAGCCTGGGACAAGACCACGATGTCCTTGGACCGTCCTATTCTGCTCCCTCTGAGTGAGGCAGTCTCTCACTTGGTGGTTACTGCCAGCGTCAGTTCTCCAAGGGAGGTCCTTCCTTCCACCTCAGTGGCAAGTCATCACCACTGATGCCAGCCTTCTGGGATGGGGAGCCGTATTCCATCAGAAAGCGGCCCAAGGACGCTGGAACCCACAGGAGACTCTCCTCCCAATCAATCTTCTGGAGATCAGAGCAATCTTCCTGGCCCTTCTTCACTGGCAGCCTCTCCTATCCGGCAAGCCGGTCCGTATTCAGTCGGACAACGCCACGGCCGTGGCGTACATAAACCATCAGGGGGGCATGCGCAGCAAGCAAGTAATGTCGGAAGTGGCCAAGATATTCCGCTGGGCAGAACGTTATGTTCCGGCAATCTCCGCCGTTCATATTCCAGGGGTGGAAAATTGGGCAGCCGACTTTTGAGTCGTCAAGGCCTAGCGTCCGGCGAATGGTCCCTGCACCCCACAGTCTTCAATCAGATATGCCACCGTTGGGGCACCCCGGATGTTGATCTCATGGCATCTCGGATGAACCACAAAGTGCCGCAGTTCGTAGCCAGGTCCAGGGACCCTCTAGCCGTCGCGTGCGACGCTCTGGTGATTCCGTGGTCCCAGTTTCATCTTCCTTATCTGTTCCCGCCTCTGGCCTTGATCCCACGAGTGGTCAAAAAGATAAAATCGGAAGGCGTACCAGTGATTCTAGTCGCTCCAGATTGGCCAAGACGGCCTTGGTACGCGGAACTGGTGAACATGCTCGCGGACGGCCCCTGGAGGCTTCCAGACCGTCCAGACCTTCTCTCACAAGGCCCCCTTTACCACGAGAATTCTCAGTCTCTGAGTTTGACGGCATGGCCGTTGAGGCCGCAATCCTGAAGGAATCAGGTCTGTCCAGTCAGGTTATTCAAACTATGATCAGAGCCAGGAAACCAGCCTCTTCCCGCATTTATCATAGGCACTGGAAGGCTTTTTTTCCGTTGGTGCGATGATAAAAAAGTCTTTCCAATGTCCTTTTCCATGCCATCTATTCTTGGGTTTCTCCAGTCTGGTTTAGAAGCGGGTCTGTCCCTCAGTACCATCAAAGGCCAGGTCTCCGCTCTTTCTATCCTCTTCCAAAGAGAGCTCGCTTCCTTACCACAGGTCAAAACCTTTCTCCGAGGGGTTTCCCATGTGGCTCCTCCTCATCACTCGCCGATAGACCGGTGGGATCTCAATCTCGTTCTTAGCGCTCTCCAGAAGGCGCTGTTCGAGCCTATCCAGGACATTCCTTTGCCCCCTTCTCTCGTGGAAGGTCACCTTTTTGATTGCCATTACATCCATCAGAAGAGTTTCTGAATTGGCGGCCTTGTCATGTCGTTCCCCTTACCTGATTCTCCATCAGGATAAGGTCGTCCTCAGGCCCGTTCCTTCTTTTCTTCCAAAGGTGGTTTCCTCTTTCCATATCAATGAGGATATCGTTCTTCCATCTTTTTGTCCGGCTCCCTCTCATCCGCTTTAGAAGTCTCTCCACAAACTGGACGTAGTTAGAGCCCTGCGTGTCTATCTCGCCAGGACCTCTTCCTTTCTCTTCCTTTCGTCAGTCTGATTCTTTGCTGGTCATCTCTGAAGGTCGCCAGAAAGGACTTCCGGCATCCAAATCCACGATCGCTCGTTGGATTCGTTCTACCATCCTGGAAGCGTACCGACTTCAGGAAAAACGGCCCCCTCCGGGAGTAAGCTCACTCCACCCAAGCTGTGGCGGCTTCGTGGGCTGTTCCTCACCAGGCTTCGGCCATGCAAATTTGCAAGTCTGCAACCTGGTCGTCCTTGCACACCTTTGTGAGGTTCTACAGGGTTTATAACCAGGCCTCGTCTGATGTAGTTGTTGGTAGGAAGGTTCTGCAGGCGGCGTTGGCTCACCGGCCGACGTAAGCCTTTTCCGATTCTTTCGTTCCTTTTTGCTGTTCCCACCCTTGAGACTGCTTTGGAACGTCCCATGGTAATCTGTGTCCCCCAATAAGGCGATAAAGAGAGATGGATTTTTGTTTCTTACCGTAAAATCTGTTTCTTGGAGCCTTCATTGGGGGACACAGCACCCTCCCTGTTTAAGTTGTACCTTCTTGGGTTGGTACATATGTTTAGAGTTTTCTCGTTGCTTCTCCTACTGCTTTTTCACCAACTGAGGTGCTTGGTGCCTGTCGGTGGGTGTATACTGCTGGGGAGGAGCTAATTTTCTTGTTTTGCATAGTGTCAGCCTCCTAGCAGCAGCAGCATGCACCCATGGTAATCTGTGTCCCCCAATGAAGGCTCCAAGAAAGATTTTACGGTAAGAACCAAAAATCCATCTTTTTCCTCAAAAATGATATTTTTGCCCCCAATTTTTTATTTTCTTTAGGGTAACAGGAGAAATTGGACCCCAAAAGTTGTTTTGCAATTTGTCCTGAGTAGGCTATGTGGGGGTAAAAAACTGTTTGGGCGCATGGCAGAGCTTGGAAGGGAAGGAGCACCATTTGACTTTTTCAACACAGAATTGGCTGGAATTGAGATCAGACGCCATGTTGCATTTGGAGAGCACCTGATGTGCCCAAACAGTGGAAGCCCCCCAATTCTAACTCCAACCCTAAGCCCAACACAGCCCTAACCCTAATGGTAAAATGGAAATAAATATCTAAATAAATATTTTCTTTTAATTTTATTATTTTTCCCTAACTAAGGGGGTGATAACGGGGGGTTTGATTTACTATTTATGGCGGTTTTTATATTTGGCAGCTGTCACACGCTAAAAGACGCTTTTTATTGTAAAATTAGTTTTTGCATCATCACATATTGAGAGCTATAATTTTTCCATATTTTGACCCACCGAGTCATGTGAGGTCTTAATTTTTGCGGGACGAGTTGACGTTTTTATTGGTACCATTTTCGGGCACGTGACATCTTTTGATAACTTTTTTTATTCCGATTTTTCGGACGCAGAATGAACAAAAACCAGCGTTTCATGAATTTCTCTTGGGGGGTGCGTTTACATCGTTCCGCCTGCGGTAAAATTGATAAAGCGCTTTTATTCTTCGGGTCAGTACGGTTACAGCGATACCTCATTTATGTAGTTTTTTTTATGTTTTGGCGCTTTTATGCAATGAAAACAATTTTATATAAAAAATAATTATTTTTCCATCCCTTTATTCTGCGAGCTATAACTTTTTTATTTTTTCACTGATGACGCTGTATGGCGGCTCATTTTTTGCGGGACAAGATGACTTTTTCAGCGGTACCATGGATATTTATATGCGTCTTTTTGATCGCGCGTTATTGCACTCTTTGTTCGGTATGATAATAAATCATTATTTCTTGCTTCAGTTTTTATTTTTTAAGGGGTTCGCTAAAGGGGTTAACTAATGGGACAGTTTTATAGGGCGGGTCCTTACGGACGCGGCGATACCAAATATGTGTACTTTTATTGTGTTTTTTTTTTCCAAAAAATGAATTATTAGGGAATATTTTAATTTTTTTTTTTTTTTTTAGTGATTTTTTTTTTTTGAAAAATTATTTTTACTTTTTTTTTTTAACTTTATTACATTGTCCCAGGGGGGACATAGCTGTCATGTTACAGATCGCTGATCTGTCACATAACAGATCACTGTAACAGATCAGCGATCTGTCACAGGCACTG
The DNA here is from genome assembly GCF_039654945.1 of Dendrobates tinctorius. Classification (NCBI taxonomy): domain Eukaryota; kingdom Metazoa; phylum Chordata; class Amphibia; order Anura; family Dendrobatidae; genus Dendrobates; species Dendrobates tinctorius. Next base: position 11,970,988 of record NW_027361697.1, read on the forward strand.
CACAAGGCTTCCTCGTGCCTGCGCTTTGCAGGCATGAGAAAGCCAGCTCCCTGCAGGCCCCCGAAGGTACCCGTCACCATCTTGGATTCGGGGACCTGCAGGGATGGAGCCCCCCGCAGCAGCGCTGCACATTGTGCTGTTGTGGGGGGCTCAGGGAAGCACGGAGGGAGCCCCCTCCCTGCCGATGCTTCCCTTTAACCCCCGGTACACCGCGATCGTGTTTGATCGCGGTGTGCAAGGGGTCAACGTGTCGGGGGCGGTCCGTGACCGCCCCTGACACATTGTGCCGGGTGTCAGCTGTGATAATCAGCTGACACCCGGCCGCGATCAGCGGCGCTCACCACATGGGCGCCGCTGATCGCTGTGACGTACTATCCCGTCCCTGGGAATTAAGTCCCAGGGCACATGGACGGGATAGTACGTCACATGACAGAAAGGGGTTAAAGGGAATCTGTCACCCCTTTTTTGAGATATCATATAATGATATCATTCAATTGTGTGTCACTTAAGGATTCTCTTAGTACTTTTGCTTCTCCCCGACCCCGCACCTTTCATGCATAAATACCTTTTTTATATTGGTTCAGATGTATGTAAACTGCCATGGTCTAGTCCGAAGGGCGGGGCTTATCCAACTGCTCCCCCCCTCCCTGTCTTGCTCTACACAAAAGGAAATGCATAGAGCAAGACAGGGAGGGGGGGAGTAGGTGAATAAGCCCCGCCCAGCGGACCGGACAGCGGCAGTTTACATACATCTGAACCGATATAAAAAAGGTATTTATGCATGAAAGGTGCGGGGTCAGGGGGAAGCAAAAGTACAAAGAGAATCCTTATGTGACACACAATTGAATGATATCATTATATGATATCTCAAAAAAGGGGTGACAGATTCCCTTTAAAGGGAACCGGTCAGCTGTTTTGGCCGCTATAAGATGCAGTCACTGCCTTTCAGGGCTTATCTACAGCATTCTATAATGCTGTAGATAACCCCAAGGTCCGACCTGAAAGATGAGAAAAATAAGTTTAAGGCTGTGTTCATACGTTGCGGTTTCACAGCATTTTTTTACGCGCAAAAAAAAACGCATCCCATGCAATCCTATGGGATTCCGCAATGCGGTGCTAATGCTGCAGATTTTTCCACTGCGGAATTGCATAGCTGAAAAATCCGCAGCATGCTCATTCTTTTTGCGGAATCGCAGGGATTCTGCACCCATAGGATTGCATTGAAACGCTCATTTTTCACATGTGGCTATGTACACCATTCGTGAAGTGAACACTTCATGTGCGGATGGTACCCAGGGTCTGAAGGAGGAGAGACTCTCCTCCTGGCCCTGGGTATCATAATCCTGTAAAAAACAGAACAAAAATAAATATTGTTAGTGTCACCTTCCGTGGCCCCCGGAGTCTTCCCGCCTCTCACCACGCTCCCGGCATCTTCCAGTCCCAGTAATGCTTTGCGCGAATTACCGCGATGATGTCTCGCTCTCGCAAGCGTGACGTCTCGCTCTCGCAAGCGTGACGTCATCGCAGGTCCTTTGCGCAAAGCATTACTGGGACCGGAAGATGCCGGGAGCGCCGCAGAGCATATCGGGGAGCTGTCGGAAGGTGAGAATAACATTATTTAAAAAAAAATTTATTTTTTATTTTTAACATCCTATCTTTTACTATTGATGCGGCTTAGGCAGCATCAATAGTAAAACGTGGTCACATTTGTCAAGCACCATGCTTGACAAGTGTGACCAACCTGTCAATCAGTTTTCCAAGCAATGCTACAGATCGCTTGGAAAACGCTAGCATTCTGCAAGCTAATTACGCTTGCAAAATGTTAGTTTTTCGCGGGAATTCGCATGCTAATTTCCTGCGGCAGGGAGTTGCGGAATTGCCGCAGAAATTTCCGTGGCAATTCCTCACGTGTGCACATAGTGTTATACTCACCCGGGGGGGGGGGGGGGGGGGAAGTCTGGTTCGATGGGTGTCGCAGGTTCGAGTGCAGTGCTTCCCATCTTCTTGCGATGCCACCCTCCTACTTGCTTCATCGCTCCCCGGAATCGTGCTCCTGCGCAGGCGTACTTATCTGCCCTGTTGAAGTCAGAGCAAAGTACTGCAGTGCGCAGGTGCTGGGAAAGGTCAGAGAGGCCCAGCGCCTGCGCACTGCAGGACTTTGCTCTGCCCTCAACAGGGCAGATAAGTACGCCTGCGCAGGAGCGCAATGTCGGGGAGTGATGAATCAACAAGAGGGCGGCATCACAAGAAGATGGGCGGTGCTGGACCTGCGACACCCATTGAAGGACCTGCGACACCCATCGGACCGGACTGCCCCCCGGATGAGTATAATAAGTTATTTTTCTTATCTTGCAGGTCGGGTCGGGGGCTTATCTACAGCATTATAGAATGCTTTAGATAAGTCCTGAAAGGCAGTGGCCGCATCTTATAGCGTCCAAACCTGGTGACAGGTGCACTTTAATTCTTTTCTTTTATGCCACTAAAAACAATCCTTGCGAAAATAAATAAATCTCACCCTACTACTTATATAATATGAAAGCCTCAAAAAGGGGAAAAATCCTCCAAAAAATTCAGGAAAAAAACAGACAGGCCTAAATGCATCTGCACTAATACAGGGTGCAGCGGACCCAAGTAAAATGGCAGCTGCACAGGTGCAATAATACCAAATGAGTCAGCCAGCCTACAATCAGGGATTGGCCGTGTGGCACACCAGTGCAAAATAAATAATCCGCATATGGCAGTGTTCACACAGGGAATGCAGGGCTTCTGGCTCACAGCCTCTTAGTAGCACCATATAGGGGGGCTGCCCAGTGCCAACTAGAATGCATCCCGTGTGAACAGAGGCCACAGTTTGCAGAACCATTTGGGCCCAACTGCACCCTGGAAAAAATATAAAGTGCACAAAAACATATCAATATATGTAAGGTATTGGTTGATATTATGGCCATAATACGGAAGCTGGCAAACTGCGCCAAAGTTCCTTACACTTGCCAGTCCTACTCTAACATGAAAACCTCAAAAAGAGGAAAAATCTTCCAAAAAATTCAGGAAAAAAACAGACAGGCCTAAATGCATCTGCACTAATACAGGGTGCAGTGGACCCAAGTAAAATGGCAACTGCACAGGTGCAATAATACCAAATGAAACAGCCAGCCTACAGTCAGGGATTGGCCGTGTGGCACACCAGTGCAGAAAAAATAATCCACATATGGCAGTGTTCACACAGGGAATGCAGGACTTCTGGCTCACAGCCTCTTAGTAACACCATATAGGGGGTACTAATATCTGTATTAGTGCAGATGCATTTAGGCCTGTCTGGTTTTTTACTTATATAATATGACTGGCTAAAATCCCCTTATTGTTGTAGAATTTTCAGCGAGCTGTATGCATAGAAATCCCTATAGGCAAACCTCTACAGCAACTGCTTATATCAACTGGATCACAATTCCCTCTTTTAGAAAATAATTATTTTCGTTTCTGATCGTTTCCATTACCGAACAGTTGAGCCTTTTCTGAGCTCTATTTTTTATGTTTTTTAGACTTGGATTCTGCATTCAGAGCTTGTCCCACACATTTCCTAGACGTTCTTTGTGGATGTATACATAAATCTCATGTCCCTTACAATCCATCCCATTCAAAGGCCGTCCTTATAAATGTCAGAGCGGACTGGCAGCCGGCAAGGAAGCGACCACGGTTATTTTTAGTTTCTGCTCATGAGGTTTAGTTTCCTCTGAGATGTAGGGAATTCCTGGCTATGAAGCTATAATATCATTATGGGGAAGAGGAAACGCAACTAATTTCATTTTTAATGGGATGATGTATGGTGCATGGGATGTCCCCGACGGCAGTAATAAAGCAGAATGATCGTCTCAGTATCCAGGACTTCAACACATGTTCAAAGCTCAGTGGCAAAACTAGCACGGGAAATAGGGGTTTACTCTCAGTGACAACTTTTAGTTCATCTGCTTTCTATTTACCGTAACTCCTAAATGTAGAATTTTGCCTTGCTTTACCTAACCATTCCTGCCAAACTCATAGACTATTTCACTAAAAGTGATAAAACAATTGTTCTTTGTTCATCCCGTGTTTTCTTTGCTTCAGTTACTGTGGCCTTTGCGGTATAAAGCACAATCTTCTTTATTACCAATAACAATATCAGGTCAAATTCTCCATAGAAGATTTACGGTAATATTTTGTCAGTTGTCAGGTAATTAAAACTGTGCATGTAGATAGAGATGTATAGGGGTGTGTGTGTGTGTGTGTGTATATGTATGTACAGTATATATGTAATTATGTGTGTTGTAAGGTAGCGCTTATTGTTAGTGTTGGGGGACACTCACTTGGCAGCAGATTAATAGGGTCAGGCACAGGTTTTTCCACATAAACAGTCCATTTTGATTTATACAAGCATCATATACTGCTGTAAGCAATGTTACACTTCACAGGCTTAACACATAGTCCAGAACATTTACAAGTTATGGCTTTTCCTTGCAGTCCCTAAACACGCTGGACCTCTCTGTCCAGTGACCGTGGGTGACCGCACGCCAAACAGTTCATTAATGTTCATAGAACCTCACAAGAACCAACAGTTATTTCCCCCTGTCTGGGGTTAACTCTTAGGAGCTCCTGCTCCGCACGCTGACTCCTGTCAGTACTCTCTCTCAGGGAAGCTGCCGAACTGGGATCACAGTGCCGGACAACGCCTTGTTCACCAGGCCACCTGACAGTCCAGATCTTCAGACGGACAGTAGCTCCCCCAATGCAGTGCCATCACTGACTCTGCAAACACACGTGACCTGTCTGTGTGCTATTCAGGACGTCCGTCCCCACTTTGGAACCGTCCAACACACAGGCCTCACCGGGTGCTATTCAGGGATCCAACCCTCCTCCCAGGGTCTCCCAACACACCGGCCACCAGGGCCTCAGCGGGTGCTATTCAGGACGTCTGTCCCCTCCTGAGACTGTCCAACACTCACACCTCACCAGGTCCAAGGTCGTAGCACGTGCTCCAGGGATCCGATTCTTCTCCCAGAATCTCCCAACACTGACCCTCCAGGACCTTGCACCCTGAACAACTCAGGTGTACACACTCTCCCCATGTGACCAGACCTCAGGCACAATATATGGTACATAACCACACCCACAGGTGAGGTATGGATCACATGGTCATGACCTCACTACAGGTCCTATTACACACACCCAGCCATTTAGAATCCTGCCGCTCACCATTTCCCCATCACAATAAAGGAAACGCCTGCATGCATGTCCTGGGAAGCCCATACAGTGCCCCCAGCTGTCGCAGGGGTCACGGCATAAGTGTATATACAATATATGTGTATGTATATATCTGTGTGTGTGTGTGTGTGTATATTATGCACTTAATATACACAGCTCTGGCAAAAATTAAGACCACTGCAAAATTTTCATCTTGTCTGATTTTCTCTTTATAGCTATATTTTTGAGTAAAATGTCAATTGCTCTTAAATTCTGTAAACTATTGACATGTCTCCGAATTTCCAAGCAATAAATTTTGTATTTATTTTCAGAAAATGAGAAATGGTCAAAATAACAAAAAAATGCAGTGCTTGCAGACCTCAAATAATGCTAAGAAAACAAGTTCATAATCATTTAGAAACAACAATACTAATGTTTTAGCTCAGGAAGAGTTCAGAAATCAATATTTTGTGGAATAACCATGATTTTTAATCCCAGCTTTCATGCATCTTGGCATGCTTTCCACCAGTCTTTCACACTGCTTTTGGGTGACCTTATGCCACTCCTGGTACAAAAATTTAAGCTGTTCTTTGTGACTATCCATCTTCCTCTTGATTACATTCCAGAGGTTTTCAATGGGGTTCAGGTCTGGAGATTGGACTGGTAATGACAGAGATTTGATGTGGTAATCCTTAATCCACACATTGACCTAGCTGGGTGGCATGGCGCATTGTCCTGCTGGAAAAAAAACAGTCCTCAGAGTTGGGGAACATTGCCTGAGCAGAAGGAATCAACTGTTTTTCCAGGATAACCTTGTATGCGGCTTGATTCATACGTCCTTAACAAATATTAAACTGCCCAATTCCAGCCTTGGTGAAGCATCCCCAAATCATCACCGATCCGCAACCAAATTTCACAGTGGGTGCAAGACACTGTGGCTTGTACACCTCTCCAGGTCTCCGTCTAACCATTAGACGACCAGGTGTTGGGCAAAGCTGAAAATTAGACTCATCAGAGAAGATTACCTTACTCCAGTCCTCTATGGTCCAATCCTTATGGTCTTTGGCAAATTTCAGCCTGGCTCTCCTTTGCTTCTCATTGAGAAGCCTGTTGCAAACTCTTCTTGCCGTGCACTTCACCCCAGCTGTCATTTGCTATTCCTTTTGTAGGTCACTTGATGTCATCCTGCGGTTGCTGAGTGACATTTGAATAAGATGACTGTTATCCTGGTCAGTGGAGAGTCGTTTTCGCCCTCTGCCGGTCTGTAGCTTTGTTGTCCCCAATGTCTGCTGCTTGACCTTGTAATGGACTGCCGTCTTAGAAATTTTAAGGATTGAGGCGACATGACGCTCACTGTATCCCTCTGCTAGTAAAGTCAGAATTGAGCCCTTCTTTTCCTCACTCAAGACTTGTCTATTTTACTCCTTTGGCATGGTTAAGTTATTTTTTCAGTCCTATTACTTTCGGGATATTGCTAGGACTTGTTTTGCCATCCAGCTTGTCCTATTGCCAGAGGATTGTGAACACCACAGCAGGGTTTTTTATACTTTCCTTCGTTAAATAAGATTTGGTTCAGGTGATCACCTAATCAGAAGCACATTAAGTAGAATGAGGTGTCCTCTGGTTGGAATTCAACTGGCACTGGAATGGAATGGCTGTCAGACATGCAGAGAATCTGATTTTTATAAAACTGTGCAGTGGTCTCTTAATTTTTGCTAGAGCTGTGTAAATATAGATATAGAGAGAGAGCAAACAGGGAAACAGCACATGAAGTAAAAAAACTGACCTATAATGGAGTGGCAACGTTTCGGATGTGAAAAAAAAAAAAAAATAAATATATATATATATATATATATATATATATATATATATATATATATATATATATATATATATATATATATACACTCACTGGCCACTTTATTAGGTACACCATGCTAGTAACGGGTTGGACCCCCTTTTGCCTTCAGAACTGCCTCAATTCTTCGTGGCAGAGATTCAACAAGGTGCTGGAAGCATTCCTCAGAGATTTTGGACCATATTGACATGATGGCATCACACAGTTGGCGCAGATTTGTCGGCTGCACATCCCTGATGCGAATCTCCCGTTCCACCACATCCCAAAGATGCTCTATTGGATTGAGATCTGGTGACTGAGGAGGCCATTTGAGTACAGTGAACTCATTGTCATGTTCAAGAAACCAATCTGAGATGATTCGAGCTTTATGACATGGCGCATTATCCTGCTGAAAGTAGCCATCAGATGTTGGGTACATTGTGGTCATAAAGGGATGGACATGGTCAGCAACAATACTCAGGTAGGCTGTGGCGTTGCAACGATGCTCAATTGGTACCAAGGGGCCCAAAGAGTGCCCAGAAAAAATTCCCCACACCATGACACCACCACCACCAGCCTGAACCGTTGATACAAGGCAGGATGGATCCATGCTTTCATGTTGTTTACGCCAAATTCTGACCCTACCATCCGAATGTCGCAGCAGAAATCGAGACTCATCAGACCAGGCAACGTTTTTCCAATCTTCTACTGTCCAATTTCGATGAGCTTGTGCAAATTGTAGCCTCAGTTTCCTGTTCTTAGCTGAGAGGAGTGGTACCCGGTGTGGTCTTCTGCTGCTGTAGCCCATCTGCCTCAAAGTTCGACGCACTGTGCGTTCAGAGATGCTCTTCTGCCTACCTTGGTTGTAACGGGTGGCAATTTGAGTCACTGTTGCCTTTCTATCAGCTCGAACCAGTCTGCCCATTCTCCTCTGACCTCTGGCATCAACATGGCATTTCCGGCCACAGAACTGCCGCTCACTGGATTTTTTTTCTTTTTCGGACCATTCTCTGTAAACCCTAGAGATGGTTGTGCGTGAAAATCCCAGTAGATCAGCAGTTTCTGAAATTCTCAGACCAGCCCTTCTGGCACCAACAATCATGCCACGTTCAAAGGCACTCAAATCACCTTTCTTCCCCATACTGATGCTCGGTTTGAACTGCAGGAGATTGTCTTGACCATGTCTACATGCTTAAATGCACTGAGTTGCCGCCATGTGATTGGCTGATTAGAAATTAAGTCTTAACACACAGTTGGACAGGTGTACCTAATAAAGTGGCCAGTGAGTGTATATATATGTGTGTGTGTGTGTGTGTGTATATATGTATACATATATTTTTAACTTTAATGTATATTTTTTTTATTAGACTTATTTTCCTGGAATATTATTTGCTAAAGTTAAAGATGTAGCCTACAGTGCATACTCACTAGATAATTCCCACGCCAGTGTTTCTACTTTCATGTATTAATGATGTGCTGACCATGTGTACGCAGACAGTCATTAATTAAGTTCGTTAGTGATTCCTTCATCTATGTTTAAGCGAGCCTGATAGATTCATTGTCCCTTAAACACCGGCAGAATTAATAAGAAAAATAGTTCTTGCAGCCATATATGTTTTACTCTGAAACGCTGTAACATCTCAAAGAACACCTACTTGGAAAACCAGCTGAGAACCATGCATTTCGGATGACTGGTCTAAGAGGCCAGTCCCTTGGGGATCTTTCTTGGCCCATTCCCCTGAATAACAAGTTTGTGTGTATAGAGAGACCTAAGGAGAGAACTGTCAGTATAGGGTAACTGGGCACGGAGAAACCAAAAGAGACCTCAGATTCATCAACTGAGACACGGACCCTGGCTGGCTTTAAAAAAACAGTCCCTGATTCATGCTCCCTGAGGTTTGGGCAGCATGAATCTCCTGTAAATTTCCTTTTAAGGAGCCTCATTGAACTTCATAACTGCAAGCATTGTTACACTGCTCACTGCATTACATGTGCTGTTCTGTGGGGTCATCACACCATGTATTCGGCTTTTTCTGTACAGGGTGTGCCTTGCTAATTAAATCCAGAAAGCTGTTTCTGATTACTCTGACTACAGTGTTGTAGCAGTGGGTTTATTTTTATTATTCACCCTCTTGAATTGTGATGTACATACACTAAATGGGCAAAAGTAGTGGGATACCTATATATTACACCTACTGAAGCTTTTATGACTTCCCATTCTAAATCCATAGTTATTAAAGAAGCACGCCTCCTCCCAGCAAAAATAATATCCTCTTAATATATTACAACCATAATATTATACAGCACTGTGTACTTACAATTGCTAATTTTTCCTTTCTACCCAGCTAACTTTTCACTGACTCTTGGCATTGTGCTTGGTGATGTAAGGCTTGCATATTATTATTAATTATTATAGCGCCATTTATTCCATGGCGCTTCACATGTGAGGAGTGGTATACATAATAAAAACAAGTACAGTAATCTTAAATGATACAAGTCACGACTGGTACAGAAGGAGAGAGGACCCTGCCCGGGAGGGCTCACAATCTACAAGAGATGGGTGAGGATACAGTAGGTGAGGGCAGAGCTGGCCAGGCAGCGTTATGGTGAAGCGATGGCTAGTGTAGGTTGTAGGCTTGTCCGAAGATGAAGGTCTTCAGGTTCCTTTTGAAGGTTTCCACGGTAGGTGAGAGTCAGATGTGTTTGGGTAGAGCGTTCCAGAGTAGGGGGGATGTAGAGGAGAAATCTTTTATGCAATTGTGGGAGGAGGAGATAGAGGGGAGTCGAGAAGGAGATCTTGTGAGGATCAGAGGTTGCATGCAGGTAAGTACTAGGAGACGAGGTCACAGATGTATGGAGGAGACAGGTTGTGGATGGCTTTGTATGTCATGGTTAGGGTTTTAAACTGGAGACTTTGGGTAATGGGGAGCCAGTGCAGGGATTGACAGAGGGGTGAGGCTGGGGAATAGCAGGGGGCAGGTGATTAATCAGGCAGGGGAGTTTAGAATTAATTAGAGGGGAGGCCACAGATCATGAGGTTGCAGTACTCAAGGCGAGAGATGATGAGGGCATGGATTAGGGTTTCTGCAGCTTCTTGGTTGAGGAATGTACAGATCTGTGAAATATTTTTGCGTTGAGGTCGGCAGGAGGTGGAGAGGGCTTGGATATGTGGTTTGAAGGAGATATCAGAGTCAAGCATTACCCCAAGGCAGCGAGCTTGTGGAACTAGGGAGATTGAGAAGCCATTTACTTTAATGGATAGGTCCATTGGGGGGGTCAAGTGAGATGGGAGATGATTAATTCTGTTTTGTCCATATTAAGTTTTAGAAATTTAGTGGAGAAGAAGGATGAAATAGCAGACAGACATTATGGAATTCTTTTTAGTAGGGAGGTGATATCTGTCCCAGAGATGTAGATCTGTGTGTCATCAGCATAGAGGTGATACTGAAAGCCGTGAGATTCTATGATCGGTCTGAGACCGATGGTGTAAATGGAGAAGAGAAGGGGCCCTAGCACTGAACCTTGCGGGACTTTGACAGATAGTGGGTGAGGTGAGGTGGTGGTGTGCAAGTGACAGATGCTGAATGCTCTGTCTGCTAGGTATGACGAGATCCAAAATAGGGTCAATTCTGTGATGCCAAAAGTGAGCTGTTTTGTCATGGAAACCCATGCTGTGGTGTGACTTAGTAGTTTTGTCTATTTAATGCATATCGCAATGGGGAGAGCAAATATCTCTAAATATAGACCTAGGCCATTGGTAAATCTTTCTAAGTGTGAAAGACCTGCTAATATTACCTAAGCAGCACTACAACAGATTGTTCAGGGTGTTACCGAATGTCCACAACAATGGTCTTTGTTCTTGACCTCAATATTTGAAATAGAATTGACAAAAATGTGATTCATGACAGAAAAGGAAGGAAAAAACCACTGTTACCTAAGGGTATAAAAATCATATCTCCATAAAGAAATGACATCAGGCACAGCCCTTGGACAGGAGTGGCCTTTTCTACATAAAACTGACTTTTTTTTCTTTAACGAATCCACGTCAACTGTTTCTCATTTTAAGGATATGTTTCATGTGCAGCATGCTTGCTTCATTGCACCGCACACATATGCTATAATTTTGTCATCTGTATGATGGGTTTTTCAGGATCCATTTGTCTAATATTGCATTGTGTTTTTCTGTTCACCTATTGACCTCGTTACGTGGGCCAATATTGGCAGTCGTTTAACAGCCTATCGACTATATACAAGCCGTTTGGTCGTTGTCTACTGGCCTGTTTACACAGGATGATGAGCGTCCCATGTGCACAGAATCAATGATACACTGGGTGTAAACATTCATCACACCTGATGCTTTTAGTTTATTTGGCCTGTATAGATGGGACAATAGTCCAATTGTTGCCGCTTTCTAAATGGGTCATTAGTAGTAACAGTGGTCATCTGACTATGGGTGAATAACGTTTTACAATCTCCTCTCTTTAAAGCCACATTTATTGACTTGAAGACTTAAAATTTGAGGAGCAATTTTTGTATATTTTTATTTTTTTCAGATCTGGCTTACATAATTAACTTAACTGCAAGATATCCCTATTATACTTGTTTGTGTTTTGAAGCACGCTGCTGTACAGCACTTCGGTCTTTTGTCTTTTTAAATGGAAATTGCAAAAAGACAGGAAATTATGGTGGACAAATGCTATTGTCTATAATGATGAGTGTATGTGTATAGATAATGTAATAATGCCAGAAACCTTCTGAGGAAGCGGGAAAAGTGATTGTGTCATGGAGTCAAGTAGAGCAAGTCCTCTATTATTCCTGTCATTGGTGTGGGTGTATATGAATGCAAAACAAAAAAAAAAAATTGCACAATGTTTTGCAGGAGTGATACCAAGTTACACCATTCATTTTGGTCTGTTTTTGCAAAGTTGCTGTAATTAAAGAAACACCAAATCTTACAGGGGTAGAGAGACACTGCACTTCTATTTTTGTCTCCTCCTGGCGGCCTCTGACTTTAGGTAATATACCTCATACTATTTCAGATATGCTGCTATCCATGTTTCCCTGCCTATGATTTGGTATCCAAATACTAGTATAATGGGGAGGCTTTGTCTTGAATAGACTCTGGCTGCACTTGCACTTTATTTATGCTTTGATTAGATGGATGCTACCGCGGCATTAATAGCCTGTAAAACTGAAATGCCCTTTCCATTGGATTATTAAAGATTAGCTTTTTCTGCATTTTTATGGAAATTAACTTGGATGTACCCAATTAAGAAACGCTATGACATAAACTGATGTCTGTTATGCTCGTGTCTCCCCCTTAGTTGGAGTTTTTTTCTTCCCTGTTTTTTTTTAATGTTCCCTTTTGTTTTTATCTATTGATTTAATAAACATTCTATTTTATGCTAAGCTGGCATCTCTTTATATCCCTCAGCACATTTATTTGCTGTTAGGGATACTGGTTGTTTGCTCTACCTTATTTTGTAGAAAACTGCAGTCAAAGCTGAGAAATATAAACGATTCTAAGCATGTCTCGCGCCATCAGAGCCAGCGACCCCTTCCCTCCAGAGTTCTCAGAAACCTTTAAAAAAAAAATGTTCCTTTTTATTTTTTTACATTTATTATTTATTTTTTTAATTTATTTTATTTTTGTTTGCGGTTTTTTGTTTTGTAATGATAAACTGTATTCTTATTTTACTTTCTGCACATGATTACATGGGCGGCTATCTAGCACAAGCAGCCTTCAGATTCAGACTTCTGCTTTACTGCAGCTAGAAGGAAACAATGGATTGGAGTTGTGATGGATCATGCGTGATCTATATACCGTAACGGTGTTCAAACAGAACAGGGAGGTTCTTTAAAACATACAAGATTTCAGGATTTTTTTATGATCATTTAAGGAACACATCTAAAGTAATTTTTTTGGGAAAGCAGACAACCAGGTAAAGCTTGCTGTACCCGGTGAGATTTCGCCCTTACCAATTGTTGCTGAGACCTTTCCGCGGGCTGGCACAGTGAGAAGTCCTGGTCTTCTGTTAGAATAAGTGATCACGGTGAAGAAGCTTTCTCATGCAATATGAAGAACATCTGATTGATTGACTGTAGAGATTGATCATCAATCTGGCAGTCACATTATTCTAATATGTCATGCGTGTAGGAAGATTCGTGATCTCGAACCGCCGTTGATCCTCAAGAAGAAAGGCCTGTACAGTGTGTCAAACCCCTACCACCCGTTGAGATTCGTACTAAAATGTGGGTCCAAGTTTAGTTTGTACCAAGAATTCGGCGCTCTCTGTGGGGATTAAGTGAGACTGACATTTGCTCTGTGTCCTAACTCATGATCACAATAGAACAAAATTTGCAAACCGAAAAAAGTCAGCACTGTTCCTGAATTTCTCATATTGCGGAGGACAATGCTATTTCCTGTTTGGCCGGAGCACAGCGGTTATTGCACTGCAGATTCTCGCAGCTGTTGAACCAGTTGTTTTCCTTCCAAAGCAGCATGTTCTGCTTGGTGGGAAAAGACATTCTGCTCATTAATCCTTACTTTTACAAAACCGTTCCACCACCGCAGGAAAAGGGTGTGATGAACCCGGTGCGGCCAGTGTCATGCAGTCTTTGTAACATGCCATAAATAAACACCTTTTTGTATTTATTGTCTTCCAGGACAATGCGTGTACCAGGTGCACATCACAATGCTGTTTCTGCTGTCTTTGGTCCTATGCAAAATGGCTGCGATGTTTGAACCAGGTAAAGTATTTGTTGGCACAGTTATGGGCGTGTTTCATTTTTGTTTTTACATGATAAATAATCGTTGATTGTGTTTTTTTTTTGTTTTTTTTTTGTTTTTTTTTCTTAAAAGCAAATGTGTGAAATAGTATCTTTATATTCAATGCATTTCTCTGTAAATGTCCAATTCACTTCTGCGGGAGCTGAGCTCATGTGTATGACCTCCACACCTATGGACCCTTGTTCTGAAAAATTGTGAAAGTTCCATCTATCGGGCCACCACTGTTCATACATTTATCACCTATATGAAGGATATTTGATAAATGTTGGTGGAATTTCTCCTTTTAAAGGGGTTCTTTTTTTAATTGCAAAATTAACCTAAAGTAGGGAATGTTATATAGTAAAAAAAAAAAAAAAAAAAAAAACTGTGCCAGGACTGCTGCAGTCAGTCATTGGTCTTAGCGGTTTGTTCATACAGTCCAAGTCTTCTGAGGCCAGTGATTGGTTACATTAGTCACATGAATGATGCAAAGACTGGCAGGGACTGCTGAAGTGGCAGGAGGATTAAACAGGTAAGTAATGGTTATTCTGTAACATTCCCTACTATTGCACAAATTCTGTAAAGTGCCAGATAACCTTTTTAGGCCGGGGTCAGACTTGTGCGTACAATGCGAGAAACTCGCGCATCAACACCCGGCACTGCCGCCACTCGGACTGGAGTGTGCGGCTGCATGTATTTCTATGCAGCTGAACGCTCCGGTCCCGAGTGCTGGGTATTGATGTGAGAGACTTGCGTGAGTTTCTTGCATTGTCTTACCCCGGCCTTAAGGTACTGTCACACTTAGCGATGTACCAGCGATCCCGACCAGCGATTTGACGCGGTCAGGATCGCTGGTACATCGCTAAGTGGTCGCTAGTGAGCTGCCACACAGGCAGATCCCACCAGCGACATCGCAGGGGTCGGGGATCGCTACTTACCTATCACACCAGGCGATCCTGCGTCCTCCCGCCCGGCTCCACGCGTCGCTCGTCCTCACAGCAGGAAGCGCCGCAGGAAGCTGACGACGAGAAACAGTCCAGGACATTCTCGCGTGATCAGCGATAACCAGCGGGGGAGCGGGTCATAGGTAAGTATCACACACAGCGATATCGCTAGCAATATCACTATAACGTCACTAGTTATAGCGATATTGCTAGCGATATCTCTTAGTGTGACATGCCCTTTAAAGAAATAATCTGGCTCGGCTCATTTCCACATTAGGAGATAAGCGAGGCCGTGACATCATATGTCGACTTGTGGACATGAGTGGCTGCTATCGAGCAATCATCCAATTTTATTGGGTAGGACAGGTGCGTAAAACCTGTAGCTTGCACACTCGAGCCGGAAGCTCTGTAGACGTGAGATCACCGGCTCTGCTGCGATTGGGACGAACACTGCATGGGATTTGTATGTTCTCACCAAGCTTGAAAGTTTGACTAGGTGGTCCCATAACCATGGCAGAAAAAGAGGTGGTACAATTTTCCTATTCTGCCTTGAACACCATTGTTTTGCAATTTGATGTCTCAGTAAGTAAATGATTGATTGTGATCTTTGACGTTCATCCGCTTGGTAAATGACACAAGGCCAAGATCCTCTCGTGTCTATACACACAGATACCTTTAAAAATAATAAGCGAGCATATGTTGAGGATGGACAGTGAAGATGGAGGACTACGCTGTATCGCTGCCCATTGATAATGCGATCGTTGTTTGTACACTGCTGACGCTAGCAGATTAATCTTCTGTCATTAGGATTTCTTGGAAATGAGAACTATCATTATTAAAATGACATTTGAGTCACTCGGGCTAATAAACAGAGGAAAGATGTCATACTGTCAGCACGCATGAGAACCGTGTTAATAGGTCACTGAGCGTGGACGAGCACGTAGCCTGGTCAGTATACAGGCTGCCTAATTAGCTAAATGGACCGTGCGTTGCCGAGTGTGTGCATTTAGCTTTCCTTGATAAACTGAAAAGAGAAATGCATGAACACTGGGGCTGTAGCTCCTGCACATAATCAGAACACAAGAAACCTATAGGACTAGACCAATGATGGATCCAGATAGCTTTATAGAATCTCAGAAATTACCGCAAACAAGAACAGGTTTTTAGGTCCTAAAGATCATTGCAGAACATGCGTTTATGTACATACTGTCATACCATACATCTTGGAGCGAGACTTTATAGCTATAGTTCCCTATTATATAATGTGTAAAGCAAATAGAGAAATAAAATATAACTTTTATTAGGCTATTAAATAGTCACAAAAAATCACAAATTCCCTATTGTCTTTTTTTGTCTTATATTAATCAGTTAAAAGTTGTCTTACAGTTCTTTTCACAGTGCTGCCAGAGCCTCCATCGGAAGTCCTCTTTGATTTGATGGAAAAAAATAGCTCTATTGTACGGAGTTTGTTGTTGCTATTTCCCAATATGAATGGAAACCACAACACAAATGTGAACATTGCCTTAGTCTTATACAACAATCCGTGCCAAAATCTGTCAGCTAAGGCTGGTGTCACACCTCCACCATTTACAGCCTGAGTACAGACTCCAGTTTCTGGACCGACCATGAGTTTCCTGACTCAAACTCCACTGCTTCATCGGCATACGTGAGACTGAGTTTAGATCTGGAGACCCGCGGCCAGTTCATGCTCAATTTCATGCTTGTCTTACAGCCCACTCCTGGTGTAGG